>NC_090445.1:1168617437-1169346367 GCF_031143425.1 Pleurodeles waltl | reverse complement strand
TGTCTTGTGCCTTGTTTATCCTGTTTTTCGCCCCTTAGGCGCTCCCTCCTTGCCGCATCCCCTGCCGCTGCCTCCCTGCACGCCCCCCTCGCGCCCCCATTAGCCGCTCCCTTCCGCCTCCCAGCTGCTCCTCCCTCCCTTCTTAATGGCTGGCGCTGCGCGTCGTGAGTGAGCGACCTCTGACCTGTTTTTGGTCTAGAGCTCACCCCCCCACGTCCGCAGCACCACCTTGTTGTCTCGTGCCCCTGACCCCCGCCCACGCTGCTGCTAGCGTTTTCGAGGCCCTCCTCCACCCGCAGGCATCCTCCTGCGCCTCATCCCTGGTGTCTAGTTGGCTCTGGTAAGCTTCGCTAGACCTGTGTGCTCTCTGCCGCTTTTCGCCGTATCTGTAAGTGTTTTTCTACTTTTCAGCTCCTTGCGCTCTTGCCCCATTTGTGCCCCTTCTGATTGCTGTATTCCGATTGTATTTTGTGCCATTTACTGTATTTTGTGACTGTTTGACTTGTGCCTTACTTTGTCATTTTGTGCCTGTTTATCCTGGTTTTTGCCCTTTAGGTCGCTCCCCCTTGCCGCTTCCCCTGCCGCTGCCTCCCTGCGGCCCCGCCCCCATTCGCCGCTCCCTCCCGCCTCCCAGCTGCTCCTCCCTCCCTTCTTCATGGCTGGCGCTGCGCGTTGCGAGTGAGCGACCTCTGACCTGTTTTGGTTTAGAGCTCGCCCCCCACGTCCGCAGCACCACCTTGCTGTCTTGTGCCCCTGACCCCCACCCACGCTGCTGCTAGCGTGTTCAAGGCCCTCCTCCACCCGCAGGCATCCTCCTGCGCCTCATACCTGGTGTCTAGTGGGCTCTGGTAAGCTTCGCTAGACCCGTGTGCTCTCTGCCGCTTTTCGCCGTATCTGTAAGTGTTTTTTTACTTTTCAGCGCCTTGCCTCCTTGCGCTCTTGCCCCCCATTTGTGCCCCTTCTGATTGCTGTATTCCAATTGTATTTTGTGCCATTTACCGTATTTTGTGACTGTTTTTGACTTGTGGCTTATTTTTGTCATTTTGTGCCTTGTTTATCCTGGTTTTCGCCCCTTTGGCGCTCCCCCTTGCCGCTGCCTCCCTGCGGCCCCCGCCCCCCTTGCGCCCCCATTCGCCGCTCCCTCCCAGCTGCTCCTCCTCCCCCCTCCCTTCTTAATGGGCTGTTGCTGCGCGTCGCGAGTGAGCAACCTCTGACCTGTTTTTGGTCTAGAGCTCGCCCCCCACGTCCGCAGCACCACCTTGCTGTCTCGTGCCCCTGACCCCCCGCCCACGCTGCTGCTAGCGTGTTCGAGTCCCTCCTCCACCCGCAGGCATCCTCCTGCGCCTCATCCCTGGTGTCTAGTGGCTCTGGTAAGCTTCGCTAGACCCGTGTGCTCTCTGCCACTTTTCGCCGTATCTGTAAGTGTTTTTCTACTTTTCAGCGCCTTGCCTCCTTGCGCTCTTGCCCCTATTTGTGCCCCTTCTGATTGCTGTATTCCGATTGCTGTATTCCGATTGTATTTTGTGCCATTTACCGTATTTTGTGACTGTTTTTGACTTGTGCCTTACTTTTGTCATTTTGTGCCTTGTTTATCCTGGTTTTCGCCCTTAGGTGCTCCCCTTGCCGCTTCCCCTGCCTCCCTGCGGGCCCGCCCCCCTCGAGCCCCCATCCGCCGCTCCGTCCCAGCTGCTCCACCCTCCATTCTTAATGGCTGGCGCTGCGTGTCGCGAGTGAGCGACCTCTGATCTGTTTTTGATCTAGAGCTCGCCGCCCCACGTCCGCAGCACCACCTTGCTGTCTCTTGCCCCTGACCCCCCGCCCACGCTGCTGCTAGCGTGTTCGAGGCCTTCCTCCACCCGCAGGCATCCTCCTGCGCCTCATCCCTGGTGTCTAGTGGGCTCTGGTAAGCTTCGCTAGAACCCGTGTGCTCTCTGCGCTTTTCACTGTATCTGTAAGTGTTTTTCTACTTTCAGCGCCTTGCCTCCTTGCCCTCTTGCCCCATTTGTGCCCCTTCTGATTGCTGTATTCCGATTGTATTTTTGTGCCATTTACCGTATTTTGTGACTGTTTTTGACTTGTGCCTTACATTTGTCATTTTGTGCCTTGTTTATCCTGGTTTTCGCCCCTTAGGCGCTCCCCCTTGCCGCTTCCCCTGCCGCTGCCTCCCTGCGGCCCCGCCCCCCTCGCGCCCCCCATTCGCCGCTCCATCCCGCCTCCCAGCTGCTCCTCCCTCCCCCCTCCCTTCTTAATGGCTGGCTCTGCGCGTCGCGAGTGAGCGACCTCTGACCTGTTTTTAGTCTAGAGCTCGCCCCCCACGTCCGCAGCACCACCTTGCTGTCTCGTGCCCCTGCCCCCCGCCCACGCTGCTGCTAGTGTGTTCGAGGCCCTCCTCCACCCGCAGGCATCCTCCTGCGCCTCATCCCTGGTATCTAGTGGGCTCTGGTAAGCTTCGCTAGACCTGTGTGCTCTGCCGCTTTTTCGCTGTATCTGTAAGTGTTTTTCTACATTTCAGCGCCTTGACTCCATGCGCTCTTGCCCCCATTTGTGCCCCTTCTGATTGCTGTATTCCGATTTGTATTTTGTGCCATTTACCATATTTTGTGACTTTTTTTGACTTGTGCCTTACTTTTGTCATTTTGTGCCTTGTTTATCCTGTTTTTCGCCCCTTAGGCGCTCCCCCTTGCCGCATCCCCTGCCGCTGCCTCCCTGCACGCCCCCCTCGCGCCCCCATTAGCCGCTCCCTTCCGCCTCCCAGCTGCTCCTCCCTCCCTTCTTAATGGCTGGCGCTGCGCGTCGTGAGTGAGCGACCTCTGACCTGTTTTTGGTCTAGAGCTCACCCCCCCACGTCCGCAGCACCACCTTGTTGTCTCGTGCCCCTGACCCCCGCCCACGCTGCTGCTAGCGTTTTCGAGGCCCTCCTCCACCCGCAGGCATCCTCCTGCGCCTCATCCCTGGTGTCTAGTTGGCTCTGGTAAGCTTCGCTAGACCTGTGTGTTCTCTGCCGCTTTTCGCCGTATCTGTAAGTGTTTTTCTACTTTTCAGCTCCTTGCGCTCTTGCCCCATTTGTGCCCCTTCTGATTGCTGTATTCCGATTGTATTTTGTGCCATTTACTGTATTTTGTGACTGTTTTTGACTTGTGCCTTACTTTTGTCATTTTGTGCCTTGTTTATCCTGGTTTTTGCCCTTTAGGCGCTCCCCCTTGCCGCTTCCCCTGCCGCTGCCTCCCTGCGCCCCCGCCCCCATTCGCCGCTCCCTCCCGCCTCCCAGCTGCTCCTCCCTCCCTTCTTCATGGCTGGCGCTGCGCGTTGCGAGTGAGCGACCTCTGACCTGTTTTTGGTTTAGAGCTCGCCCCCCACGTCCGCAGCACCACCTTGCTGTCTTGTGCCCCTGACCCCCACCCACGCTGCTGCTAGCGTGTTCAAGGCCCTCCTCCACCCGCAGGCATCCTCCTGCGCCTCATACCTGGTGTCTAGTGGGCTCTGGTAAGCTTCGCTAGACCCGTGTGCTCTCTGCCGCTTTTCGCCGTATCTGTAAGTGTTTTTTTACTTTTCAGCGCCTTGCCTCCTTGCGCTCTTGCCCCCATTTGTGCCCCTTCTGATTGCTGTATTCCAATTGTATTTTGTGCCATTTACCGTATTTTGTGACTGTTTTTGACTTGTGGCTTATTTTTGTCATTTTGTGCCTTGTTTATCCTGGTTTTCGCCCCTTTGGCGCTCCCCCTTGCCGCTGCCTCCCTGCGGCCCCGCCCCCCTTGCGCCCCCATTCGCCGCTCCCTCCCAGCTGCTCCTCCCTCCCCCCTCCCTTCTTAATGGCTGGTGCTGCGCGTCGCGAGTGAGCAACCTCTGACCTGTTTTTGGTCTAGAGCTCGCCCCCCCACGTCCGCAGCACCACCTTGCTGTCTCGTGCCCCTGACCCCCGCCCACGCTGCTGCTAGCGTGTTCGAGTCCCTCCTCCACCCGCAGGCATCCTCCTGCGCCTCATCCCTGGTGTCTAGTGGGGCTCTGGTAAGCTTCGCTAGACCCGTGTGCTCTCTGCCACTTTTCGCCGTATCTGTAAGTGTTTTTCTACTTTTCAGCGCCTTGCCTCCTTGCGCTCTTGCCCCTATTTGTGCCCCTTCTGATTGCTGTATTCCGATTGCTGTATTCCGATTGTATTTTGTGCCATTTACCGTATTTTGTGACTGTTTTTGACTTGTGCCTTACTTTTGTCATTTTGTGCCTTGTTTATCCTGGTTTTCGCCCCTTAGGTGCTCCCCCTTGCCGCTTCCCCTGCCTCCCTGCGGCCCGCCCCCCTCGAGCCCCCATCCGCCGCTCCGTCCCAGCTGCTCCACCCTCCATTCTTAATGGCTGGCGCTGCGTGTCGCGAGTGAGCGACCTCTGATCTGTTTTTGATCTAGAGCTCGCCGCCCACGTCCGCAGCACCACCTTGCTGTCTCTTGCCCCTGACCCCCCGCCCACGCTGCTGCTAGCGTGTTCGAGGCCTTCCTCCACCCGTAGGCATCCTCCTGCGCCTCATCCTGGTGTCTAGTGGGCTCTGGTAAGCTTCGCTAGACCTGTGTGCTCTCTGCCGCTTTTCGCCGTATCTGTAAGTTTTTTTTTCTACTTTTCAGCGCCTTACCTCCTTGCGCTCTTGCCCCATTTGTGGCCTCTTCTGATTGCTGTATTCCGATTGTATTTTGTGCCATTTACCGTATTTTGTGACTGTTTTTAACTTGTGCCTTACTTTTGTCATTTTGTGCCTTGTTTATCCTGGTTTTCGCCCCTTAGGCGCTCCCCCTTGCCGCTTCCCCTGCTGCTGCCTACCTGCGGCCCGCCCCCTCGCGCCCCCATTCGCCGCTCCCTCCCACCTCCCAGCTGCTCCTCCCTCCCCCTCCCTTCTTAATGGCTGGTGCTGCGCTTCGCGAGTGAGCGACCTCTGACCTGTTTTTGGTCTAGAGCTCGCCCTCCGCGTCCGCAGCACCACCTTGCTGTCTCGTGCCCCTGACCCCCGCCCACGCTGCTGCTAGCGTGTTCGAGGCCCTCCTCCACCCGCAGGCATCCTCCTGCGCCTCATCCCTGGTGTCTAGTGGGCTCTGGTAAGCTTCGCTAGACCTGTGTGCTCTCTGCCGCTTTTCACCGTATCTGTAAGTGTTTTTCTACTTTTCAGCGCCTTGCCTCCTTGCGCTCTTGCCCCCATTTGTGCCCCTTCTGATTGCTGTATTCCGATTGTATTTTGTGCCATTTAGCGTATTTTGTGACTGTTTTTGACTTGTGCCTTACTTTTGTCATTTTGTACCTTGTTTATCCTGGTTTTCGCCCCTTAGGCGCTCCCCCTTGCTGCTTTTCCTGCCGCTGCCTCCCTGCGGCCCGCCCCCCCTCGCGCCCCCATACGCTGCTCCCTCCCGGCTCCCAGCTGCTCCCCCCTCCCCCCTCCCTTCTTAATGGCTGGCGCTGCGCGTCGCGAGTGAGCGACCTCTGACCTGTTTTTGGTCTAGAGCTCGCCCCCCGCGTCCGCAGCACCACCTTGCTGTCTCGTGCCCCTGACCCCCGCCCACGCTGCTGCTAGCGTGTTCGAGGCCCTCCTCCACCCGCAGGCATCCTCCTGCGCCTCATCCCTGGTGTCTAGTGGGCTCTGGTAAGCTTCGCTAGACCTGTGTGCTCTCTGCCGCTTTTCACCGTATCTGTAAGTGGTTTTCTACTTTTCAGCGCCTTGCCTCCTTGCGCTCCTGCCCCCATTTGTGCCCCTTCTGATTGCTGTATTCCGATTGTATTTTGTGCCATTTACCGTATTTTGTGACTGTTTTTGACTTGTGCCATACTTTTGTCATTTTGTGCCTTGTTTATCCTGGTTTTCGCCCCTTAGGCGCTCCCCCTTGCCGCTTCCCCTGCCGCTGCCTCCCTGCGGCCCCGCCCCCCTCGCGCCCCCGCCCCCCTCGCGCCCCCATCTGCCGCTCCCTCCCCCCTCCCTTCTTAATGGCTGGCGCTGCGCATCGCGAGTGAGCGACCTCTGACCTGTTTTTGGTCTAGAGCTCGCCCCCCATGTCCGCAGCACCACCTTGCTGTCTCGTGCCCCTGACCCACGCTGCTGCTAGCGTGTTCGAGGCCCTCCTCCACCCGCAGGCATCCTCCTGCGCCTCATCCCTGGTGTCTAGTGGGCTCTGGTAAGCTTCGCTAGACCCGTGTGCTCTCTGCCGCTTTTCGCCGTATCTGTAAGTGTTTTTCTACTTTTCAGCGCCTTGCCTCCTTGCGCTCTTGCCCCCATTTGTGCCCCTTCTGATTGCTGTATTCCGATTGTATTTTGTGCCATTTAGCGTATTTTGTGACTGTTTTTGACTTGTGCCTTACTTTTGTCATTTTGTGCTTTGTTTATCCTGGTTTTCGCCCCTTAGGCGCTCCCCCTTGCCGCTTCCCCTGCCGCTGCCTCCCTGTGGCCCCGCCGTTATTGATTCGAAACTGAGGTGTTTTTGGCCTTGACTCAGGTGAATTAAAATGTTAAAATGGACAGGGGACAACATTTTGCTTAGGAGCCTGCCAATGACTGCCAAGTGCTAGGGTTGCTGAATACCAGGGCTGTACAGTTTGAATTCAACCGCACATCTCTGACTTCCACTACAATACAAATAGTGTCTCATTGTCTTAGGACCTGATTACGACCTTGGCGGAGGAGGATTACTTCGTCACAAACATGACGGATGTCCCTCTCGTCCCATTACAAGTTCCATTATGTCCTATGAAACTTGTAATACGGCAGACGGGATATCTGTCACTTTTGTGACGGAGTAATCCCCTCCGCTAAGTTCGTAATCAGACACTCAGTCTTGCACATAGTTTTTCATCATTTCTTTCTCCATTTGTCCAGACCCAGTTGTAGCGGGTACTAGGAGTTGCCAAGATTGCTCCTTTGCCCACGTAGGCCCCTTTCACAATTTGAAAATCTGCCCATTTATGGTGTCGCCTGAGACAGCGCATGCGCTGTTGCTTGTGAGACATTTAATTGTCTAAAAGGACTTGAAGCACACTGCTAACCACTCCTTGGCTTCTTTGTTACTCATTTGCCGTCTCCAGATTGGTTAGTGAGTGCCAGTTTTACTTTTTCTTTGTTCGTCTCTCCCTTCCGTGGAGAATGGTATAAGGACTGAATGCCTCTTTTTGATTAATGTCCTTCCTCTGCTCGCTCTGGGATTGATGTTATTATTTCCTTTCTTCTTCCCCTATCATTGTTGTTGTTGCTTATTCCCATATCCACCCCTTCTTCTAATTGCTTGTTCATCCTTCCCTCGTCTTTGGTTGCTCAGACGTTTTGCTTCTCCCCGCCACCCATCCTGTGTCACTGCCAACTAGTTGTTTTTGCTTGCCCAGTGCTCTCCTCCGATGCCACCAACAGTTGATGACTCGTATGCAAACTTTAATTTAATCAAACAATACAGCGTATTTAATAACCTGCAATCTTCTTAGATTTTACCTCTCAATTGAAAGGAACATCTACTGTGCTTAAAATTAATATAGTGTTTTCTATAGTGTCCATGGTTGGTTTTCTATGACGGCGCACCACTGTTTGAGAAGAGACACTGTTCTGGAAGAGATTCGACAAAAAAAATGAAACCGCACAGGGAAACCCTACTTGTGTAATTCCAGTGCATGAACCAATAAATAAGCTCACTACTGGCCAAGCAAAGCAAAACCCTTTTGAACCAGACTCTTTCGCTTATGCTGATTCACAAATTTTGTGATTTAAAACAAATATTTAATTTCACTTAGTCGCCTTTTTCTTCATTAACCCGTACAGAGGCGCCCTAAAAAAAGACGTCATCATGTCTACTATACAAAAAACTCTTTTGTTTGATGTAATAAACTAGACCTTTGCTCAATGTATAATTAAAAAACAAGTCCACATCTAGAATACAAAAAACCTGACTTTCCTCTTATGTCACTATTAGCATTGTCATCAGGACGGGACGGGAATGTAACTCAATTCATATTTAAAGACTCACAGCTGCTAAATATATTACTAAAGCATGATGTGGTAGTGCATTAGTAATCATTTACAGATATTTCCGTTGAAATTACCTCATAATGACCCACTGACATGCAGTTCTACTGATAAAACAACATAGAGTACAAGTGACAATGTGTTGAAATTGTGTTTCAGCAATTATTTCTAATTTGCACATCTCTTAGTAAAGTATTCTGATTTGTTTTGATCCTTTTAAAATCCTTGTTTCAAACTCACAGAAGTACAAGAAAGGGCTTTCCTAACTAATGTAGTATGTATTTGAAATATTTGTACAGGTCATTTACAAGCTTTTTAAATGACGTGTGCCCAGCACGACTGTCAGACAGTCCCCTTTACAAAATCCTATATCTTCTCCAATTCTGCAGTCAGAGAAAGAAAAGTAAACACCTATCTCAAGGATAAAATAAGCAGCAATTTGTAAGAAGACATAAGCTGACATTTGACCTCGGTCTTTGAACACACACACAGCAAATGTGACAAGATAAAACCAAGATTTAAAGGCATTGTTATTGCTCATACAGTTTCCGAATGAACAGAACATCTGTTCTTTGCTCCAGCTCTCTTACTAGGCCAGTAGACCCAAAAAATAGCTTGTCCTTATAAAATCTGACTTGCCATAGTGAGTGTGCGGGTAGATATCTCGAGGCCTAAGTTGGTATGGTTCCTCTGTTCCCAATGTGTATTCAGGCCTTGGTCTAAAGTCCTACTTCATGTGGTCAACAGACATGCTGAGCAGTGTCCGCAAGTAAAATGGCCAGTGACACTAGTGAAGGCCCCAGAGGGTTCTTTGATTCTGTGGAGCAGTTTGTTTTGGTCTGGTGTAGACGAGACGTTCTCTCTAGCTGGCGTCTCTTTTAAAAGAAAACAGAGGTTTTTCAAAAGTCAGTTGATTGCATGTCATTATTTACTAGTGTTTTTTAAGTATTTTTTAAAACTGATTGGAGATATCATTATATGTACCGAAACAGATGGAATGAATGAATGACAGATTAATTCCTTTTTTCCTCTCTTTGTTTGACCTCTAGTAAAGCCTCTCCATTATAATTTCTGGCCGTTTTGCTGTCTTTGTTAATGAGTCTCTTTGGATAGTGTTGCTGTACACATTTGTTGTTGAGTTTATTTGAATGGGCCTTTAATCCTATATGTTGGAGCTATTCCTTCTTATGCGAAGGAATTGGCCACGGGTAGGTTTTCCCTCAAATCATGAAGCTGTGCACTCTACTCTCAGTGTAAGTGTCTAGTTTTCACTAGACAACCAAGGTTACAGACATTATAGTTAGGTTCAGATTTTACACTCGCAAAACCATAGAAATTCAGTCGTGTCCTAGGGTAACTATAACTCGCACCCTTGCCATTCACTGCTAACTACAGCACATATTACATCAGTTCCAACATACCTGTTGAATGTCTATGGTTTTGTGTTTCAAATCTGAACCTAACTATAATGTCCCTGTAACCTTTGTTTTTTTTTTGT
This sequence comes from Pleurodeles waltl, assembly GCF_031143425.1. Lineage (NCBI taxonomy): Eukaryota > Metazoa > Chordata > Amphibia > Caudata > Salamandridae > Pleurodeles > Pleurodeles waltl. Next base: position 1,169,336,900 of record NC_090445.1, on the reverse strand, counting down.
GTGATTTTCTAAGGTTTTTAAAAAATTCTATTTCCCTGTAACCTCTTTTTCAATGAATACATGTATTGGTTGTGAATTTTTGTGCTTCTGCTCTGTTATGTCTGAGAATGAGACCTCAACGTTGTTCATTGTCATAGTGAATATCAGGTAGTGATTATAGGTATTAAGGCAACCCACAAACAGTACTTCTGCCTCCATACTTGCATGCCAGTTGATAAGACTATTGTTGATATTACAGCTCATAGCCAGACTTTCTGCTCAAATGAGTTTTTGACCCATATATGTTCCTGTTCAAATAGGTTTATGTTAGAAATGAGGTCTCTATTTGGCAGGGGTATGCACCCATTTCAAGTAGGGACCACTATTCTAGCCTGGGTAAGTCAGATTCACACTAAAAAAACATAACAGTGCGCTCACCCTCTGGCAACTTGGCACAGAGCAGTCAGGCTTATCTAAAGAGGCAAAGTGTAAAGTATTTGTGCAATATACAAACAGTAACACAATGAACACTCCACTAAAGACCCCACAACAGGTTAGAAAAATAGATTATGACTATAAATAATTCAAGACCAGAGTGACAGAAATCCAATGAGTAGAAACCAAGATACAAATTTTAGAAAAACAAAAGAGTTCTAGCTCTTAGAAGCAAATAGCTCTTTAGTGGTTTCTTGAGGTCGTGCTGGACTGGGGAAAAGTCAACAGTTCAAGCCAACCATGATGGAGCGCGGGCTAGGCACAGAAGCCACGTAGGCCTGGTGAACAGAGTATCTTGATCCTGGTTGAAACAGCAAGATGCGGTGCATAGACGAGCGAGCGATGCATCCGTGGATGCACCAGTGCCATGGTTGCAGTCGAGGTGATGCTTTGATTTTCCCCAAGTAGTGGTGGTGATGCGTCTGTTCCAATGATAGGTTGCCGAGACGAGAGATGTAGGTTCCGAAGACTATGCACCTGGCTTCTCCGCTCAGTCGAGGGTATGTGTTGATCTCTCTCAGCTGCTGAGACGGCGATGCGTGGGCCTCTCAGGTTCCGAGAGTGATGTGCCGATTCCACTCCTGCAACTGGGTCAATGCGTCGATTGTGCTCCAAGCAGATGGGCAATATGTTGATTTTGCTGGTGCAAATATCGGGGTCCACTTCCTGTTAATCCGGCAAAGGAGCAGTGGTAGAGACTGTGATATCCCTGAGTCTCTAGCAACAGGAGGCAAGCCAACAAGACCCTGGAGATCATTTTGGGGTGCTAGGCAGAGCCCAGCTCTTCCTCAGCAAGGTCAGAGACCAGCAGGCAGCAGGTCAGCACAGCAGAATAGCGTGACTGCAGATGAGCACTCAGACACACCTAACCTTCCTGAGTTTGTGGCTGTCTAGATGGAATTCACAAAGTGTAGCTGTCACCCACCCCAGCCTTGTATTGGAAAAAGGCTGCAGGCACGCCTAGCTGTAAGAGCAGAGAAATGCCCAATTTCTAAAATTTAAAAAGAACAGATGATGGGTGGAATGGTGAACACTGCAAGCATTCACCCACAGTTTTGTGTTGCCACTTTCTCAAAGTGGTATTTCTAAAATAGTAATGTTAAATCCAACTTCACCAGTAAAGAAGATTTACCATTGCCAAAGTAATTATATGAAACATGATGTAGCCACTCCTTCTCAGTCAAGAATTGTAGGTTAAAAGTGTTATAACTAAATCCCAATGTTAACCTATGAGAGGGATAGGTCTCACGTCAGTGAAAAACTACCAGACCATGTAAAACTTAAAGGTACATGTCCTACCTTTTAGTTACATAGCACTCTGCTCTATGGGTTACCTAGGGCCTACCGTAGGGGTGACAAATGTAATAAGAGAAAGGTTTAAAGCTTGGAAAGGGGTTTTTGAGCTTGAAACTTTAAACATTCATAGCTCCGGTTCTACTAATTAGATTTTGATGGTTTTGGTGTCAAATAATGTATTAAAATGTACTCTTTTGTGCTAAAGTGGTTTGGAATTTGTATTGTGTTGTGTTCTCACTGTATTGCTGTTTGTATATTTTATAAATGCTTAACACATTGCCTCTAAGTTTAGCCTGACTGCTTTTTGTGCCAAGCTGCCCATGGTAAGCACAGGTTAATTTAGTGACTTTTTGTGGTTCACTGTGCAAGGGATTGTGGCTGTTGTTTGACCAGGACTCGCACTCCTGTCAACCAACAACCCAATATTTCATACTGGGTGTATGCTGTGCCATTTTAAGGGACTTACAGGTACATTAAATATGCCAATTGTGCATACACCAATGTAACCATGTTTAAGCAAGAAGCACATGCACTTTACCACTGGTCAGCAGTGGTAAAGTGCTCAGATTCCTAAGACCAACAAAAAGAATCAGCACAAATATGAGGCAAGCAGGCAAAATGTTTGGCGGAAGACCACCCTAAGGCTGACAGGTCTCACAGTGTACGTACAAAAACAGGCAATGCTTTGGGCAAAGATACTCCCCATTGATGTGCCATGTTGTTGCAAATAGATAGCGCCCTCAAATTTTAAGTCGTTCTTGGTTTGTACTAGTCTGGCTAGATTAATTATCCAGTGGATAGGTGCTTTTAAAAGGCCATGGTTTCTCTTGTAGAAATGTTTCAATGACCCAGTGGCTCTCTTCTCAAGGAATGCACGTAAATAGAGCCTCGACATCTAAATGAATCAATATTTCTGTGTTGGTGTCAAAATCAGAAATTATATTCAGCATATGTTTTGTGTCCTTTATGTAGGACCACATTTTCGTGACCAATGGTCGAAAGAACGCATCAGCAAATTGCGATTATAGTTCAAACACTGACCCATTGCCTGAAACTAAATAGCGACCTGGTTGAGGGGTTCTAAGTTAATTAATTTTGGGTAGTGCATACAAATACGACCACCTATTTGCATTATTTATGATGATCATACGTTCGATTAGTCTGTGTTCTTTGCCTAAGTAGCTCATGTAGGTCCTCATTATGAATTGCCTGTAAAAAATACCTGTTATTTCCATCCCTTTACCAATTTACCATAACCAGGGGTCCTTGTAATTTCGGAGTAGGGTGGGAGATAACATGGATTATGAGTTTTAGAGAATGACGTGGAAGTGCCAATCTCATCATGCTTTACCCCTGTATTCCACCCGGAAATATTTGCCTGTGACTAGCAGTACTCCCGCTAAACACTTAGGGCCAGATGTAGCATTTTCCGATTTTGCGAATCGGAAATTCCGATTCGCAAAATCAGATGCAGAACGGTGTCTCAGACACCGTCTACAAGTTGCTATGGGGTCGCAAAGACCCACCTCATTCATATTAATGAGGTGGATCGCATTTTGCGACCCCATAGCGAGTCCCTGCACTCACAGGGATGGTGGCCTGCTGAAGACAGCAGACCTCCATGTCTGTGACTGCTTTTTAAATAAAGCAGTTTTTTATTTTTATTTTGCATCCCGTTTTCCTTAAAGGAAAACGAGTTGCAAAATAAAAAAAAATAACAAAACCATTTGGTTTCGGTTTTTCAGAGTAGGCAATGAGCATCGCAATCGGCATTTTGCATGGCGCAAACTGCGATTTTCGCAGTTTGCACCATGCAAAATGCTTGCTACATCTGGCCCTAAATTCTGATGGATACGCAATGGTTACCAGGCCCATCAGAATTAATGGGCCACTTTTAATGAGGGGCATAATCAGCTTTGTTCTAGCTTCTTTAAGGAGACGCCATTTCACCTTGCCCAAATGGTAACCCAACCTAAAGAACTTGTATTGGTGTGCTATTACCAGCATTACGTTTTTGCAAATGTTGTTTGAACATGAATGTGTTCTTTCTGCACGTATCTACTCAGAAGGCATGTCTTGAACATGTTTAAATTGTTTTTTAGTGAAATGTCGAAGGCTTTTATACCATTTGTTAATGTAGATGTGGGCCAAGTAGATTGTATGTGGCTGTCATGTTTGGTGAACGTTGATGCAAACCGTTTTGATAAATTGGTGCTCTAACGTGAATATTGTTGAAAAACTGATTCATAATAATCTTTGAAAATATGAAATCCATGGTTCACCAAACGTAGTGTGTGTTACCACATATGCATCCCAACAAGTTATTAGAAATCTGTTAAAGTTTTATTCAAAGTTTTGAAACGTTTATACAAAAAAATAGTTTGAATTCCTCGAGGAAAATGTTACTTACCCCCAGCTATAGTGTCATTATTGGTACCACAGTGACATCTATATCAGTATGTGTCTGTGTGTACACATGAAGAATAAATAATTGATAACTTTGTATAGTTTTTGAGAGGAGTGTTAGAAGTTTCGACGATTAGAGCTTTGCATATTTCTTTAATTTCCTAGCATTGTGAACTGCTACGCTGGCAAAACGTTCCTAAAAAGAGAAAGAAATAGACTGTAAAGCAGCAGAACATTCCCCGTACCACATAGGTCTGTGAGCACAAAGTGTCTTACTGTCTCCGACGAGCCATGTACACTCACTGCTGCTACCTCAAGTCATAGGACATTATGTAGCAGGAAAGGGGAAGTATGCGGGTTGTCAGGGGACAGCTTTTGAATCCCTGCTGGCATTCTTGACTAGTAGTCTTGATTAAAACAGGGAACATAGTTTCCGACAGCTGGATGCCTGCACGATTTAGGACTGAGAGGAACAGGAAGGGGTCATTATGTACCAATGCGATAGAAGTTCATAATTCGCAAAGCCCTAAATGCCCACATGGGGTTCTCTTGACTTGAAATCAACCATGTGATCGAGAAGTTTGCAGATGTCATGAGAGCTTTTATAGTTGATGCTTTTGAACAAGAGAAGTGTGTATTAAAAATAACACACATAACACATTCCGGTATTTTCTTAAATGTAGTGGTAATGTATTTATCTAATTGTGTAAAATAAATGATTCATTCTTACGACATCATTAACAAGAGTGGTGGGACTACAGTGGTAATTAGATTGTAATTATGAACCTAAACATATAAATATTAATGTACACCATTTATTTAGCTATGATATCATGTTTTTTTTTATGTAGAACTTTTATTTTCAATGTTTCCATAAACCATACAGCAATATTGAGAAGCAAAGAATAGACATACAGGTAATCATTAGTGGTTCAAATAGTCAGATAATAAACTATGCAACGTACCCGAGAGAGAATCCGTCCCCGATCAGTCCCCCTCCTCCCAGTGTGTAACTGTGAAAGCTTAACTGAGACAGCTACCGTGTTGCAATGGATCCCCTAGGGCCTCTACCACCACCACTACTATTCCTGCCCCGCTTCTTCTCTGTCTTCACCCTCACTATCTGTGGAGGTCATTACCAGCTATGAGTCTAGAAAGACGTCACATATTGTTTTCCAGGTAGCTATGTTCTCAAGTGCTTTATCACTATGATATCACGTCACCCAGAATGCCTACATCATGCACTTCTGAGTGAACCAAGTAAAGAAGTGGTTGTGCTTGAGAGTTCGCACATCCCAAGAGTGCAAAAAAAGTATTGTGTATAAGTATAGTCCGTCACGCGGCACGAAGTCCAGTTGGTGCATACTTTTAACGTGCTCACTTGGCACTGCACATTCTCACGTTTGGCATATCATAGCCTGGCTTCCTTAGAACTCGTGTCTTCATACCAATGACATCTCAACATAAAACAGTTATTCAGCATGAACTTGGTTTATATACGGATGCCATATGATTTAACATGTCTTGAAGATGAAACACGTGTCGGCTGTTGTCATTGGAATTACCTTTTGTGAGAAGAATAAATCCCTACTAAGAATAAGACGTGTCCAGAACATTCATTGGTTTGCCTCATGCACTTGTAACTTTGTGGACTATTTAGGTGTGCCTTTGTCTTTTGAAAAATTCATGCATTCCGGAACACCCTATGGCTGAAATAACTCTTTCTTTGGTAATCTCTAATCATTGCTGTGTCTAGCCATCACAGTTACCCCACCTTCTGTAACCACTGAGCACCTCCTGTAGTTGCCCCTCGACATGGAGCATGGTCTACAGGTGCACCTAGTACTTTTACATTCAGTAGAACTGGGCTATGGGCACAGGACATGACCAATGTGCCTATCCATTAGATTCAACAAATTTGAAGATAGGTAACTGGCATTTCTAAGACACGTAAAAATTGCCAGTGTCTAAAACAATTGATTACCAAACCAGTTGTTTGTTTTGCCTCACTGACCTTCATTGCCAAACCATATTTCTTCATGGCCCTCCAGTTCCAGAATCCTGGAGCCAGGCCTGGCTTTGTCACTGTTTGGTAATATTGTTTTTGTCCTTCATTCTCCCTTTTCTGCCTTTCCCTCACTTGCTAAGGGTCAAAGTTGGATGATGAAAAGCATGTCCTGGTCCCTAAAAGTGCTAGTGCCTCCTACATGCAGTGCAACCACCTGCACAAATCAAGCACTTGTCTCTCCAGGGTGCATCATGGTGGGGTCGCAGATCATTTGATTCTAAACCTTATCAGCTGTCTCAGTGTGTCTGCATGTTGAAGTGGTAGACATTGGGTTGTACAGTGCACAACTACTTTTCTAACTGTGCAGTGTTTTGTAAGCAGCAGTTTGGGGTGTATGGAACTGACTATTTTACTAAGAGTGTTTAAACCGACTGTAATGTTAGGCTGCTGGTTAGTAATCTGTGTAATCTTAAAATCAAGGTTATAATGTGTTTATCTTAACCCGGCCCTCACTTCTGAAAAGCTTGTGAATTTTTAAAAAGCTTTAGGACTGTGGTTCTTAACCTTATGACTTCTGTGGACCCCCACTTTATTATTACTGGAACCCCCACTGAATCATTATTGTAATCCAGGGACCCCCCACTGAGTCATTACTCGAAACTGGGGAACCTGGTCTAAACACTGATGATTTGCAAAAAATTACAGAAACAAGTATTCATCAAACACATACACAAATAATAACACATTTATTTAATTTACAAACAAATATTAGTAATAAAGAAATAATAGGAATGTTGGAGCTTTTCTAAATTCAATTGAAGCCACACATTGGCCATACTATATTCTTTTGGATGAACCTGCAGTGCTCCCGTGAATCAATCTGAGGATACTAGTTTAATTTTAGTCTCCAATTTCAAATTCCTTGACATTTGCAATATGTTTTCAAATTTTCAATTGTACATTTAGCTACTTTATTTATACACACTTTATTAATCTGTTAATATTATTTAATTTTCTAAGCAGTTACGGACCCCCTGAGGTCGCTTTGCGTACCCCACGGGGGTACCTGGACCACAGGTTGGGAACCTCAGCTTTAGGCATTTGTATCATGCAGTGGTTGTCAGCTACTAAGCCACTTAGCTTATTGCATTCTTGTGGACATACTTAGAATCTGCGATTGTGAGTTTATCATGTTGAGGTTCCCAATCAAGGGCCAGAGGGAAGAGGGAAAGGGGACAGCACGGTAGATTCAATGACTCAGAATCATGAACACTGGTAGATCCAGTGAGTCAGATAATTGGACAGTGACACTGATGTAATGAAAACACAGACTTTAAAAAACGATGAAAACAAAGAGACAGAAAGCAACAGAAACAATTACAGGGGGTGATATGGATTGGAAGATGCAGGCTCCAGGAGGTAGGCAGAGGGAAATATGGGATACTCAGATAAGCAGCAACAGTCAGTGGGAGTTGTGAAGTCACTGGAATCTTAAGACTGAAACATTGGCGCAGTTAGGAATATTGAAACACTGTTTTGTGACAGTGAGACACAGACACTGAAACTGGGGGACATCATCACTATGGTAGGGTGATAGAACCCAGTGGAGTAAGAAATAGATTTTGAAGCTATTCAATAAATGGATAAGTATGAAGTAAAATAATTAAAATTAAGCGGGATTTCACATTAAAACATAGACCAAATAGTTTTCATGAAAACAGCGCCAAAGTTTGGTACCTAAACTTTTTTATTCTCCCATGGAAGCTCTACCCTTCAAAACTGCTGTATTCTATTAGGAGACCACCATACTAATCAAAGGGGTATTAACCATCATTAATTGACCCAAAGCTGGTCCGCAGGAATGAGGGCCCTATGTCAGTAAAATTGATAATAAGGATTTCTTCCTTGGTGCTTAAAAAAACTGCAAAAAGAAAGTACATACAGATTTTGGAGAGAGTTTGCATCTCATAAACCTGTCCTTGGGAACACACAGTGCTTGAGCAAAAGTACTAACTCTGCACAGTTTTAAAAATAAAATCTTTTACGAGGATTAAATACTCCTCCTAACTATGACTCTAACCCAGTCTTGTTTTGGAAAATTGACGCTCATGGAAGGCTTAACTCTAACTCTAACTTGGCAGCTTGGTTGAAGAAGGCAAAAACATTTCCCTTCTATTAAGTAATTTATTTGTTGGGGTGCAAAAGTAATTCACTACAGCCTAGCTTCTTACCTCCATCCTTGATGTAATATAGCTGTAGTATGGTACTAGTAAGGACTGTATGAAGTAGATCAAATGAGGTTAATCTAGTGAAGACTTTTAACAGGTTAGACCATAGTGCTGCTACTCATAATTAAAGAGGTGCACACTTAATCCTTCCAAATACTTAACTGCAAATTCTTGATGTACAGAAAAGTTAGAGGGCAACTGCGGCTATCCCATTACTTAGGACTGAAATTTATTTTCTTATTTGTTTCTGCAAAGTACATCCTCCCAAATAATCTTGTAGTGCAGCCCCACAAACTGCAGTTGCAACACTCTTTGCTTCATAAATTCTCATTATTAAGCAAGTATCCTTATCACCCTAAGTTTAGCAAACCTCAGTGTACCATCTTTGTTAGCTCCCAAATTGGCTGATTTATTAAAAATCAAGACACATACCTATGGGCGCCGAGAGCCATTAACCAAAATACAGGGAGACAAATATTTGGACAGTAACACCGATGTAGTGAAAGCACAGACTTTCAAAAAAGAAGATGGGGAAAGGAAGCAACAGGGACAGGGAAAGGAACATGGTGACAGGGATAGGCAAAAGTGCAAATGTGGACTGGTAGACAAAGGTTTTGTAAGGGAGACAGAGGGAGGCATCTATGGTCACATGATGAAAGTTGGCCACTGGGATAGAGGAGGTGACAGTGAGCCATTGTGAAGGAACATTGGGGCAGTGTGTAGAACTGTGACAGGGAGACACAGCCACTGGAACTGAACATCAGCACTCAGATTGGGTGATAGAACATAGTGCAGTGAGAGAGGGACAACAATCAACAGAAACACAGGCACAGGACTTGAAGAAACTGGGACTGGGAGAAACAGGGACTGGGATTAAAAGGGATCAGGACTTGGAGAAATGCACACTGCGAATAAGCGACACAGATACAGGGAGAGACTGTTGAGCTCAAACTGGTTCAGACTCCCACAGGTGTCAAGTAATGCCCCCAGCTACGAGTAAAGTCTTGAAGGGTAAACTGCCTTCTAAGACCTACCACTCCCCATATGTTAGAGCGTCAACAAACATGCAGTGACCCTTGGTGGTACGTTTTTATGTTGATTTCGGGTGGCTGGCAATGACCCAAGATTTTGGAGAAAGGTTTTGAGTTGTGGATTCTTCAAACGATTTCACTTGTCATGGCCCCGCAACTAAGCATATCTGTATTAGTCTCTGTTTGTTAAAAGAGCATAGAAGGACTTGAAACTAACCATTCCAGTTTAGGTGCAAGGACATTAATAGGATCCTGGTCGAAATGGATTTTTTAAAAGATATTCTGTCATGTTGGTAATGAAGGACACACTCTAATAGCGCTGCCAAGCCTTTTCTGTTTTTTTAGTCAGTGTTTGTGAGAAAGTACCTCTTTTTGCATAGTCACAACTATTTTTGTGAACTAGTGCTCCTGTTTTTTTTACTCTGTGCACTAGGTCTCTGCTAACCAGGTCACAAACATGCACTCTGACCCCTAAAATGTGTTGAAACTGGCTAAAACCTTAATTGACATTAAGGCCATTGTATGAGGTGCCTAAAACACACCCATGGCAAGGAAAGTTAAATGCCACCTACGGACTACAGCATTATTGTGACAAGACCAACATGACTTAGGCCTACTACTGTAGCCTGGCTGCTGAAGATTTAAAACTGCAACAACCTGTCAAGCCTTTTTGACAGGAGATAACCTTTCTTTTAAATATTCATAACATCACTATGTATTCCATATAGCCCACAAGGCAAGGTGCATAGTATTTAAAAGTAAGACATGTAGAAATGTATTTAAAGTTAACATGTCCTTATAATGACTAGCCCCCAGAAGCTGTTTTCACTGTACAAAGGCTGGCTGGTATATAGATAAACACTGTGAAGCAATATTTGTTGTGCCATTAATTGTGTTTGACCAATGACTTTGTGTTTCACCACTACGCATATTAGTTGTTCAATGTTCATCAGTAGCACATTACATTCTGTATTCAGTTTAGCTGCCTATTGGCTTTAACGTGGCATTAGACATTACATTTGGTATTTAGGTTAGCTGCCTATTGGGTTTAACGTGGCATTAGACATTACATTTGGTATTTAGGTTAGCTGCCTATTGGCTTTAACGCTGCATTAGACATTACATTTTGTATTCAGTTTAGCTGCCTATTGGCTTTATCGTAGAGTTAGACATTGCAGTTGAGACTTTGCAGATGAGCTGTGTTTTTCCACATGGTAGACCAAGCTGTGTTTTTCAAATTGAATTCACACGAACCCTAACGTGATAAGAGAGTGTATATTTTGTGTTTTCCTTGCTACTCACCCTTGGGAAGAGGAGAGTTTTAGGAGATCTGGCCAATCTCCAATGGCTTGTTTATTTCCCAACTCTGAGAGGAAGGGGCCTGTAGGCAGGCTTTTTACGGTGTCCCTGGCCAGCAGCAAGGGGACATTTTCCAGGACTTCAGTCAGGAGCGGACGTCAGCTGCCTGACCTCCCGTTTGGGTGGAAAATCTCTTTCTCGCAGTTGAACAGGAGTCATCAACTTGCTGGCATGAGAAAGATGACAAGCAGTGATAGGCCCTACGGTGATGACATTTTGACTTTTATTCTTTGCTTTGAAGTTATGCTATTATATAATCACACGTATTTGCTGTGTACATTGCAAATGAGAAGTACTCTGATATCTTTTGCTTTCATTGCTGCGACTACTTTTAAACATGTGCTTCCAACCTACTAATCTCGTCTTTTAGGAAGTAAATATAATAAATGTCTTCTTTAAACTAAGAAGTGCATTCCAGCGAAGTTTTGTCAGCTCGGTCATAAGATAAGGAAAGCAAAACAATATTAAATAATAATTCTGCTATATTGGGCTTTGGAGCAGCTAGGAAAATAATTCATTAACTGTTTTTTATATTTATTAGAAGCCCAACTCAGTGGTGAAATCGAATTTGTTATATTTATATATATATATATATATATATATATATATATATATATATATATATATATATATATATATATATATATATATATATATATATAAAGGAAAAGTGACATTTAGAAAGCTACCCTTTCCTTTCCTGGAGGCTAATTTGCATTGGCCTCCAACTGTTACCCAGCTGGTGAATAGCCCTGATGAGGTATGAAAACTGCTCCCAGAGCAGAGACAAAGGCCTTGGTGTTGGGAGGTGTTTTGTTCCTCTAGCAGGAAGTCAAGTTGGGCAGTGCCCAAGAACCTCATTTACTTCAAAGAGGCCTCTTCTGTCACAAGCAGATGTCAACTGCACAGGCCCCATCTTGTGTCCTTACATCCAGACAGGCACCAAGGCAAGTGGGGGGAATGCTGCCTCCAGAACTGGTTTGAAATGACCAAGGCGGAGGGGGCTGCCTATTATATTGACCACACATCTGTGTGGCCACAAAGGCTCTGCACAAGGGCAGAAGGGTTTCTCCATCTTGGATTTTGTGAGTGAGGGGCAGTGTGTGATTGTTTGCAGTAAAGCACACAGGAACCACTGCAAAAGTGAGTAGGATTACCACTGGCAGGGGTGTGGAATTCATATTGTGTGACATCCACGACATACTGTTTGGGGTCAAGGGCAACACGTTTTTCATATTTATTTTGTTCTTAGTACAAGTAGACCCAACCCCCTGCAGCACAAACCCCTTCTCTGCCATTTTAGAGTACCACATTATGGATCAGGGAAGGACATTGTTTACAGTAAAGGTAAAATTTGTGACTGCATGTTAATGCTGTTCAAACTTGTATTTATGGTTCATTAATGCAAAGCCTTTATTATTAGGGTGAGTAGACTAAGGAAATGCTGTAAGCTCGGACTGCACTACTGATAGTTCCTATATAAAAATGCATATAGACATTTGCAAAGTTTAACAATATGAGGCTTTGTATAATTTTCCCATAATGCTCTTTAATTACTTGTAGATATTTGTAGAAGCTTGAAAGCAATATTGAGGATTCTTTGCTTTCAAAATCAAAATGTTCATTCAAAAAATGCAAGTAGGAAAGAGAAGTTTTGCTAAACTACTGTGAAATTTTAGGTGCCATTTCTTTGAAGTATTATTTAGTAAAATGTGTTGATCCATGCTAGTATTTCCAAAAAATATATCCATAATGGTGTAGTGATATTTGTGTTTTGACCACTGACTCTGTGTCGCACCACTTTGCACTTGGCTTAGCTGTCCACCTCACATTAACAGTCACAAGTTACAGACTACATTTTGTATTCAGCTAAGCCTTAGCTTCACGGATACGTTAAGTGTGAGTATTTTTCCGTCCAAAACATGTTATGCAACGTGTTTTCTATTCTATGTGTCTGCGTGTTCTTTTCTCACCAAAGGGCTAGGACATAACGTAAAGGAGTCAGTCAGTCAGCAAGATAAGGATGTATTAGAATAATGTTTATGATAAAGCAGGGAACGGTTTAGTCATGGGAGAGACACCTTGAGAAACTGGCCAGTTCCAACCGGTTTCTTTCATAACTGACCTAAAAGTAGCCAGCATTTTTAATACTTCTTGCAGAGCGGGAGGGGTTTTCTAGAAATCGCCTTCCTTGCTTGTTTACGGTATACAAGAGACCCAGGTCGACAGTGGGAGATTCAGAGATACATTTCCTGTGAGGGTAGATTTCCGTCTTTCTCATTGTAGTCGCACCAGGGTCAACGACGTGCTGGCAGGAGAAAGATGAAGCACCAGGTAGGCCCTATGGTGATTAATTTTTACTAATTATTTTCTTTGCATTGTGTATGAATACATATATCAATATAGGTGTTTGTATCTTTGCATGTATAAATGTGTTGTTTATTGATTGAAGATTCTTTGTACATGTTCTCACTTTATTGTTGCACATTTTAAAAGTGCACTTTCAATCATACTGACCTTCTTTCATGAGCCTTGCAAAGTGAAATAATAATTGTCTTTAGACGGAGAAGTGCATTCCAGAGATTCTTTTTGACTTCTCTCAGTGTTTGTATTCTGGCTCGATCAGCAGTAAAGCAAAACAAATGGAAAAATCAGTGTAACCAGTTTCAACAGTATTAGGGGAACATGAAAATAAACAAGCATTGGCAAAGCCAGTAGGTTCAACCTCGGTCATCAGCCTTTTAGTTTTGTCAGTGCGTGTCTTACTTTTACTTTTGTAAAACCTTATTGTTTTGGTAGCTGCTGGGCCCTCACTATTTCAACAAACACTAGAAAAAAGCAAAAATACTTGGTCTCAAAAAGCACGTATTGCCACAGTAGTTCCTGCCATTGAACAAAGCTACTTTGTACACCAATATGCTCCTTGTGAAACAGCACAATGCTGTCACTCATAGTGAAGCCAGTCAATAGACAGAGAGAGACAGAATTTTAATAAAAACAAAAGGTCTTGGTTAATGCCAGGCCTAATGAGGGTCCCAATTCTTAAAGGAAGTCACAAAAGTGGACCCAGGGTATATATCTGTGCAGAGTGCGGATTTACAGAAGTAGGCCAGGAAATGGAAATTTCTAGAAAATATTTGTGAACTGCATTTTAGCTCAAGCATATATGTATGTGTAGATTTACTCACACAAAAATCTGTTGAGCATGTACAAGTTCACTTTCCCTCTAACTTTTTCCCAAACTGTTAGGAATAAATTCCCAACCTTTCTCAGTATGGCAAAAGATTAGAGAACAGCTGACAAAAACCTGTAAAACATGCAAGTTAGTAGGTTTGCACAGACTGAAAAAGGGCATTCCAACTCTCAAACTATTACTTACTGCTACCTACAGCCTCAGTATGTAGATTTGTGGAAAGGTAGCAAAATAAGGAAATTGCCAGTATTCAAACCCTACAATAGTATATGCCCTGACATAATCAGAGAGGCTCTCATCATAGCCCTTATATATTGAGATAACTACCATAATTTGTCACGACACTACATGGAACCAAAGGGACAAGTGGATTTTGTTACAGGACAAATAGATTTATGAAGCAACCTGTCCCATGGACAAGTAGAGATTTTAATAAATTCCACATCCCTGCCATGAATACCTTTCCCTACTGATTGGGGAAGGGTGAAGAGGCACTCCTACCCATAAGCTAGTGCCAGGCATAGATATGGCATAACTGGCACCCTACTCAGAACACAACTTGAACTATGGAAGAAACTAATAAGGATTGCACCTGCTGTTTGAAACCTGTTGAAGGACCTACTTCAAAAACCGCATCAATGCCAACGCTCACAACAGTAAAGAGCTCTTCGGCATCGTCAATGAGCTCTCCACCCCCAGGACCTGCTCCAACGAACCCCTGCCATCACAGGAGTTCTGCAACTCACTGGCAATCCACTTCCGTCAAAAGATAGAAGAAATCCACAATAGCTTCAAACCACAGACCCTCCAGCTGACTACAAACACCCAATAACCCAACGCTCCAAGCAACACCCACCTCATCCACACCTGGACCCCCGTCAACATAGAGGACACCGCCACCACCATGGCCTCCATCCACTCCGGATCACCATCGGACCCCTGCCCACACCATATCTTCGATAAGGAAAACATCATCATCGCCCCCCCCACCTCTGCAAAACCATCAACAGCTTCTTCGAGTCAGCCACCTTCCCAGAAAGACGGAAGCACGCAGAAATCAACGCCCTGCTAAAGAAACCAAAGGCAGACCCAGACAACCCTAAGAACTACCAGCCGATCTCCCTCCTCCCCTTCCCAGCCAAGGTAATCAAAAAAATTGTAAACAGCCAACTATCCCGGTTCCTGGAAGACAGCAAGGTACTCGACACCTCCCAATCCGGATTCCGCAGAAACCACAGCACTGAGACTGCACTCATTGCTGCCGCAGACGACATTAGGACCATGCTCGACGAAGGAGAAACAGCAGCACTCATCCTCCTGGACCTCTCCGCAGCTTTCGACACGGTATGTCATCACACTCTCTACGCACGCCTACACAACGCTGGAATCCGCGACAAGGCACTCAACTGGATCTCGTCATTTCTCTCAGGCAGAACCCAGAGAGTCCACCTCCCACCGTTCCTGTCAGAAGCTTCCAGAATCATATGTGGCGTTCCCCAAGGATCTTCGTTCAGCCCCACGCTCTTCAACGTTTACATGGCCCCCCTCTCCAACATCACACAAACCCACCACATCAACATAGTTTCCTACGCAGACGACACTCAGCTCATCCTCTCCCTCACGAAAGTCCCTACAACTGCAAAGAACAACCTCCACAATGGACTTCACGCCATCGCCAGCTGGATGGATGGAATCAAGCCACCTCAAGTTAAACACAGACAAGACAGAAATCCTCATCTTTGGCACCAACCCCTCAACTTGTAATGACTCCTGGTGGCCCACCTCCCTAGGAACAGCGCCCTCACCCACCACCCACGCACGCAACCTAGGCTTCATCTTGGACTCCACACTCCGCATGACTCAGCAGGTCAATACCATCTCCTCTTCCTGCTACAACACTCTCTGCATGCTCCGCAAAATCTTCAAGTGGATTCCCGTCGAAACAAGGAAAACTGTCACCCACTCCCTGGTCAGCAGCCAATTGGGCTACGGAAACGCCCTATATGCAGGAATAACAACCAAACTCCTAAAAAAAACTGCAAAGAATCCAGAACGCATCCGCCCACCTCATTCTGGAAATCCCACGCCGTGACCACATTTCCCCCACCTAAGAGACCTTCACTGGCTACCAGTGTCAAAGACGATCAACTTCAATCTCCTCATCCACGCACACAAGGCCCTCCACTACACAGGCCCAGCCTACCTCAACGACAGACTCACCTTCCACACCCCCACCCGCAATCTTCGCCCCGGCAGCCTCGCCCTCGCGTCCATCTGCCGCACCACCGCCGGAGGAAGATCCTTCTCTCACCTAGCCGCCAAGACCTGGAACTCCGTACCGCTCCACCTTCGCCAGACCCAGGACCTCTTGACATTCAGGAAACGCCTCAAGACATGGCTCTACGACCAGTAGCTCCCCCCGCGCCTTGAGACCCTAATGTGTGATTAGTGCGCTCTATAAATCCTTGATTGATTGATTGATTGATTGTTAGGAGATCAGAAGGGCTGGATATGTTCCCTCTTGCACCCAGAACAAAGAACTGGACTTCAAGGGTCAGTTGATATACCTCTTTTGTAGGATACCAGGCCAAAACAAGCTTATCCCGATGTGCCCAGGTGACCTATACCAACTGGACCAGAACTGGACCCTACTGGTGGCCTGTGCTGGAGGGAGTCTTGGCCTCCAAATGCTACCCCTGAAGTCCTAGGCTGTATCTTCCTGGACTTCTCATAATACCCCTGAAAACCTAGGACTAGGATGTTTTTTAGACTTAAAGACCTCTGGAGGACCTGGACAAATAGACCAAGCCCATCTGCACAAGGTGCGTCATTGCTGTTGGGCTGAAGAAACAGATTTCCCCCTGTTGGAGCTTCTCTGTAGCAGCAAATCCAATTTAGCAGGAATGGAGCCCTCGTTAGCTACAGACCACAGCCTTGCAACAGTGTATGATTCTAAGCTCTGAAAAATCTTGCCTCGGGTGAAGGTGCCAGAGGATTTCTCTGTTGCGAAATTCAAATTTTCTCGCTGTGAGCCTTTCATGCCAAAATCTATGGCTTCACCTTTAACTTGTCCAAAGCCTATCTGACAAAGTGGAGCCCTTTTAGGATACAGCCTGATGCTTGTCCCGCAAAAGGATTTTGATTTCCAGAAGAAAGACTAAGGTGGTCATTATGACCCTGGCGGTATTACTACCGCAGGGCCAAAACGACGGGAGCACCGCCAACAGGCTCGCGGTGCCTCCTGGCGTATTATGACCGCAGTGGTTGCGCCGCGGTCGCACCGCCGGGGCCGGCGGTTTACCGCCACAATGGCCCCGGCGGATGTAATCCGCCAGGGCAGCGCTGCTTGCAGCACTGCCCAGGGGATTACGACTCCCCGACCGCCAGCCTTTTTCTGAACCGCCAGGAAAAGGCTGGTGGTACGGGGAGTTGTGGGGCCCCTGGGGGCCACTGCACTGCCCATGCCAATGGCATGGGCAGTGCAGGGGCCCCCTGACAGGGCCCCATGCGGCATTTCACTATCTGCTGTGCAGACAGTGAAAAGTGCGACGGGTGCAACTGCACCCGTCGCACGGCCGCAACACCGCCGGTTCCATTTGGAGCCGGCTCCTATGTTGCGGCCGTGATCCCCGCCGGCCCAGCGGGGATCTCCAAACGGCTGCGGCGGGGGTGTGGCCGCATTGGCGGCCGCATGGCGGTCAGATCTTGGCGGGCGGCTCATGCCGCCTGCCAAGGTCATAATGACCCCCTATGTCCCAAAGTTCATTCCAAATAATTATTTTTCTCAAATTGGTGTTTAGCAGTGCCCTTCAGATATTAGAATCCCTAAATGTACTTGCAGCAAAAATTTATTTTTGATTTCCAGTTGGCATTAAGTCTTTGGGTCATTTTTGATTTTCTCTTTTTTTCAGAGTTATTTTTGATTCTGAGTTTTGCACCTTAAGTCTAAGGAAACATGGGGTTGGATCTGGCTACTTTGGCTACCCTCACAGTAGTGATTACGAAGGCCCTTTTCAATGAAAGAAGGGGAATCTGAAGATGGGCGTGGGCGCCAGGAAGGCAGACTGCGAAAAGGCCCTCAGGGACTAGAAAGAGGTCTGCCAACCACCGATCCCCTTTGAGGATGAACAGATTGAGGTCACCCCTGGAGGAAGAAGTGACAGGAGACCGCCAGTCCCAAAATTGATTTTCTGGTGACACTCCAGGGCTCAGAGTGATGGGAGCTGTGCCAGCGTAAGCATTCCTGAGCTGGTAATCCAACAAATGGAGGTCAGTGATACACAGCAAAAGAGCTGTAGGCCAAACTGGCAGCTATAGGACTGGAGGTTGGCCCTGGAAGAAAAGACACTGGCCTTAGAAGAGAAGGCCAGTCTAGGACTCCTGCTGTACGATCGAAATAGTGGCAACAATGGTGAGGTGTCTACAGAGGGGCCAAACACACCTCCCTTGCCCAAGGGTGTCGTGACTAGCTTTGTAGCTGGGGAGGTTCACCTTCCATGAAAGAGCATTGAGAATGTGCAGGTTAGGCCAACATCAATGGGGTAGTTGGTACCTACACTGGAGAGGGACACATTCCTGCCTCCTAGAAGAGGTGATGGCGGACTCCTACACTCATAAAGGATGCAGTTAGGCACAATTAGAAAACAAGTACTCAGATTGGCTAACCTGCGATTCGTTGGTGCAGCAGGAGCGTTGCAGGCTGCTAGACCTCTAATGCCTGCCATGCCTTCCAGAGTGAGAGGAATAGCGCTCAACCCGAGATGATGCAGAGGGGAAGTGGGAGATGGAAAGAGAAAGAAGGTAGACAGGTCCTATTTCAACCAGAGTGTTCCTGCACGCTGTATCTCGTGAGCGTTCTGTCATGTCTGTTCCAGTTCTTTTGGATTATTTCACCTTGCTAAGGCTTGTTAGTGAATTCTGTAAAACACAATTAGCTACGGTCTGACTCATACATACTCTCCTTCAAATTACATTATCACGCTAAGCATAATCTCTGTCTAAGAACACACATACCTTGCTGTGTTGTGTCTCAATAAATTGTTGTTAATAGCACCTCTTATTGTCCTGGGAAATAATGTCTCATGTTAAAACACCTTTCAGGGTTGTCCCAGGGTCCAATCCTTAATTTGGAACTGCAATCAAATTAAGTGACACCTAAATAGCTTTTGATTAAAAAAAAAAAAAAAATCTGCCCACAGGTTTGTTAGAGATAATTACTTAGCTATCTGCGCATTCTAGAATTCATTTGACTAGGCTGTGAATCGTCCTCTTCTAATGTCTTGCAGATTCAGGGGAAGCTGCGACGAAAGCTGAGGTGAAAGTCTTTGAGAACAGCCTGGAGCCCGCGCTGGTTGCATCAGAAAGACTCAGGAATTCCAGGTAAGCTTGATGGGACAGCAAACCGCTTACTTCTTCCTCGAGAATTGTGATTGCGAAGTAGGGTGCGGCTGACTGGGCATTCTTGTTAAAGGGTGCACCAGAAGCTAGAAGTTTCTGGAAAGTTTGTAGAGTATTCTAGAGATGTCAGGATGTGCTTTCGAAGTGAACCTAGAGAGACCTTTCTAGAAGTTTCTGGAAATTTCTTTATGATTCTTGAGATTCAGGATGTTCTATGCAAGTCCTTGCAAAAGTTTCTGGAGGTTTCTGTATGATTGTGAAGATTGCAGGATATGTTTTGCAAGTGTGCCAATGCACGTATTTACACTGTGGTATGCCATATAACTTATTTTCCCAGCTAACAAATAATTAAAGATTCCTAAAACAGATTATACACTCATTAAGGATACATTTTGCTAAGGTTTAAGCCGGCCACGTGGTGCAACTTCCATGCCTTCATACTTTGGTGGCCCAGGCCTCTGGGAAATGAGGGTGGTGCAACTTCAGGAGCTTCCCTTTAGAGATCTTCAATCTGGCTATAATAGATGCCCTAGTGCATAACTTTGGACTTATACCGGAGGATTGCTGGAAGTTGTTCCAGGACATACAGAAATATTTCCAACAATCCTGGTCTGGGTGAAAGGCAATACAATCACTACTTATGATGGTTATATAATCTTATCATGAAGAAGAACGTCTTGAGTAATTGCAATTCAGAATTATACCAGCAACTAGTAGATTCCAAGTTGTCTGACCCCAGGCAGCTTGGTGAGGCAGCTGATGTGTGGATGCCCACTAGAGTGTCTAAAAGGTCCCAGAAGTTGATCCCAAGAAAAGGGGTCCACCTCTCCCATCAGGGGACGGAGGGGAGAAACAAGGATAAAAAAAAAACCTCTCTCAGAGGGCCTAAAGGTCTAACCAGGAGGGGGAATCCTGTACCTTTCCTAAACCTAGGTGGAGTGAATAGAAGGAGAAGAAACTCTTTCACATTTCCAAGGTTGGGGTATGCATAGACTTTCACAAGCCCAGCCATAAAAAGGGAGACTGTCTCCTCAAACAAGCCCCCACCAGTGGGCAGTCCTAAGGGATTGCAAGTGTAGGTATTGGCGTGGAAGTTGGCCCAGGGGAAACCAGGGGCTGGAGTGAAGACACCTTATCTTCATGGGAGGCGTGGCTGTTGAAGCCTGGCCTCCATAACTCCCCCCACGGTGAAGTACAGGGGATGGCTAAATATCAACAAGGCCAGTGCAGAGGCTCTGTGGGATACAGAAGCCTGCCTGGCTACAGTGATGCAGTAGCTGGTGTCCCCAGGGCAAATCATTCCAGATGTTCTCCATAGGCTAGTCAAGGCTGTGAAATTTCATCCCATAGCACTGGTCCTCTTTGAGTTGTGAGGGGTTACTGCCCCCCAAGAAGGTAGCTGTGAGTCCTGCCATTCCAGTGGAATACCTATGGGGAAATGACCTAGAACCCTGTACTTAGGCATAGGTGAAAAGGAGGAGACATGCTGAAATGTTGGGTCAGCTTTCGTGGGTGGGTGTGTGTGTGACCACAAGTGGCCAGGCAATCCATTTGGGAAGTCAAGGGAGCATAAAGTCTGGAACAGTGGCCCAGATTCCTACAACCAAGAAGATGGACAAGTGGCGAGGGAAAACAACCTCAAATCTTCCCATGGCCCGGAACGAATCGGACTCCCTAGGGGCAGATCTAGAGCCTAAAGGAGAAGCGGGTTCTGTCCTGAGAGGCCTACCAGAGCTCTGAGTTGCATGGGTCAGAGGGACCATCCAGAGACAAATGCTGCCAAGCACAGAAAGAACCTTCTCTTGAAGACCAATGCAGTTGAAGAATAGGAGGATACCAGTGGAACCAAGAGGATCTACTGGGAAGGAGTCCTGCAGAGTGATCCAAAACCTAGGGCAAACAGAAGGCTTGTAGTCCCTCATTGTTACAGGGCACTCACTTGAACTTAGCCCATGATACCCCTTGGCTGGGTATCTGGGGCAGACCAAAAGCTGGAACATGCTGGTCAACTGCTTTTACTGGCCCCCTATGTATGGAAAGGTGAAGGAGTTCTGTTGCTCCTGCACCACATGTCAAGTCATTGGCAAGACAGGAGGTCAACCCGTGGTGAGGGTAGATATTGACATTGGGTGGCTCCTGGTCCCAAAGACAGCCTTAGTGAATTGCTTCCTCTTGGTGGTGGTGGAGAACCATGCCACTAGGAAGTCTGAGGCCATACCTATAAGGATGGTGACTGCACCCGTAGTGGCCAGGGCCCTGTTTGGTATCTTTAACATAGGAGAGATCCCAAAAGGTGGTTGTCCAAGGGGGACAAACTTCATGTCTCTGTACTTAATTTATGTAGGATGAGTGTGGGTTGACTTAAAAGTTGACCACCCAATGTGACTCTCAAAGAAATGAGCTTGTTGAGAGATTCAACAACACCCTAAAAGGCATGATCATGAGGTTATCTGACAAACTCTGAGGGAAGTGGGATGTGCTGCTATGATGCCTTTTATTTGACTATTCTAGTCATGGGGGATTTCTAGAGCGCATGGCTACCCAGAAGGGCCACCAAGCGCTATGACAACTAGGTACATACAGTTCAGAGAAGATTCCAATTAGTAAAGAGTTGTTTTAGCAGTTTTCTGAATACTAGTTCTAAATTGGTTTGCCATAGGTTTTGTGACAGCGCGTTCTAGAGCTTGGGTCCCAGGAAAGCAAAGGATTGTCCTCCACTCCTGGTCCTTATAATCTTAGGGACTGCAAACAATTGCTGATTGTTAGATCACAGTGTTCTGGTGAGGTTGTATGGAGTGAGTAGATTATGAATCAATTTGGGACACTTTTTATGCATAGCTCTGTGGGCCATACACAGTACCTTAAAGTGTATCCTTTTGAGCACTGACAATCAGTGAAGGGTTGAAAGGGGTGTGGTGGCAGAGTGATGTTTGGAAGAGGTCAGTAGTATGCGTGCTGAGGCATTTTGAATGACTTGAAGTATTTTTATGATGGACTTGGGGCTGCCCAAGTAAAAGAAAATTCCCATAATCGCGCCTGGAAATGACCAAACTTTGTACTACTATCCTACGCAATGGCTCTGGTAGCCATTTGAGCAGTTTTCTCAAAGTCCTAGGTGTGCCAAATCAGGTTGCTGCCAGTTTTTTGGCTTGTGTTGCATTGGACGCCTTGTCGTCAAGCCAGAATCCTAGACTGTTGACTTCCGATTTTGTAGATAGGTTAACTGCCTAGGGACTCAGGCCAGTTTAGTTCCATAAATTGTTGTTTCCCACTATCATCACCTCAGTTTTTATCCTGTTTAGTTTTAGGCTGCTTGCCACCATCCACTTCACGACATACGACAGTTGTTGAGGGTAGTGGAGGTTTTGTCTGTTTA
Organism: Pleurodeles waltl; assembly: GCF_031143425.1. Taxonomy (NCBI): domain Eukaryota; kingdom Metazoa; phylum Chordata; class Amphibia; order Caudata; family Salamandridae; genus Pleurodeles; species Pleurodeles waltl. Next base: position 1,169,314,132 of record NC_090445.1, on the reverse strand, counting down.
GTGGGACAGGGAGATAATCTGAGTGTCGCTGGCATAAGATATTGAGGAGAAACCATGGCTGTCTATGATTTCTGCCAGTGATATGACATACAGACTTAACAACGTTGGGCTCAGTGAGGATCCCTGAGGGACCCTACAGAGAAGTACTGCAAAAGAGAGTGGGCTTCAGCCCCTTTGAGCTAGTCCGAGAAGTGTAAGAATAACCTCAAGGAACCCAAACACAACATCATTGATTATGTGTTCCATCTGTGATGCTGCATGGCTGAGAATATGAAGAGGGCTAACAAACCCTTGGAGGCCAGACAGAATCTGATCAAGCACTGGTATAATCAAAAGTCAGCTTTGGTGGAATACCAGCCGTGCCAAAAGATGTGGATTGTGGAGCTTGTGGTAGAAAGGCCCCTACCGGACGAATTGACTGGGCTCTACAGAGTGCTAGAGGTGATGGGGGACGTCATCTACTTGGTGCACCTTGTTACCCCCAGACACACTCTTAGGGTGATCCATGCGAACTGTTTGATGCCCCAGTTTGACTGGACAGACTTGACAATGCTGATTGTCACTGATGAAGGATAGGAGGAGGGTGAACCTCTCCTAGACCTCTTAATACACAGTGCCAAGGATGGTTCAGTGGAGGGAGTAATGGTGTCCCCTACACTGATAGAGAAGCAGCAGATAGAATGTCACCAATTCTGGACTCTTGTCACTGACACCTGTAATGACCCAGTGATGTGTCTTCATCGTTGACATTGGCTGTTTTCCTGTCAAAACAAGATTAATAGGTTATCAGAAGAAATAAGGGCAAGCTTCCAAGAAGACATTTCCAAAATGTCCCTGGGCATGATTGAGACTTCCAGTAGTCAATGGGCCAGCCCAATGGTGTTAATACTCAAGGCCAACCCAAAAAGGAGGGCTCCAGAACTCAGTTTCTGTGTGTACTATCAAGGAGCTAATGCTGGCACAAAGACTGATGCTCACCCTATTCACACAGCTGATGAGCTCATTGACAGGTTAGGGGCTCCCAAGAGTCTTTGCACATTTGATTTGACCTCTGGGTACAGGCAGGATGCCCTAAATGGGGGAGAAAAAGAGAGATTCTTATTCTCAACCCCAGAGGACCACTTCCAATTTAAGGGAATGCCCTTCATGTTAGTAAGTGCCCCTGCTACCTTTTAAGAGGTTGGTTAACAGGGTAATGTCTGGGCTGGAAACATTTAATGCAGAATATCTGGATGATATCATAGCTGTCTTTGCTGGAACATCTGACCCACCTAGGGAAGTGCTTCAGGCCCTGCACCAGCAGGACTGGCTGTCAAGATCAGCAAGTGTCAGATAGGGCAGGGATCTGTAGTGTACCTGGGCTACCTAGTTGGTGTGGGACTATGCAGGCTCTCCATCCCAGCCCATGATCCAGTCTATAATGGCTTGATAACCTCCCAAAATCCAGACTCATGTTGTGATTACCAGGGTCTGACAGAATACTACAAGGGATTTGTAGAGGGATATAGCACAATTGTAGCCACCATGACAGAAATGACTTCTAAGAAGCAGCCCAATAAGGTAAAATGGACTGCGGAGTGTCAGAAGGCATTTGATATCCTGAAGGAGGTGCTGTGCATTGCACTCATCCTGAAGGCACCTGATCTGATTTCAGCAAAGAGTTTGTGGTCCAAACAAATGCTTAAGAATATAGCATTGGAGTAGTGTTATCACAGCTGAATGATAAGGTTCGGGATCAACCTGTCGCCTTTATCAGAAGGTGACTACTCTCTACAGTGCAGTGTTGGAGTGTCATACAGAGAAAGGGGTCTCTGCTGTGGTTTGACCTCTAAAGAAGCTGAGGCCCTACCAGTTTGATACCCACTTGTGGGTCAAACCGACCACAGACCTCTCAAGTGGCTCACACATAGGAGTGGAGAGAACCCTAATCTGTTGAGGTGGTCAATTTCTCTTCAGGGTATAGACTTTACAGTGGAGTACAGACCTGAAACTCACCATGCAATGCAGATGCCCTTCTCATGTTCTTCTGCTTAGATGATAACTGCCAAGGGAAAGGCTGAGCTGCACCTCAGCCTTTGTTCATCTGGGGGCTGGTGGCATGTGAGAAAGTGCCTCTTTTGGTTTGGTTAGCCCCATTTGTTGTGGACAGGTGAGGCTGGTGTTTTGACTGCACTGGTGCACTCTAACCCAGTCCCCAGTCGATGTGCTGTGACCCCTAAAACATGTCAAAACTGGGTAAAACCCTAATTGGCACATTTAATTTACCTATAAGGCAATAGCATATGGTGCTTAAAGTACACCAGTGTTTATTTTATGTTTTATGTTATGTGTTATGTTAACTGCACTATCATCTGGGAGGGTATCCTGGCACTGAGCAGGTGCGAGTCAAGCTAAATCTAGGCTCTAGTGGGACTACTTGAAAAGCTAGGTTTTCAGCTTCTGGCAGAATTCAAGAAGTGAAGAGGACTCTCTTTTGTGTTGAGCCTGGTCATTCCACACTTTAAGAGCAATGTAGGAGAAGGTTCAACTGCTGGATCTGATTTTCTATATGCTAGGGATGTGTGTAATTAGGTGTCCAGACAAGATGAGGTGTCTGAAAGGTTTGTGAAAGCATATGCAATTGTTGAGGTATGCTGGGCCAATGTTGTGCCGTGCCTTGAAACTAGGTGAGGGGTTTAAATTGTGCTTGTTTGGGTATGGGAAGCCAGTGGAGCTCCTTCAGGTGTGGTGTGATGTGAGTGCAACGTGGGAGGTTGAGAGTGATTCTGGTTGCTGAGTTCTGAATAGTCCACAGCGCTATAGTGAGTTTTTTTTTAAATGATCCTGGTATAGAGGGATTTCCTGTAGTCCAACTTTCTTGTGACAAAAGAGAGTGCAATGGTTTTCCAGGTACTGATTGGGAGCCATTTGAAAATCTCACTCAGCATCTTCAGGGTGTGGAAGCATAAGGCGGTGATGGTGTAGACTTTTGTGATCATGTTGAGTTTGCTGTTGATGAGGATCCTGATGTTCTTGGTGATAGTGATGGTGGTGAGTGACAGTCCTGGCTATTGGCCACCAGGTGGAGTACCAAAGTGAAGTGCTTTTCCTGAAGATCACAATTTTGGTTTTGTCTGTGATCAGCTTGAGACAGTTGGTCTTCATCCAGTGGGTAATTTCAGCCATGCAGGTATTGAACTTGATCCGGGTACAGGAATTTTGTCCATGAGGGAGAGAATGAGTTGTGTGTCGTCAGTGTAAGAAAGGACATTGGTGTCATCAGAACATATGATGTTGGCTAGAGGGATCATGTATGCATTGAAGAGTGTGGGTCTGAGGGAGGATATTTACGGAACTCTGCAAATGACGTTGCAGACATCCAAGGTGTATGGTGCCACACTGACTGACTAAGTCCTTCCAATCAGTAAGGTGCAGATCACTCTGAGTGCTAGTACAGTGTTCCAGTGTTGTGTATGCATTCAATAGGGATGTGGTGGGAGTCCATGTCAGATGCTGTGCAGAGGTCCAGGACGGTTAGGGATGCCTTGTCTCTTCCGCCTTGCGTCATGCGGATGTCTTCTGTGGTTGCGATGGAGGTAGTTTTTGTGCTGTGATTGGCTCTTAAACAAGACTGAGTGGTGTCAATGAGTTGGTGGACGTAGAGGTGTTTGGTGAGGCGTTTTTAGTTGATGATTTTCTCTAAGGTCTTGGCCAGCAAAGGTAGCAGCGAGATTGGTCTTTAGTTGTTGGGAATTGAAGGTTTTCTTCTGCAATGAGAGAACAGTTACGTGTATCCAAGCGTCTGGGAAGGTCACAGAGGGGGAGGCATTCACAATGGGCATGAGCATGGCGCTGATGGGTTGCAGTCCTCTGGAGTAGGCGTGGTGGGGGCACAGGTGGGAGTGGGCTGCTGAGTGGACGGGCGTCATGGTAGCAGCAATATGTTTTGGGGTGATGACGGACCATGTGGTTAGCATTAGTTCTTTGGTTAAGATTGGGAGTCGTTTTGACTTGGTCTTCTGTAAGTCGTGGTGAGTTTGTTTTGCTGAAGAATTGAGAGAGATGGCTACAGAGGTCCTGCTAAGGGAGTAATTGAATTGGAGGTGACTACTGGTGAGGTGAAATCCTTCACAATGACAACGAATTTCTTTGCTTCTGTTGTTGGTGGCATCGGTGTAGTCTGCCAGAGCGATGTTTTGGTGGGTTCTGGATCTTTTAATGTTAGTGTCTCATCGTGGATTTGAACATACTCCTGTCTGCATTGTCCTGGATCATTCTCCATTTGCACCCCAGTTGTTTGCAGTGGCGTATGAGTTCCTCTGTGTACCAACTGGCCTTGGGACTAGGTCTAGAAATGCTTCCTCTTTGTTATATGGTGCGGTGCAGCAGCAACTTGTGGCGCATCGGTTGGGGTTGAGAGCTCAGAGTGTCGCAGCAAGGTAGCAGCAGGAGGAGGGGGGACCAGGGTTCCTGGCACTGGGTGTAGTCCAGGCACGAGTGTCCACAGACAGCGTTGAAGGTCATGCTGCTATTAAGTATGTCACTTCCTGTGCATATGGATGATGGGAAATCCAGTGAAATCACATGTAAAGTTAAATGTCACCTATGGAATACATCACTCCAGGCCCACCTCAGTTGGAGCCGAGTTAATTAAATGTCAGCATTACTCAATAGAGGCTGGGAGAAGGAGAAATACGGAGGCCTATGCCAATGTTACCCCATATTATCAGAATGGCTCAGTTAAGGTCAGAAGCCTAAGCTATTTGCTTCGGATCAGATCCTCTAGCATGTTAAACCACTGACAGAAGGAATAATATTGCTGGGTACAGTCGCACGTTAGCTTCACACCTCTGAAAGTCTGGATGGACTGGAGAGGAGTCAGTTATATATTAAATATGCACCGGAAAGGGTGATAGAGTTGGCGTAGAGTCACTCGTATTCCAAGCACCCTCGTACATCTAACTGTCTTTGCCCCAGCACTTTTTGCATCACATTGCATGATGAAAAGTAGGTATGTAGTAATCTTGACAAATTAAACAACCTCACCCAAATATATATTTTGCTTCTCCTTTAAGACAAAGGAAGATTACAGACCTTGTGGGTCAAATAACTATCAAGGTTCTTGACCTGTATGTCTAGTGATATTTCTTTCAAGCCTTCTTAAATTTCAAGGCACCTCAGACAATGAAGTACAATTTGTGCATAAATAAACAATATCACAAGGTAAATACGTAGTCACTCATCTTATTTATCTTCACATTTGTTGATGTATTCATTGGCTTTAAGAAAATTGGATCAAAGGTTTTGTAATCTGCGAGGAGGCAGTTGAAACTTTAGGTGGGGAGGCTCTGTAACAAGCACATTTATAAAGCATAACCTATATGGCTGAAAACAGAGACCTCTTTAAAGCCCAATGTTGAATATTCCTATTGGAAAACTAAACTCTGCTTGAGGCAGAGAATCCCTCCAGTTACTTTCATGTTAAGAGCAGCAGTTCTAAACTTTACCCTTCCCGCTACACTGATTTATACATAACATCTGCACATTAGTTTGGGGATAAGAAGAGGTAGGAAAATGCAGATCTACATTCAGCTCCATATGGAAGGTCTTTGAAAAACAAGACTTAAACTCTGATTGACATTCTGATATCATAACAGAGGTTAAGACATTATGGTAAACGTGATGAACAAGATCTTTAGATGACTATGTGACTATAATGCTGTGGGCAAAGTCTGAATGGTAGCAGCTTTGTTTAGCTGGTGACTATCACCCATAACAGTGTCATTTCTTTAGATGATGGCAAATCATTCCCAAATGATAAACCATAGACTTAGTGCTAACGGAGGTAGTAATCCTACGGGTGCTTGATGATTAGTTTTTCTCTTAATACATATGCTAAATCAATGAATGTAGTCTTACACATCAGAGTCTTCACTTCTACCATGCTTATCTTTGTTATAATTCCAAGGTTTTTACTACATCATGAAATCATGTAATTTGCTGATTGTTTTACCACTACAGTAGTTGTTGACAGTGTGAGACATTAATACTTCACAACACCTTTTGATGAAACAACAATCCACTGTATTCCAAACGCAAGGACTGGGCTTGGAAAAAATGTCTTTTATTCAACATAATAAGACTTCTAAACCTCAGTGATATTTTTGTTTGCCATGATTTTTTGCAAGCATAATTATGAGAAGTTGAAAATTAGAAGTATGCAAATTAGATTTTTTGAGAATGCTGCATTTTTCACATCCAGAAAGAAAGAAGCGTTGGTGGCATATTCAAATGCCATGGTAAGGTGAGCTTCACTGATCCTGCGTTAACGGTTTTCTCCATTGGATGTGGATCAGTGAGATATGTCATAAATATGCAAGACGTCTTGCATAAGAAAGTAGTATCAGAATATTACCGACATCTTCGTCATCTGCCAAATTAGGTATATGAAAACAATGAGTTTATATTAATAATTTGATGGCTCGGTTTGAGATCAACAACTAAATTCAATTGTAGTATCTTGTGTCCCCAGCCCCTCTATGTGTGAGCTGGTGTCTGGAATACTGGAAGTGAATCATGTAACAGAATGATTGTATTTAGTATGGAGTGAAAGCTAGGCAAGGGTTACAGTAGGAGGGAGAATGAAGCCCTAATAGGACCTATCTGCTATGCTTGTAACCCAAGGGCCTAAAATTAAATTCTAAACATGCCTCCTACCTGAGTGGCTCCAGACTGTTGTATGAAAATACTGTTTTCCCACTTCAACATTTTGGTGATGAGTTGTTAAATACCTGTTTATTAGTACAGAGAGACTCTGGTGGCACTTGTGAACCATCTCTGGAAGTGGAGGAGACCTGTCCTGAGAAAAGAGATGGTCCTTTTTCCATGGAGCCTAGTTTGATGCCACCGAACCTCCAATCTACTGGCAGGTGGGGTCAGCTCAAGTTGCTGAGCAAGAGGAGCCAAGTGGGGAGGGGAATGAAGTCTAGCTAGGACAAATAGCCAGCTAAGGGGAGTTATAAATTGAAGTGTGTATGGTCCTGAGCTTAATGACAACACTTTGGAGACAGTGTTAGGAGGACAGTACTGTGGAGAAAGTGTTTTAGAGACATTGCTAAGGAGAGAGTGGGAAATCTTCTTTACAGTAAGCATAACTTCGAAATGACCCATGAAGCTTTTGGCAGTTTTACTTTCAACAGTGATGGTCACATAAGGAAGCACTTTGCTGAGTGTGCTGTATGATTTCCCAATTAAGGTGACTGTGGAACAGGCTACTCCATTCCTCTGGAGGGTCCTGTGCTCCCAGTTGTTGTTAGTGTGTCAGAGTTGTTTTTTTACTGTGGAATTTTGGGTCACAAATTATTTGTGCATATCAGTAATTGTATTGATGGATATGACCTTAAACGAAGAACTAATGATTTTTTACTTTATACAATATAATTATCTCACTTAGAAGTGTGATGAATAATGTAGGATAGTTGTGCTACATTTTTGTGTGAGACATCATTTAATTAAAAGGGATGCAGTTGCTGGTTTATGACTCAAATGAGCTATTGTATTAGAATGTCTGTATTGTTAATGAAACAAAGTTTTCTATTGTGTACCTGATGTATAAATTAGAAGGATCTACACTGGAAGTTTCTATGCAGATGTGCAGCAGAACATAATTGTATGAGCTATTGTTAAGAAATGTTTCATATTATGGTGTGCTGAGGAAGCAAATGGAAGACTTCTCTTACCTTAAGAAATGGGTTTGGTGCTAAGAACCTTTTAGAATTACAAAGTTGTTTATGATTTGCCAGTGCAACCTAACCATGATCAAACCATGCTAAATATTATTATGATGCAGGAGACCTGGGTCCCAGAGGCACTATATAGAGTGGGATACTTAACTTTTCAAAAACTGGCTGTCCCTTCACCTTCAAGACGTGCTGCAGGAGGCCTTGTAGTTTGGCTTAAACAGGATCTACTTTCAAGAGCAAAAGTAATCCCAGTATGGACATATTAGCAGTAGAGCTCAAGATTGCGACCCAACTGGGAATGAAACATATAGCCATTATAAATGTCTATATTAGACCTGCCCCTTTAAGCAACCAAATTGGGATAGTGAACCAACTTGCAGGTATACTAACCAAACTCCCTGGGAATACACAGGTTATAGTGGCTGGAGATTGCAATACTAAGTTGAGATCTAATGAAGATTATTTGTTAACCACTTACCCCTATGATAGACCTTTGGGTAGATCAAGGCCAGTCCAGAAAGAGACATGTAGAGCCACCGGGGTAGCAGCCCACCTTGCAAATTTGATCATTAGTATGGGGTTAAAACAGGTTAATAGAAATACAAAGTCAGATGCTCCGGCCCTGCCCACATTTAGGAGGGGAGCCTATTCGAGTCATCTCGATTACATTTTCTTGGATCAAAGGCTTTGTTCATCCTTGGTGGACATTGCAGTGACCCCCAGAGTTGACAGCGACCACCAGGCTCTCTGCGTGATCTTTTCAGCATCCCTTTTTAAAGATTGTGGCCTGTCTTCATGGGCAGAGGGCAGCAACACCAAAGTAGTAAATAACAGGAGGAATTTAAGGTGCGAGGAGGTGGCAAATGATACAAAGTTTTAGTCCACAATTTATTCTACGGTCATAGAGAGCCTGTCTCCCTTGGTGTCTGCATACTCCTCAGCATTCAGTTTTGTCCAACTGCATTGTGATCTGATGGATAAACTGAGACCTCTGTTTACAGTGTAGAGACGTAGAGGGGTGGCTACTGCTAACAAACCAAGGTGGTTTTCAAAGCCCTGTAGACTGGAGAAATTGCAGCTCCTGAATGTGTTGGATAAGGGTTACAAAGAGGAGATACAGGGTGCTAGATGTCATTACAAAAGAACTTTGAGATACGCCAAATTGAGCTGGGAAAGTAAGCAATGGGATATAATAACTGACTCCCTTTTTTGATGGGGATTCTAAGTTATTCTGGAAACTAGTAACAGGCAGAAAAGATCCTCTTGCTTTTGAGTGTGAATCAACAATCCAACCAGAGGGATGGATGACTCATTTTAAAGGGCTAAATGGTGTAAGAACTACCGGGAAGTCACCAGCAACAGCCTTTAGGGTCATTGCTGGGTTCATATTACATAGCAAACATGATCCCTCTAGTTACAACTTGGCAGAATTTACTCTGGCCGAAACTTCCACGGCCTTGTGGACCCTAAACAAGGTTAAAGCTCCGGGTGCTGATGGCATTCCAGGTGATTTGTGTTTAGCACAACTTGAGATTTGGACACCATATATAAAAACATCCTAAGTAATGCCATCTTGAAGGGAGAAGGCATCCGCTCCACGTGGAGGAGAGCAACAATTGTGCCAATGTATAAAAAGGGAAACCGTGACGTCCATGGGAACTGTAGACCAATAAGTCTAATTGACGTTAGCCAAAAGATTTTTTGCAAACAGATTCTGGCAAGGTTGCACTCATGGATTGATGATCATCATATTCTTGCTGACTAGCAGGTAGGGTTCCAAAAAGGGGTTAGCACTGTGGACCAAGTCTTCAGGTTTAAATCTTTTTGCTGGAAATATTTGACCTTAAAACATGATCACCTGTATGTTGCCTTCATTGATTTGAGGGCGGCTTTTGATCTGGTTCCACGGGAGTCCCTTTGGAGAGTTATAAATGCTTATGGAATAGATGGTGACCATCTGGGGCTAATACAATATTTGCATGAGGGCACCTATGCGGGGGTGAGGTGGATGGCGGAAGGCGACCTCACTGACCCAATTCCAATTGTAAGTGGGGTGAGACAGGGGTGCGTACTGGCTCCTACTCTGTTTAGCCTCTATATTAATGGGGCAGTGGACCAGTTGATTAGGTGTAACCATGATGCTCCCAAAATTGAGGGAATGCCAGTGCCCATCCTTATGTTCGCTGATCACACACTGCTTATATCAAGAACCCCGATGGGGTTGCAAAGTGAACTGGATTCCTGTGCAGCATTTTGTGAAGATAGTGGGTTAGAAATTAACTCAGAAGTCAAAATTTATGGCCGTATACCCGCATAAATCCTTCAGGGGGAAAATGGTCATAGGGGGGTGCCCCGACTGAGCAGGTTAGGCAATTTGACTACTTGGGTATAAGAATGGCAGATAATCTTACCTGGACTTCACAAATAGAGAAAAGTTCTGCGGTTTTACAGCAGCGGGGAATGGTGATTGGTAGGAGGATAACTAATTCATCTGGAGGGCCTCTTTCCCCGGCACTTGCGGTATATAAGGCTGCACAGTGACAGCTGCAATTTATGGTGCAGAACTTTGGGGGCAATGTAACTCGCATAAATTAACTTTGATTGAAAACAAATTTCTGCGTTCCATCTTACATCTACCAACTAGTACCGCATTCATTCCCCTTAGATTTGATTTGGGACTAAATATTACCAATACATTGTGTAATCGGTTTGAAACCTCTTTTATATTGGGTGCACCTGTGGTCTTCTGTCCATCTGGGGCCATATAGGACGGGAATGATGGAACTACTATCCCTTGACAAAGTGCCATCAATCCCGTGGCTGAACTACATAAAGGATTTGTGCCTCCAGATCAAAATGGAGGAGTTATGGAGATGCCCACTGAATATAAAAAAGGTATGGCATTCTGTGTAAAAAAAAGGCTATATAGGGAGGCTGTACTAATTCAAACTTGGGAAGTACAGTTAACGGGCACTAGAACAGATCACTGTCTCAACCATAAATGCCTGCCTAAGTTTGAACATTACATGGACAATATATACCCGGCACAGGCAAAGAATTTGTTTATAAACATTTAGACTAGGAATTCTGCCACTGAACTCTTTCACCTCTAGATGGGAAAAAAGAAAAAGTAGTGGTGTGATCAGCTCCTGCCCCTTTTGCCCAGCAGAAGTTGAATCTCTATCCCATTTCTTCTTTTTTTTGCCCAAGGTATTTAAAGCCTAGGAAGAAATGGATTGTTCCGCTATGCCGTAACCTTGGAATTAAAATTTACAGGGAGTCATTACGTGTACTGTTAAGCGACACTAGCGGAAAGGTAGTGTTTTCAGTCACTGGCTTTCTGCGAAGTGCCTGGATTGTGAGATCTAAGAATGGCCCCTCTAATTTGTAGAATACACTTTTGATATTATGGTCATTGGTTAATATGTAGTAATAATATTGAAAAAGCCTGACCTTTTTCCTGATGGCGGTAGCTTCCTCCACACAGAAAGATTAATATGATAGAGGAGGACCCTGTAGGATTTTACTTGTGGGCAAAATGACCAAAATAGTTATAAAATATGCATGAATTATTGTGACATGTTTATTTAAATGAGTATTTATCTTATCTGATTTTATGAATTTAATTTGTCAATGATTTTAGTTATTGTGAAATATTTGTATTAGATCATGTTTTTTAGCTATTAGCCGGAAGATGCTTTTATGGCTTATGGCACAAATAAAGCAGATAATGAATGAGAAGACTCACTCAGCTGAACTGCCTAAATTTATGGTTCCTACAATATTGGGGTTCAGGAGGTTATTGGGGTTAGGCTCCTACAAAGGTTGGTAGCAGAAATGTTTAGAAATATCACCTCCTCTTTAAGAGGTTCCCTCAAATGTTTTTTTTTGTTGTGAGCTTTAATGTCCATATCAAAGGAGAGAAGAGTTTTTGGAAATTTACCAATTTTCCGGTGCCACATCCTCCTGGGAAGTGACTAGTTGTATTGGATTGGCTGTGCATTCCTGAACTAATTTGGAGTGTGAAGTATGAACAGGGAGAAATTCAGTTTGTGAATGTGTTGGAAAGTATGAGTTGTGATGATGGATTTTTGATTCTGTGTTGAATTCTTTGGATATGTGGTGATGATCATGTGTTCAATTTGTGGATTGATTACTGTTGTGATGACATAAGATTTATATTTGTAATCCCGTTTGAAGATTAATGTGTTATTGGATTGAATAGAGTTGGATATTTGATTTGTTGTAGATTCAGGATCTCGAGATATTGATTGTCTGTCTGTACCGTGGCGTGTAGAGTGAGGTACCACTTAAACATATGTAGGGATTCTGAATTAACAAATTTTTTCTTTTCAGGTTTGAAAGCTCAACTTGAGTTATTTTGCTTATCCTGAGTGTTCGGGGTGAGGGACATTGACTCAGAGGTATGTTTCTACTGGTCAGGATTTGACGAATGAGAGGTTTTGTAGGATTCTTTTGACTATTTCACACTTCTTGCGGTTAAATCTTTATGGTTTGTGATTCACTTACTTTACCTAAAGCAATGACGACACACAAAAGGGTTTATTGATTTTAAATGGTTTAAAGTGGTTCCGTTGTTGATTCCTGTCCACGAAGAAGTTGTGCTGTGATTGGTTGCTCAGACAGGGAGCCACGATCAGATTGGTACGACATCACCACAAACCTGTGCTCTGATTGGTTGGTTACAGGCATAGTCACGCTGTGCGTGATTGACCTTTGGCAGGGCCACATTTATTGGCTGTTGATCTCCAAGTTTGTTTACAGTGCTTTATTGTAATTCTGTGTTTGTTTTAAATCTATGTAGGTGTAAAACATGGGTGTTGTATTTACAAAACCCAAACAAAAGAATGACATACAGAAATTGCTGAGTGAAGGAACGCCAGCTTATGAAACGATTGTAGACATTGTTTATTATACGTGCACCAGCTTGTCTGAATGGAGGAAATACACAACACATGATAAGTTTTGACAGTTTACACTAAAGGGCACCTTTAATATTAATAAGATAGATTTTCTGAGACAAACAAGGTACAATATGAAGCCAGTGCCTAGAACTACACAGTTCGAGGTGCTTAAGAAATGGGATCGCATGGCAAATGAAAATGAGAGAGAAGAGAAAGATAGGTCTATAAAGAAGTAATTTAGGGGTTGGCTAGAAAGTAAACTAAGTCACCAAGAAAAGAGTTGGAGAGAAGATATGACTGAATGTGTAAAGACCTTTCCTTTTATAGTTAATGGAAAAGAGCAGGATGGAGAGAAAAAATAAAAAAGAATGATGTGAAGTCAGATGAAGATGATGACCAAACCATAAGAGAGCTGTTAAGTTCTGGACCTCCTCCGTTTACGGATAGATAGATGAAGTGTACACAGATTGTTTTGGGGTTGATAAGATTGCTGGAGGAGAAACCGGAATAGCACAAGTCCCTACGGGGATTGTACAGAGTGCCCCGACAGAAGTTAGTCACAGTGGCAAACAAGTGCAAGTGAAGTGGAAGTAGGGTACTAGAGAATCGAACACAGGTTACTTATGTGAGAGCAGTGGTAGTAGAGCCACCATCTAAGAAATTTGTATTGGAAGTTTAAAAATAGAATTTAGAGAAATGCTGCAAGGGAATGGATTTGATCAGATTATTAAATTAGAGTGTTGGTGAAATTAAGTATTTGATAAAAGAAGCTGCTAGATGTGCTATTGAAGCCCATGATAAATGGGAATAATTAGCTGATGAGATAGAGGTCTGCTTTAGCAAAATGAAAAATGTAAAACAAAATTATAAAATGTATTTTAAATCAGGTTGAGATTAAAGAGGTGGGCTTAATTACTTTAAGAGCTCATGTTAAAGATTTGGGGGCCAAAATATATAATGGTGGACTGCCTGTTGTACGGCCAGAGGGACGGAGTAGATTACTCTTTCCCCCTGAGCAAGGGACCCCTGTCTAATTTAAAAACGACTGCCAAGGTGGCGGTCTTTTATATGCATTGGCAGAAACTGCTGTTACAGCAGTTTCTGTCAATGCATATTGCTGTTTGGTGCACTTTTGCATCAGGATAAAGCACATGTACACCAAACAGGTTTATATTTTCAAAAAGAAAATCCAGAAATTTGATTTTTACTGAAAGAAATAATGCCCCCTCACCATTTGAGTCCTCTCCCATGGCGGGGATAGCATTATTCACATTGTACTATCCATCACCGCTTGGGTTTTCCTAGCTATTTCTCTCATGGCCCTTAATCCATTGGTTTATTGGAAAACTTTGGGCTATAGCAGAGGTAAAATGATCACTGCTGTAGCCAAACCAAAGGCCTGGGCACATAAAAATTGGTGGGCGGTCCTTCATGTTGGCCATTGCGATGCAGTATGCACACCATCAGCATACAAATCGGCCCCTTAATTGAGAAAACAAGAGTCTGGAATGACTTGAAGAAATGCAGACAAAATTGAATAAAGGGACAGCAAATAAAAGGAAAATAAAATGGATTGAGGGAAAGACAAGGAATATTGCCAGTGACTCAGAAGTAGAATTCCCTTTGAGCAAAATATGTGGAGGGAATTCGGTGCATGTTTATGGACAAGGGCTGATTTGTGTGCTTTTATGCAGAACTTTTCCAAATTGCAAGAGGACCCAGCAAAGTAGTATGAAGAAATACTTTGGATGACTCACATTTCCCCATTGTTATGGACTGATTTAAATACGTTGTTTGAGATTGTAGTCCCTGGAAACCTGTGGTTAAAGTGTAAGGTTGTTATGGATGGCCGACACAAAAACATCTAGGCTTCGTCCTAACAGTGAGCCGGCAACAGAGATAGCAGGTAAATACAAAGAATGGAGCTACTGATTTTGTTTCTGCTTTTGTAAATCGATTGAGATCAGAGATTAGCAATTATATTCAATAAAGTGAACTCTTCTGGCCGATGAAGAGCATTGATGAGATTTTGATGTTGGTGAAAAATATTAGAGGCTATTTTGAAACAAGGCAAAAGAAGTTAAAGGAGAAGATTATAATGCTGAAACAAAATAGAAGGGTTGAGAAAGGGTTGCAGAATCACATGGGTTCAAATATAAATTCTGTTCATAATGGAATGAATAGAGTGAATCAAGGACATGCAAGGTAGAGGTGATGCGATGAATGCAAATATTGAAATGAAATACAGCATGTCATTGTTGTGGGAGGATTGGACACTGGAAAAGGGAATGTAGACAAAATCCTAACAGGATTTAGGTGAATTCAGAGTAATTTCAGTAAATTCAGTAATCTCAGAGACCTAATACAATATCAATCATTCAAAATACAAAGCAGAATATGCAGAAAGAGAAATACCTTTTGAATGTCTATTCCAACTGCCCCGGTAAGGCAACAAAACATGAGACATAAAATGTCATAGATTACAATGACTGTGCTTGATGGGGAAGGAGGATTGCTTGCTTGATGCAGCCTTGGAGGTAGACCAAAATAACCCATATATTGATGGAGGAGTCAATGGCCACTGCATTTCATTTATGATTGATATTGGGGCTACCCGTTCCACAGTTTTCTTCTGTGGAAGTCCCAAACCTACCTCTCTCAGGAAAAGAAGTCCAAGTTTTAGGGATCAGCAGTAAACAATTGTGAATCAGGTTACAACAGATGTTCCAGTTAAACGAGAACAGATAAAGAATACACATTAGTTTATTTTATGTGATTTGATACTGTCAAAGAAGAGATATGGGATTGCACTAGCAAAGAAATTGGCCTGATTAAAAGAGCAGAACCAATGAAAAATAAAGATTAAACTAGGTGCAATATTTCTTAGAAGTAGGCAGTACAAAAGAGGCATAGGAATAAATGAAACCAGTAATCGAAAAAATAATCAAACATGGAATTCTCTGAGAAGTGCTTGGTAGTCCCTGTAATTCTCCAGTGATGGGAAATAAAAAGTCGAAGGGATAATGGAGGATCGTGCAGGATCTCAAAAAAATAAGTAGAAGTTTTGTTCCTTGTCCGATGGTACCGAACGCAGCAGTAATGTTGTTTCAAATTCCTTTAGAAGCTGAGTTGTAAAGGGATTGACTTATGCCAAGCGTTCTTCTCAGTCCCATCACATGAGGACTCATAGTTCCTCTTTGCATTTCAATTGTTGAATAAAGTTCTCATGTAGTGTTGAACCCCACAGGGGTACACCGAGAGTGCTTGAATTTTCTTCCAAAGGTTGAAGAAAGGTTTAGAAAGTCTTACATTCCCATGTAACTCAGTCCTATTTCAGTATATTGATGACTTATTAATAGAGTCAAGGAGACTGTAAACTGGATACCATTGCCTTGTTAAATCACTGAGCTGAAAATGGGCATAAAGTCTTGTGACTAATATGCAGTAGTGTGAAAAAAGTCCTTTATCTTGGATACCATATTGAAATGGGTGTATGGAAAATCTTTAAAGAACTTGTTTTGGCAGTTCTGAAATTGAGCCCGCCAACCACTCAGAGAAAGTTTCAGATGCTTCTTGTAATTGTTGGGCACTGTTGTCCGTGGATTCCAAACTTTTCCTCAATTGCGAAACATCTAGTAAGGTTGACATGAAATGATGTATGGGTTCTGGTAGCATTTGATGATGCTTATCTTGATGCTTTTAAGAAATTGAAAGAGTGTTTGTGTCTTGCGCCCACACTCGTGATACCTGATTATAGTATTATGTTCTTTCTAGTTTATCACAAAAAACATGGATGTGAACTTTCAATTCTTACCAAGAAACATGGAGACCTTGGCACCTAGTGGCTTTTTTTTTCATTTGAATTTAATCCAGTAGTTTTAAGTCCTCCAGGATGTTTGAAATCGGTTTCAGCGGTGTGTTTGGTAATTAAGAAAAGTGAAGGAATTGTGATGGGCCATACATTAATTGTCTGTATCTCTCATTCAGTTGAGATATTTTTGACAAGAACACAGCACTTAATGAATAGTAGATTGATGCTTTATGAGCAATCTATTCTTGCAGTAGAGAATATATCTATTCGAAGATGTAATGTCCTGAATCCAGCAACACTGCTTTCAATTTTAGAGAAGGTGTGTGTGAGACAGAAAAGATGAAAATGGTTGTGAGTTAGAACATGTCCACCTAGAAATGGCCGAATTATGCACAAATAATGCATTCCGAAAACCAAAACCAGACATTAAAGAAGTTCCATTGGAACTGGCAGATCTGACATTATTTGTTAATGGCTCTTGATTAAGAGGCCAGTATAGGTTATTGAAAGCTGCGTATGCAGTATACACTATCACAGAGACGCTTGTAGCAACCTCCACACTAAAATGTGACAAAGTGTCAGAATTGACTGCTTTAATGAGCGTTTGCCACACTCACATTTTCTGACAAGCAGCAATCTATACAGATAGCCAGTATGGTTGTGCTGTTGTTCATGATTATGGGCAGCTGTGGTCACAAAGGGGATTTATGACATCTTCAGGACTGCCAATCAAAATAGTATGTATATTTTGGATTTTTTGAGTGCAGTTCAGAAACCAAAGGGAGTGGCTGTTGTTAAGGACACAGCCCATAAGGCTGTCAAGGAGATGGTCATCGCAGGAAATAAATACCCAGATCAGATGGCCAGTTACCATTCCCTAGAAGAACTCTCAGTTATTCAAGAAAACGAAAATGGTGATTTCTCAACTGATACCATACAGGGTTCAAACAATGTCAATTGTTTTTTATGGATTCAATTCAAATATCTTTGAGTGAACTAAGAGATTTGCAGGAGGATGATCTTGAAAATGAGAAAAGGAAATGGGGAAAGTTGGGCTATAAGGATAATTATCAGGATTTTTAAGTGAATTCAGAACAGAAATATGTCTTTCCAGACTCACTTTTACAGCCCATGTATAAATAGTTGCACAATCAAATTAATTCAGAGATAGTCTGATTAGGATTTTTCAACAATACTGTGAGAACACAGGATTTCAACATGTTGCTGAAGATGTGAATAGTGTATTTTTTAACATGCCACTTAAGTAATCAGCGACAACAACAAGGTGATGGATGGAATGCAAGAATCAATCTCAGCCACTGGCAGTTGCTCAGGCTGTATCGCAGTCCATCGTTTTTCGTCCACAATGCCACCTCAGTTTGGACCCAGCATATGCAATTCAGTCTTGACCCTGCTCTGATAGGAACCATCCGGCTCAAACTGCCAAGCTAAGTCCTCCCTGAACCGGAATGCAAGCAATCTAGGACCAGTTTTGCCCTGATAATGGCTCATCACCCAGGTATAGCTTGATTCCACTGAGCATGGGACCCACTTCTGGGCATACCCGTGGCACTTAGGGCATAAGATGCAACAACAACAAGGTGATGGACGAAATACCTGAATTAATCTTAGCCACTGGCAGTCACCCAGGCTGCATCTCAGTGCATTGTTTTTCACCCTCCATGCCAACTCAGTTCGGACCCAGCCATACTCAGATCAGTCTTGACCCTGCTCCAGTGGGAACTGATTTTTCATGGTGTGCAAAATAACAATGGATTAGGATGTGGCCCAAGTAATTACCAGTGGCTGAGATTAATTCAAGCATTCCACCCTTCACTTTTTTAACAATATTTGTGTTTGTCACGCTAAGTGGAATGGGTATGCCCAGATGTGGGTTTTGTGTACACTGGGCCGTTGGAACCATGCTATACTGGCTAATGAGCCCTAACTAGGGCAAAACTGGTCCTGAGTTGCTTGTGTTCCGGTTCAGTGAGTAGCTGTCTTGGCAGTTCGGGCTGGACTGTTCCCATTGGAGAAGGATAAAGGTTGATTTGCAAATAGCTGGATCCAAACTGAGATGGCATTGTGTGCAAAATAACAATGGATTGGGATGCGACCTCGAGTAATTACAAGTGGCAGAGATTAATTCAAGCTTTCCATTCATCAATTTTTTCTCTACTTTTATTTAAATAATCAGAGCAAGAAAACTGTTACGAATTTAATTGGTAAATCATAAGGCCCATTCACAAGATTTCATGGAAACTTTATTGGGATGCACCAGTGTAATCGCTTGAAGTGTGCCTTGCTAATATTTAGTCTGTTCTCCAAGTGGGTGGAAGCATTTCCCACAAGAATATCAGATAGCCTTACAGTTGCCAAATTGTTGTTGAGAGAGTTGATTCCAAGATTTGGACTTACAACTTCTATTGAGACTGATGGTGGCACACACATCAAGAATGAAATATTGCAAATAATCTGTACAGTTGTTGAAATCAAGCAGAGATTTAATTGTGGTTATTGACCACCATCCTCAGTTCTAGCGGAACATACAAATGGGACTCTCAAGAATAAACGGGCAAAAGTCTGCACTTCAACTACTCTGAAGTGACCCGATGACCTTTCCCTTGTTTTGTTGAATATGGGAAGTACTCCAGACAGGGAAAACAGGCTTGACCCCCCCCCCACAAAATACTCATGATCAGGGTGGTGAGACTTGCATTTGTACCATCAGCATCACAGGTTTCAATAACTGATGATGTCACTCTGGATAATTGCAAAGGTCTGGCTGATATGGTGAAATCTGTCTCATCAGGTGACTGAGTCAACTGAAGACTACAAGGATAGAACCTTCCATGTGAATGTGGGAGATTGGGTGATTACCTGAAAACATGTTTGTAAATGCTGTTTTGACGAAAAATAAAGAGGCCCTTTCTGTGTCATATTAACAACAAATAGTGCTGTCAAGTGTGCAGGTGTGCCTCGGTGGATCTACGCTGCTCACAAGAAATGATTAAGAGTAGCTGAAGCATGTTTAGTGCCTAGTCCAGGTGTGAGCGAAAGTTCAGATGAAGAACCTGAAATTCAGAGTGATCTGAGTGAAGAGCTACTACCATGCAAAAGATCAAAGCATGAGTGGCAGTAAGAAGGAGTAGTCTCTGATCAGGGCAGTAACAAGTTGCAGTTGAAAAGTGGAGCAAGCCAACAGAGACAAATTTGATTAAAGTGCAAGCTCGAATCAGGGCTTAGGACTGGGCTCAAGTCAAAGCTAAGAAGTGGACAAAAATTGAAAAATTGCAGTAGAAAAAGAGAAAGCGTAAGACATTCCAAGAAAGAGGACCTGCAAATGAAAGCACTGTGAACCAGAAATAGACTTTAAGAGACTTTGAGAGACAATTGAATCCAGAAACTAGTGGGAGCAAATTGCGAGTTGCTAAAAGATTAACGGGACGGAGAGTTCCAAATTGAAAATATGCCTCATCTGAAGGGGTATGCTTAGTCACAGTATCAGAAGAAGAAGCATATACCTTCAACCGAGGCACTTGTACAAGTGTAATCGAATATTTTTTAGTCGACGTAAGACTGTGGCCACAGCTCAGAGATATGAAGGTAGATCTCAGGAGTGAGAGTGACCATTATCCGCTGTTATTGTCCATCTCTGGGGATGTATTTTGTCGATCTGCTAATAACCTAGTTACTATGGTTCCTACTCCTACTGTGAAAAACTTATCCATGAAGGTCAGATGGCCAAAGGTGGTGTCAAATCCTTATTTGTTGCATGCAATCTATTCATCCTTCTTAGACAATTTGGCACCTTACCAAGACCATGACCCCCAAGATATCCCCATTCTCCATATTCATGGAAATATGGTTGGTAAACTTCAAGATATCTTCTACAGGAAGAGTAGGGTAAGGTCGCAAGGAGGGACCCTGATTAACAACTCTTGGTTCGATGAAACATGCTCTAGGGCCAAGTCAGGGGTAAAGAGCGCTATTATGAAAGGGTCCATAGGGGATATTCAGCTGACCAGACGTATATATAAGGAGTCCATTTCACGAGCTAAAAAAACCTGGGAGGACTCAATTTGGCAGGAGCTGTTAAAAACAACTGAATCTAACAACAATGGCTTATTTTGGGAACTTTTAGCTAAAAGAGAACATGGGGGTAGAATTACCATTATGGACCACATCCAACCAGAAAGTTGGGTGGATCATTTTTCTTCCCTCTTTGACAAAATTGACACCCCAGGGGTTCCCACTAACCATGGCACGAGAGAAGATCTTGGCCCCCTCCAAGACACTGTACCCCCACCTATTCAATTGGGAAAGGGTCGCCTAGATTTCGAGGTCCCTATCCGCTTCTCCATAGAAGAAACATCTGTGGCAATTCGTTCGCAAAAAATTGGGAAGGCTCCAGGACCCGATGGGATTCCAGGGGATCTTTTTAGATCAGAACCCTCTATATGGGCCTGGTACATTAATGTACTTTCCAATAAAATTTCCGAATGGGGGCAGATCCCTTCAACCTGGAAGGGTGCTGAGATCATACCCATCTACAAAAAGGGTAATGCCAATCTACCAGCAAACTATAGGCCGATCAGTCTTAAAGACAATCTACAAAAGATCTTTGCCAAACAACTTCTTGGTAGATTAATGCAATGGGCCAAGGAATACAAGGTATTATCCCCCCTCCAGGCAGGTTTTTGACCTAGAATTAGCACAGTGGACCAGGTCTTCAGGCTGGCTGTGTTGCACTGGAAACACACTGCTCTTGCTAACCAGCCACTATATGTTGCATTCGTTGATTTGAAATCTGCCTTCGACCTGGTCCCAAGGGAGAAACTGTGGGTAGTTTTATCCAGAATAGGGGTCCCCAGCAATTTAATCTTCTTACTAAAGCGTCTGCATGAGGAAACTTATGCGCGAGTTCGCTGGGGTAACCTAGGCGAACTGACTGATAAAATCCCCATAAATAGGGGTGTTCGCCAGGGATGTGTGTTGGCACCGCTCTTGTTCTCTTTCTTCATCAACGAGGGGGTGCAAGTTATGATGACCTGCCAGAGCGATGCCCCCACCTTAGGGACCCAAAAAATCCACATACTTCTCTTTGCCGACGACTCGCTTCTAATTTCAAAGACTCCTATGGATTTGCAAATCCTCATTGACAAATTTAGTGCATTCTGCCAGGATTATGGACTAGAGCTAAATCCTAAGAAAACGAAGCTAATGGTGTTGCGCTCTGGGAAACGGAAGAAGTGTACCATCTCTCTTGATGGTGATCCTCTGGATAAGGTCAGCTTCATAGATTACCTAGGAGTAAGGATAACTGACAATTTACGTTGGGAAGAACAGATTAATAAAAGCACTGGTCTTCTCCAGCACAATGCAGCATCCATCTTGCGCTTCTATAGGAGCACCTCTACAAAAACGGTCTCCCCGGCTATTAAGATATATGCAGCAAAGGCACAGGGAGCCGCCGTGTATGGTGCAGAAGTATGGGGCTTTTCTAACACCAACAGGCTCACCCTTGGGGAGAATAGTTTTGCAAGGGCACTCTGTGCTTGTCCTCCCAGTACCCCACTGATCCCCTTGTTCTTGGACCTGGGTATAAAACGGATAGCCGACCTGATAAATTTAAGACCCTTGATGTACTGGGTCAGGCTATGGACCGTCCCTGAACTAGACATCTATAAAGCTTCACTTCTAGATCTGTTAACATCTACTAATTCAGCTTCTATTCCGTGGGTCAAGCACGTATCCACTTGGTTCAAGACATTGGGGCTAGGAGACTACTGGGAGAACCCTCACAAACTCGAGAAAGCCCACCTTAAAGCACTGAAGCGTGTCTATTGGTCCTATTTGAGGAACAATGTCATTACTCACAAATCATGCGGTAGCCTAACCAATTCATTTATTGACACCAAATGGTACCCAAGGTTCGAACCCTATCTAGACGTTATACCTGATATTTTAGGCAAAAGCCTATATGCTAGATTTCGCTTTGGGACCTTACCACTGAAGACCGTGGTGTGTAGATGGGATCCAAATGTGACTAATGATATTTGTCCTGTGTGTGGTACTAATTCTGAAACAGTGGTGCACTTTATATTCTTTTGCCCTGCATACATGGTTCCTAGGTCCAAATGGATCCGTGACCTATGTCGAGAAATGGGAATCAGGGAATGTGCACTAGCACTGAGAATTTTAAAAAGTGATTCCACCAAAATGCTAATAATTTCTGTTAGTAAATATTTACTATCAGCATGGCGCATAAGGAATTTTTACATCAGCTAAAGATTAGAGGAATAATCCCTTCCTGTTTAACAAGGCCAGAGGAGGTGATCACTTTTTACTTAGAATTATGATTTTAGGGTAGATTTGTATTTTACTCTTTTAGGTGGTGTTACCATGTGGTATTATGCTCTTGGGATGGAATTGTATTTTATATTTTTATATTTTTATATTTAATTATGGTAATATTGATTATGTATTGCTTTGATCATTGATCGAATAAAGCTATGTTGACAAACAAAGAAGCATATGAAATTGAATAGGATTAAGTCTGAATGAACAAAAGTCAATATCATTTTCAGATCGGTTCAGACACAGAGACTGAAACTGAAGAAGAGCCACCCTGAAAAGTGAAATAGAAACCACAAACGGAATCAAAAAGACTTTGGCCTAAGAAACTGAAATGACACTTCAAGAATAGAAGGTCTACTACGGCTTGTTTTGAATTTTGAGATACTAATTTTTAAAAGGCTGTAAAGCTAATTATTGTATTATTTTTCTCTGTTTTATTATTGTTATAGAGATAGAAGAAAACAAGTATTGTTTTAAAGAAAATATTTGGTTACATTTTTACATATTTTTTTTGTGCCATAATAGGATTTTTGGTCTCAACTGAGAAGATGGGAAACAGATGCTCTAAAATTGTAGGGAGAACACTGCTAAATATCACATTATTAGTATTAGTTGATCTGTTGATGTGCTTACTGATTACTGTGGGAAATGTATCAGGTTATATAAATAATATTTTTTTTTCACTATTAGTTCTTTATTAGAATATTGATCACTCATGGTACAACAACATTTTGACACATAACAGATCACAATATATATCTGAAGTCTCTTTGAAGTAAAATAATTTTGCTACAATGTGCGACGACATATGATCCACTGTGCTGTCTAATACCAAGGGATATGCAGTTTACCCTGTTGAGAGATTAGGAGTCTACACATATTGGATACATGTTTGTTACTAGTAGCCCAATAAGATGCCCAACGGGGGCTCAAACCACAAGAACAGTGTGTTTGTGGAGTTACTCTAATGTCACTTACAACTAACGTGTACCACCCTCTAGTGTTATTTATGATTAACGTTGCAATTGGAGGAGAATGTTCAGTTATCTAAGAAGATGAATATTTCGACAAACTAATGGCATATTAATAAAGCTATTAATGGTGTTATAATGATTACTAAAAAAATAATCCCTGAGGGAGAGTTGGCCAGCTGTTAGTTCTGTGTTCACTGTGAGTTTGTCTAATGGAAGAAGAGTGTCCTCCGTATATAAATCTCCTATAGTTTGTAGACCCGCCGTGTGCCAAAGCCTTAGCCCGAAGGGTGGTGATAATGTGTCCTTGCGGCATACCAAGTAGAGGTGGCACTGGGGCATATGGCAGAAGCGATCAGTCGATAAACAATGCTTTACGAAACCAACTATATGCCACAAGTAAAAGAGGGATATATGGTGGTGAAGGTTTGGCAAGTGGATGGAAGAAGGCAAAGATCTGTTCCATGTCCCATGGGGGGGAGAAGTGACCCAGTGTCTGCAAGTTGCTGCCCGCTAAAGCAGTGTGATATCCACTGTAATTGTGATGCTAAGTAATAGTGTTCGAAATTGGGGATGGTGAGTCCACCACTGTCTGTGAAAGATAAAGTTTACACAAAGCCACTCTGCAGTGTGTGTTATGTCAAAGGAGGTCGCCTTTCATGCATTCTAAAGAGTGAAAAAAATTAATGTATTTAAAGTGGAAGATTGGTGAAGTAGTGTAGTAGTCTCGGCAAGACAATCATCTTTGTTAGAGCTACATGAACCACCTTCAATAGTGGCATTGTCTGCCAAAAGGACATTTGTGCACATATCGCCAAGACTGCTCAAGTTAGATTATCATCAAAGAGGTCCTCTGGTGTGTGATATATATGGATTCCTAGGTATCGAAATGTGACAGTCTGCCATTCAAGTTTCATGCCCTTTACCATATATGTGGGACTCGGGCTTTGGGTATTAAATGGGAACAAACAAGATTTTTACCAGCTAATCCCTAGACCATAGTGAATTCAGTGAGCAGTTTGGCTATGGAGGTGGGGATGA
The DNA here is from genome assembly GCF_031143425.1 of Pleurodeles waltl. Taxonomy (NCBI): domain Eukaryota; kingdom Metazoa; phylum Chordata; class Amphibia; order Caudata; family Salamandridae; genus Pleurodeles; species Pleurodeles waltl. The sequence continues at coordinate 1,169,289,303 of NC_090445.1, read as the reverse complement.
ACCGAACATCTCTCAGATAAAGCAGCATACTGTACGTATAAAGCAATACAGAACGTATCCCATTGCCTAGGGGAATTCCCCAGTTCTGTCACTGTGCACATAAACGATGTGCCAGTGGTTCGAGCTCTAGGGAAAATATCAATGGAGATAATGGACAACCCTGAGGGGTTCCTTGATGTATTGTGCTAGGATCAGAAATGTGACCTCCATTATGAACCCGTGCTGTAGGGTTGGTGTAAAGTAGCTTAACTAAAAGAAGGAAACTGGCCCGTAGATTATAGCAATGCAGCCCCTCAAATAGAAATGGCCACTCCAGGGAGTCAAATGCTTTGTGAAGGTCCAGAACCATGCATCCCGAATGTGGATAGCAATGTGGTGCATATGTTAATACCCTGGCCCTCTGGCAGTTACAAAACCATTTTGGTCCTAATGGACCAGATAAGGTACAAAAGGGGCCAAGTGATCCACCAGTATCTTGACATGGATTTTATAATCCGTGTTTAACAGTGCCATTGGGCAGTAGGAACTCGTATCGAGAGAGTCTCGACCTGGCTTGGGCAATGAAATGAGGAGGGCATCACTAAGCGTCTGCAGTAGTGATGCAGCAGCGAAGGCAGCATCGTACATTGCTTTTAGGTGGGGTGCCCGGTATGAAGCATATGTCTTATAAAAGTTTGGCTGAGCAAGCCATCCAGTCCTGGGTTCTTACTAGTGGCCAGTGCGGGAGCTGGATTGTGGAGAAGAAAGCAGCGATTGTGTCAGGATGTGCTCTTGGTGTAGATGTATATATATGTATGTAATGGTCAATGAAGGTGGAGTGTATATCGGCCTGCAAGTGAAGCAGGTGTTGTGTTGCTGTACGTATTGTTAGTACTGGATGTCGATCCTCCTCTTGTCATTTCAGCCAGGCTAGTGAGGTGCCAGGGCGGTCAGCGTCTGCATATGTGTGCCTATTGTGGTCTGCATAATTTAGATAACGAAGGCGCTCAGCATCACAAGATGATCATTCGGGACTGAAGCAACTTTGTCTTAGCAGTGGTGGAAGAGCGAGCTAAATCTTCAAGGTTCAACAGTTTGCCCTCTAAGCAAGAAATGTAATTGAGATGGTGGCGCATATTAAGTGTGTTGCCCAGTCAGTGTCCCTGAATAGTTACTCTGAAAGTGTACCATTCAACTAGTGGTGAAGAAGCTGAGCGTGTGTGGTGATCAAAGTATTCCTCCATGCTGGTAGCTATGGATGCGCGGATGGTGGGGTCTTCCAAAGTGGAGGCCTATAATCGCTAGGTGGTAAAGGTGGTAGTGGATTCTCCCAACATATTTGTAACTGGCAGGGGTTATGGTCTCAATGTGTGCAGCCACGATGATTTGTGACTGTAATGTTTGAAATGATGTCTTGAGTACAAACAAATCTGTCAATGCAGACATTCAGATAGTAGGCATGTGAGTAATGAGACTAGACTTTAGTAGAGGGGTTGTGGAGGAGCCAAACATCTAGGATAGTCCAGTGATTGAGCTAAGTGATTTGTGTGCATGCGTTAGTCATGGCTATTGTGTGGGGTAGGGGGCGGAAAGGAGCGGTCAAGGTGTATATCTAGATCACTATTGAAGTCTCCTCCTAGAGTTCAAGGAGTGCTGCTCCAGAGGCCTAAAAGAGCAGGTGTGCATGCAGAATTGTAACTTGGTCGACATTAGGTGTGTATATTGCTCCAAGAAGTATTGGACTGCCCTCCATGCAGTCTTCTACAAATAACTATCTCATTTCTGGATAAGTGGTTGTATGAATGGCAGTAAAGGGGACTCTTGCCCTAACCCATATCAGCACCCTACAAGCATATGAGGAGTAATTGGTGGAGAATACCTGCCCCCTCCATCTTCTCTGGAGTCTGGAAGCTTCCTGATTAGTAATGTATGTATGTCTATAGTGGAGGTAAGAATATCTCGCATAGAGACCGGAGGGAGTGTGGATTCCCCTCCTGTTCCAAGTGACAGTGTGAGTAGTGGCCATAGAATGGAGCATGTACAGGAGAAGACCCGTGGCTCCCAGGGCAGAAGACCCTGTGGTATCATTATTGGGTACAGAATGAGCGAGTCTGCGGTGTAAGAAAAGGGGGATAATAACACAAGAACTTGTAGAACTATAAAAACCATTGAGAGCAGGCATGCAGCAGTAGCCTCTCCAAACTAAGTAAACAACTAAGAAACAGGTCAGAAAGAGCTGGTTGGGGGTGTGAGCAAACTAGGTAAGAGATGAAATTGTGTTGTCTCCCATGACATACGAGAGCAGATGTAGCGGTCCAGGCGGGCCCCCAAGGGCCCCACGAGAGTAGAGTGGTCAAGCTTGGGAGTTCCAAAGCTTCGCTGGGGATAAATTAGGCAATGGGGTTTTAATGAGGCCAAGCAAAATAGCGCAGAAGTATAAAGCAATAGCGCAGTAGTGCAAATGGTGTAACATGCAAATATAAAAGCATCATAATATAGCCGTACAACAATTCAAACAAGATCATGGGATGATTGAGGTATTACCACCGGCAGTCCGTCTGCAGTCGGAGGGATAAAATCAGAAGTGGCAGAATCACTTTCTTCTGAGTTCCTGCAGTATACAATATCAATTGCCCACTCCTATTAAACAGCTAATATAATATGCTTGTGTGATTGTGGAGGCTAATGCATCGGTAATGGCTCATTACTTTGCATAAAGTGGTGAATTTGGAGATATGAAAAAAATAGTGAGGAAGGGATTGGCAGGTTTCTCGTTATCAACTGATCCAAGGATTTCATAGTCCCAGCCAGTAAAAAATCATTAAATCAAAAACATCCCTACCTTTAATATTGCCCATGCCAACCTGTAAGCCAAAACAAATCACACTCGCTTATTAGTATGGAGGGGTGAAATTGGGAGAAATTATATTCTTCTTTAAGTTGAGCATGCCTGAAAATCACTAAATGGGAAAGCTTATATTTAGTACGCTTCGGAAGCGTCAGAATTTTGGAAAAATGGGAGAGCCGAATGTCCTCTTCTAGGAGCATTTGCTTGAGATAAAAATTATTGTGAAGATTGTGTGGTGCTACTGCCCGAATAGCCCTGTCTAGGAATGTGGCCTGATAATATTTTTTTCAAATGTGGTCATGCTAGACCCCCTTTCTCGATGTTGAAATCGAGTTTTTCCAGCTTAGTATGAGGTTTCTTCCCCGATCATATGAAATGGTGCAGCCTCTGGTCTATTTCCCCAAATAATTTTTTGGGAACCTTAATGGTAACATTTATAAAAATAAAAATAAACAAAAGAATTATCATGTTGAATACTGCTGTGCATCCAATTAATGTTAGTGGAAAATACTGCCATTGCCTAAATATTTTTTTTTAATTTTTTTTAGATTTGGCAAGTAATTCAAATGATATAAATCAGCAAAACCATGAGATACATGTATACCCAAGTATCTAATAGGGTGTGAATCCTGAAAATGTGGCTGCATATCCATAAGCAGAACTGATTCGGAGCTATTGAACAAAAGGGCTTAGGACTTTGTATGATTGAGTCTACAGCCCCCTAGATCAGCATATGTTTAAATTTTGGTGAATGCTCTGATGACGTTTTGCTCGTCTGCAGCTAAATACAAAATCAAATCACCTGCAAACAGCCTAATTTTAGGTGCACCCTGAAAGGGTGCCTTAATCTGAGGATCTTGATGCAATGCAGTGGCTAGAGGTTCGATAAAAAGTGCAAAAAACAGCAAAAACATAAGGCATCCCTGACAAGTCCCTCGACTAATTTTCAAAGTTCCAGCCATATGTGAGTTTGCTATGACTTGTGCTCTTGCCTTACAGTATAGATTTTGGAGCAACCTTACCAATGTCGCGGGAAAAATTAAATCGACGTAAAATGGCAAATAAAACTTCCCATTGAACTAAATCAGAGGCTTTTTCGGCATTTACCATAATAATGGTGTTCTTGACATTGTTATTCGTGAAATAGTCTATAGCCTGTATCAGAAAATTGGTATTAGTTGAAATTGTTCTCCCTGGTAGAAATCTACATTGGTCTCTATTGACCACTGCTTGTGCTAATGGGGTTATTCTGGAAGCCACAATTCTTGAGAATAGCTAATAGTATTCAAAAGACTGATAGGGCGATATGAACCCAGCCTATTGGTCTTTTTGTCCTTTTTAAAAAACTAACAATTACTGCCTCAGTAAAGGCACTAGGCACCTCACACCCATTAAGTATTTCATAAAACGGGGGCATGGCTTTGGGCATCAAGATGGCGTTCGCACTCTAAGAGTGCACCGGACCACTCCGTCATCTGCCGGTAGAAGCCCCAACCACTCCGCGCCAAATTTGCCCTGCCCGGTTGTGAGGCCGGTGAAAGATCCAGGGGGTGCGGCACGAGCCCAGTGGGCGCTGCGTAGGAAGAGTAGAGGAGCCGCGAGGCAACAGTTGGAGGCGCAGCCTGGAGGGGCAGACTCCGGCTGTCGGTTGAAGCCGGGGCGGCCTTATGGGCGTTGAGCCATGGCCGAGGTGAAATTCTATCCTCGGAGGTGCGGCCTGCCCCTGTGTGCTGAGACGAGGAGAGACGGGGGCCTGGCGTGCGGCAGTGGCCCCCGGTACAGAGACCGGAGGCGCGGTGGGCGGAGGAGAGCCCACGTGGCAGGAGGGCCGGTGGAGCGGCCCGGAGAGGCGGGCGCTGGCCTGCACTTGAGGTCGGCTGGGAGGTGAGCAGCAGCCGTGGCTGGTTCCAGGCCCTGGGCGCGTTGCCTGCCCTTGTGAGCAGAGTGGCGAAGGGGCTGAGGCTTGGAGAGCGGAGGTGCGGTGGCGGCCAATAAGGCCACGGACCGGGGAGCCAGTTGTGTTGTTGGGGCCCCCGCGGGTAGCGCCTGTCGCTGCGCGGTGCGCGGGCCCGGAGAGACTGGTTGGCCCCCCTTCCCAGCTTGGAAGAGTGGAGTCCCGGGAGCAAGGAAACAGCCCCGCCCGGGATGGACAGGCGGATGCCCTGACGCAGCGAGCGCCTGGATGCATTGATTCTGGCGCAGTGAGGAGCAGTGGTGGCTACATCGTGCCGTGTGAATATGTATTTGTCTGCCTGAACGGAGAGGTGAAAGAGAGGCTGGGGCCACTGGTGAGGAGCCGCAGGAAGGATCTGTGAAACCCGGTGGCCCCCCTTTCCCCTTGAGGGTCGACTGGTGAGTCAGGTGAGCGGAGAGTGGAGGGGTGGGGGGGCGGGAGCTTGAGGCAGTGAGTTCTTCCCCCGAGTTTCCTGACACTGCAGCGCAGTGCTAAGCGGCAGCGGATGAAGAAACTCTGGGTATTGTGAGCAGTACATCGAGAGAGGCCTCGTGGCGCTCTGACCTGGTGCGGCAGTATGGGGAAGGACAGAGTCGGCAAACAGCCTCCAGCGTCCCAGCAGTGCATCAACCAGTTCACCACACTGGCGACTCCCCTAGGTGTGAACGATCAGGCGTTGGGGGGGGGGGGGGGTCCGCTCTGGAGGGAGTGAGCACAGTCCTCCAGGCCATTTAGTCCTTGCAACTGGCAGTGGAGACTAAGATTGGTGAGGTACGCAAGGATGTGGGCCTGTCGTGGCAAGATCTGCGGACGGTGGTGGGCTGCATTACGGAGGTCGAGGATCGAGTTTCTCAGGTGGAGGACGAGCTCGCAGCGCTTAAAACTAAAGTTGCCCAGCTGATGACCCGCACAGGCGAGTTGCACCACCGAGGTGAAGATGCGGAGAACCGCTCCAGGTGCAATAACCTGCGCTTCGTTGGCTTCCCAGACGGGGCGGAGGCAGGCCAAGCGATCGAGTTTTTGGAGAGTTGGATTCGATCCTGTGTACCGGAGCGGCGTCTCTCACCCTGCTTTGCAGTTGAACGGGCACACAGAGCACTTGCGCCCATATCCCCCCTGGGGGGCCTAGGAGGCCAATGATCCCCGATTCCTGAATTTCAGATATCGTGCCATCATCCTCGGAGAAGCTAGAGCATGCCCAGACCTCCGTTGGGATAATCACAGGATCTTAGTAATCCCAGACTACACCCAGGAAGTGCAGACCCGGCACCGCTCCTACGAAGGAGTTAAGCAAAAGCTAAGGGCAATGCAGCTAACCTATATGCTCCTTTTCCCCGCTCGCCTTAAAGTCCTTCTGGATGGGAAGTCCTCCTTCTTCGACTCTCCTGAGGCGGCGTGGGACTGGCTGACTGAGGTGGGCTGGCTGGCCCGAAGGGGTCACTCCAGGACTGGGGGGGGGGGGCTCCGCGGGTCCTGGTCCAGTTGCTCCCCTGGGCACACAAGGGGGACGCAGACGCACCAGGTCCCACCGCAGGAAGCGGAGCGGTCCGAGCAGTCCATCCGCCGATGACTCGCGGCAGGGGCTCTGTCATCTGATCGGGGAAACTCCCGTGGATGCCCCGGACGAACAAAGACGTACACGAGCAGTGGAGGAGGACCGCCTCAGCCTGACTCCCTCATTCTCCTGAAGGGCGGTACGCTCAGACTTCCTGCTGATGGGGTCACCTGAAGATACATTCTTCCTGTTTGGCACTGGGCGCGGGTGGGGGGGTGGCGGGATAGCAGAGCTTCCACCGAATGGAGGGGTCCACCACTCCAGACCACTGACAGACTTTCTGGGTTCAAGGTTTTGGTTGGGTTTATGGGCGACAGATGCTTCAGGGGTAGAAGTATGGGGTAGGGGTAGTTGGGGGAGGGGAGTTGCTAATGTTACAGACATTTTATGTTTTACTGTGGTTGTGTTGCTGTCACTCTAACTTTTCTTCTTTTAGGTGGTCACGCCCGGGCCCAATGGCAGGCATGCAACATATGTCCTTACTGGCCCCCTCCCACGCGCAGTCCCCCCGATGCAGGTACTTTCATGGAATGTTAATGGGCTCCTGGATAAAATTAAGCAGTCTGCGGTTTTTGGTGCCCTTCGTAGATACGCCCTCTCTGTGGTCCTCCTCCAGGAGACCCACTTACTTGGTACTCATTGCCCCATGCTTGCGGGGGGGAGATATGACAGGGTCTACCATGTAGGTTTTTCCAGGTGCTCCAGGGGGGTGGCGGTCCTGCTGCACCGCTCCTTGCCCATAGTGATAGCCACTACCCAGTTGGACCCACAGGGGCGCTATGTGGTGGTGTCCGGCATGCCCTGGGGACAACCAATTAATATCCTGAGCGCCTACGCCCCTCCTGGAGTGTTTGAGCGCTTCTTACTTGCCCTCCGGGACGTGATGTTGGGACTCCCACCTGGTCTGACCCTACTAGGCAGAGACTTCAACTCAGTCATAAACCCAGCGCTGGATATCTCCGCTCCCCTGTCCACGAGCCGTTCCCACAGGGTGTCTGGATTGAGCCGCTGGGCTGAGAGCCTAGGTCTCAGTGAGGTGTGGCGCATATGGCACCCCAGGTCCCGGCAATACACTCACACTTCGGCGGCGCACCACACCCACGCCAGAATTGACCTCCTTTTTTATGCCGGCACTGGATGTTTCCAGTGTCACGGGAGCAGAGATACTGCCACATGGGGTTTCGGACCATGCATCATTACTAATCCGTCTGGGCGATACAGACCCCACTCGGCGCCAGGTGTGGCGCCTGAATGCCTGGTATCTGCAAGACAGGGAATATACCCAAGCCGTTAGGGACCACCTCACCCAATACTTTGACCACAATCTGGGGTCCGTACAGTCGCCAGGCACAATCTGGGCGGCCTGCAAGGCTACCCTCCAGGGACAGGCTAAGCATCTCCTGCGTGAGCGTGCACGCAACGTCAAGGTGTCGGAACTTGAGGCCAGTGCATTACGACTCAAACGTTGGCTTGCTGTCTCTGCACATGCTTCCATAACGAGGCAATTAACCCTAATTAGTGAGGAGATCCGGCACTCGGTTCTCAAAACGGCAAAACATATTTGGCAGGCCTCAGCAGCACGCGTGTACGGCTGGGGGGACAAGAACGGAAATCTCTTGTACTGGGTAGCATCCCGGCCGTTGGCTAATAGGGTCATCCCCGAGGTTGTTGATGAGTCAGGGGTCCTCTCCAAGATGCCCTGCGAAATTGCGCAGAGCTTTGCCACTTATTACGCGAGACTCTACGAGAAGCGGCCCAGGCCACAGTTGGAGAGGGAGGTACCCTGCTGGGGGATGTGTCTCTCTCTCTCTAGACTCTCATTGATGGAGAGGCAAAGCCTCAATGAGCCCGTGGGCCTCGAGGAAGTTAGGGAAGCCATTTCGATGCTGGCTGTGGGTAAGACTCCAGGCCCCAACGGCTTCCCGGCAGAACTTTACAGCAAGTGTAGTGACATCCTAGGACCTCACTTGCTTGCCATGTACGAGGAAGCCGAAAAGATGGGTGGCTATCCTCTGGGCCTTGACCAAGCCACCATAGTGGTGATCCCCAAGACCAACCTCCCCATCACGACATTGCTCTGCCTACCGCCTCATATCGCTTCTCAACTCTAAAATTAAGATACTGTCCACGATCCTCGCAACCAGACTGAAGAGGGCGTTGCCCTCTCTGATACACCCAGATCAGTGTGGCTTTATGCCCGCGAGAAGTCCCAGGCACAGCATTAGGTGCTTACATGTGGCGTTGGCCCACCGAGGCCTCTTAATCCCTCCTTTGGTGCTCTTTCTACTAGATTTCGGAAAGGCCTTCAACACGTTGGACTGGTTTGGTCCCAAGTTTCGTGGCCTAGTGAAACTTCTTTATTCTAACCCGACGGCACGGGTGCAGGTGAATGGGGTGATCTTGGATCCGTTCCCCATCTGCCGGGGGACCTGTCATGGGTGCCCCCTGTCCCCGCTCCTCTTCGCGTTAGCGATGGAGCCTCTGGCGAAGCTCATACAGGAGGATCCCCTGATTGACGGTTGGTCTTGGCCCACAGGGCGAGAGGACCGCGTGGCGCTTTACGCAGACTACGTGCTCCTATTCCTGGCCAACCCAGCCTGCAGTGGGCCCTGGGCGTTGCAGATCCTGGGACTGTTCTCGAAGGCCTCCGGCCTGATCCTTAATCCCAGTAAATCCCTACTGGTGCCACTGCACCCCGCTAGGGATTGCTACGCCTGGCAGCAGGACATCCCTATCAAGCGCAACAGCATCCGGTATGTGGGAATAACTGTGGCTCTGTTGCCTGAGCTGGCTTGGGCATTTGATGTTCCGCCGCTCACTCAACGGATTAGAGATGACCTCCAGCGATGGCAGACCCTACCCCTCAACTTATTGGGCAGAATAGCACTATATAAAATGATGGTACTGCCTGGTTCCTCTACCAGCTACAGAACTACCCCTACCCCATGCCTCGGCGATGGTTTAGGGAAGTAGGCACCGCAGCGCAACCGTTTCTTTAGTGTGGCACCCTGCCCAGGTTGGCTCTTAGCACCTGTCAAAGAGATGTATATGACGGCAGGTTGGGGATATCTAACATTTACTATTAGTACTTAGCAATGCACCTGCTGGTGATAAACGACTGGATGGGGGGCTGGTCTGACCCTGCGTACCAGCTAGAACTCCCGACAATGGGCTTCTCTGACTTACTTGGAGTGCTTTACGGTAGCCATTTGCCTCGTGCGGTCCCAGAGGTGACCAGGGTGGTGCTGACGGGTTGGTGGGAGCTCGGAGGGTAACGGGTTGGTGGCGCCGTCTTACCCAGCAGACCCCGCTGTGGCGGGGGGTTGCGGGAGGTCTCTGCATTGGCGGGGTTTAAAAAATGGGACTTTATAGGAATCTCACTACTGGGGGACGTCTGGGAGATGTCCCACATGCGGTCCTTTGAGGAGCTTCAACAGCAATATTCGCTTAGCAAGACCCAATTCCACAAATACCTGCAACTCCGGCATGCATTACATGTGCATGTCCAGACTGGGGTGGTCCTCCCCGAGTTCAGTCCCATGGAGGCCAAGGTGCTGATGGGCGGCCTTGGTAGGGAGGGGGAGTGTTGCGGATTTACCACTCTCTGGTCACCAACACAGCTCAGTCATTGGACAAACTCCGACAGCGGTGGGAGGAGTGGTTGGGCCCCGTGGAGGAGGAGGATTGGAGGGAAGCGCTGATGGCCCCTAGGACTTTGATCGTGACCACCCATCTTCGTGTGGTGCAGACATATTACCTACACATAGCATGCCTTACGCCCGCCAGGCTACAAAAGGCCGGCCTCCGGCCCCACGCAGACTGTCCCTGTTGCACTGGCCCTGACGCCGACTTCTATCATATGGTGTGGACCTGCCCGTGCATAGCGTCCTACTGGCGGGCGGTGGTGACAGAAATTTCTGAGGTCTTCAGATGGAGGTGAACACGGCCCCATTGCCGTGTTTTTTGGGGGTCATGGAGGGAGTGGGATCCAGCAGAGCTGAGTGGACCTTTTTGGGGGTGGCTTGTTTGGTGGCCAAAAGAGATATTGTAGCTGGCTGGAAAGCGGAGGTGGCGCCGACAATAGCGAAGTGGTGCTACGGAGTGGACTGGTGTGCCCAGCGTGAAAAACTTGTGTACGAAGCGAGAGTGTGCCTGGCTAAATACTAGAGAGTATGGGGGAAGTGGGTGGCTGCCTGGGTTGGGGACTCGGGGCCTGGGTCGTAGGGGCCTTGCTGTGGGGTGCCTTATCACTGATTGTCCTGATTACTGTCAAGCTTGTGCCTCAGTCATTTGTGCGATATTGTTTGGTGCCATGCCCGGAGGGGCGTGGTTGTGACCCACTTAGTGTATGTCTTGTTACAAAACTAATAAAGTTATCCAATAAAAAAAGTATTTTATAAAACAATAAAACTAAAAATTTGGTGATCTGATCCACACAATTTTTCTGTAGCTTGGCAGGTAGCCAGTCGCTTCCGCAAGCCTTCCCACTAGGGAAATTCTAAATGGCATATTTGACTTCGGACAGTGTAATTGGCGCCACTGCATGTGTCTGAAGTTCTTTACTGAGAATAGGCAATTTAGTTGCTCCAACACAATCATTTATTTGTTCTGGGGTGATCATTGACGTACAGATGAATATACTTTGTTAAAAATACCCTGTCTATATCGGTATGTTGATCGACCATCTGATCCCTGGCCTCATCGTAGATTGATTTAATAGATGTGATAGTTCTTCTTTTCTTGACAGACCAGGTCAGAAACCTCCCGACGTTTGCTCTCTTCATAGTATAGTTGGAAGCATGCACTCCATTTTATTATTTCCTGAGACATATAATGGTCCTTCAAATTACGTCGGCTTCCATCATTCTAGCCCCGGAAGCCTGAGAGTAGGATGTCAGATGGGTCCACATTGCTTGATCTAGTTCTTGTTGCAAAGCTAGGGTTTTTCCTGTCTCAGGTTAAATATTTATGACTTGTAGGAGATAGCTTCCCCCTCTTAATGAAAGCCTTGCATGCCTCCCAAACTGCGAATGTAGAGGATGAGCCTTTATTCCTGATTACAAATTCTGCTATGGCGGACTGCAACACTGTTATCCTCCTGCTATCTTTTAGCAACATTTTATCTTACGCCCATCGCGGTCAATCTGCTCGTTTGATATTCATGCCTAATTCGATCATTGGGACCGAATGATCTGAAAAAAGGATTCGACAAAATTGAGTTCCTCTTAGACCTTTGATGCAAAATTAGAAAAAAATCGACCCTAGAGGCTGAATTTTACCGTCTGGAAAAACAGGTACATTCTTGAATCTATGGGTGTTACCTCCAGGGGTCTATTAGGGCTAAATCTCTAATCACTTTTGCTAAGAAATGGGAGGTTTTAAATTTATTTTAGGGCGTATTCTTATGCAACAAATCTAACCTTGTATCTTGTATTATATTAAAGTCTCCCCCTATCATGAAGAGACCCAAAAGTAAGAGCATAAGATTATATAATTTCCTAAGCGAAGTTATCTCATCCTCTACAGGGCCATAGAAGCTGACCGGTTAAGAAGATGCATGTCGACTTTCAAACTGATTACAATCCACCTGGCTTTAGGATCCCTAAAACCTGATGCACTTCCCCCGTAAAATTCTGTGTGATCAATACTGCCGACCCTGAACTGCAACAATAGCCAACAAATAGAATGTCTCAGAAATATAGCTTGGTGTTTTAGGCAATTTAGATTGCATCTTAAGGTGAGTTCCTTGAAGCAAAATAATCTGCGCTTGTGATGTATGTCCTTAGCCTCTGTAGTATAGACCTGAACTTGACTTGATTATTTACACAGCGAACATTTCTCGGGGCCACTTTAAACGTTTTAGAATCTATCATGCTGAATAAGCTGTCAACATGGTCCCATTGCTTTCCTGTTTGTTGTAGCATGTCGTTTTACCTCCAGTTTATCTCCTTGCTGTTTAAAAACCTTTATGCTGATAGAACATTCCAACCACAACCACATAGGTACTATAGGAAGTAACCCATTCCTGTCCTTTTTATCTGTGTTTTGTCTCCTCAGCCCTCAAGTGACTCACTGCTAAACTGTTGCCAACCCTGAAGCCCTGCCGGTCATGGGCTCCCTCCTGGGCAATAGTACCCCCACCCTTTTTTTTTACCCTTCCTTTCCCCCCCCCCCCCCCTAGATAGGTGCTATTGCATGGCACTTTCTGAACCTGCGATTTGGGGGTAGCGCAAGGCAAGCCTATTCGTATGCGCTACTGATGCCTTTTATATTGTAAAACACCCTATTACTTTGCCAATAAACCTTGTATGAACTCCAGATTAGCTTGACCCTCACTGTATTTCCTTTACTCTCTGTTTTTGACCCTAAGACCCTAACGGAGGATGAACCATTGAAGCATTTTCGACATCTTATTTAAATTATATTGCCTAACAAATTCTTTATCTAGTTTCAGCTAATAACCTTTTGTCATTGGAGCAATACCCCCACAGTATCCCATAGTACCTCAGAAGAAGCCTCAAAGGGTGCTAGTTCGTAATCCACCTCCATACACCATCCGTCTTTATCAGGTGTAGAAATCTCTTGGCCTGATCCACTGATTGAAATATGTGTGCTTGACCCTTGAAAATAACTTTTAAGTTTTGACTGCTGAATGATGCCAGGTGGTGCCCCTTGGCGCTTGCAGTCATTGATCAGTCCTATAAAATCTCTGCAAAGTCGTGCTGCCAAAATTGACATGTTGAAAAGAATTCAAGTGGTAAAATTATCTGTAGTGTTGTAAGTTTTGCTGTTAATGGTGTGCATCAAGATTTGTTCTTTGATCCTAAAATCAGTTAGCCAAGATGGTTTGTGGATATTTTGCATTCGAAGCTCGTATTGCTGGAACATGGTGTGCTTGAGTAATTGTTAAATCCATGCCCTCTGATGTTTTATCCAGGAATACACATTAATAAGGTCTGAAATCAGCTTTGTTACTGTCGATCCTCCTTGGTAGTCCTCTGGTATTCCTATGAGTCTTAAATTTGAGCGATGGGATCTATTCTCCACATCGTCAATCTTTAGTTGAAGTTCTTCTAATCCTGCTTGAATTTTTGAGGTTTCAGTTTCACATTTAATACTTGAATCTTCCAAGTCTGCAGCCCTTTGTTCGACCTGAGTAGGCAGGAAGAAAACTGTTGAACGCTAGTATTAATTTGTCCCATTTGCTCATTAGTTTTTCTATGGGCATCTTGTTGTGACGGTTTTATCTCTGAGAGCTCCTTTAAGATCTGTTACTTCAACTAACAGCATTAGCAAAGGGTGTAGTAGTGGGGCTTGTGGGTCTACTCCCTCCTTAGGCTGAACATATCCTGCTGTCTTTGGAGAGGCTACCATCAAGTTCGTAATTCCGTCTATTGACTGGGGGGTAAGGTACCAGAGTTGTTGGGGGTACCTGCCAGATTCACACTCTGGTCCCCCGTGCCCTTGTACCTGGTCTGCCATCTGGTTCTCTTTTAGCATCCCCTTTAGACTTCCCATCGTGAATAGGGGGTATGCCAACTGTCTTTTGAATGATGTGTATTGTTAGGGAAATAATTAGGAAAGACATTATCTGCATTCACTTGTGACTTAGGATTACTTCTTTGAGGGAAGAGCCCCTTCTTCCTGCCCGGAAGTGGACTGAGCCGAGACTGGTCTGGCAGGGTAGAATGGGAAAAATCTATATCCTCCTGGCTTGCGTGGGAATCATCTATCGACATCTCCTGCTGGGGTACTACCTGTCACAACTTGTCTGGTGACATGGCCTGCTGCATGTCCTTATGTGATGTAATTTTCTACCCTTGGCTTGCTGCAAGCCGGTTCTGGCTCTTATTGCGCTTTAAGGTTTTACTTGGAGTACACGTTTTCATTGATACTTCTTTGGAAATAGATTTAATTGATTATCAGTCACTTTCTCATTCAACTTCAGAGTTGGTTGGGGACACCGGAGGTTTCACAAGGGGGCGCAAGCTGCATCTGTACTACATATACCACTTCTGCCGCACCTCTTGATTTTCCTCCACTTGTGACAGGACCTAGAGTACCCACCACATGCTGCTACGGCTCTGTAGTAAGCTTGTTTCCACCACAGGATCTTCCAGTAGGCCTTTACATTCCTTTCTCAAAGATTTAAATAAAAATTGTATTCTATATTTCCCAGAATACGTTTACACCTGCAGAAATAAAAAAAATATCTCACCTGATTTTATACTAGCTGACCCCACTCGAGTTAGAATTGTTGCCTGCTCCATTAGATATGACAATGCTTAGCATATTCCATTTCTGCACCTCTCTTCAGCAATAATCAGAACCATAGAGCTATAGATCCCCATAAGGCCTTGTAGTAGTGGACTGTAACTGTATTTTTCCCCTAAACAGACCCTGCCTCGCACAGCAGCAGCAAGGTTACCCGCTTATGTCCTGACTCCCTGTCCGGTCTGCCTTTCCCTGCTCATAGAAGAGAGTTTCCAGAGCACTAATCTCATTGTTTGGGATGCCGTGTCAGGGATCAGTGTAGTGTGCCATGCCAGCAGGGGTTTTACTAACCAAAGGGTTTCTGCTCTTGTATTCTGCTCCCAACTGTCGGCTGTCAGCAGTCGGTGTAATGTGCCACACCAAAAGTGAGGTTTTACTAACCGAACGGTTTCTTCTCTTATGGCGGGTTCCCAGCCATCACCTGTCACCAGTCCCCATTCTTAAACAAAGCCTCGGCCTGCACTACATTTTGCTGCACTTCTCCCTTCAAACACGCCCGCACTTCCAATCGGCATTGCTTTGTGGGCCGGCCATTTTTCTGCCTATTTTGCTACCACGGATCCAGATTCAACCATGGGGCACAATGGGAGCTCTACATGGTTCCTAAGCCGGAAGTCTGTGGTTGAAGAGTAGCAACGTTTTGCTCCATCAAGTGAACCCTATTGGGCAACTTCCGGTGATCGTCTGCAGTGGAGTGAGGTCTGTGCCCACCATGTCAATGTTTGATTCTATAGAGGTGCTTGTTTGTTCGATGACCACTACAACCATGTCTAATTTACCAGCTAAGGTTTCTGTGTCCGTTGGCAGACCACTGGCACCAAAGATGAGTGGAGGCCCGATAGGGCGTGAAAGCAGAATGGAACACTTGGCCCCTGCACCAGTCTTTGGGCATAACATCGAGTTGAGCTCTTCAGCAGATTTCTGCAGTAGTGTACACTACTGGTGAATGTGGGCCCACTTGTGATTGTTAGTATAAGTGCCAACTCTCAGCGCAAGCAGTTCAGCACTTACAATCCAGGTTCAGTACAGACGTGAGTGGAGAAATATGTGCCCATATGATGACCAATCTGTGTTAGCGAGGACGTGTCCTATAGTATGTGTGACAGCTGCAGGTGGGGCACGGTGACGGACCACAGTTAACATTAAGAAGTAGAAATGCAAGGGGAGGCAGCGTTGGAGCTAAATAGTTCATCCACGGTGAAGGGCATATATGATCCTAGTGAACCCTTAGTAGGTGGTCACATGTGGGTGTGGCTTCTGGTGTTAGGCCACTGCATATATGTTAGCAATCAGAACGTAAGCGGTAATTGTAGGTAATGTTGTATAATCAAGTAGTACAAAAACCCCTCCAGACAGCCCATTCCCGCAAATGATAACACCACAGTTGGTATGCGTTTTGGAAATTCTTTGGCCGCAGTTTATTGAACAGTTAGTTTACAGCATGCCCGCCCTGCTTTTATGAGGGCCATAAATCATTCTGTCAAGTTGTTATGAGCGATAAATTTGCCATGTTTGTGGTTCACCTTGGTACATTTGTGTCATACATCGCTTTGCCTTTCCGCTAAACAATGACTTCTTTGTTACATGCCGTCGTTCCTTTGTTTTCAATCAATCTCCTGTTTGGTCTTTAGCCGTTATTCCTTTTTCCAGTAGGAAGGTACTCGTTTCTCTTTAGGCTTAACTCGCTACCTTGTTTAGTTCTCATGTCCCGCTCTCCGGCGGACCCGGGCTGCGAGTGCCGTGTTTTCGAGTACCTCCGCTGGCTTCCTTACCCTGCCATGAGGCATCCCAAGGTAAGTAGCCCTGCCACCCCGCTGCGTTGGGTGTGGCCTTTGTAGTTCTTTTATCTCTCCTTTCCGCCTTACACCGCTACTGCCCGTTACCCCTTTTCCCAGCCTGCGACGCTCTGGGAGCCTGGTGTTAGGTGTGGGTGGGTGGGTGTTGTCTTTTCTCCTGCTGCCCGGTCTCCTGCAAACTTTTGTGGATCCTTAGAGCCGGGCAGCCTTTTATCCCCCATTTCTGCCCTCCAGGCACTTGGGGGTGGTGGGGGGGCGCGATTCAAAAAATGCTTGCGCCCCCCATTGGTTTACGTGTCCATTTCCTGCCCCCCCTTTCCGTTTCCGCCAAAACTTCCTGTTTGCGTTCTGGCCGGAAAGGGTGGGGTGCTTGTTTTTGTTTTTCTGCGGCCCTTCCGGCCCCCCCATTTTCTTTTGATCTTGCGCGCCGTGTTCGGTGCGTTTCTAGCTCAGGGCCGCGGTGGGGTTTCCGCTCCGGCCCTCCTGAGCTCCCTACGGTCGCGGGCCTTCGCCCAAAACCCCTCCAGATGGCCCATTCCCGCAAATGATAACACCACAGTTGGTATGTGTTTTGGAAATTCTTTGGCCGCAGTTTATTGAACAGTTAGTTTACAGCATGCCCGCCCTGCTTTTATGAGGGCCATAAATCATTCTGTCAAGTTGTTATGAGCGATAAATTTGCCATGTTTGGGGTTCACCTTGGTACATTTGTGTCATACATCGCTTTGCCTTTCCGCTAAACAATGACTTCTTTGTTACATGCCGTCGTTCCTTTGTTTTCAATCAATCTCCCGTTTGGTCTTTAGCCGTTATTCCTTTTTCCAGTAGGAAGGTACTCGTTTCTCTTTAGGCTTAACTCGCTACCTTGTTTAATTCTTGTGTCCCGCTCTCCGGCGGACCCGGGCTGCGAGTGCCGTGTTTTCGAGTACCTCCGCTGGCTTCCTTACCCTGCCATGAGGCATCCCAAGGTAAGTAGCCCTGCCACGCTGCTGCGTTGGGTGTGGCCTTTGTAGTTCTTTCATCTCTCCTTTCCGCCACGCCGTCCCTCTGGTTACCGCTCGAGGGCGGCTCCCCCACTTCTTCTGAGATTATTCTCAGCCGGCCAGCTGCAGGGCAGCCCATAAGTTGTTCCAGAAGACCTCAGTCCCCTGGCAGGACAGGTGTACCCCGTCTTTCGCAAAGTATTCCGGCCTCTGTAGGTTGATCAGCCCATGCCTGATGCACACCCATCCATTTTGCATGCAGAATTTTTTGACAGCCACGTTCAGCTTTTTTCTTGATCTGTTCAGAGTGCCTGCTGATATTGCTCCTCTCCATTCCTACCTCAGGATAATTTCTGACCACACCAAGGGTACTTTCCCTAGCGATCTAGCTGCTGACACGAGGTTTGCTCGAATGCTTATCAATAGCTCCCTCCTGCCGAGTTGTGCCAAGTCGTTTCCCCCTAGGTGGATGATCATTACGTCGGGTTCTGGGTGTCGTGAGGCCAAGAGCTCTCTGAGCCCGTCTTGGAAATGCTCCCATTTCATGCCCGGGAAGCCGAACAATTTGACCTCTGTACAATGGGGGCGTTGTGCGTTCGTGGGGTCGCCCGATTCCCACCATGCCTGCGTTCTGTGCACGAAAGAATGTCCGATTATCCATGCCGTTCTGTGTTGACCTGTGTGTATAATGGGGAAAATGAGGGTCTGGCTTTGGCTAATATCGTTCCTCTTTGTGCTGTCCCCTGATGTAGCCTTTGTAGGCGTTGGAGCTCCATCTCCTGATCGCTTTGATGCCATGCTCTGGTATGCCGTGGCGCGCCGCTGTGGTTGCAGCCCCTATTCTGAATGAGTGGGTGCCAAATTTGTTAGCAGGGAGCCCTACGTTGGTCAGGACCCTCCTCAGAACTGCTTTGAACTGGTATATACTCAGGAAGTCTCCATTTGCGTGCTTCAGTAGTGCTCCCTGCTCATCTAGACTTAATGTCGTCTTTTCTCCTGCTGCCCGGTCTCCTGCAAACTTTTGTGGATCCTTTGCAGCCTTTTATCCCCCATTTCTGCCCTCCAGGCACTTGGGGGTGGGGGGGGGGGGGGATTCAAAAAATGCTTGCGCCCCCCATTGGTTTACGTGTCCATTTCCTGACCCCCCTTTCCGTTTCCGCCAAAACGTCCTGTTTGCGTTCTGGCCGGAAAGGGTGGGGTGCTTGTTTTTGTTTTTCTGCGGGCCCTTCCGGCCCCCCCATTTTCTTTTGATCTTGCGCGCCGTGTTCGGAGCGTTTCAAGCTCAGGGCTGCGGTGGGGTTTCCGCTCCGGCCCTCCTGAGCTCCCTACGGTCGCGGGCCTTCGCCCAAAAAAGGGGTGTTGGCAAGGACTGTCGCAGCGCCACAAGGGGGATCCCACCTCAGGCGCAGATGTCTAGTCAAGAGTTTCAAGATCATACAGGCAGAGGGTCGTCCCTGCGCCTGTCGTTGCCCCCCACAATGTTGCATCACTGGCCTCGTGAGGGAGGAGAAGGGGCCTCAGCAGGCATACAGCGTGGCTTTTCTACAGTGCTTACTGCTTACATATTCCAATCATTGACAGCCACACATGGGCAAGGCGTTTTTTTCATCCTCAAGAGCTTCAGGTAATCATCAATGTTCCGGAAACGGGGACAACTATAAGGGGGGTGGGTGATAAGCTCTTGTTACACTGTGGGCACGGCAGGCACCTAAATGAGCTATTGGCAACAATGTTTTTTTATGCAAGCCTAAGAATGCCGTTCGGTAGGATAATGGAGCGGGGGGGCAGGCAGCTGGAAAGCCTCCCCCAGTAACGGCAAAAAGACTAGGGCAGTCGAACAATGTCCCGTTGTTGACTGCCAGGTATGCCTCCGATAGGGGGCCACCACTTATATGCGAGGGCTCAACAATTAGGACTCAAGCGGCCGGGCCGGTGGTGATCCAGCATATAAAGGGTGTCCCAGGGTCACATAATGGGGGTTGCTTATAGAATCCCAGTAGGTAGTACTGTGAGGCAAGCGGTGCGCTGTAACTCACCGTGCAACGGTTGTTAGGAGTATTCAATGCCACGGCCCCAAGCCAGCTTCTCCCTAACCTCCTGGCTGACTCAACGATGCAGCCCGCCCAGGTCGCTACTGTGAAAAACCTTCTCATCACTGCCCCGGTCGCACATTAAGGGGATGCCTGCACACATCGGGGTTGCCAGGGGTTGGGTATCCACCCAGTGACACGTATGGAGCAGGATAATCGGAGAGTCAGCCCTGAGCTCTTGTAGCTCACATCTGCCATCTTAGCCTCCCAGGCCGCACCCCCACAGTTTTTGCAAGATATCATTTAATTAAAATGGATGCGGGTAGTGGTGTTCTGCTCATCCTGCTCCTGCCCATTCCCTCTCCAAATCGGCTACCCGCTGCGAGTCTTCTTCCCACACAGTTGCTGCTGAACACAGAGCGCTATAAGGCAAATTAATTGTTGTATTAAAATGTGTGTATTTCAAATGAATTTTTCCATCGTGTATCTAATGTATCGTTTTGGAAAATATTAGATGGACGTTCTAATATAGGCATGCAGAAGAACATAATTCTGTGAGATA
This sequence comes from Pleurodeles waltl, assembly GCF_031143425.1. NCBI lineage: Eukaryota > Metazoa > Chordata > Amphibia > Caudata > Salamandridae > Pleurodeles > Pleurodeles waltl. Next base: position 1,169,269,322 of record NC_090445.1, on the reverse strand, counting down.
TTGTTACGAAATGTTTCATATTACGTTGTACATCCTCCAGAGTGCAGTTGCTGGGGAAGCATTTGGAACATTTCTCATACTTTAAGCAATGGGTTACTGCTAAGAACCTTTTGGAATAATGAAGTTGTTTTTGATTTACCGGTGTGATGCAACAATAATCATACCATGCTGAATTTGCAGGTTTTTTAATTGATATGCATAAATTGTGTATAAAACCCCCTGGTTTTAAAGGCTTGGGGGTGACTTCCCATTTTCCTCCCGAGACTCTGTCTGATTATTTTGATATTTTCTTCCGTCACTTAAGATGCTGTCTTTACTCTTGATGAGGGTGACACTTAGAATCTGGATAGATTAATTGCTTAGCTAAGGATTTTGTTATGGTTTGTGATTCTGTATCTGAGCTTTCATGGCAAGCAACACATATTTTCCTGTATTGTTTCATTAGTCATTTTGTACCAAATCTTTTAAAACTTAATATTGATCCAGAACTCCGTTCTTGAGTGGTCCCTTTTTCTCATTCTTACTTTACTCTGCTAAGTTTGTGTGCTTGATGGGTAAGGTAGTTTCTTGCACTAGATCAGTGAGAAAACTCACGGAGCTACACTGATTAAGGTAAAATGTGGGGTTCATACAATATTGTGGTTCAGTATATTTTTAGGTTCAGCTCCCAAGTGTACTGCAATAGTTGCAGATTGCTCCATTTGAATTCGAGTATCATGTGTGCTGGGCTCATACATCGCCCACGAGCTTGATCACTGTTCTGTTAAGAGGCACAAGGTCTGCCAACATGGCTATAGGAGACACAATATCCCAGGTGAATGCATGAGGCCTGATAGGGTTTGATGAGGAAATTGTGCAGTCTCTAAGATTGATGGTTAAAGGCATTCTGCATAATTTATCGGGTGGAACAACCAGAGGAGGTAGCGTGGCTCCTGTTAGCGTTGTGGTTAGCGTGATGGACAGATGTCTTGTGACAATGTGCAGCACCAGGTAAGGAACTTTCCTCTCTGGCATGAGTCAGTTGGTGCTGAAAGTAGAAAGTGTGGTAATTAGGGGCCTAGTAGCGAGCCTCAACTCTGTCCCGACTTGGGGGCGAAGAGAAGACACTGGCTATGTTGACTTTGACATCATAAATTAGGGTAATTGCTGATGGTTGTTTGAGACAGGTCTGGAGACGTTGAAGAAATACTATTGAAGGCCTCCTGGTTAAGTAAGAACCAGATGTAGGACTATCATTGTAGACGTTGGTGATAGAAATTACACTGTTAGAGGGTTCTGTGCCAAAGTCATCAGAAGTTGAAACATCACCTCCTTAACAACTGCAAAGTTAAAATAAGACAGTTATTTAATCAGTGGTGTTATCGTGGAGTTTATATTACTCTGTGCTTCTGTTTCAAAACGTGCCCTGTTTCCCATTAGCTGTGAGGTTTATTAGGTTGGGGAACAATTTGCTTCGTAATTCTTGCATATTGACGTGCACGATATACATCTTATTAGTAATGCATGTGTATAGTTACTAAGTTTCTTTGCAAGTGGACCTCTTTTGTTTGAGGATAGCAGTTTACATTAATGGTTGTGATATTCTCAATGCTTGAAGTTGAAGTTTAAATTATGCAGCGTCTGGTTGTTTTGGGAGTACTGTTTGGTATAAGAGGATGTTGTACCTATCTGTATGTTGTGTAAATATGTGCTGCTTGTGAATGTCCAAGTTAAGCGGATGTGGGGAAGAATAGTATCCTTTTGCGATAGAGTCAAATGTAGTACACTTGTGTGTGTGTGTGTTGGTGCCAACTGGGGAAAGAGCAGTACCCTGTAACTACAGGTTGTTTGGGGGGGTACCCCATGGTATACAAAGTTGTGGAATTCTGAGTTGAGGTGATGTATGTTTAAAGTTTCCATTTGTGTTTTGTTTTGTGCCTTAAATGTTCAGACTTAGTGGTGGGGAAACCCTTTGTCAAAGGAAACATGTGGGATTCGCTCTCTAGCAGTCATATGATTGGGCTTCCGCGATTGAATGCCCTGCATGCATAAATGTTCTGAGGTGTCATTGTGAGTGTCCAGGCAAGTTGAATAAAAGGACCAGTACTTGAAGGCCAAAGAAACAGAGTGCCTCCTGGTAGACTGAGTACAAAGCTCTGTAATAGCTGGAGCGGAGTTGTTTGCTTCTGAGCACGTGATCCTGGCAAGACTAAGGTCGAGAAGACGTCCTGCTTTAACCAACATGATGAAACAGTAACAAGTCTGAATTACCTTAATTCCTTCTCCAGAAAAAAACAACTACGAAACTTCAAAGAGTTATACACTGAGAAATAGCCAATAAGCAGCTCCTAGGCCACAAAACAAATTACTTTGAACTACTCTTGTGATCCTATGGTTATTGTAAATAGATTATGAACTCTTTTTTTTTTTTAAATAGGGGATTATTTGCGTTTAATGAGCACGAGTCACCTTTTGGTATTGTGGCCTTTCATGCACAAAAACATATACAAATGCAGAAGGTTTGCATAGAATACTCATAGAAAAAATAAATCTAAATCAGGAAATAGGAGAAGGAAGTTAATGCATTCCGATTGTTGCCTGTCTTCATGCTGCTGATAAAGTATTTTTTCTCTTGTGAAATGTTCTTGTTCTCCTTCAGGCGATTAGGTTTTATTTGCCATCACTTTTTTGTGCATGTTCCCTATGCCTCTACAAAGAATCCAGCAGCAGTCCAAATCCGATCTTCTTCATGGGAATCTAGGAGATATTTGACATTGATATGCACTGTCTGATGCCCTATTCCTTAATTATTGGCCTAATTGTTGTGTCTGCACTTTGTAAGCGTTAAAAACAGCTACAAATGCATCATAGATTAGCTGTAAAAACCTCAACTCAGACAATTCGTGGATGTGCCTTTTGAGCAATGACTCAAGATTTTTTGTGTAGCAGTAGGATGTTTGATCTTACCTTGTGGGAACACGTATGTCAGACAGACATCGCAAGCAATTAAAACAAGAATAACCGAATGCAAAAATATTCATTGAAAAATCCTCTCTGGTAGTACATTTCATTGTGTAAAATCACCTTCCAGCACAGTTTACCTTTGGAAGAAATATTAGAAATATTTGAAATCTACTCAAAAGATGTGAGAGTTGGTGGATATATTTTTGATACAGTTGATCCAGATGTACTTAACAAGGAAATTGATTTATCTTGCTGTTTGTAAAATTATAAATCCATAAGTGTGGAACATACAGAAATGATAGAACATAGATAGTAGCAAATAGTAAAAAGATCAATATGGGCATTCTTATGGACGACGGACTGTTTAGAAGGAAGTAATCCTTGATTTGTTGAAAACAAGTGTTGCAAGCGTTTTTGATGAGTTCTGGTGGCAGTGGTTATCCATACACTGTAACTTTTGGGAGAATTTAGACGTTAAGTAAATCAATGGAAGGATGTGAAAACATCAGATGTGAAAACTTTGCTATAATGTTTTAGGTATATGAACTGCATCATTTCAGTTAGTTTAGGACATGGGTGTTAAGATCTTTCCTCTTGATGAAGGGATTGGTTTGAGTCCCAGTGTGCATAGCTGATGACCTATGCTTAATATAAGGAAAATGGATCATGAAATTGATTTGAGACATACTAACTTAAAAAATAAAATTGAGAGAAACAGAATTTTGGATTCACATCACTGAGTGCACCTTAGGAGCAGGGAAGTGTCTCTGACAATGGTGCAGTAGAAAATGTAAAGGTTCCTAGCTTTCGTAACAGAAGCTTCAGTTCTATTAAGGACTCGGAGGCGAGGATTATTCTTTATTTCCTTAACAGCAGCCATTTGTTATAAAACAAATAAAAACTAACATTCCCAGAAATACTTGGCAAACTACAATAATATCCAAAGGCAATCGGGGTGAAACAGCCCACATAAAATCCCTTGTCTCTGATGAAGCTCCCGGTTTCTCCACATGACTCACGCCACTGCACATTCCTCATGTGTCCTGTTTGGAACCAGCAACCTCTAAGAAAAGAGAAACAAATAAATAAACTGTACCTATAATGACAACCAGATGTCACCAAAGAACATTACACCAGATAGAAACATATCAACCTAGGTTGGACTCTAGCACAGTAGCATGAATATGCACAATCAATAATGAAAGCAAGCACAAGAAGAAATACTTAGTGGTAATTCGGGGCACACAGTTGAGATCTCTCACCGGGTGGGAAAATCCTCACCTCCGAGTTCTTAATAGAATTGAAACTTTCTGTTCCGAAAACTATGAAATTTGACATTCTATGTCGGTACCAGAGGCAGGTATTATGCTAGTTCTAAGCTTGCTCACCACCAACTGAGCCACTTCCACCACCAGCTTAGAGTAGAATCTCTTAAAGGTAGATTCTGAGGACCAATCTACAGCATTTATAATGTACTCTAAACGGCCGCCCAGACTGAACGCCTGGCAAGCCATTATCCTCTCACTGCATGTTCCCCAAACACCTTGGTGTTTATACCAGCTTCCTGCAGGATCCACCGCACCCAATGGAATATCGTGAGCAATGAAACTGCTGTATGCGGTTTACTCAGTGCAGTGAGGAGTTGCCGCTAACCTCGAGGGCGAAGTTCTTCAGTCATCTCCTCATTGGCCTTCAAGCACTTCACCACATACAGGTTTGGAACGTCAGTGAAAGCCAGATATGTGATAACCCTGGTATTGGACTTAGTCCATTTAGCAACAGTAAAAGAGACCCCTTCTGGGGAAAATACCTTTAATATTGAAGGGCTTCACTTCTGAGACACTTCTGCATGATACCAGACATAAGATCATGGCCAGTTTTGCCAAAAGCTCTTTCTGAGATAAAAACACATTGGGCTGTCAAGTTATGGATTTGATTAAATCCCGAAGAGCTAAATAACGAGGTTCCGGAGGAAGGGAGAGGTGAGTTCCATATAGCAATCTACATACAAAAGGGTGTTCCCCTATCAGGACCCCGTCAATCAGGGCATGTCCAGCAGAAATAGTAGAGTGGAAGGCATTAATTAAACAGCAGGCCAGACCATCTGAAGCCAGGCTGGACCAAAAACTGAGCATCTGAACTAGATCGGCGACCACAGGATCCACACCCCGTTGCAGACACAACACATACATATTGTCCAGGCCGACCTATAACGTTTGACCATGATGTCTGCCCAAACCCTGGACAGGAGGGCTTCAGCCTGTATCAAACTCTGGGATTTTCCAGCATCCCCTGTAATCCACCATGCCATCAAGCGCAAGGATCCTCTCATCAACATCCGATGTGGAGCCTGATCTGGGCTCAGGAGAATATTCTGGAATGGGGGAGAGCGATTGGATAATCCCAGTAAAGTTTCATCAGAACTGACCTCCAAATTTCAGACCTCAAAATGGGAGTTACAAGGCCACTTTCGCCTGCTGTCTCCTTACATGGGGTGTAAACCTTGCGATTTTTGACAACGGGTGAAATATGTAGCCCCTCTCCTGACTGCAGTTTTGAAGAAATACATTGGTCGCCATTGCCTGCAGGTCCAGTCTTCAGCTGAAATACCTGACCACATGAAGGTCCAGGCGCAACGCAAAAAGGTTCACTGAGAACAGACCCCACCGGTCTGCGATCAGTGAGAAAACCTAAAGGTTCCACTTCCTAAGGCTTGGATTTTGTAAGTGACAATAGTGCCAATCCGCCACTTGGTTTGCTTGGCCGGGAAGATACTATGCAGTGACAGGTACGTGATAGTTCAGGCAGTACTGACAAAAGTTCTTTGTCAGAACTGAAAGAGCTTTAGACTTTGCCCTCCTAGGTGGTTGTTGTAATGCACTGCCGAAATGTTGTCCATCTTCAGGAGGAGACAGGATTGGATCCTGTCCTTGGTCCAGCACCGAACTGCAAAGGAGCTGGTTTGAAACCAAAGATTACTCTTCCGTTCCAGGCTTCCATGTGGGAAAGCCACCAACCTATTTCTTCCTTGGCCTAGTCCGACAGAGGCACTAACTAGGAGTAAGTTTCAATGCCTCAAAGAAAACCATCTGCGAAGGGGGAATGGGTAACACCCGATAATGTAGTGGGCCCAGAAATATCACCTGGGTGGAGGTGAAAAGTAGGCCCACTAACCGAGCAATCTGTCTCACAGATGTTTGCTGCCTGGAGAGAGTTTTCCACAATTCATGCTGGATTTTTGCCTCCTTCCGAGAAGGAAGGCTGAAGGTGGCAGTAGGAAAGTGGTTTTCTGAGACAGAGTTAGGAGACTTTTTCTCATTTATAACAAACCCCAAGCTTTCTAGTAGGTTCACTGCTGTCTGAAGTTGAAGGGACAGCTTCCAGGGACACTGGCCCAACAGAATGTCATCTAAATAGACATTTATCCGCATACATGAGCCTGCAGGTGTTGCACACCGGTTTGAGGACCTTTGTGAAGCACCAAAGGCCCAAGGATAGCCTGCACGGGAACATGGTGAATTTGAACTTCTGATGGTGCCACACAAGCCGGAGGAACCATCCTAGGGGAAGGGGTGGTCAGGAGATCTGGATTTTAAAGTAGGTCCAGTCGCACCATCCAGTCCCAAGGTCGCAAGACATCCTGTAGGAGTTGAATACCTACAAAGTGGCAGTACACCTGCTACTATTTGAACTCCTGGAGATTGATCACTGGTCCCTAGGTGCCGTCGCTTTTGTCAACCAGGAGCAGGACACTAATAAAACCATTGGAGTGCAGAACTGTCGGGCAGATTGCTCCTTTATCTAAGAGAGCCGCAATGAGTTTGATAGCCTGCAGAGAGAAATTGGTATGGCGAAGGCGGAGTTCCTGGAGGGGAGATGCATAAAACTCGATCTGGAACACTCTGACTGTCTGTAGGACCCACGTGTCTGTTGTGATGGATACCCAGGCATGAAAAAAATCACCAGCCAGCCCCCTACTCTTTGTTGGAAAGCAAGGCGAACACTCACCGTTGGTAGAAGTGTGGGTGGCCTGTCCATTGAAGACACCTCTGCCACAGAACCGCTGGTCTCTCGTGGGGTAGAATATCCCAAAGCAAGATTGGTTCTGCCATTGGCTGTGTTTGGAGGCGTGTTCCCTGGTGGAGAGTTGGGAAGAGAAACTGCTGGCCAAGCAGCTCCTGCCACAGCATGCCCCTTGGAAGGTTGAAGAGTCACTTAGTGGAAGTTTGGGCCTTATCAAGGGAGGTGACCATTGCCACAAACGTCCCCAACTCCTTAATGAAGGGGTCACAAAAAAGAAGACTTCCCTGTGCCACTACCCCCTCTTCAGAGGATGCAAGGTCCCCTTCAGATCCACTTTGGATCCACTTTGATATGCATCGAGTGGTAGCGCTCTGTGGATAGTGCACAGTTGGCATTCCTCAAAAAGATAACTGTCTGCTATGTCTAGCAGGAAAGGACCTCGGGTGAGATTAGAGCTCCCACAACTTGGCTTCCTCGGCCAAATCCCAAAATTTTTGGAAGGAACCAAATGGCCTCCAGTAGTTTGCCTTGGCAAGAGCTCCAAGATCTATTGATCCCCTTCTTCAGGGCTTGCATAAATTTCGCCGGGATAATGGCCACACACGGAACGGAAGAGCTGTGTTGAGTGGGGGTCCTGCAGCACCTCCTAACAGGAAGGGGCCTGCACCACGCTTGTGGTCCCGCTGTGAAGCAGTGGGAGCGTCGGCCGCGTAAGCAGCGCAATATTGTTCCTGCAGCCTCCCAATAAAGAATGAAAGAAACCTCGAAATAAACACAGGAAATAAACAACTGTGTCAGGGAAAAAACAAACAATACACATTTGAGAAGAGCAGGGAGCAATAGTCTTATCTGTGGCTGCTGAGCAGCAAAGAAAGAGGGAGATTCAACAGAGACAAAGGACTTTATTTGGACTGTTTCTCCCTTATTGGGTGTTGATATTATTGTAATTTTTCATGTGTTTCTGGGAATGTTGGTTTTTATTTGATTTATCATAAATGGCTGCTGTTAGTAAATTTAAGTAATAAAGTGAAGCATAAGCCTTGCCTCTGGTCCTGACATAGAATTTAATCAGAGTGACATCTGATTAATAGGGATAGTAACATAACAAAGAACAATTGGATATAACATTGAAATGTGTGTGTGTGTGTGCGCATCTGAGTATCCTTTGAAGCTCTGTTAGGGAGTTGGTTACTACAACTGAATTTCTTTTTCACTATATAGAATAAGGGTGCATCACTGACTCTATGTTGTCTCCTATCTATGGGCAGCATGTTCGGGCCTGATGTCATGGATTATGGACATCAGGTGTTGTCTTCCAGAATCTGTTTTACTGAGCCTAACGTGTATAGACAGAATCAGGCAAAACTGTTTCAGAGTTGTGATCAGAAGTGAGGGCTCTGCTTAGCAGCATAAGTCCTCTCTCACATCTTATGGAGATCAAACATAATATGATTCTCTCCATTTCAAGCTGGTTAGCATTTGTACAGCATGGCTGTACCACTCTTTCCTACGTCTTTCTGCTGTAGCCAGTAGTAATAACAGTGATGTAAAGACTTGCAGGTGGGATGTATATGGGATGTGTAGGTCACATGATAATCCCAGAAGATTTTTCATTATTGAGAGTCTGTAAAACATGGGCCCTAAGTTCAGCAATAGTGAGAACTGTTGCCTCAACTTTAGAAAAACTGTGGTCACAAACCCTAATGAATAACAAGTCATTTCCATTTTTGTATAGTGTTTTGCTTCACTAATGACCGAGCTGAGACATTCATGCACTGACAAAAATCTCTGGAATGCGCTTCTTAGTCTAAAGAAGACATGTATTAAATCACTTCGCAAGGTTTGTAGAGGAGATTAGCATGCTGAAAGTGCACATTTAAAAATGTTTACAGCAATGAAATGAAAACATGTACAAAAGATTCTCCAATGTCATATACATAGCAAATATTTACATGCAAAAGCACAATTACCTATATTGACATATATATTCATACACAATGTATCTGGTGCTTTAACCTTCTCATGCCATCAAGTCGTTGACCTCGGTTCGACTGCAACGAGAACGAGAGGTCTACCCTCATGGGAAATATATCAGGATTTGACAACTCAATCCTGACTGAGGTCCACGAATCGCCCCACTGTCGTCCTGGGTCTCTTATATACTTTTAACAAACAAGAGAGGAGAATTCTAGAAACTTCCTACCACTGCATAAGTGTATTAAACAAATGTTGGTTACTTTTGGTAAGCTTTGAAAAGAACACATCAGGAATTGGCCAAAATCGCAAGGTGCCCTCTATCAAAACAAAACTGTTCCCTGCCATCCTAGTACATTCTTATCAGCCTAAGCCCTTGGTGGGAAAGAACATGCAGAATAAAAACATGAGCAAGAAGCACATTGTATCATGGAAAAATACTTGCAGCTTTTAACGTGGCGGTGGCTAATGCTAAAATAAATTCAATAGGCATAATCAATTTGATGGTCACTAATGTGACGGTGTGCTGCTAGGTCAGTGGTGAAAACACAAATATCGCTACAAATAGCAGATTTCACTACTTGTGAGAACAGTAGAGAGAAGAGCTGGATGAAAGTGCTAGATTAGCATGAAGTTCATTACTGTAAAAGATCATCATGTTTTGATAGCGATGTAACTCACAATGAGTATTTTATAACCAGGATACTGGCAAATATTTCACAACTAGGGATAGCACTATTAGACCTCTTTTTCAATCCTTGGAGTTTCTTCACATGCTCTAGTGGGCACTATATATACATAATCTGGGTTTTCTCCTGACATTGCAGGCAGTCACATTATTCAGAGCTAAAGTACCTCTAAGTATGAGTTTGTTTGCTTCTTTGGGAGCAGATTCTGTCATAAAATAGTATTGATAGTTTGTGAAAAAAGGTTTTGCATTTTTTTCATTGAATTTCATTTTTCTATCTTTATTATATTTTTCAGTACCTATTGAGATACAAAACAGCTCAATCAACAACTTAATCAACACTTTCCTTTCCCTATTCAATTGTGACAATTTTCTGGCTAATTAAAGGCATATTTTACACAGTCAACCTCATTTACTTCATACCCATGCACATACATATCTGTATTACTGGGCCTTCTGTAATTGCGCTGGTTTGGTGAAAACTCTCCACTGCCCCTCGGGCTAGGTTGGCACTAGGTAAATGCCTATTAACTTTAGAAGCTCAAAGGCTTCCCAATAAGCAGTAATGATCGCTAGGGCACAATTGCAGCCAGCACTCCCAGGGACGTTAAGCTTTATTCTAGTCTGTCAGTTGTCAGGATTAAAAACTATACGCAAGTGAGTCTACAGGGAGGAGAATTTAATCAACCATAGTGATGTTCATATATGTGGTCATTATATTTCTGCCCACCAATTACCCTTATCCTAGGTGAACGGGCGTTCAACAGGACCTAACAGTTAGTCACTTCTGCCAATCAGTGCTCAAAAACACATTAAGGTAATACAACTGAATAAAATAAATGGCCACCAAAACTTATAAGTAGTTAGTTTTAACTCAATTGATTATATTTGTAATTACCGCACTCTGCATTAACTGCCTACACTACTGTCTCACATAGGGTATTATCAAAACATCCAAAGAGCTCCTCCTAATTCATTTAGGAGTTGTAACCCACACCTCAAGCTTTTGTGATGTGAATAAAAAACCTGATGATGAAGCATGCCACCTTTGGTGGATGAAAGTTTTCTAATAAAGGAACATCATTGGACAGCTTAGTTTACATACTCATTACTGCAGTGCCTGAGACCAAGGTATTTAACTGTTTTTGAATACAAATTGTCTACTTTCTCTTTATGATATACTCTCCGTTCTTTCCAAGCAATCACAAAGAACAGCACTTCAGTTTTGCCATGATTCATTGATCTCCGGACAAAGAAGAAGAAAAGTCACTGAAGACCTGAGCCGAAGAAGGTTCTGGTGCTCTACTCTTTATCATGATATCACAAGTTTTGTCAAATCTTGTGAAATCTAAGTCCAAAAGAAATGTGGAACACAAAGAAAAGCACTAATGGTATTAACACACGAACTTTCCTCCGTCCCATCATTTCTACAGACTTTATTGTGGAATTACACTCCTGAAAATTGCAGCACAAAAAAGGTAACTGTGGACTCAGACACTAAAACGGCTCACTTCTCTGTGCTTCCCAGACTACCCACAGCATCAGAAATGGCTAAGATCTTCTATTTTGACATAATCAGCCTTAAGGGATTACCCTTGAAAATTATCTTTAACCGCTGTCATGACTTTATGTCTCTAAATTCTGGAAGTCCCTGTTCAAACGGCTTGGCATTAAAACAGCAATGCCTTCTTGTTTTAATCCTCAAGCTAATTGCCAAACTGAAAGATTAAATCAAACTCCTGAAACATTTCATAAGGTGCTACATTTCAGCTGCCCAAGATAACTAGAAATCTCTCCTACCCACAGCTGAGTTTTCCTATTATAACTCTATCCATACTTCCACCGGGTTCTGTCCTTTCTTCACCTTAGCAGGATTCCATTCTCAAACGTTTCCAGATTCCTTTGAATGTAAGATATGTTACCAGCAGTTTAAAGTTAATTCAAAAGATTAAAGGAGGACTGTAAGAAGTGAATGCAAAATGTATAGATTGCTAAATTTAAACAAATATTATAGGCCAATCAGCATTGGGGGGCAGCTCCTACCTGCAAAATAGGAGGCAAAGCTTGGTTGTCCTTTATCGTTTACTTTGCTGAATTTGTTGCGCTAAGTTTTATCCTAGATTTTATGGCCCTTTTGAAATTTCCAATACCATTCACCCTTTCTCTGTGAGACTCGACTCTTCTTGTAAGTTCCATCCTTCCTTTCATTGCTCACATTTGAAACATTATCACCAACGTAAAGGCCCTCATGTAAGCTCCCACATTTATTTATGGGCAACCTGAAAATGGGGTTGAAGAGATATGTGACTTGGTGTTTTAAGGGGGAAACTCCAGTAACTTATTTACAGGAAAGGCTATAACCTTTGTGATTGTTCACTGGAACCAGCAGATCAGGATTGTGTTCCCCTCTGGTAAAAAGTTATATGCTAAATGTCCCTATAAACTCAGTGCTTCTAAGAGGAGGCAGAGTGTAAGGGTTTTTCCATACTTTGTAGCACCAAGTTCGGGTGCGGCTGACACAGCTCTTGTCTTCTGCAGCTTGCGATCTAGTGTGGGGACTGCAGCTCTTCTCTTCTGCAGGATCTGCTCGAATTTCTACTTCATTTGTCTCAGATCATGATGGTGTACTTTTACTGTCCCTCTTTCATGTTGCACTGTGCTTTCCGGCAATTTAATTTCTGCATGCCAGCTTCCAGTACGCCCGCTAACTCATATAGCATATATGTATATAAGTGTCATGACGTTCGGCGATAACCTCTTCTTAGATATTCTGTAAGTCAGTGGGCATTGCCTTATTTTTTTTTATCTTTGTTTTTTTCTGAATATTGTTTCAGTTTTGATTCTCAGTCCATGATGGCTGAACCATTTTCTGATGACATCAGATCCTATTCAGTATTATAAAAAGGAGAGTCCATTTTAAGTCCATTGCATCACAGTTGTTTCTGCTTGTTTGCTCGCCACTGGACTCCCTGGATGTTCCACCTTCTAGGGTTTCTGCTTGTTGTTCTTTCTCTCACCTTTTTCCTTGGCCTGAACAGCTGAAAGGTTTTTCTGGTGTCCAGTTTCCCCACTTCCTGTCTGTATTATTTTCTGTAGCAGTACTAGATTCCCAATTTCAACCTGGCATCTTCCGTTGCTACTGTTGAATGTAGGCATTTTCTACATGCAATGAAGACTCTTTAAGCTTTGCCAAGGAGATGAGCTCTTTACTTAATGGGTACTGCAATCCACTAGTGATATTCAACTTACAGGCCCAATGTATGCATTAATACCATAATCTAGGGAGCTCTAGATAAGTTACATTAAATATACCGTTATGTAATATTGATCTAATGCACCTCCTCGTTCATGGCATGTTTTAGTATCTTGATAATTGTTATTCTATATTTGTTGTGCACTATGCACTTTATATGATCTCTGCTGATTTTTTGTATTCAAATTTGCCTTTCAGCACATTGATAGGCTGTATGATTATTTAAGGGATCCATTCTTGAAGTACTTATGTCGTTGTTGAACTTGCCTGTTTTTAAATCTGTGTTATTTTATATTTTTACTACATGGCTGTATTTTGTCGAATTATGTATTTTATGACCTGATACGGCCGAATAAAGATTTTGAATGAGGAAGTTAAAAATACCAACTAGGAGTATCCCTGTTTACTATGTTGAAAGGAGGAACACATGCACTTTATCACTGGTTAGCAAGGGTAAAGTGCACAGAGTTCTACAGCTATCAAAAATATAGGGTCAAGCAAAGGGTGAAAAAATCGGGTGACTGCAGAAAAGGCAGATTTTCTACAGTTACCCATGCTCTGCGAACTCAACAGCAGTGACAACGCACTTCACAGACATACATCTGAGAGCTGCAGGGATGAATATAGCTTGTATCATAATTACGTTGTCAGTGTCTGTTTTGAATGATGTATCCATAAAAAAAAATAAAAAAAAAATATATATCATTATAGTTTCATAAAACACGCCCATGTAAAATTACTTTCTTTATAATAACATATCAAAAAGTTCATTATTTTTAAAGTACAAGTTTGAGTAAATTATAGCCAATCTTTTTCGGAATGATGAAGGTGATAAAGGTATGCCTATAAGACACATACATTTTCAATATATTCTTGTGACTTGCCCTTACCATAGACCCGCAGGAGCTGTGAAAAATATTTTTCCATGGGTGTAGCTTACTTAGGCAGCGTAACAAAAAGTGAATTTCTTATTCAACATAATCAAGGCAGCTGAAGTAATTTCCAGTTTGATTGAAAGACTTCCCCCTATGACTGGGTAAACAATGCTAGTGGGAGTCTGACAAGAAATAAATTCATATAAAGTGTTCATGCCATTGGAAGTTTTATGGGGTAAACTGTCTTCATACAGGTCCAATTTTAAATGTGAAAAAATACTCTCTAATCCTATACTTGTGAGGGTTATCTCCAAACCGAATTGTTCTACCCCAGTACATTGATTGTATCACATAAAACGTCACTGGCTTGCTTATATTTGATGTCAAGCCCAAATTATCAAGGGGCAGTGCTCCCAAAAGATCACATTCATACTTACACCAACATCAGATTTTTCCACCTTGCTGGTGCAAAACATCACTCAGTTTCCCAAGTGCCCCATATCTGGTAATCTCTTGTAGTTTAAACATTTCCAAAGAATTTCTAAGGGTCGGAATGTGTATCAATTATGGAAATTTGTCTCAAGCTTGATGGGGATCAAAAAGGGTTGTTACGGAATCCTTTCCAGGATTCTTCTCTGGCCCCTTCACTTTTTTCTTTGTATACTAAATAACTAAAATGTTCCTTTTTATGATGTATCAAGATAGAAGCAGCAGACTTTGTGCCTGATTTAGAGTTTGGCGTAGGGGTTTTTTCCATCACAAACGTGACTGATATCCCAGACCGGCGTATTACGATCCCTTTATACGCTACAGAGAACGTAATACGGCAAACAGGATATTCGTCACATTTGTAACAGAGTAACCCCCATCAAACTCTAAATCAGGCCCCCTTGTGACCACAAAAGCTACATAGATATGTGATATACTTCAAGTATGCTACATAGAGATGTGACATACTTTTACATGAGTAGGTAAAACCAAGACACCTGATGGATTCTGCTAACTTTTTCCTAAACAGTCTGGCACAGCAAACAAATGAAATGTTAAGATGTCGAAATTCCTAATCTAGAAATCCTGAACCTCCCTAAGATCTTCTTTATATTATCAATTAGATTAATCTGATGCTAGTTCTATGGATTATTTCTGCACGTTTTTATAGAGGGAACAATCTCAGTTCCTAAGCAAGAAGGGGAGATGGGAGCTCCTTTCATAAAAGCATTCTCTGGTGAACAAATGTAATGACCTCAGAACCACTCATCAGACTTGGAGAGGTCAGCTGGAAATGTTACCATGACCCATTGCCTTTTTGACTCTGTATGGCCCTTGTCTAATGTGAGCTTGTCCTCTCCTTTTCATTTAGCAGACTGTGGAAAGTTTGAAGACTCTGCTTACATCTGTGAAATACGCATGCTACTTGGTTTCTGGTGCATGGGTTTCTGGTTGAACCATGAAGACTGTGCTCCCCTTTCCAGTTAAAAGTCAAAATATATATGTGAGTTACCAGCCTGAACCCCCTCCCCGAGATTTGAACACAGACTATGGGCCTGGATCAGTATTTGGCGGACAGTACTCCATCCGTCACGGTGACAAAGGAAATTACCTCTCCCATCCTGACTGACTACCATCTGTCAAATCTAGAGAGAACCACTGACCAAGCAGTCTGCTCTGTACACTGAAAGGAACCGCAAGAGTGATAGTTCATTTCAATGTACGTTTGCTGGACAATTGGAGTCAGTTTTGAATGCCATTCACTACTTTAAAAAAAAATTCGTTTTCCAAAATCAACCTCCCAAAGCAGGAATTTGTTTCTGAAAAACAAAAAACAAATACCCCCATACCTACTGAGTTTCCGTCCAGGGTATTGAGGGTAATTCTTTTATGTCCCTTACCTCCAGGGTTTTCCTGCTATACATGAACAAGAAACAAAGACATCTACTCTATATAGGATGAGTGGTGTAATGTCTTTCCTCTAATGGCCTCTACTCTGTCAGACTGTCTGATGAGATTTTCCATTGACAAAGTCCATGGAGGCTCCATCTACAGAAAATTCTAGGTCTGCCTATCTATAAATGAGACAAGCAGCCTGAAGGTTTGGAGGATGGGGTACATTCTCATCTTTAAGATTGAGTTCTTTGTCTGTCAAACTCTAAATCAACCCCATATTCTCAGACCAATTTTGTTTTTCTTTACAAGGATTTATAAAATTTCCCCTGTTGTCGCTCATCGTCGAGGCATCCAGATTTTAATTCTGTCACAAGTCCAACTCAATTTGCCTGCATTTGTATTATACACAGATGTGGAGTCTTCCTTCCTTCAATCATAATTAAGCTTAATTTAGACAGGAACAGGGAACTCTGCTCAACCAAAGCATTAAGGCATTGTGAATACTGGCAGCTTCCATCATGGTATGATAGATCGCAAATGAAAAAGACAGCCTGTAAACCACTAGGAGAAAATATAGTATTTTTCTACTGTTGGTTACTTCCAGGTTGGCGCTACTTTTGAACTTTATTTCAGTGGTTAAAAATGGGCTTCCTTCCAAGTACAAGACCAAGGGCTTGTGCTGACTTTCAGAACCCCCTGTAACCAACCACCAGATCATGAATCAACTACTGGTCTGCTTGCTTAATAATTATATAATATATTTGGGTAAGTCGGGAACATGGTATGAAAGTGGAATGGGGATTGCTATCTGAAACCCTTCTGTAAGAGTCAGCCTGTTAACTGGTGTGAGATTATGGAACAGTTAAATATATAAGAGCAGGAGTGTTGCGATTTCACGTAACCCAATATTGGTCTTCAGTGAGTGCATTAAGTGCACTTGTTGCTTCAGAAATTGTATTAAAACTCCTTCAATGGTCGTTTTACACTCAGTGCAAGACCTGCCACAAGTAAAGTGTGTTTGTACCAAACTAATCTACACAAACCAGTTCCAAACTAAATATTATAATACACGTTCAACTAACCTTATTCAATCAACAGTTAAAAACAGACACAAACTATTGTTGTCCAGGTCCACGGGGACAGGCACCCAGATATAGCCATAACAATGGCAGTTGGTGCTGTACGAATGTGATTAACACAATAATTCACCCTCATATGTTTCATTTCCATGACTGCTGAACAATAGCAGGGTTAATGCTGTCTTACTTCATGACATTAGTGTGTCATTCTGTTCTTCATGTTTGCTCTGTTCTTTTGTGTATGATAGCTTAGAAAAGGCAATCTTGTGGATCTTTTCTTCTTCCCTGATGCTTTTGGATAACCTGGTATCCTGCTAAAACTGCATTTTATCTTTTGGTACTCCACCGTGGCTCCCCTTGGGCTGGGGTCACTGATCCTTGTGTGCCTAACATGTTTATGGTGAATAATCCAAAGCTTGTAGACTTTGCTAAAACTCTGGCAGTTCAGCAAGCAAAATGGATTTGGCATCTGACAAATCTTGAGGAAAACTATTTCTGGTTTGTGCACTGGGCCTGATGTTGCATCATGGCACTAGGAATAGGCACATGGATCTTCAGTGTGCCCCTTGTGCCTGATTATTTGACCAGTGGCATTTTCACTGTGGTCAATATTAAGTGTAGATAAAGGAAGGAAGCGTATTCATGTTTGCAATATTTGTTTTTTAACCATGTTGTTGCTATACCACTCTGGCATCATTCATTTGGCAGGACTAGTTAAGCATACCCTGGTTCATTCATGTCTTGAACACCTGCAGTAAGCTTGGGCGTGCAGTAGGTAAGCTCTTTTGGTAAATTACTTGCTTACTCAGTTGCTCGTTCATAGTCAATATGTTCTTCTGCTTTGGTGTGAACGTCTGTGTATAGGTGAGATAATGCAGCCTTATTTCCTCATAACCTGTGTTGGTTCAAACATTGACCATATCTGTAATTGTTTTACCCCTCATGAACGTATTGATTAATTTAATTCCTGAGGTTATTCTCCATTTGAGGGTGTGCGCATGGTAGGCCTTTTCATTTCTTTGCCATGCTCTAGGACTCTACACATGTGCACATGCTGTCACTCGCTCACATTTGGCTTTCTGATGGCTTATGTCGGTCATTATGGCTCCTGTCAGGGTGTTTTTATTTAGGTTACTGTTGCATCAGCCCAATATCATACCAGCAGTGTTGATTTTTTTGGCATAGAGTTCTTGATCTTACTCTTGTTGAGGGCCATTCTGCATCACAAGTATAGCTTCTGAGGGATGACTTGAGGCCTTCTCTTTCCATTTGTCCTGTTCATATGGATGGCTAATGGGATTATAATATGCATTCTTGATTTGGTTGAGTCTTGATTGTTTCCTGGGGATTGACTGTCATGGGACTAATTATACCACCCCAGCTCTTAGGCTAGTTAAGACTTCTTGACCAGTCATCTGAGTAGATCTGCCCCCCCCCCCTAGTTTTTCCTGTATCACTCTTTTGAGTTGTTAGGGAGACCTAGACCCCCATGCCAGCCACTCCCCTTTCAAGAAGATTCTTGTAATGGCCTTTCAACCATGAGTTGTCTTGGCAAATCCGATCTATAACTGTGTAACCCAGAGTTGATTGAGATACGGAGGCACAGTGCATCTACACTTCTGGAAGGCAGGGTTCTCTGGCTTCCATACATGGTAAGCTGGTCCTGCATGTCTAGAATAGCCAATCCAGTAACCAGTGGCTGAGGTATGAGGCCACTTGACACCAAATGGACGGTCTACACCTCCCCAGCTGAATAGGCAGCAAAGCAGAAGACCCAATGTGTTATACTTTGTAGAGACAAGCTAAACATATACCCACTCCACACTGGTTTCAATGGCAGGTCACAAGACTCACTCTCCTTATGGATTGCATCTGCAGGGAAAGCCACACCACAACAAACTCATAGGGACAGGGCATATCAGTAAACAAGCCACCCTCCAAATGAGGCCTCACCCCCTAGGTAAACCAACAAATGCAGACAAGCTCTTCACTAGAGCACCAGCAAGTAATTGGCAAACTTGTGCTGTACGAAAATTCCATTATGTATAGCATGTTTTATGTTTCAGAGGTGATCAGTGTGTTACTATCATAATGTGTGTTCCAGTATTGTTTTCTGAGGTTGTGCTTAATCGGTGTATTCCTCTGCCAGTGATCATAGACTTAGACCTCTTTGGGAATGTAGCTTATATGCTTAGTGGTCTGCGTTTCTGTGTTAAAAAAAGTAATTACAGTATTTATTGGCTTAATGTTTCTCTTTCAACAAGGTATAAGACACTCCAGAATTTGGGCATGCCCTAGTGATATTGTGAAAGCTGCTTGGTGCTGGAAAGTTCTTAAAAATCTGGTATGGCCTGTTCCCGATTCGGTTTGCTCTTGGAAAACTTCAAAACACTTATTTACTTGCACTTACAATGGCTATTTGATTTTTGCTGAGAATAATCATCGAAGCCCAATTGAATTAGGAGGGATATTTGTCCATTCCAACCGATTTTGGGCCATTCCTGGGTCAAATGTGTTGGAGCAGAGATTTTTGTATCCCAGTCGCTGGGAATAATCATTAAATAACTCCTGCCACTGTTTGTACGGACCTTTTGTTTGTCGACAAAGAGAGATAAGGAGAAATCATTTACATCAAACACCATGAACAGTTTAGTCCACTTGGGGCTTCACAAGACACAATAAAGAGAGTTAGTGTGAGAGTTTAAGGGTCGATTAACAAATTAATTCAAATAGATGGATTTATTTAGTAAATATTAAAATGTAAGCATAATCATTGCACATTCAAATAATCCATTGCTGGGCATTTCAAAACAAGACGAAATAATTACAAATAAAATAGAGAAACTACAGCAAGTGGGTTCTGTAAAGGACATCCCTAATCTAAATTAATAGCGATTTAAGAATAAGAAAGCAGTTTCTTCAATAAGCAAGGTAATGTGTCAGTTTAAGAAACCCAAATGAAGTGTTCTGATGAGTGAACGAAAATGCATAGGCATGAAGCCTTTGCACTTATGCATTAGAAATTAGCAGAAGCTGGAAAGTATTCTCGCTATAAATCAACAGGCGTACCTAGTCTTTGAGTGAGAAAAGGAGGGGCTCTGATGGGTTCTGTGCTCCTCATTCTGACTCAACTAAGCAAAGCACTAATACAACTCTACCAAAACATTATTTGCAGCAAATCTGGCATTTCCCGTTCCTAACAACCAATCGATCCTCAGCAAACTCTGTGAGCAGGTAAACTCCCTAGTTTCCCATGTCCTCACAGTGGAGCACAGAATTGAGTCCTTGAATTGTTATACTAGTTACATCTTGTGGTTTACACAGTTCTTTCCATGAGTCGCATTTCCTGCTCGATTGGCGCAGTACTGTGATCCCAGTGTTAATTGCCAGTAGATTGGTTTATGGAAATGCTCTTTATATGGCCGATTATCTGTTTAACCATTTGCAGGTGATCCAAAAAGCAGGTGTGAAACTCACCTGCAACTACGACAGATACAGCTCTACATCTGGCTGTTTAAAAACCCTGCATTGGGTACCTATATGACAGAGAGCAAAATGTAAGCTTTTCTACCATGCCCACAGGGCTCTTCATGACTCTGGTCCCTTGATTCTCAGACGAAAGTTAGAATTCTGTCAACCCACCAGAAATCTAAGATCTATAAATCTAGCCCTAGCGAAAACAAAACACATCAACAGAGCAAGAGCTGGAAGCTGTCTTTTTACCTGTCTGGCCCCAGCCCACTGGAATCTACTTTTTGAGATATTCACCTTATTAAGTTTAGCTGAAAACATGGCTTTTCCTAGACTGATGGACCTCCTCTGTCTACCCGTTCCTTCCCCAGTTTTCTTGTTGAATGAGGCAGTTTTTTAAAGGCAATATTAGTGCTTTGATATCCCTCTGGGGATGAATGTTAGCACTCTAGCAATGCCTCAAATACATTTAATTGTGTTTAATTGGCAAAATGAGAAAATTTGCTTTATCAAATGTATTTACTGTTCTGCTCTTTCACTCAGAGTGGTTGTTGGCCCCGTGACAACAGAAATTCATGGAGGTTCTGCGGCCCACTCTGATTGCCATTGAAGGACGTATTTACAGGAAGAACCCCATCAGAGAGCAGGCCTACCAGGATGAGGATGATGATGAAGACTTCTCTGCAGGTAAAGCTCTCTATGCACAAGATCATCCTGTTGCTTTACAAAGGCATTTTAGACATTGTTTTGAAGTTGAATGTTATTGTAACAGAAAATCAAACATTCTTTCACCAAGTCAAAGGAGAGACTGTTGAATTTCAGATTTGTGGGCCTTTTTTTTATTATTCACTTGTCATCATATTCCTAGCCTTTGTAATGCATTGTTACAATATGTGACCTAACCAGCACCAGTTTGTGTAAATATTGTTTTACTTTTGTTGATGTGGACACTCAGTTCTCGCCACCGTATGCTCTATTTTGAATCTGTGCAATGGTACTTTATAATATCCTCCCAATGTAAATTTATGATTTTGGATTTCGATCTTGTGAAACCATACCTAATTTTTGAGTCTTGTTTTGTCACATGTTTTTAATCAGTCGCAGAAATGTAAATTTGTAAGACTCAATTTTGTCTTTTGTTATTACTAGAGGAAATTAACTGACCATATTGGTTGTAACCTGGCTGAATTACTGATTCACAATTTATGCATTTGCTGTAGTCTAGTCCATTTTATTTTCGTAGAACTATTTTAAATCTTGTCTTCAGATGTTTGGGTATCAAGAAATGCAAAGATGCAGTTTTAGCACAGAAAGGTCACGGCCCACCGCTCATTCGATAGAAAAGTATCATCCCACAGCTCATTCGGAGCTTGATTAAAACCATGGACAAAGTACAGCAATACTTGCTATGAACATTAAACAAAACCATTTTTAATATATTAGTTGTTTGCTCTGAACAGTAGACTGCCGACTGTATGAATCATATTGGCTTTACTGTTTTCTATTAATGTAGTTTACTTCTGTGTGACTACCTGGTTTTAGATTTGCATTTATTGGGCTATGGGAGTAAATTTGCCTTAATTGTAATGACATTTTGTAATGTTTGTTATTAGTAACACTGTAAAGTTTGCATTATTTTACATTGCTATAAGAACTGCTAATAAATACGTATATAAATGTTTGCAAACTAAAAGCAAAGTAAAGCTCGTCTCCAACAGCGACCCGCTCTTTTATTTGCATTGCAAATATTGTAGGTAAGCTCTTTCCATTACTCTTTCCATTACTGACATAAAAAACGGGAGCTGAGTGGCCATTCCAATGGGTTGACTGTCAAACCCCTTTAATAATCAGAAATTGTTTTGCTGGTTGAAAAGTGCCAACAATGAGGGTAGAGGGGTGCTGTTGACAGCGCAGAGATCTTTGTGTCTATTTTTCAGGTTTAATCATTAAATAACCAACCCCACTGGTCATATGGACCTTTTGTCCATCAACAACAAGAAATTAAAAGGAGCAATCCAACATCATGAACAGTGACTTCCATTTAGAGCTCAGATAAGAGAGTTGGAGCACTTTGGTCTGTGCTTCTACTGCGAGAGACCTTACAACTGAGACTACTGCGCACTACTGCTCTGTAGATCCATCTGCCAATCCTGTCATCGATCTAACATATGATGATGTGGCTTCTTTCTTAAATGCCTTTCCCTTTGTTGGCTTTGAAGACATTCTTCAGGATCATGACTCCAATTACATTAATTTGACCATTGGCCTATTCTAAGGTTTTCAAGTTTGCCAATATTGCCTTTAACTTTGCCCTGCTGTGCTTGTCATGGTCGATATTATTTCTTTGGATTTTTTATAGCTATTTTAAGCAAGTTTTAATTAGGTTTTAGTTATATTTTAATATGTTTTTAGCTTGTTTTAGTCCAGAGCATTTTAGCTTGGGTTCATTCGCTTTCTCCGGCGTCATTAGTTTTGCATCATACTTGTTCCGGCAATGGGGAGGTTGTAGTGGATCCTATTTAGTTTTAATGGGAATCAGGAGTTTAGCTTAACCTTTGGCTTGAGGCCTGTGCCCCTGTCACCCAGTGACATTTAACCTACTTAGCTCGCTCTGTTTTAGCACATTTATTTAATTATTTATCCCAAGATGACTGCCATGTTTATAGTTAGGAAGATGTTTTAGTTTCACGATATCAGTGCCATTCTGTAAAGGCGTCACTATCAGCGTTAAAGATAAATGATATAAGTAGGTATTCACGTTATGTACTTCTCCACTTTCGTGTGCCAGTAACAAAATGTACCTTTTCAGAGAATTGTTTATATAATTGCCGCCTCAAGCGTGCCTTCTTATCTATTGTTTGGGAACATACCTGCGTTAGAGGTCCTACCAGATCTGTATCAATACATCTCACACAGACAAGATAATCAGAGGCATTCCTACCAGATGCCGTTGACGCTATCTACTCTACATGTCGCCTTGATGCTGACCTAGTCTGTGTGTCCCCATGGAGTCTGATTTAGAGACCTCATTCCAAGGTAATGAGGGTTGGGGGGCTCTTCTCGTGGACATGGTATTGGCAGATTAGGTTTAACACACCTAACTCTCTTCAGGTTAGAGTTTAGGTTCATCATGCTATGGTATTAGGGCCTACTTTATATCTAATACATATTCCATGATATTTGCAAGATGGTGAAGGTCTTTGTATTCATGACTTTTGTTTTTACCATTCTGTTTCTTGCATCGTTCTTAATCATTGCAGCCTATGCAACTTATCGTAGATTACAGTCTTGATAATGAAACCTATTGAAACGTTACTGCATCTCCTTCATTGCCTGTGTTGGATTGAGACATGTTATTCATGTAAGAAAAGGATAAGCTCCATTTAACCACGACCTCCCTGAGATGTCGCACTCTTGAGTCCATGTGTAAAGGCTACTACAAATCAACTTTCACTGTTTGGGTTTTTGGTGAGGTACTGCTTGTGACCTGGGAGGGTTGGGACGACGTTGCGACTTGTTTTAGGATTAGCCTAGTCACCTACAGACATAAGTACTGTCAACCTTAAACCAGCAGTATTGCCTAGAGCAAGAGTCCATTTACGATATTACGGGTGTGGCGGTCGGTGGAGGCTGCCCGCCAAACTTGTTAGGTCGGAAGATTACCAGTACGGTCTTTCCATCTCCTGGCCCTATCATGAGTTTCCCACTGGGTCAGCAGGAAACTACCCACAATATTGACGTTGGCTCGTAATCATACTGAGGGCAATGTTGTGGTGCGTCTGGTGCCACAGCAACTGTCATGATTTTCAAAAGCGCGATGGGGCTGCCCATGGGGCCCCGGCACCCCGTCTATGCCCGCCTTTGCATGACGGCGGGACCGACATTGCAAAGCTGGCAGACACAGGAGTCGTAACCCCCAGGGTAGCACTGCTTGCGTGCTGCCCTGGTGGATTAAGATCACCGGCACCGCCAGGACATCGGCCGGCAAAAAAGTGGCAGTGCCGGTGGTCGGACCGTTGCGCTTTTGCCAGGTTTTAATGTGGCTGTCTGACCGCTGCATTGGTGGCAGTCCTAGAACCACCAGACTCGTAATGAGGGCCTTCGTGCGAGTTGAAGGGTTTTATTAACAATTCTGATAAAATTCAGTTTGTTTTACTCATTGAATATTGGTATTTAGGTATTATTATTACAATACCAAAATGGTGAAGATGACAAATAAATAGATATGATACAGGAAGCGTGTTAGATAATTGAATTTACTTAATCTAAATCAAGAATAAGGATGGCAATTTCATAATTAGTCAAGGAAAAATATGTCAATTCAAGCCCAATACAGAGTTCCGATCAGATAATGAAATGAAAAAGCATGAAGTCTTTGCACTTAAGCAAAATAATTGTCAAGCTGGAAAGTATTCTCAACTATAAATCAGAAGACATCTTTAGGATCCCAGTAAAAGAGCCCAGAGTGCTATCCAGTGTGAGAAGCCAGAGTGCAGAGAGAGAGAGAGTCTGAGCCCCTACTCTAGTAACACACGCTAGTATAAATTTACTAAAGTTCAGGTCAAAACATTTGATACATTCCCCATTCTCAACATCCAATAGAATTTCAACAAACTCCTGGGAGCCAGTAAACTCCCTAATTTCTCATGTCTTCACAATAGACCACAGAAATAAGTCCTTGAAAAGATACTTTGTTCACATCTCGTGTTTCAGACAGTTCTACTACCCATGATTCCTATTTCCTGCTATCTCCTCTCCTCCCGTGAGAACCTCACTATCAGCTAATACATAACAAATGCCTATTCACTAACTAACGGAATGCTTCTGGAAAGTTACAAGATCTGCAGTGAGTTACAGAAACTTCTCTTGCAAAACAATAGTTCAACTAGGAAAACAGGGATCTCAATGCTAATATATAAATCGCTGTGTATATGGCATCAGTAGTTAGGCTAACTTAAGACAGTACATTATGTTACTTTATTCCTGTGCTTGCAACTCCAAAGTATGATTATCTACTACAAAGTTTTTAATTGTATTTCTATAGTGCTCACTAACCATGGCGAGGCATTGAATCGCTTTTCAGTCTGTAGCACGCTACTCCAAAGCCCAAAATGGATTAGTGAAAATATGTTGTTCATTTGAGTGGTGAATTCAGTAGGATAAAGGAGGGATAGAAGAGGAAAGAGTCTCAAAAGTGTTATTTGGGAGATCACAGTAGTAAAATGAGTTTTGGGATGAGTCGAAAGAGGGACAGAGGAAGGAAGAGTATAGAAAGGGTTATTAGGGTGGATCATAGTACCACTATGATCTTTGGGAGGAGTCAGAGTGGAGGTAGAGGATATATTGAGAGAGGTATAGCATGAAATATAGATTAGTGCATTAAAGAAAGTTGAAGGCCTTTTAGATTTCTATAGTAGGAGTAATAAATATATAGATACATAACTACTACCATACATGTATATGGATAATAATAAAGATGTATAAAGTTGTATTCTACAACGTCAGATACCTGCATGTATGGAGAAATAGTTAGAAACATAAACTAATTTTATGTAGCAACACTTGAAAGTTTATATATGTATTCATATTTTATTTTGTTTTAATGTTCTGTATTTTTTTTTTATTTATTCATTTTTATTGATATTCCAATAGTGAATCACTCATAGATACAATTATGATTGTATTTAGACATTCTGATAGATCAAATAAAACAGAGACCCAAAAGCATCTAATCAGTCAGCTTATACAACTTATCATGCCTTGTTAGAGTTAAAGTAAAAAGCAGAGACACATAAGCATATACTCAAATAACTTATGCAAACTGTGCAGTGACCTATATACATTTTAAGCATAAATAATATATATATTTAACCATAAGTAATAACTACATTTGTTAAGCATACCTATAAATATATCTATATATAGAAACCATAAGTAGTTACATATTTGTAGAAAGCAATACACATATTTAAATACATATGATCAAATTATATATGTTTACATGCACAGCCATCTGCTGAACATTTGTTTGAGTATGATGGTGATGTAGGAAAGAGCCAACTCTTGAGCAGTCTTCTGAAGGTAAGATAGTTATCTGTGAATCTAATGTTTGGGGCTAAAGAATTCCTTAGTTTGGCTGCTCGAACAGAGAAAGATGTACCACCCATGGTGTTTTTGTTGTATGCTGGGGTTTTGAGGCAAGATGCCAATCTGAAATAGAGTTTCCTTTGTTGTATGTATTTGGTGATTTTATTCTTGATTAAAAGTAGTCCTGTTCCCAGTATTGCTTTGTGGGTGATACAAAAAAGCTTGAAGGTGGAACTTCTGGCAACCAGTAGCCAATGTAGGGCCCTCAAGGTAGGTGTGGGATTGTGGCTACACTTGTAGAAGTAGTCTGGCAACAGAGTTCTGAATTTGTTGTAATCTTTTTATAGTTGATGAAGATGATCCATGGTAGAAGCCATTGGCTTAATCGAGTTTAGACAGTACAAGAGCTATAGCAACTTGAACCTTGTGTGGAAATCCTAGGTGGGGGAAGATGCGTCACAGACTTTTCATAGAAATGAAGCCCGATCTTACGCACATATCTACTTGGGCGTTCATTAAAAGCTCAAAGTCCATGGTAATCCCAAGATTTTATACTTCCTTGGATACTTTAGGAGGTGGTTCTGGGTCATCAGGCCAGGTGTAGAATGGGTCATAATTATCCCATGTGCCGCATGTGAGTATTTCAGCTTTGGATGCATTCAATTTGAGATGGCTCTATTTCATCCACTGATAGCAGCTCTGAGGCAACTGAAAAAGTTTGAGTTTCAATTGTTGTTGGAGCTTTCTAGTTTAAGAAGTATTTGTGTGTCATCTGCATAGTTATACATGTGAGCTGAAATGCTTTGATCATTGCCAGTAATAACTTTATATTGAGGTTAAAAAGCATGGGTGAGATGTTAGAGCCTTGAGGGACCCCTGGTTTTGTGAAGTGCGGTTTTGATGAGAAAGGGAAATGGGATGAGTTCTTCTGTGCTTTTAGGTTTAGGAAACTCAGTGAGAATTTTGTAAAATTCTTTATTTGCACATTTTGCATTTTGATTTGAACAATACTTTTTTATAGCTTTCATGATTGTTGACTTGTATATTCGGTTAAGTTTCTGTAGGTGGAGTTTGTCTTGATTGTTATTTGTTTTGAGCCAGGAGCATTGCAGCTTTGCAATTCGTTTTTTTGCCTTTTTTTTGTTCTGCGTTCATCCAAGGTGCGTGTTTTCTTTTGTCCTGTTTTGTTGTTTTTAGTGGCACTAAGATATCAAAAGCTTCCTGGAGCCACTCATAAAGTTTTTGAAATGGGCTTATTGTGTTAAGATCTGTGTTGGATGTTAGTTTTGTTTCGAAGTATTCAAAATTGAGTTTGTTCCACAGTTGATATATGATTGCATGTACAGTGACCTTATGTGTAGTGATTTGTGGTGTTTTGTGTTCGAAAGCTACAAGATGGTGGTCATACCATGTGACTGGAGTAATCTTTGGAAAGGTAGCTAGTTCTGGATTTGCAAAAATTGCATTTAGAATGTGTCCAGCGGTGTGTGTGAGTCTGTGGATGATCTGATGCAGGTTCAGTGTGTTCAGGCCATTGATGATACTTCTTGGATGAGACCTGCTGGGCTTGTCAAACCATTTATTTAGGTCACCAAGGATACATAGGTTAAAGTGTAGTGTCATAAGGTTTGAAACTGTGTCTAGAAATGTGTCTAGGAATGTTGCATTGCTAAGTGGTGCTCTATAAAGAAGGAGGGCGTTACAGGAGGAAGTCAGTATAGAGTTGCATCTGGTAATGAGGGCCTCACAGCTTTGCTTGGATATGTCGTCAGCTTTAGTGAGATTTATTGTTTCCTTGAATATAACAACTAGTCCACCTACTCTTTCGCCATTGTGATTTTGTGTGACAGTTTGCTAGTCAGGAGGAACGGCTTCATGTAACACTCAAGCCCTCTCATTTTCTAACCATGATTCAGTTATGAGAGTATTTACGTTGTGTGTCAGTGAGAAGGTCGTAGATGTGGTCCTTGTTTTTAGGGAGTGAACTAGCATTTATTGTAGGCAGTCTAGAGATTGTGTTTTGGTGGTGGTCTGGCTTTGTTTTGTAAAATAGTATTCTTTCAACATGTAGCAGATGTATTATTATTGTTGATATTAACGGTATCTGGATAACAGTAGTGTTTTTTATCTATATTGTAGTCATCGTCCAGAAGGCTTACAAGGCATTTTGTTGGGTCTGTGTGTGTACTTGGTGGAGATACTGGTTGAAAGTGAGTTGGTAGGCTACTTTCTTAGGTTGAGCCTAGGCAGTGCGCAAGCACTGTCTCTCAACATCTTGTAATCTACATCTGTGGGCCTTAACCACACCCATCTCACGACCATCACTTTAATTTGTTCCTTGGCCTGCCTTTCATAATTCCTTTTATTTCGTAGGTAAATGCCTCACGTTTGTTCTGCCTTGAGGCTGCTTTGTTACCGCCTTGTAGACTGACCCTGTTACATAGATTATTGCACGATTGTCCATGCAGCTTAGTGCAGGTGTCTATTTTTGTCTTTTGCCTTGGCGTTTCACACCGTGTGGCTGTATGTTGTTTCTTCCTCTTACTTGTTTTTGACATGCCGCTGTTTCTTTGTGGTGTCTGAACGCTTTACATGAGGACGTGAAGTTTCATATAGTGCAAACTCAATCGGAAGAGTGCTTTACATGACTACGTGAAGTTGCATATAGCGTGACCTTGTACTTATGTTTTTATTAAAACAGCATATTACTCTGGTCTCACCTCCGTCCTAATCTGATTGCAAAGCGTAAAACATTTCTCAAAATGGGTGCTGCGCTACATTTTTCAGCACTGCACCTGAAAGTTATTAGGGATGTGTGGAATACAGCAGTACAGGGTGTAGTACCTTATGTGGCCAAAAGAGGTCCCAAGGGACACCTAGGGACAGCCTGTGCACCCTTTCCCTGAACTGTGCACATTAGGACGGTAAACGTGCCATGTTTTTTTCAGCCATTTCCTTTTATGACTGTTTGCTTTTGCATAGGATTACAAATGCTGAGTCATATTTTACTTGTATTGTTAATTTTGTTTAAATATGCAATTCACACATTTTTATTATTGGTTTTGGAACGTTTTATCTTCTCTGGCATTATGTGCTTATATTGATGGAATTCCTATTTGGTCGGTGCTCACGTTGAATCGGTTCCGACACAGTAATCATCTTCTGTACAGATTTTTATCTGCTTCCGGTAGAGCCAAAACTTCCACTAGACGGAGTTCCGGCCTCTCTCCAGAAAGGACAATAATCACAAAGTTAAGTTGACATTTGTATTGTTGCCTGAAAATAGCTGGTCGCAAGAAACGCCAACAGCAGGTGCTTTTAAAATGATATTACACTTGCAAAAACTGCGCCTCCACCCGAAGTCGCCATCTGGTACTGTGGTACCAGTCACACTGCCATTCTTTGCAGTAGGCTGTCTATTGTTTCAAAACTCATGTTATTGTTCTTAGAACTTCCCGCTTGTGTTGTATGTATGTTTCAGTCTGAATTGCTTTTTTAACACTCTCTGTTTGTATTTTATTTTTTTGCGTTTTGCAGATAAACTCTACTAGTTATAATCTTTTTAGGATTTAACAGTTTCAGGAACAGTGCATTTTTACAAAGTAAAGCACTTGGGGCCAGATGTAGGAAAGGATTTGCAACTCGCAAACGGCAAAAACTGCCGTTTGCGAGTTGCAAATCGCATTTTCCTATGCAGAAATGCATTCTGCGAGTCGGACCGACTCGCAAAATGCATTTCAGAATCGCAAATAGGAAGGGGTGTTCCCTTCCTATTTGCGATTCCTAGTGGTATGCAATACCATTTGCGACCGCATATGCGGTCGCAAATGGTGTTGCAGTTACCATCCACTTCAAGTGGATGGTAACCCACTCGCAAATTGGAAGGGGTCCCCATGGGACCCCTTCCAGTTTGTGAATGGACCCAAAAACATTTTTTCAGGGCAGGGAGTGGTCCAAGGGACCACTCCCTGCCCTGAAAAAATACCGAAACTAAAGGTTTCGTTTTTTTTTTTTAAGTGCAGCTCGTTTTCCTTTAAGGAAAACGGGCTACACTTAAAAAAAAAGAAACTGCTTTATTTAAAGCAGTCACGAACACGGAGGTCTGCTGACTACAGCAGGCCTCCATGTTTGCGAGTGCCCATAGTCGGTATGGGGCCGCAATTTGCGACCCACCTCATTAATATTAATGAGGTGGGTTATTGCGACCCCATACCGACTCGCAGACGGTGTCTGAGACACCGTTCTGCATTACATTTTGCGAGTTGCAAATAGCGAGTCGCTAAGACTCGCTATTTGCAACTCGCAAAATGCTTCTTTACTACATCTGGCCCTTGGTGGTTAAATTCCAATGGAAAATAAACACGTTTTTTCTGTGTTGGCATCACTGTAGCATAGTACCCTATGTGGCCAAAAGAGGTCCCAAGGGACACCTTGTGACAACCTATGGTACTGCACCCTTTCCTTTCTTCGTGCACATTACAACAG
This sequence comes from Pleurodeles waltl, assembly GCF_031143425.1. NCBI lineage: Eukaryota > Metazoa > Chordata > Amphibia > Caudata > Salamandridae > Pleurodeles > Pleurodeles waltl. Next base: position 1,169,238,560 of record NC_090445.1, on the reverse strand, counting down.
TAAATGTTGCAGGTTTTTTTCAGCCAGCATATTAGAAGTGTAAAAGCGTTAATGTAGCCATGTTGTCCTGCTTACATTTCACATGCTTTACTCAATCTTGCATTCTCCGAGTGTCTGCTTTTTCCAGGATGTTGTTGCTTAATTACTTTTTTTCTGCCAGCATGTTACTCTTGTCTCCCCACCCTCATAACCTGAATGCACAGCGCAAATCTTTACTCAAAACGGGCGCCACGCTTCATTTTCCAGCACGGCGCCTGAAGTTATTGGGATGTGTGGAATTCAGCAATGCAGGGTCCAGTACCTGAAGTGGCCAAAAGAGGACCCAAAGGACACTTAGTGACAGCCTGTGGTACTGCATCCTTTCCCTGATTCGTGCACATTTCAACAGTAAATGTGCTATGCACATATCATCACTCCACTGCAAACAAAAAAGTAAAAATTATGCAATTTTCAAAACTAATAGCTCTTACTTTCACAAATGTGAGACCTATTGCATTGCAAATGCTTGTTTTTGTTGAGCAGTCTTGTGTAATAGACAAGGAGATGCAAGTTGTGGAGAGTGGCATGTTATTTGTTTAGTTTATGACTGGTTAGGGTAGAAGGTGTATGGGTTGGGGTTGGTAGTGGTGGAGCATGTGGGTCATTTTTCAAGGCTCTACATTGTGCAATAGATAAGAGGCTGGTGATTGAGTGTTGTTGTGTAGGGTGTTTTTGGTAGCTTTTGGTAGGCATAGGAAATTTGGGAATGAAGTTGGTTTAGGAGGTGTATTATTAGTGTAGACATGATGGTGGGAGTTGGTGTTTGTTTCTATTTTGTGATGGAATGTAATATGAAATTGAGTGTGCTACATTTTGATCTGCTGGAGTGTGTATTATGTTTTTTTTCTGTGGAGGAATGAGATGAGATATTGATGTAGTTAATTTCTGTGAAGGACCTGTATGTAAAGTACTGTTGATGAATGAAAATGAAGTTGAATGGGAAATGGGGTGGTGATATGAGTTGGAGGAGAGTGTATGTGGTGTGTGAGAGTGGATGGACAGGGATTTTAAGTATTTGCATTAGATTTGATAGGAGGAAGTGGTAATGTGTGTGGTGAAGAGGAGTGTAAGGATTGTTTGGTTGTGTGTTTTTGGTTAAAAAAAAAAAGAAGGAGGGTGTTGTTGGTAGATGATGTGAGAGAGGGTTAAGTATAGGGTTGATGGTGATGGAAAGGGATCTGTTAGGAGTAAGAAGAGGGAAGGGCTGGTGTTTTGCATGAAAAGGGCGTGTGTGTATGAAGGGACCAAGTCAGGATCTGCATTTATTATATGCTGGTTATATTTGCATAGACTTTTTGTTGCAGTTTCTCAGTTAAATGTGTTTTTGTTTAAGAAAAATATGGAAAATCGCTCCAGCAACCTCCTCCACCTTCTATTGGCTAGTACAGCCATCACAATTGTATCACAAGTTAATCTCTAAGGTGCACCTTACTTCTTTGCAGTCATCAAATTTACCTTTTCAAGTTTTCACTTCTTTCAGCTTCTTGTATGCCTTATTCTTTCTTTCTTCCAGTTCTTTTTCCTCTCTCTTTTGTCTTTCTGCTTCTTTAGTTTTCTTTTTGTTGGGTAACATCTAAATCCTTTGTACAAAGCATATAAGCATATTAAGCAAATGCCAACAATCAATATATGTTTTAGTACGGCCCTTAAGAATCTATTTCCCATAGTTCCAAGCCAGTGGTTTATAGCAGAAGCTCCTTTGCCTAAAGTTTCTAACACACTAGATGTCTCAAAAGTTTCTAATTCAGATTTTAGGTCAGAAATGTTCTTTGCAGTTTTTTTCTATCAGGTGGGAAGTAACATCAGTGTTGAGCCTGTAACATCTTACAGACTCCGCCATTCTCTGCAGCAATATATCTAAAGCTTAGAAATCTTGTTAAACGATTAATCTAATGGCTACTAACTCTATGTTAACTGCTAATAGAGTAGCAGATGTACTAGTAGCCAACTTGTCTACTACGGTAGAAAGCTTTCTGATTTTCTTGTAATTTAGAACTACTCCTACTGGAGGAATGATTGCCCCAAAATAGCCCCCACTAATTGTGTCCCATCCTTGGAACTGCATGTATGTCTGTGAAATGTACTCATTGTTAGAGTATCTATGCTATTTACATGATAAATTTTAGGAACAATAAAGCTAAATAGCAAACACTCTCCAAAGGCAACTGGGATTTTGCATCTTGCACACCAGCTAATATACTTCAGGAATAACTGCTTCTTCTCTAGTTAATTTCTGGACAGGCCCTCCGAGACTTCAAGTCCCCACAGGCAGTCGCATAGCACGTCCCGTAAGTATTTTATGTAAAAATAATCCTGTCCTTCTATCAGGAACGTTTGGAGACTTATCAATACTAATAGCAAAGCATCTGGCCATTTCAGAGAAGCAGATGCACAGACTTTGGCCAATCGTGATTTCAGCATGCCATTAAGTTGCTCCTGAAGCTTCTGGTCGGTAGCTACAAAGCAGTTTTTGTTTTACTTGAAGTGCCACACATAGCATTCTAACAACCTCATTGTTAAAATGACTTTCGGTCTGACTTCATATAAATTGGAAATCAGAACCTCCATATAAGTTCACTGTAGTTTGGCAACCGTGAGACTGTCATTTCTCCGTGTTGGGTACGCTTCCACCCATTGGAAGAAAGCGTACACTAAAACCAGGATAAATCTCAACCTGTTACAAACAGGCATTCTAATAAAATCCAATGGCATTCGGTAAAGGGTCCTCCTGATCTTCCTCTGTGGCTCAGTGGTACTGGAGTTCTTCTGCCTACATTCATGTGCTGACATGACACGAATATATGACATAATTCTTCAGCTAAAACTCTGAATCAGGGATTAAACCAGTTCTGCATGAATAATCTTACCACTGCTTCCCTTTCTGATCTGCAAAGTGCCATGAAAACGCTGTGTCAACCGAAATAATAACTATCTGATAACACCGGTCTTCCATCAGCTGAAACCCAAATGTCATAGTCATTTCCAACTCTGACTCATCCTTGCTGTTCTGCCTCTGAAACTTCTTCTTGCAAGCGCTTGATTTCTTTCCATGTATCAGCTACTGACTGATGAGGTGATGTCATCTTAAGATTCATTTGTATATTCTCAGTTAAAGGTGCATGCCACACTTGCACAATCCTGAGCAACTTCAGTCACATACCTGTTTCCATCAGTCACATATCATGGCCTGCACATTTAACTACTGTAATTTCTTGTGGCAATTGTAATGCGTCCAAAGATCTCATCACATGTTCCCCATTCCGGTTCGGTGATCCAGATGAAGTAATGAATCCCCTTTGTGTCCAAACTGTCCATGGACCACTCCAAAGCCATACTGGCTAACTGTAAATATATTAACTTGCAACTGAGCTGAAGGATAGCAGGCGCGTTTAAGGGTGATCAGTTCTGGCACTTGTGTAGAGGTAATACCTCATAGGCAGGAGGGATCCACTACTTCCGGAATTGAACAAACAGCATAAGCCGCTCTCAAAGTCCCCTCATTGTCTCTCAGACATGAGCCATCCAGTGATTACGTAGTCTGGCTCATAAAGGGGGTCACCCTTAATGTCTGGTCTTGGCTTGGTGCATAGATCCATAACTTCAATACAGTCATGTTCAACCTCTTCCCCATCAATTTCATTTTCAGACAATGGTAACAATGTAGCCGGATTGAGAGTTTGACATCTTTTTAACATAATAATTTGAGCTGCAAGAAAAAATAGTTTACATTTTGTAAGTCTGCTGTTTGTCAAATAATGGGTCCTAGTACGAGTGAGCAACATCTTGACATAAAGCGGCACCGTCACATAAGAGGATATCCCTTAACTATGCTCTCACTTCTCTCAATACTGACACCAACTACTGCAGCTGTTTTGATGCAGCCTGGCAGTCCTGCAGCAATAAGATCAAAAGTAGTTTAAAAATATGCTACAGGTCTTCGAGAGACTGTGTGCAATTGAGTAAGCACTCTCTCACTGCAGAAAATAGTGAAACTTTTGCATCAGCCTCAGTAAATGCTTGGCGGGAAAAGTTGGGTATCTCCTGTCTACAGCAGCCCACCATTCCTAGAAACATTTTGACCTCCCTCTGTTTTTTTAGTGGTTTCATTCTGAAAAATATTGTGATTCTCTTGTGACATCTTTCTCATTCCTTTTTCAATTATATGCCCTAAATACGGGCCCTCTTTTTAGCAGTATTGCAACTTGCTGGGGGACACTTTATGTTCATTCTCAGCCAAATGATTCAATAGAACAACTGTGTACCTTCTACAAGTTTTTGTGTACTTGACGCACATATAGGTCATCAATGTATTGCACAAAAACTGAGATACAAGGCATATTCAAAGTCTCAAGATTCTTTATCAAGATCTGATGAAAGATCAAGGGGTTTTCTTTATACCCTTGTGGAACTCGACACATCCCAAAACTCTGGCTCTGAATACAGAGGAGAACAGGAACTGACTGAGGCCTGGAAAAGACCCACAACAGTGAACCATTTAGCATCACAGGGAATCGGAAATAGTATTGTAGCTGGGTTCAGTACCGTGGGTCAACATGGAACATTTATACTGTAACTTTTTTTGAAGATCCTGTACAATTCTGTATTTGCTATTGGGCTTATGTAAACCCATAATGGGAAAATTGCAAGGACTTCCAGCAATTTCTCTCAAGATTCTTTGTTTTAACGTTTCCTCAATCACCAGAGTCATTCAAGCCACTCTTTAAGGTATGAGACTATATGGTGGTGTTCTCAGAAGATCCTGTACAGTTCTGTATTTGCTGTTGGGCTTACCTAAACCCATACTGGGCAAATTTCATAGACTTTCAATAGTTTCTGTCAAAATTACTTGTTTTAACATTATCTCAATCACCAGAGTGATTCCAGCCACTCTTTCAGGTATGAGATTATATGGTGTTTTTTTATCAGAAACACTGCTTTCTGTTTTATTATTTGGACTGGTTCTATACCATTGATTAATCCTTTGTCCCTTCCTGAAAAATTCCATACTTATGATTTTACAGTATCCCGTAAATCGGGAGATAAATCAAACAGCTGTCTCCTGTTCATTTTGATTTCAACATTTTCATTATGTATTTGCAATTCCACACTGTCTGGTGTGTAGACAATTGTGCAGTTTAACTTGTACAAACAATTGCGTCTTAATAGATTCATAAGTCTTGAGTCGCACACAACAAACTGATGATCTTCCTCAAATGATCCTTTTTCTTCAGGAGACGTTTCTTTGAAACAGGGTTAGTTTTTGCTGATTTGTAACACTTACAGCTTGGATCTTCTTTCACGAGAGGGGTGGATCTGGGACTGCCACTGTCCTAACAGTGGATTGGGGTTGTTCCTGTGTTGATGAGAAACAACACTCGGTGGCCATTTACCTCTCCTTCTACAAATGGTCTATTCTGGTTTACCTCCAAGACTGCGGCAAGTACAAAATTTGGTGTCTGCATTCGCTCAGCTAGAAACTGAACTGAAATATTTTGAATCTGCATTAGATTCACACCTTGAATTTTTCCAACACCACTTATTTCAATTAGGGTTATTTCTACACTCCCTCTTCCAATGCCAGGGTTTGTTACAATAATGACAAGGAATAAACTTTATGCTTATTTCTCCTTTAGTCCTCGGGCATCAGTAATTGAACCAAATGTCACCGTCAAATGTTACTGAAGGGTTACATTATTTGGTGCTTAGTGGAAGCTCGTGATGCAGCGTTGTGTGAGCTTTGTTGCTTGGTGCACTGTAATGCCATCAAAGTGCAGGGGATGGAGCTGTTTATGATTTCTGGGAAATTTAGATCCAGATCTCCATCAGAAGACTATTCTTTGGCGAAGGAACAAGAATTGCTAACAACGATCTTCTTATAATTGGGTGCTTAAAAAAAAGAGATCATGTCCAAAGAGTACTGTGATTCATCGTCCCTCTAAGCCTGCCCCGATCTTGGAGAAGCTGGGGTCCTAGCCTGGGATGAATTTCCCTCCATTCCATGCCAATGAATCAAGCTTGTGCCTGTCTACATCTTCATCTACATCTCCGGAATCTACATCTACATTTCAGGAATCTATGTTTGGCAACATCTGCATCTCGGGAATCTAAGTTTGCCTTGTGATTTTAGTGAACGGCTGCCACACTCCAATGTCACACTCTGAAAAGTATTCCAGCGCCAGTGCAGTTTACCATCTGACACTTTTATTAGCAGATCAATATCTTGACCACACTCTAATAACAATCGGCATGATCATGGGCGTGGCACTTACAAACAATTGCTTTACATTTCAAAATTGCCCCCACCTCCCTGTCCATTATATCTAGGTAGGTTGGCAAAAGTTTTTTTTCTAAAAATTAAGTTGTGGTTCTAAAATCTTTGGGAAGCATTGGTCTATAATGTACCATTGTTTATTGTTCTAAGATAGCTGTCATGTTGCTTCTAAATGTGGCTGCCATGTAGGAACTTTAGAACAGTGGTACACCACATACAATAGCATAGCAAAACATTCTGCTAGGTTTAATTTTGTTCTTTATTGTAAACATGCTGTTTTCTTTTTTCTACTTTTATTCTTCTGATTCATCTTGCATATGCTTGTTGAACTTTTATGTTTGTTTTTTTTTGTCTGTGGGTGAATGCAAGAATGTGTCAGTGGATAGATGAATAAATGCCTGATTGCAAGGATGAATGTCAGAATTAGTTTATAATGATGTATTGAATGGCTAAACTCACCAATGACTGAGGAAGTACTTTTCAAATTCAAGGCAGACCTATTGCTATTGTAATTGATCTTGAAGTATAGTGTTGTCAGAAGGATTTGGATCCTTTACAAGCAAAGATGGTGCATATCCTTCTATTTTCATTTGGCCTGGCAGAAACGGGTCCATGTAGAAGCACTGTAAAAATCTATGTGCAAACACTTTCTACTTGTTTATTTTCACCTGACATTATTTAATCTCTCATTGATTTACAGTTTTGAAAAGGCTGTCAAAACAGGTTTCCTTCTGTTCCCTTTGTGAGACCATCATATGGTTTTTGGTCTAGTTCTCACTCTTCTTTTGATGCACCACGTTGAACCCCTTAGTTCATTTCATTCTTGTCAGTTTAAGTATTTTGTGTACAGTAGCCTTTTTGCTTGCCGGAACCTGAATTACAGGCATTTTAAGGATCACCTGCTTTAACTTTTCTAAAGATGCAATTACTTTATGAGTAAATCACTTTAGTCTACTTAAACGTTTGACTGAGTTTGATCTGTCGAAGTTTATCGAGAATACTTGTATTTCACTTTTCTAATCTGTTGAAGGAGTTAGAAAAGTAGTACTCATTATCTCTTGAGGTCTAAGGATTTAAGAAGTGGCGATAGTCTCTTAATAGGATATAAATGGACTAGGAGTGGCAAGTCTGCCAGGAAGCAAACCATTTCAAGATGAATTACCTCCCTAGTTTATTTAATTTATTTATTTAATTTATTTAGAGTTTTATATAGCGGAAACAAGACCCTTTTTGGGTGACAGAGCGCTTTACAAGGATAGCAAAGGAAGTTATGATACAAAACGGTAGGCAGTATAGAAAACATAGTATAAGTCATGAAGACAATAGTTACATAAGCAAATTATAAGAGGAGAGATAAGAAGACATAGTCAGTCATACGTACTGGCATGAGCAAAGTCCGATAGGTGTCAAAACTGTGTGTATGTGGCTATGAAATGTAAGAAAACAACACAGATCTGAGGGTGTGGGCTTAGGAGTGATAAGAAACAATGACAAACATGCAGGAAAGGGTTACTAATGGGAGAGGGAGGTATGTCCTCAGTGTGAGGTGAACTTGTTGGATTGTAGAAGTTTTACTTCTTTCCTGAAGATGGTTGTGGATGGGTTGCATCTGATCTTGGGAGGGAGAGAGTTCCAAATTTTGAGGGCAATTCCAGAGAATAATCGGTTGTAGGTTTTCTTTTTGTTTAATTTCTGTGGCTTAAGTAGTAGGGAGCTTGTGCTTCTGAAAGATCTGTTTCCATCCCATACGGTCAATTTCTGGGTCAGGTAAGTGGGTGTATAGTGGTGCAGCACTTTATGGGTCATACATGCAATTTTGAAATGGATTCTAGCCTCATAGGGTAGCCATTTCAGTGATTGGAGGTTCAGGGTGACCTGATAACCTTTTTTTGATCCAGTGATGAGCCTAGCTGCAGCATTCAGAGTAGCCTTCAGCGGTGCATGTGTGGTTTTCAGGAGGCCCACAAGAGTAGCTCTACCATCAACTAATTTCAATAACACAAGAGCTTGAACCGCTGTTTTGAAGTCTTCCAAAGGGAGAAGGTTTTCGTTTCCAGCGTCCTTACGTAATTATTTTTGTCACTCAACCCTCCTTTTGATGGATGCTTTTAGAGTGGTTCACAATTGGAATAAGGGGTATTCATTTGTAGAGCACATTGTAAAATGCTCCTGCCCGCTTGGAGCAGGCTTTTCATCTGTTTTCCTGCCTGCCCTGAAGCAGACAGGGAAACAGATGAAAGAATTGCTCCTGACCGCCTTTTTTGCTGGTTCCGGCGCATGGAGGCAATGCCGGCTCCCACTGGAGGCGGTGATCTGGCTGGGGTTGTTGGGGCTATGGGGCTCCCCCCGCAGCCCCCAACAATCATATAGTGGGTGCCTTGGATGGGCTTCAGGGCACCCACCCTTTAATGGCCATGGCCTGGGGAATGGGGTCCCCGAGCCCATTTTGGTTCAGGGAGGGGGGCTGCATGTCCCCTTCCCAGTTCATAATGTAGCCAGGCCCTGGTAGATGGGGTCTCGGAGCCAAAATCGCCCAGGGGTGTGGGGCCACAAGCCCCCCCACCCCATTCTTAATATGGTGGCTCTGGTAGGTGGAGTTCCCAGGTCCAGAAATATGTGTGCCTGCTCCCCATTTACAATGTGTCCGGTTCCCGGGAGATGGGTTCCCGGAGGCAAAATCTAGCCCGGGGCGAAGGGGTACTTACCACCCACCTAAAAAAAAAAAAAAAGTCGCGGGCTCTGAGGGATAGGGTCCCTGGGTGCCAAAATCATCCCAGGTAAGGGAGATGTGTGCCCCCCTGGCCACACCCAAACAGCCACTCACACACCCATTCACAGACCCAAAGAAACACTTGTATAGCCACTCATAAACCCACACAGCCACTCGCAGACCCACAAACCACTGCCACACCCAGTCACAGACCCACGCAGCCACTCATACACCCTCTCAAACACACACTTATACACCCACACAACCACTCACACACATTTACAAACCCACACAGCCACTCACATACCTAATCATACACTTACACACCAATGCAACCACACACACCCCGTCATACACCCATATAGCCACTCACATACCCACTCATAGACCCACAGCATGGGGTTGACTGCATACAGGAGGGAGGGTTGGCCGCATTGGATTATGCTAATTAAATATTACTTTACGTTAAAAAAAGAAAACATAGATATTCACTGAAAAGACCAAAGTTTACAGAGGTGTTATAGTTAGGAAAAATAATTAAAGAAACCTTATAAATTCACTTTAAAAAAAACACAGGTTACAGGCATGTTATATATAGGTTCACAATTTACACACACAAAACCTTAGAATTCTGATGGATACAACTACCTGTGGATTCCTCACCTAATGAATACTCCCATGGCGCCAGCATTCGACGGAAATCTTCTTCCTAGTCTCTGCACGTCGACGAGGACGTCACTCTAGCCCACGCGACGCCGTCTGACGTCATACAGGCAATAAGAGGTCCTCGACGACATGCCGACGTCAGTTCCCTTTTTTCCGTGCATTCGAAACGGTTATCTTCGAGGGAGCAACTGTTACTTTCGTGGTTACAGTGTATTTTTTGCTGCGTAGTCCTTCGCTGCAGTAATAATGTCGCAGAGAAAGTCGGGTTTTAAGCCTTGTCGTGAGTGTGGGGGCAAGATGTCAGTTACGGATCCTCACTCCGACTGTCTTTGGTGTTTAAGCTCCGACCACGACGTCTCGACTTGCGATTCATGTCAGCACATGAATCCAAAGGCCCTCAAGGAACGTGAGGTGAAGTTGTTTATGGCGAAGTCGAAGAAAGAAAAACATCATAAGAAGTCTTCTTCGCCAAGGCATCGGCGTCATCGAGACTCCCGGCGCCGTAGAGAATCACGGCGCCATTCGAGCAAGGAGACTCGTTCCAGGTCTTCGGATCGGCGCCGGAGGACTTGGGAGGTCAGTCCCACGGTCACGCCGCATCCATCGACGCCGTTGCCCTCTCCGGCGTCACCGACTTCACCTGGACAGGCGTCGGTGATTGAAGTGGTGCAGCCTCTGGTGTTGTCCCCGGCGTCGCAGACGTCGAGGCCGGCGTCGGGGTCGCCTTCGATACAGGCACCCCAGTATCCGGCTTTTCCCACCCCTGGAGCCGATAGTACCGCATTCCTAAATGCGATGTATACCATCTTCCAACAGATGGCTCCAGGGGGTGCTCCGGCTGGCCCTTTGGCCTTTTCATTGGGTGATCCTGCGCCTCTACGGCCGGCACCCTTTATGCCCTTTCTCCCTTTTGGGAACGTGGGCTCGGCGCCGGTGGCCGCTCCGGTGGCTTCGGAGGGATTGGCCCCGGAGATTTCCATCCCGTCGACGTCGGGATTTCGTCCTGTGACTCCGGTGGGTCCATCCGCTCCGAGTGCTCTTTCATCGGCGCCGAAGTTACCTGTGGCGCCGGACGCGGCGTCGGTGGCTTCTGAAGATCGGCGCCGATCTTCGGCTTCGGCGGAGGCATTGTCGACTCCGCGTTTCGAGCAGAGGCTTCATTCGAGGAGACGTGCTCTCCGTTTATTAGAGGAGCAGGAGTACCAACGAGTCCTGGAAGAAGGAGAACTAGAGGACTCGGTTGATGGACTGCATGGTCTAGATACAGCCAGTGGGCTGGACACTTCCCCTGAGTGGGATCTTTCGTCTCCAGGGGAATACACGGAGGAGGCTGCTTCCTTTCACGCAGTGGTACGGAAGGCAGCTAGTTTTCTGGACCTGCCTTTGCCGGTGGCAGAGACAAAACAGAACCTTCTGACAGAGGTGCTTCATCCGGCCTCAGCTGCGGCAGAGCCTCTATTTCCCTTTAATGACGCTCCCCAGCGGTTCATAGAGCCGTAGCCAGGAGGTTTCGAGCTGCACCAACTGACCCTGGCTTTCTTTCTAGGCACCCTACACCGGAGAGCTTGGTGGTGCAGGCCTCCTGTTCATCCAAATCAGCGCCTGGTTCTTTCCCGACGGTGCCTGGGGGCAGAGACTCGAAGAAACTGGATGCGCAGTCCAAGAAAATCTTTTCGTCCTGCAGTCTGGCGTTGAAGGCCACCAACGCAACTTGTATCCTGGGGAGATATGTTCATGCTCTTATGGAGGACATTTCCTCATCATTTACGGAGCTTCCCCAGGGTCTTTTGGATGTTGTTTCAGATGCCCAGGCTGCTGCGACCCAGATTATTCAGGCTGGGCTGGATACGACCGACTTGGTGGCCAGAGCAATGGGCACGACTGTGGTGGCAAGGAGACAGGCCTGGCTCCGTAATTCGTGGTTTTCTGCAGATGTGCAGTCAACCCTATTGGATCTCCCTTTTGATGGGGACAAGCTGTTTGGCGCCAAGGCAGATTCGGCCTTGGAACGTTTTAAGGAGAGCAGGGCCACAGCCAAATCGCTAGGACTCCAAGCTCCTTCTTCCTCTGCCTCTTCCAGGATTTCAGGAGGTTTCGGGGATTTGGGCGTGGCTCTTCCTCCTCTTCCTTTCGGGGGAGATTCCAGCAACCTGCCTCTTCCCATCCCTATAGATCTTTTAGAGGGAGAGGGAGGGCCCGCACCAGAGGAGCCTCTCAGCAGCACTCTGCCTCTTCCTCGTCCTCTGGAGGGGTGCAGCAGGGAAAGCAGCCTTAGGCTTCCACCATTTCCCACTCACTCCTCTCCTGTAGGGGGAAGATTACAGCATTTTCTCCGCAAGTGGAAGACTATTACAACGGACACTTGGGTTCTCAGTATTGTGGGAAAAGGCTACACCGTTCCCTTTCTGGAGTTCCCGCCCCGCCCATCTTATTGTTCAGAAGAACACCTCCTGTTGCTAGAACAGGAGGTACAAGTCCTCCTTTCAAAGGGCGCGGTAGAGTTGGTCCCAGAGCAGGAAAGGGGTCGAGGTTGTTACTCAAGGTATTTCCTGATTCCCAAGAAGGATGGTCGGTTGAGACCAATCCTGGACCTGAGGATCTTGAATTGGTTCCTCAAACAGGAAAAGTTCAAGATGCTGACCCTAGCTCAGGTGCTTTGGGCGTTGAACAAGGAAGATTGGATGGTGTCTGTCGACCTGCAGGATGCTTACTTTCATATCCCGATACTCAAGTCACACAGGAAGTATCTCCGGTTTATGGTGGGATCGCAGCACTATCAGTTTGCGGTCCTTCCGTTTGGTCTTACTTCAGCACCTCAAGTCTTCACGAAGGTGATGTCGGTGGTTGCGGCAGAGCTCAGAAGGAAGGGGATAGCAGTATTCCCTTACTTGGACGACTGGTTGATCAAAGCCAAGTCGCCGAAGCTTGTGTCGCATCATCTGCAGTCAACGACTCAGTTGTTGTTCGACCTGGGTTTTTCGGTGAACGAGCCCAAATCTCACCTGGAGCCCTCTCAGCGCCTCCTGTTCATAGGGTCAGTACTGGATACAACATTGAGTCGAGCCTTTCCTCCGCCTCAGCGGATTCAGGATATTCAGGAATTGGTTCCAATGTTTCGAAATGGAGCGGTAGTTCCAGTCCTCAAGGTCCTTCGTCTGCTCGGTCTGTTTGCCTCCTGCATTCTGTTGGTCACGCATGCTCGCTGGCACATGAGGGCTCTTCAGTGGTGCCTCCGAAGGCAGTGGTCGCAACACAAAGGAGATCTAGAAGGTGCTGTCAAGATCTCCAGAGATGCTGCTGTGGACTTGAAGTGGTGGATTGCGAGCAACAATCTTTCACAAGGAAAGCCGTTCGCGCAGTCGCCACCAGTGGCCACGGCCATAACGGATGCTTCCACTCTAGGGTGGGGAGCTCATCTGGGGGATCTGGAGATCAAAGGCCTTTGGTCTCCAGAGGAGCAGATGTTTCATATCAATCTGTTAGAGTTATGGGCTGTACGTCTGGCTCTCAAGGCCTTCCTCCCTTCCCTTCGTGGTCAGTCGGTACAGGTCCTGACGGACAATACTACCACGATGTGGTACATAAACAAACAGGGAGGAGTAGGGTCGTACCTTCTCTGCAGAGAAGCTCTTCGACTATGGTCTTGGGCAAAGGACCATCAGATTTGCTTGGTAGCAAATCATCTAGCCGGGGTCTTGAATGTACGTGCGGACAGTCTCAGTCGCCAATTCTCGGCCGACCACGAGTGGCGTCTCCATCCAGATCAAGTCCGTTTAATCTTCCAGATGTGGGGGTTTCCTCGGATAGATCTGTTTGCCACTCGGGAGAACGCGCATTGTCCGTTATTCTGCAGCCTCCAGTATCCGATGCAGGGAGCGTTAGGGGACGCGTTTCAAATAACCTGGTTCGGCCAGTTGCTTTACGCGTTTCCTCCCATACCCTTGATTCCTCGAGTATTGAGGAAGATTCGCCAAGACCGGGCGCTAGTCATCTTAATAGCTCCGGATTGGCCAAGGAGGGTGTGGTACTCCGACCTTCTCCAACTCTCAATGTGCCCTCCGCTCCGTCTCCCTTTCAGGGCAGACCTCCTCTCGCAGTCGCAGGGGCAGGTTTTACAACCCAACCTCCAGAGTCTGCACCTACATGCCTGGAGATTGAACGGGGCAACCTGAGTTCCTTCTCTCTCCCGCCTGATGTAGTGGATGTTATATTAGCGGCCAGGCGACACTCCACTAAATCTATCTACGCTAATAGGTGGTCTAAATTTGTTGCGTGGTGTGGAGAGAGGCAGATTGATCCCTTACATGCTCATCTATCGGACGTTTTGTCTTTTGCTCTCTCTCTAGCGCAGAAAGGTTGTGCAGTGGCTACCATTAAGGGTTATTTGTCGGCCTTGTCAGCCTTCATTTGTCTTCCAGACCAACCATCGTTATTTAAATCCCCTATTGTTATCAGATTCTTGAAAGGTCTTCTAAATAAATATCCTCCAAAACCATTTGTTATGCCGCAATGGGATTTGTCCTTGGTCCTGACTTTCCTTATGGGGTCCCCTTTTGAGCCTATGCATTCTTGCCCCTTAAGGTATTTGGTTATAAAAACAGTTTTCCTGGTAGCGATAACATCTGCAAGGAGAGTGAGTGAGTTGCAGGCCTTATCGGTAAAGCCCCCTTATACAACTTTTTATGGGGATAAGGTGGTGTTGAGGACCAAGGCTGCTTTCCTCCCGAAGGTTGTTTCACCCTTCCATTTGGCTCAGACAATTACTTTGTCCACGTTCTATCCTCCGCCTCATCCTTCTAAAGAGGAAGAAAGACTGCACCGTCTGGACCCAAAGAGGGCGTTGAGCTTCTTTATTGATAGAACAAAGGATTTCAGGCTGGAGGATCAGCTGTTCATCGGGTACGTGGGCAAGAGGAGAGGAAAGGCAGTCCACAAGAGAACACTCTCCAGGTGGGTGGTTCTTTGCATTAAAATCTGTTACTCTTTGGCAAAGAAGGACCCTCCTGAGGGCATTAGAGCTCATTCCACCAGAGCTAAGGGGTGTTCCTGTGGTTGACATCTGCAAGGCCGCAACTTGGTCGTCCCTTCACACTTTTGCGAAACATTACTGTTTGGACTCTGAGGTCAGAAGGGACGGCCATTTTGCACGGTCAGTGCTGCAGGATTTCTTGGTTTGACCATTTAGGCACCCGCCACCGGGCGTGGTACTGCTTTGGGACTCTATTCATTAGGTGAGGAATCCACAGGTAGTTGTATCCATCAGAAGAACGAGTTACTTACCTTCGGTAACGACTTTTCTGGTGGATACATTAGCTACCTGTGGATTCCTCACGGTCCCACCCGCCTCCCCGTTGCCTTTCTGGTCTTACCAAGTAATCCTTGAGTGCGCTCCTCTTGGTCTTCAAGGTTGCAATAGACGTTGTATATATGGATACGTGTGTATATTATCTGTGTATATATATATATATATATATATATATGTATATATCTTTGTGTACATACATGATTTGCATATATTTGTTCGTTATATTAAATTTACAGCTATTCATTGCAATATTGTGTATTTTACAAGGTTATGGGATGTTGCCTTGCTCTTTCATTGCATTGGGTGGTTGTTCTCATGCACGTAAAAAATGTTGGTACTGACGTCGGCACGTCGTCGAGGACCTCTTATTGCCTGTATGACGTCAGACGGCGTCGCGTGGGCTAGAGTGACGTCCTCGTCGACGTGCAGAGACTAGGAAGAAGATTTCCGTCGAATGCTGGCGCCATGGGAGTATTCATTAGGTGAGGAATCCACAGGTAGCTAATGTATCCACCAGAAAAGTCGTTACCGAAGGTAAGTAACTCGTTCATTCAGTTCTTAGAGTTATCTTAAGAAATTATAACTCATGCCCTAAGGTAACTATAACTTTCACCCTTGTCATGCCCTGGTAATGACCCCACACAGTACATCACTCATGACATGCCCTTTGACATAACTGATAATATAAATGCAACATTTGCTGTAAAGTTATTGATGAGGAAACTGTGCATGGCGGGGGGTTCGAGCCTGTTTGCGTCTAGGCCCTGCGGCCAACACACCCCAACATGCATGAAACCCCATGGAACGCACGCCCTTCGGCCGTTCACAGCAGGTTTTGGTGTGTTAGAGGGTGTCTTTTTTTCTTTCTTTTTTTTTTTGTACCACGGATCCTTCGCAAGCTTAGATTGGGGGGCCACGTTGAGTGCCACTGGAGATCTGCGGATCTCCCCAAAAAGAAAAAAGGTGGACAATTTTTGCCCATGAGGGGTCCATCAGGGACCCCTCCATCTCTCCTATGTGGTCAGTATACCTGTATAATAACCCCTTAAGTTCGTTTTGTATTCTTTTTTTTTTCTCCGCGGCCCGATGTGAGAAAGAAAATGGTAGCCACAACTTTTTTTCAGGTTGCAGCCAGATAGTCTGAGCCTTGCCTTCCCCCCCGGATCCGTGAATTCTCTGCGAGTGGATCCGCAAAGGGTCCTCATCCTTAGATATACAAATTTATTTTTCTTTTAATAACTCTGAAACTTCTAAATGAAGTTGCAGTAAATAACACAGAGATTTTTCTAGACCAAGATGTAGCTTTCTGCCAAATTTGGTGTGATTCTGTTCAGTGGTTTGGGTTGTAGTCATGGCTTAAATCCTTATGGGAAATTGCATGAGGAAAACATGTTTTGGTATACCCCTTTTTCTCAGCCCCCACATGACAAATCACCAAAAACTTTCCAGACAGCACCTGAAATGACCAGGACACCAGTTTAGAAAAGTTTGCGAACATTCATTAAATGGCACCGAAGATATAGGCAAAACAAAAGATGCTTTTCCTATGAAAACTAGGTTATTTTTATATATATATATATATATATATATATATATACATATATATATATATATATATATATATATATATATATATATATATATATATATATGGCATTATAGTTAGGCTTTGTAATAACAAAAACTGTTGTGTAAAAGAAAAAACACTGACATTCACCAGTTAAAGTTTACTGACCTAACAATGTTGTGCCCACGCCATGCACTTCTTATGACCTCCAATATTATATCATTCATGGCATTTTAACTGACCTCAATTACAGACCGATTTCCTCGTGCCCCAACCACTTAATCCAGTGATGTCTGCAAAGTAATCACTGACTCACATAAATCTTGGCTCCCTTTTATGCATCCAGGCACTAACAACCATGGCAAAAGGTAGGCTTGCTCAACAGAAATGTAAAGCTTAAAAAAACAGAAGCTAAGAATTCTTTGCTGACAAAGGAAGAAATCAAATAACCAGAACGATAAAAACATGGCACATGGACAATACAGTACCTACAAGCCTACAATTGAAAAAGCTAGAAATTTTACTACTCTTAACGCCTTATGTAGTGCCACAAACTCGACCAAAGAATTATTCAAAATGATAGTAGAACTCCTGAATCTAAAGACCATGGTCACTCCCAAGAATTGTGCAGCCCTCTTGTAGTACATCTAGCTTAAATAGCTTAAGAACTGGAAACCCACTTTCTTATAAAGAATGTAAGCAAACACATCACTCTGTGAACTCGAACAAACTGCAACCACAATAACACGGATCTAAAGCTATGTTTGTTTAACCGAAAGGCCATAAAAGAAACAAATGAGTTAATAAGAAAAATCAGCATTTCTGGATCACCTGCTGAACTCTGCCCCCCTCTCCATCCTCTCCCCAGATATGTTAAAGAGCAGCTTCTAAGCTACCTCTGCAGCCTTACAGGCCAGAGCAATAATTAAAGAATCACTATCACTGGCCATTTTGGATTATGGCAAAGCTTCAGAGATTTAGCGTGTTAGGTGCTGGGCAACATAATGGAATAGAATGTCTCACTGACCCTGTTATGACTCAAGTTGTCCGATCATCAGAGGTTATTTGGATGGGTGAATATTTGGTAGGTGTATAAATAATTGCAAGGTTGTTGCTTAAAAAACATTCTTGGGCAGATATTGAAAGTGAATGAGAAATGGCAGGTGAACTGAAGAATTCTGTTCATTAGCTAGTGAGGAGCCTATTAGAGGTACATAGGGGAGGGGTGAAAGCCAAAAGTAGAATCTCAAGAGGAAGAAGCAGAATTTAATAAGGGAAAAAGACAATTATCTTCAAATGACGTATTTTGGTCAATGGCTGGGGCTGAGAAGGTAAGATAAAAAGGTGAAATGTGGAAAGGTACAACAAAACTCAAAGAATCTGCAGTATAAAGCCAAGAAAACATGGGATATTGAGAAGCCTGCTTCTAAAACATGAAACGTTAGTAAGGAAAGTGTCCTGAGCGATACAGTTGAGTAGGTGTCCTTTGCGGCACAAAAGTAAACTAGGGTCCACTGATTATGATGATGGGTTTGGTGGTTTGGATAATAACAGAGGGTTGGCTATTGGTGAGTATGTTCTAAACCCTCAAGATGAGATAAGGTGGAGCATTTGGATGAGGATTTACAGAAAGTATCTGAAAAAGGTGTGCTCAAGAATCCTCAGGATGAAACCATGTACAGTATCAATTATTTGAGACACCCATGTAGTTCTTATTGGTGGTCTGTGGAACAAGGGGGCAGTTTTTTTTAAGAGATGGCTAAGGAATTCTATAGAGAAGGAGGATTTCAGTTTGATGCATGCAGACTGTTGAAGGCCAGTCATTAGTGACAAAATATGTATAACTCCTAATTTAGATCCGGAGTTAATTTTCTTTCTTTTTTAAACTAGAAACAAATCTTAGGAAAGGCATAGAGATTTTACTGAAAATATGTCAAGACAAAATGTTAGATGTATTGGGGCATTTAACTTGTGTTGTGGATATGGCAACAGAGTCTCATTTGAAACAGCTAGAGGTGGATGTGAATTTACTTGGCAGTGAGCACATTTTTGGGGGCTGTTATGCCAATGCTGGGTTGATTTTGAAGAGACAGAATGCCATTCTAACGAGAATCAACCCTAAATTATGGGATATGACTTTTTAAGGAGGCATCAGTGGAAGCAAAATTGTTGAAGATAGGCTGGTCAAGTCATTAGGCAAATATGTTTCGATCTTTACGGTGCTAAGTTGGGCCCAGTTGAATATGAAGCGGGTATTTGGAAATTGTATTTTTGGAAGAGCTGTCAGGCCCAGAATGCCTGCTAGTCGGGGAATCTAGAGGTTCCAGTTTTATTATCAAGCAAGAGGACTGTGAGAGGTTTTCAGTCTGCCACAGTTTTCCTTCTTCATCCATTCAAGCAATTGTTCCTAATCCTTTACACTAGGTAGCTCTTCAGAGGTTGTAGACAACGGGCCAGCAAAAAGGCTTATGGTATGCAGGCTGTCTCTTTTTGTCATGGGACACAAGGGAGGAGTTAATCTGGTGGTTGGACAATTAAGAGAGAACTAATGGTCAGGCTATTTTTGGCTGAACGTTAGATTTCATTCTTGAGATTGATGTGAGCATTCTAAGTTGGGGTGCTTGGTTAAACAGTAGGGAGATAGGACAGGGTGGTCAAAAGCTGAACATATACATTTCCTCAAGATAATCACAGGATTGAATGCCTTGAGAAGTTTCAGGATCACACTGCTAGGCAATGTAGTTCTAATGCACATGGACAATATATCCATCATAACTGACCTCAGTCAATATGTGGGAGCAGATCAGACCAGTTGGCAGAACTGGCAAAGGACATGTGGCATATCTGTTTTGAATGCAGGATTTGTTTCAAAGCAGAAAAATTGCTAGGAGCATAAAATCAGGTTGCAGATTGAAACTCAGGATACCTCTGAGACTTTAGTGTTTGGATGCTGAATCAGTGTTATTTCAAAGGAATTGTGCAGGAATGGGACCAGTAGGAGTAGAAGTTTGTGAGCAGGTGTACCTATTGGTTGGAGAAATACTAGTTTGAGACCAGTTGCACAGGTATGTACAGTGGATGCACGCCTCACCAAGCCAGGGAGGGAGGGAGGAGGCGGAGGAGGAGTTTCTTAATGGCTGCTGGAGTGAATAATGCCTAATCCTCACCTCCGGTCCTGAAATAGAATTCTTGTGACTCCTTTTTGGGCATCACAGTCTTGGTTCCTAAGAGTGTTGGAACTGGCAACAGAGAAACCTTTTCTGATTCCAATAAAGCAGGGGTTTTTGGTAAGCCCAGACAAGGATGACCACCCATTGATTTTGTCAGGGGTATTGACCAGGGGATCTGGCGTCTGATTAGGTCTTTCAGGAAGGCTTAAGGTTTCCTCAGTTAACCATGGGCTTCTGGAATGAGGAAGTGATTAAGGGGTATTTGAAAAATCTGGAGTAGTTGGTGTATGGGAAGGGATTTGGATTGCATGGATGCTCCTGCAGTCAAAGTGTCAAATTTCCTAGCTGAGTTATTTTCAAAGTGTTTCTGCTGTAGAACAATCAGTAGATGTACATTGGCTATAGCTGATAGAGACTTCTAGTTGCAGATGCCTTACCTTAGAATTCCCACAGGCATCAGACTGGATCCTGAGATTTTTCTTGAACAGTACCCTTGCACGCCTTCAGGTGGCTTTGGTTGACTTTGCGTGCATCTTTGGCGTCTTGTTCGCCGCAATGATGTCACAGACGTATATAGGTGCCACCCTGGTACGCTGACGGCAGTTCTTTTCTTTCTGCATCAGACTACACACAGATCCAGAGAGAACTACTTTCTTTTTTGAGTGACTTCGATTGTTTTGTTGAGTTCTTTTGACAATTTTTGGTGAGTCGAGGATGTCACATAAGGCCGGTTTCACGCCGTGTGACTCCTGCTACTGTATGATGTCAGTGACTGATCCGCACCTTGTGTGTTTGTGGTGCCTGGAGCACGACTACAATCTGAAGTCTTGCTCCGAGTGCCGGGCCATGAACCTGAAAGCTTTGAGGGAATGATCCCTAAAGTTCCTGCCGGCTCAGTGCTCAACTCCAAGTCGCTTCTGATCTCGATCACAAGACCGCACACGGAGCCACCACCACTCTTCTTTGTCCCACTCGAAGTCCTTCGGACATTCGGGCCACAAGCAGAAGAACACCAAATGTTCTTCGACTTTGCCCCATTGCTCAGATGCTGCGATGCGGGAAAAGCATTGACGCTCTAGGCCTCCTTCTTTGGAGCCCACATCTGGGTTATCTCTGCACCGATCTGAGATTTCACGACCTGGAGCCACTCCTGCCAACTCAAAGAATTCTGTAAGGCCATGCGCCTCAATTTTGGGCAGACCGACCCTCCTGTGACACCTTCGGGCCCAGTAGGGTCGATGGGGGCCCCCCTCAGGTTCCGCGCCGGTGTCTTCGGCCTCGGAAGGCCCTTTGGGATCTGTTGTTGGATCCATGCCGACGACAGTCATGCCAACGCAACCTTCCCTGGTGCTGCTAAAAACGTCAAAGCTTCGGACGTTACTTATACCCAATTCTGACCGAGAGCCAAACTGACGTCGTTCGCCACCGGTTCTGTCTTCGACGGGGCCTACATTCCCCAGGTTGGACACTGACCCTTATTCTTATGGGTATGGGGAAAGTGTGAAGGGATCTCTGGACCCTTTAGAATTCCAAATGGAAGCCCCTGAAATGGACTGGTCACAGGAACTGGGGCCAAAGCTTGTGATCTGGATACTTCTCCTGACACTGGCATGATTTCTCCTACCTTGGCTACAGAGGATAAAGTGTTGTATTCTGTGGTGGTGAGAAGGGCGGCTGTGGTCCTCAGCCTTGAGCTACATTCTGTGGCAGTCATGACTAACATTGTGACTGAGGTGTTTCAGCCTGGGGTTTCCACCTTGGAACCACTTTTACCTTTTAATGAAACCCTCACTGATGTCCTGCTGGGTACCTGGTTCAGACCCAGCACAGGGGCTACTGTGAACAGGACAACTGCCCGCCAACAACGGCCTGCGCCGAAGGATCCTAAATTTCTAAAAAAACACCCTACGCCTGAGAATCTTGTCATCCAAGCTTCTTCATTGGGTGTGTTCCCATCCGCACCCCTGGATAGGGAATCAAATAGACTAGATCAACTTGGTAAAATAAATGTGTTCTTTCTCCAGTCTGGCACTGCGGTCTGTGAACACCACATGCCTTTTGGGCCACTGTTTCCATAGGTAATGGTCCCGCAGGTGCTGCCACAGCTCTCGGGGAGGCCTGGGCCGTTCTCTCACAAGCCGTTCCTGACGGGAAGAATGCAGCCAAGTTCAGAATATGTTGTGGGATGGACAGGACTGACTCAATGGGCAGATCAGTTGGGTCAGCAGTGGCATTATGGCGCCAAGCCTGTTGAGGACATCTGCTTTTCAGGGGAGGTCCAGCAATCACTCCTGGACATGCCTTTTGACGGAACCTGTCTCTTTGGAGACAAAGCAGACTCGGCACTAAAGCGATTTAAGGAGTCCTGGGCTACAGCTCTGTCCCTTGGCCTTGCAGCCCCTCCACGCCCCTCACAGTCCGCTTTTCGCCCCTTTCTTGGCTCTGAGAGGAGCACCCAACCACTTCCATTCCCCTCCAACGACCGAGCCATGCATGCTGCACAGCTTTTGTGTGGCCGCGGAGCCAGCGATCTGCCCAGTCCTCCACCACCCCTTCTGCAGCCTCCAAACCTTCCTAGTCTGTAGCTCCATCCTGGAGCAGTTGGAGGCAGGATCCGCCATCACCTGCCCCACTGGGAATCCATCACGACGGACAGGTGGGTTTGCAGATAGTCCAAAGGGACTACTCCCTCCCCTTCTAGACTACCCTTCCGGCCATGCCACCATCTTATGATCAACTACCGGAGGATCACTTGGCACTTCTCCGCCGGGAAGTTGCAGCTTTTTTGGCTAAGGGAGCCATAGAGAGGGTCCCTGTGCCAAAAGTAGCTTCTAGTTGTTATTTCCACTACTTCCTGGTGCCCAAAAAGGACAAGGTTCTTTGCCCTATCCTAGACCTCCAGACCCTCAATCTCTTCCTCAGAAAGCAGATGTTCAAAATGCTCACTCTAGCTCAGGTTCTATCTGCCTTGGACCCTGGAGACTGGATGGCAGCATTAGACTTGCAGGACGCCTACTTCCACATTCCCATCCTGCCTGCCCACAGACATTACTTGCTGTTCGTGCTAGGTCACAAGCACTTTCGGTTTACCGTGCTCCCCTTTTGCTTTACCAGCGCCCTTGGGTGTTCACGAAAGTGATGGCAGTGGTCGCAGCTCATCTGCGCAGGCTAGGGGGTTTCAGTCTTCCCCTACCTCAACGACTGGGTGTTGAAGGTTAGCTCGCACTAGGCTGTTGTCTCCCACCTCAAGACTATGGTGAACCTTCTGCATTTGCTGGGGTTCATTATACACATGCTGAAGTTACACCTGACTTAGCCAGGATATTCAGGTTATGATACCGATGTTTTGGTCTCTGTCCTGAGTTTTGGTGAGAATGACTCTGAGGCTGCTGGGCCTCATGGCTTCCTGCATTCTGCTGGTGACACATGCCAGGCGGCATTGGCGGGCTCTGCAGTGGGCCCTGAAGTTCCAGTGGGCGCAGCATTATGGAGAATCTCTCCCGCAAGGTCCAGATCTTGGATGGACATGCACAAGATCTACAATGGTGGCTTTCGAATCAAGATTGGGTCAGAGGCAGATCCCTCTTCCCATCCCCAACCGGATCTCATAACAGTGACAGATGCGTCACTCCTGGGATGAGACAGCCACATGGGGAGGTGGAGATCAGAGGCATCTGGACTCCGGTGGAGTCAAGGCTCCACACCAGCCTCCTGGAGCTTAGGGCGATCAGGCTTGCATTGAAAGCATTCCTTTCCTCTCTCCAAGGGAAAGTGGTGCAGGTGTTCACAGACAGCACCACTGCCATGTGGTACTGCAACAAGCAGAGCAGATAGGGTCGCTGACACTTTTTTAAGAGACTCTGTGCCTCTGGACATGGCTGGAACGTCAGGGCAGGAAGGTTCAACATCTTGCGGGCTGTAAGAATGCCAGAGCGGACAAACTCAGCCATCGATGCATGGTCGAACACGAATGGTGGCTCCATCTGGAGGTGGCGCAAGTTCTTTCAGCAGTGGGGAGAGAGTTGGTTCGATATGTTTGCTTCTGCAGAGAACGCACATTGCCAGCTGTTTTGCACATTGGAGTTTCGAAGGCGGCACATGCTCGGTGACACTTTTTGTCTCAAGTGGAACCCCGGCCTCCTTTATGCCTTCCCGCTAATACCAGTTCTGCCCAGAGTTCTGAAGAAGATCAAGAATGATCGGGCCCAAGTATTCCAAGTGGCTCTGGACTGGGCACGAGGTGTATGATATCCCAAACTTCTGAGCATGTCCATCGATCCTCCAATCAGACTGCCCCTTTGGGAGGATCTTCTGTCTTAGCAGCTGGGGATGGTTCTCCACCTAATACTGTCCAATCTCCGCCTCCTTGTGTAGAGATTGAGCAGCGGCAGTTGACAGCTTTCACTCTTCTGCCAGAAGTCTGCAATGTTATCTTGGCAGCCAGGTGTCCCTCCACCAAAACGGCATATGCGTGTTGTTTGAACAAATTTGTGGAAAGGTGTACAAACAAATGTATTGATCCCCTTCGTGCACCTCTGTCTGAGGTTCTACTGTTGGATGAACATCCTCTCTCTTGCCCAGCAGGGTTCTGCTTTGAGCTCCCTTAAGGCTACCTGTCTCCCATCTCTACCTTCCTCAGACTGCCAGATCAACCCTCTTTGTTCAAATCTCCCATTGTTGGGAGGTTCTTAAGGGACTCGCCCACATGTTCCCACCTATCCTGTTCATAATGCTGCGGTGGGATTTGAACCTAGTACTTACATGCCTTATGTGTGCTCCTTTTGATTCACTACATAATTGTCCTTTGCGGCTCCTCACACTTAAAATCGCTTTCCTTATTGTCATCACCTCAGCTCGCAGAGTGAGTGAGCTTCAAGCTCTTTCTTCGAAGCCACCATTTCCATTCGTCCATCCTGACAAAGTGATGCTTCGTCCCAGGACCTCCTTCCTCCCTAAAGTGGTCATGCCCTTTCATGTAGGCCAATCTATCACTTTGCCCACTTTTACTCACCCCCCACATTCTTCTCATGAAAAGGAGAGACTCCACAGTCTGGATCAAAAAAGAGCATTGGCGTTCTACTGCAATTGTACAAAAGATTTCCGGGTGAATGATCAATTCTTTATAGGCTAAGTAGCAAAATAGTATACATTGCTTTGTAACAATTTTGTATACCAAAGGATAACAGACTGTCGCACTTGTCTGTACCCATTATTGATTTCTTATGTGAAATCATTCAAGGCTATTTATATAGGTTTAGAGTTTTAGTTTAAAAACACAATTGGAATGTACTGATTAGCAACTGTTAGATATTTTAGACAAGAAATAGGCTATATAGTGCAATTCCCTGTCAGCCTGCACCAAGTCTTTAAAAGAATAAAAGAAACCCAATATAACATTGTCAAATAATGCATTAGATGTAAGGTAAACACATTTTCCATTTTTTAATGACCGATTAGTAAGGATAACGGATACACCCAACTTCTTTAAAAAAAAAAAAAAAACACCGGGCTGTTACCTCAATACCTATTTTTTAAAAGATTTTTTAAAGAGGGCCTTTTGTACTCGTCTGTCTATTGATCTACTATTGTAGGAGCTCGCAAATTAGATAATACATTTGGCGTGAACTGGATTTCATTAATCATTTCTTTACTTGAAAGATCTCAAACATCATGTACATGGGTGTGGAATTTAATAAAATATCTTCTTGTCCATGGGGCAGGTTGCTTCTTAAATCTACTTGTCCTGTAAAAAACTCTACTTGTCTCTTTGGTGCCATGTGGTGCGCTGGCAAATTATGGCAGCAATCTGATTATGTATGAGCTCTAATTATGCCAGGGCTACTACAATAGTAGGGCTTGAATACTTGCAGTTTCAATCCCTACTATAGCAATTTACTTATTTTGCCACCTTTCCGCAGATCTACATACTGGGGCTGGAGGAAGCAGTATGCAATAGTTCCAGGGCTTGAATGCCTTTGAGTCTGAAAACCTACTAACTTGCCTGTTTTAAGGATTTTCACCAGCTCTTCTCTGAGCTTTTCCTATAGTGACAAAGGTTGGAAATTTACTCCTGACAATGGCAGAAGTAGAAGTTCTTCCAGGGATGGGAAAAAGTGGTTGGAGGGAAAGTGAACTTGTAAACGCTCAATAAATTTTCACATGAGCAAATCTACACATGCATATGTGCTTGTGCTAAAATACAGTTCACAATTATTTTCTAGGAGTACGATTTCCTGGTCTACCTCTGTAAGCTCATGTGAATTCATGAAAGCCACTAATTCAGACATATATCATTGGTGCACCTTTGTGACTTTCTTTAAGAATTGGTTCCTTAATTAGGTCTGGTATTAACAAAGACATTTCGCTTATTAAACTTCTGTTTCTGTCTCTATCGGCTGGCCTTACTGTGAGTTGGCGCATTCTGCTCTTCCACAAGGAGCATATTAGGACACAGAGTAGTTTTGTTCATTGCAAGGAACTACTGTGACAATCAGTGGTGTAACAAAACTATTGGGGGGCCACCTCCAAAGAACATGGGTGCGCCCCCCCCCACCCCCTTCAAACTCACTCAGGTCAGGTGCTGTACTGAGGGGGCTCCCTGGAGAGAGGCTGCAGGGCCTTTGTTACCCCACTGGTGGCAATGTGTGCTTTTTGAAACCGAAACCTTTTTTGTCTTTTAGCCAGTGTTTGTTAAAATGGTGAGGCCCTGGCAGCTCCAACAACAATAAAGTGTTACAAAAGCCATGTCAAAACAAGACCTGCATTGACGAAACCAAAAAATTCAGATCAGTTGGCTTTTCCAGTGCTTGTTTATTTTCATGCCTCTCATATTCTTGTTGAAAATGGTTACACTGATTTTCCATTAGAAATGTGTTTTGGAAATACCAGCATGCATCAACACATTTTACTAAATGACGCTTCAAAGAAATAGCACCTAAAATTTCATAGTAACGTTTTTTTCCTACTTGCATTTTTTTCTGAACATTTTATTTTGAAAGCAAAGAATCATCACTCTTGCTTACAAGCTCCTGCAAGCATTTGCATCTAATCAGAGAGTGTTATGGGAACATTGTACTTAGCCTTATATTGTTAAACTTTTTAAACATGTGTCCACTTTTTTTTTAAACTGGAACCACTGTCAGTAGTGCAGTGTGACCTTAAAAAGTTTATTTACAGCACTCACTCTAATAATGAAGGCTTTTCATTAATGAACCATAAATACAAGTTCGAACAGCATTGTAATATGGACACACACATTACCACAACTGCAGACAGTTCTCTTCTCTGTAAACTGGCAGCCAGAGGGTTTGTGCAGCAGTGGGTTGGGCCTACGTATCCCAAGGGCAAATTAAACATGAAAACTTGTTGCCCTTGACCCAAAAACAATATGTCCCGGGCGTTGGACAATAGGATATTGCTGATTGCGCTGTGGGCAGTTAGTGCAACCCACAAAGTGCATTAAACAATCAGCTGCTGACTATAAAGGAACATCTCCTATCCATGCTCCAGAATGGGGTTACCAACGTTCATAGGCTGAGCTGTACATGCAGTGCTGGCCTTAGGATATTTCGGGCCCTGTATGCTCTACAGACCCCCATGACACAAGTCAAATTATTTTTCATTGCTAATCATTTTATTTTAGTAGCTTGTTAACAAGTACAACAAGTAAAATTTAACTATACAAGTGCACCTGTAACAGAATAGTATATAATGCTACTTCTTCACAAAAAGGGACCTTGCTTTCTGTCCTGCAAATCCCTTTATCAATTCACTGTAGTTGAGAGCTCATCCAACTTCATGTTCAACTGATATCGCTGCCAAGCCAGTCATCCGGTCCTGGGCCATTAAAGAGTGCAAGTAACTCTTAAAAATGTCCATCTTTGAGAAGGATCTTTGCCCAGAGGCTAACATTGTAAGAATTATGTTTAAAGTGGAATAGCTTTCATGCAGGTGGTTGTCATACATGTATTTGAGAACAGAGAGAGCATGTGCAGTACATGCTGCATCTGTATTAGGGTGGCTTTACTTGTACAGACCCTGGAAGCTTTTAGTTTCTGTGTGAGTTCATCTTCTGCAATGTCTTCTTCAAAATATGTAACTGCATCTCTTCACTTTTTCTCGAGCTTTCCTCTTTCCAAGGGTTTACCTAATATGACTTGGTGCACAAACCCATATCTGTCATTAAATATTACCATTTGCTTATTTCTTCAAGTTTGCTGATTGCCTAATCAACAATGACATTGAAGTATTCAATTTTTCTTCTGCTCTAATTACTGGATCATGTTCTCTTTCGTAATCAAAATGTAGTTTCTTCCTTCTTGTCCTCTTCTCAATCTCAAAGCTGGTCTCCACTGGATAATCAAACCTTGAGGCTATCTCAGAGGCAATTTCAATAGCTTTATCAAACCCTGTGTCACAATACTCTCCCATGTAATCTGCAGTACTTTTCGGCAGCGCAATGGCAACATCTAACTTCATGTCAATACTTTGCATTAATTTGCAAACTTTATTAATTTGACGTCTCAGTGTACAGGGCTTCCGAGGCGCACACACTCCCTTCGCCTCCTCACCCCCACGCCGCATTGTTCTTTTGTTGCTTCCATAGCTAACTGCGCCCAGCTGTTCTTCATCTGAGAGCGCTGGCCAATGAGAGCACTGGCGCTGAGGGGCAGGTGCTTTGATGTCGATGGTAAATTTCTGTGAAATTTTTCAGAGACATTTTCGCCCCCCCCCCCCCTAAGTTGCAGGCCCTGTGTGACCGAAAGTTCGCCCACCCCTAAGGCTGGCACTGGTACAAGGCTTTCTTTGTACTATGTTCTATTGAAAATACAAAATGTGACGGAACTGATCGTTTTTAAAAATTGGGGGTCAGTCCAGATCCAAGACTGCCTTACCAATTTGTATGTAAAAATCAGTCCGGAATAAGCACAGTGAACTAACGTGCCACCGAGCCACCTTGCATGTGAAATTTCCCTTTCAGTTATCAATTCTTGATTGTGTCCTTTCTATGACAGCAGCCAAGTGCCGCTGGTGAACAGGATCTGTCGAAGTTTAGCTATGAGAGCTAAGCAACAAGGTACAAACATTACCAGTAAAGTTTCTTCGTGCACCTGTGATGGGGGTAATGTGAGCTGTCGTGGGCTTTTGGTCTCAATCCATTCGCAGAGGTTTCACCTCTCTTTTATTCTAAAAAGCCTACTTCTGAAAGTTTGAAAGTTTCTTTAATGCACGTTTTGTATATATTTAGGTGGCTAATTTGAATCGCACACTGAATTTCGTAACATTTTGAATTCAAACTTGCCTTTGCTACATCTCTTTTAGCTTCATTGTAAACATGTACATTTATTAAACATATACATTTATTAAACATGTTATAGGTCGCTGTATATTAAAGTTGTATTCACTGTTATTGATTTTTCATTTCCTTTTCCCTGAAAATAAACTTTTGTCACCAATTAGATAACAAAGGGGAAAAGCGCTTCTTCTGCAGTGAACATCCCTTGTTTTGCAGGGTTACATCCTTTCTAACCCTAGCTCAGCCTTTCCTTTCTATCTAAGGATAACTATAAACCTCACAAACGATGCACAGGGGAATAATCATATTAGCACTTGAACGGGAGCCATATCACCTGAATTTGCCTATGGCATGGGAAGGAGACCAACGAATAGATTTTAGGAAGCATCGCAGTTGGGTTTTTCACAATCCATTACTGGCATCTATTTTGGTGTCACCGTGAGACACTGATGGCATTGGTTTGTTTAGGGTTGCCATCTGTTATTTGTAGGACTTGGGATGGGCAGTCCTCCAGCAGTAAACCGTATACAAACATAAATGTTTACAATTGAATCTTTATATGTATAGCGGTGTTATTTGCTAGCATCTCTAAAACCTACATTTGATTCCACGCTGCAGTGCAAGGTGTGGAGCACTGGTCATGGAGACCGAGTGAGTAACTTGCACTAATAAATGCTGGAGGCTCTGTGACCTCTGACGGTTCGCCTTTTATTATCAAGCTGTCCGAACACTTATTTGTAATGAACATTTGGGAGTTCTGAAGAAAATGCGGAGAGAGCACTTCATTGAACAAGTATTGGAGATCTCAGCAAGTTGGTTCAAAATCTGGATATCACAGGGGAAAGTACAGTATGTCAGTACGATGTCTCAGTGACTTAATACTTGCTTTTGACCC
This sequence comes from Pleurodeles waltl, assembly GCF_031143425.1. NCBI lineage: Eukaryota > Metazoa > Chordata > Amphibia > Caudata > Salamandridae > Pleurodeles > Pleurodeles waltl. The sequence goes on along the minus strand of NC_090445.1, from coordinate 1,169,208,642 downwards.
ATGAAATGATCTGAAGATCATGAGCCTGAATCCAGGTATGCAGGCTCAATCTTCCATTGTTTCGAGATTGGTAAAGTGAGTACCATGAAATTGATTAGTATTAACATATGTTATTTACTCCACTTTGAAATGGCATAAGTATAGTATGAAGCACTAAACAAAACCGTTGGAATAAACATTATATTAAAATAGCAGCAACTCATGAACAGCAGCAGAAGTTGTTGAAAAGCTAGGGTCACGCATAAGGAAGGGTCCTAAGTGATCATGGTATCATTGTTTCTGATATAACTTTAATCATTTCTTTCCTTCTAATTAATAACAGCCTTGGTATTCTTTGGTGGGGCATACGTGACTGATTGGTGTTGCAGAACTGTTTTCTAGTATTTATGCTAAGTGATGGAGTGGATCACTGAAAAAGTGACATATGGACTAATATTTTACAGTTATGAAGGGGCAAAGGGGGGTTCATTTGTAAATAGCATGTTCCCCAAGGCAAGCCCAGAGCCATAGAGAACCCCCAAAACAACTTGACCAAAACAGAGTTCTGTCTTTGTATAAATTCATTCTTAAGTCTTGTGAACGATTATGCAGAGGTGTCCAGTTTTACCCTTGATATCTTTACAAAAAATACTCCTTTTGAGGCCCTGTTTAAGCCGGAAAGAAACACCCTGCTGAAAACAGACAGAAGATTGCTCTGCGACTGAAACAGTCCATAACTTTTAAGTGAGCTGATGGAGCTTGTTTAAAGAATGTAAAAATAACAGAAGAGCCGAGATGGAGAGTCGTTGTGTAATTACGAACATATTTCGTAAAGTTGGGCTAACTTTGTCTTCCGTGTAAAGTCGAGGCGTTTACAGTTTTCCTTAATCGTTTTCAATGGAGAATTTTATTGTTCATCAAGCACTGAAAGAGCCAATAGGAATGTAGTGTTTTTATCCTACAGTTTTAATGGTAATCATATGCCACAAAAATAAAACGAAATAAACTGCCACCATTATTTGCTTGCAACACAAAATATTTTTTTTAATTAAGAAGCCTTTCAGATGTAACATGCATTTTAATAATAGTTGTAAAAGCAAAATGAAATCACTACCCAACCATTAACTCAGTTCGCAGACAGCTACAATGTTAGTGTCATTTGAACTATTATAACAACAACTTTAACAAGCATTTGCATTGCAATGCGTCTCGCATTTGCTCGAGTTAAAGCTATTAGCATTGTAAACTCGTAACCAGACTTTTCTTGCCACATAAACTGATAAGGAAAAGTAACACAGTTTCACATGTGCGAGCCGACAGTCTCCATGAGAGTGAAGGAAACACAGAAAAGGAAATAGACGTTCGCTCACAGTGAAGCATATTAGCAAAAGTGCAATTATCCATGTAACCGGCAGAAGTAGAATTATCCATGTAACAGGGTGGATGTCATACAAAGCGCTCGACTACTGCCCTGCGAGAACGCGCTGCGTTGGAAATAAAATGAAATAGTGCAGAAGCCACATTGAAAACACATACCCTCGTATGTTTTCAGTAGTTTACCGGTGCTGTAGAGGAGGGCTAAACACTGAAAATGGCATGACGTATGCATGCCTTTCACTAATGAAATCAAGTGAATTTTAAAAGGCAAGCCCATGGACCAACCAAACTGATGGACATGGTTAAAAGCCCACTGAGAGATTACTACAGGTGCCAGAGCGCTTGCGCGCTCGACCCTAAAAAGGAGACAGGAAATTAATTCTCATCTGACTGGGTAACCAAAGTGCTGGCACAATAAATAGCTATTATCTAACTATACTATATTACAATGTATTTAAAGAAGCACACTTTGAGCAAGGTTTATCATAGAATAAAAAATAACTGTTTGTAGGGTCGATCCTGAATAGTATGAGCTAGCGCGTGCGTCTTGCTTCTGAAACACTCTTGTAAACTAAAAAAAGGACTTGAGCCCACCTGTTGCTTACCATTTGTTTGCTTGTGTGGCACTCTTCTGTAAAGCCTCGTAATTTGTCACTGAAGGCTGAGCATCATTTCCATTCCCGTCTGTGGAACAGAGACCAAGCACTGATTAATTGAACTTAAATCAATGCCTGTCCACTGCTCCTGACGTGATTGAGGTATTTCTTTTCAACTTCTAGTGCCCTGCGAACAGAAGGCGTAAATGTTCCCAGCAAGACAAACAAAATTGCAAGGTCTTATTTTCTATAGTTAACTCTTTTCTATTGTTCTTCCAAGTCTTCTTTTTTTACTTTGAACTTCTGTTTTGTTTTGTTTTTGCTTATGCCGGTCTTGTCAAAGGATGACGATTATCTTGTTCTAAATATTGCAATGCAACATTGTTTCATTCATATGTATAATTTCCAAAATTGTGCCTTAAAACACAATTTGCTTTACACCTCAATCCACCCCACTCAAATCCACGCCATTCCACCCCACCCCACCCCACACCACTCCACCCTACTCAATTCAATCCATCCCACTCAATCCAATTAACCCCAGACCAATTCAATCCAACCCCATGCCAATCCACCCAACTCCAAACCAAACTACTTACCCCAATCCACCCCATCCACCACACTCCAATCCTCCCACCCCACTCCAATCTGCCACATCTGCCCCAATACAATCCAAAACTATCTGCCACACTGCAATCCCAAACAATCAGCACCACTCCAATCTGCCCCACTCCAATCCAAAACAGTCTGCCCCACTCCAATCCAAAACAATCTGCCCCACTCAAATCTGCCTCATTCCAATCCAAAACAGTCCGCCCCCTTACAATATGCCCCACAACAGTCTGCCCCACACATTCCAAAACAGTCTGCCCCACTCGAATCTAAAGCAATGTGCCTTGCTCCAATCTGCTCCAGTCCAACCTGAAACAATCTGCCCCACTCCAATCCAAAACAACCTGCCCCACTCCAATCCAAAACAATCTATCCCATGCCAATCCAAAATAATCTGCTCCAGTTCAATCTGCCCCACTCCAATCCAAAACAACCTGCCCCATTCCAATCCAAAACAATCTGTCCCACGCCAATCCAGAACGATCTGTCCCACTCTAGTCTGCCCTACTCTTGTCTGTCCCACTCAAATACAAAACAATCTGCCCCACTCCAATCCAAAACAATCTGCCACACTCCAATCTAAAACAATTTTCTGATTCCAATCTAAAACAATCTGCCCCACGGCAATCCAAAACAACATGCCCCCGCCCCATCCAAAACAATCTGCCCCACTCCAAACCAAAACAATCTGCCCCACTCCAATCCAAACCAGTCTTCCCCACTCCAATCCAGAACAAGTTGCCCCATTCCACTCTGCCCCACTCCTGTCCCAAACAATCTGCTCCACCCCAATCCAAAACAATCTGTCCCACGTCACTCCAAAACAATCTGCCCCACTCCAATCCAGAACAAGTTGCCCCATTCCACTTTGCCCCACTCCTGTCCCAAACAATCTGCCCAACCCCAATCCAAAAAAATCTCCTCCACTCCATTTGAAAACAATTTGTCCCACAATCTGCTCCACCCCAATCCAAAACAATCTGTCCCACGCCAATCCAAAACAATCTGCCCCTCTCCAATCTGCATCACTCCAACCCAAAACAATGTGACCCATTTCAATCCAAAACAATCTGTCCCACGCCAATCCAAAATGATCTGTCTCACTCTAGCCTGCCCTACTCTAGTCTGTCCCACTCAAATGCAAAACAATCTGCCCCACTCCAATCCAAAACAATCTGCCACACTCCAGTCTAAAACAATTGTCCAATTCCAATCTAAAACAATCTGCCCAACTAAAGTCTGCCCCACTACAGTCCAAAACAATCTGCCCACTCCATTCCAAAACAATTTGCCTCACTCAAATCCCAATCTACCCCACGCCAATCCAAAACAATCCACCCAGATCCAATCTAAAACACCCCCACTCCAATATACAAAAAATGTGTCCCACTCCAATCCCAAACAATTTGACCAGCTCCAATTCAGAACAGTCTGCCCCACTCCAATCTGCCCCTCTTCAATGTAAAACAATCTGCCCCACTTCAGTGTAAAACAATCTGCCCCACTTCAGTGTAAAACAATCTGCCCCACTGCAGTCTGTCCCACTCCAATTCAAAACAATTTGCCCCACTCCAAACCAAAACAATCTGCCCCAGTCCAATTGTGCTCCATTCCGATCCAAATCAATTTACCCCACTCCAATCTTCCCCTTCAATTCAAAACAATCTGCCCCACTGCAATCTAAAACAATCTGCTCCACTTCAATCTAAAACAATCTGCCCTACTCTAGTGTGTCCCACTCGAATGCAAAACAATCTGCCCCGCTCCACTCCAAAACAATCTGCCCCACTCCAATATGCCATACTCCAATTTAAAACAATTGTCTGATTCCAATCTAAAACTCTCTGCCCCACTAAAGTCTGCCCCACTACAATCCAAAACAATCTGCCCCACGGCAATCCAAAACAACATGCCCCGCCACATCAAAAACAATCTGCCCCACTCTAATCTGCCATCTCCAAACCAAAACAATCTGCTCCACTCCATTCCAAAACAATATGCCTCATTCTAATCCCAATCTGTCTCACGCCAATCCAAAACAATCCACCCAAATCCAATCTAAAACACCCCCACTCCAATCTACAAAAAATGTGCCCCACTCCAATCTAAAACAATTTGACCAGCTCCAATTCAGAACCGTCTGCCCCACTCCAATCTGCCCCACTTCAATATAAAACAATCTGCCCCACTTCAGTGTAAAACAATCTGCCCCACTGCAGTCTGTCCCACTCCAATTCAAAACAATGTGCCCCACTCCAAACCAAAACAATCTGCCCCAGTCCAATTGTGCTCCATTCCAATCCAAAGCAATCTACCCCACTCCAATCTTTCCCCTTCAATTCAAAACAATCTGCCCCACTCCAATATGCCCCACTGCAATCTAAAACAATCTGCCCCACTTCAATCTAAAACAATCTGCCCCACTGTAGTCTGCCCCACTCCAATGCAAAACAATCTGCCCCACTCCAATCCAGAACAATCTGCCCCACTCCAATCCAGAACAATCTGCCCCACTCCAATCCAGAACAATCTGCCCCACTCCAAACCAAAACAATCTGCCTACTCCACTTGTGCCTCACTCCAATCCAAAACAATTTGCCCCACTCCAATGTGCCCCACCCCAATCCAAAACGATCTGCACCACTCCAGTCTGCACCCCTTAAATCTGGAAAAAATCTGCCCCACTCCATTCTACCCTCTCTAATCCACCCCACTCCCATTCAATCCACCTCACCTCACCCCAATACAATCCACCCCACTCCAACCCATTTCATCCTACCCAAATTCACCGCAGTCCACCCCACCCCACTCCAATCCAATATAGCCAATCCAATCTACCCCACTCCAGTCACATCCTCCTCACACCAATGTAGTCCACTGCACACCAATCCATTCACACTCCAACTCAAATCACTCCACACTATTCCAGTTCACCGCCCTCTACTCCAATCCCAAACAATCTGCACCACTAAAATCCCAATCTGCCACACGGCAATCCAAAACAATCTGCCCTACTCCAATCTAAAACATCCCTACTACTATCTACAAAAGATTTGCCCCACTCCAATCCAAAACAATGTGACCTGCTCCAACACAAAACAATATTCCCCTCTCCAGTCTACCCCACTCCAGTCCATCCTCCTCACACCAATGTAGTCCACCCCAATCCATTCTCACTTCAATCCAATCCACTCCACTCTAATCCAGTCCACCCCCTCTACTGCAATCTGCCCCACTCCAGTCCCAAACAATCTGCCCACCCCAATCCCAAACAATCTGCACCACTCCAACCCCAATCTGCCCCACTCCAATCCAAAACAATCTGCCCTACTCTAATCTGCTCCATTCTAATCCAAAACAATCCGCTCCATTTCAGTCTGTCCCACAACAGTCTGCCTTATACCAATCTAAAACAATCTGCCCCACTGCAATATAAAACAATCTGCCCCAGTCCAATCCCAAACAATCTGCCCCACTCCAAAACAATCTGCCCCACTCCAGTCTAAAACAGTCTGCCCCACTCCAAACAAAAACAACCGGCCCCACTTTAATCCAAAACAATTTGCCCCAGTCCACTCTGCCCCACCCCAATCCAAAACAATCTGCCCCACTCCAAACCAAAACAGGCTGCTCCACTCCAATTCCAAACAATCTGCCCCTCTCCAATCTGCCTCATGCCAATGAAAAACAGTCTGCCCCACTTAAATCTAAAAAAGCTGCCCCACTTCACTCCACCTCACTCCCATTCTATCCACCTCATCTCACCCCAATCCAGTCCATCCACCCACTCCATCCCATTTCACCCCACACAATTAACGACAATCCACCCCACTCCAATCCAATACAGCCAATCCAATCTACCCTACTCCAGTTCCATCCTTCTCACACCAGTGTAGTCCACCCCACCCTAATCCATTTGCACGCCATGCCAAATCACTCCACTGTGATCCAGTCCACCCCCTCTTCTCCAGTCTGCCCCACTCCAGTCCCAAACAATCTGGCCTCTCCAATCCCAAACAATCCGTCCCACTCCAATCCCAATCTACCACACACCAAACCAAAACAATCTGCCCTACTCCATACTAAAACACCCCCATTCCAATCTATAAAAATTTGCCCCATTCCAATCTGCCCCCTCCAATCTAAAACAAGTTGACCTGCTTCAATTAAAAAAATCTGCCTCACACAAGTCTTTCCCATTTAATTCAAAACAATCTGCCCCACTGCAATCTAAAACAATCTGTTCCACTTCAGTGTAAATCAATCTGCCCCACTGCAGTCTGTTCCACTCCAATCCAAAACAATCTGCCCCACTCCAAAACATTCTGTCCCCCTCCAGTTGTGCCCCACTCCAATCCAAAATGTTTGACCCACTCCCATTAAAAACAACTTGCCCCACTCCAATCTGCCCCCTCCAATCCAAAACAATTTGCTCCAATTCAAAACAATCTGCCTCACTCCAGTCAAAACAACCTGCCCCACTCCGGACTGCCCCACGGCAATCTAAAACAATCTGTTCCATTTCAGTATAAGTGAGTTTGCCCCACTGCAGTCTGTTCCACTCCAATCCAAAACAATCTGCACACTCCAAAACAATCTGTCCCACTCCAGTCGGCCCCCCTCCAATCCGAAACAATTTGACCCACTCCCATTAAAAACAATTTGCCCCACTGCAGTCTGCCCCACTCCAATCCCAAACAATCTGCCCCACTCCAGCCTAAAACAAGCTGCCTCACGCCAAACCAAAACAATCTGCCTCACTCTAACCCAAAACAATCTGCCCCAGTCCAAACCAAAATAGTGGGCCCCATTGCAATACCAAACAATCTGCCCCACGCCAATGAACAACAGTCTGCCCCACTTAAATCTAAAAAAATCTGCCCCACTTCAATCCACCCCACTCCCATTCTGTCCATCTCACCCCAATCCAATCCACCCCACTCATCCCATTTCACCCCACTCAATCAACGACAATCCACCCCACTCCAATCCAATACAGCCAATCCAATCTAGCCCTCTCCAGTTCCATCCTTCTCACACCAATGTAGTTCACCCCACCTTAATCCATTCTCACTCCAACCCAAATCACTCCACTGTAATCCAGTCCACTCCCTCTACTTCAGTCTGCCCCACTCCAGTCCCAAACAATCTGCCCTCTCCAATCCCAATCTGCCCCACTGCAGTCTGTTCCACTCCAATCCAAAACAATCTGTCCCACTCCAAAACAATCTGCCCCAGTCCAAACCAAAATAGTGGGCCCCATTGCAATACCAAACAATCTGCCCCACGCCAATGAACAACAGTCTGCCCCACTTAAATCTAAAAAAATCTGCCCCACTTCAATCCACCCCACTCCCATTCTGTCCATCTCACCCCAATCCAATCCACCCCACTCATCCCATTTCACCCCACTCAATCAACGACAATCCACCCCACTCCAATCCAATACAGCCAATCCAATCTACCCCACTCCAGTTCCATCCTTCTCACACCAATGTAGTTCACCCCACCTTAATCCATTCTCACTCCAACCCAAATCACTCCACTGTAATCCAGTCCACCCCCTCTACTTCAGTCTGCCCCACTCCAGTCCCAAACAATCTGCCCTCTCCAATCCCAATCTGCCCCACTGCAGTCTGTTCCACTCCAATCCAAAACAATCTGTCCCACTCCAAAACAATCTGTCCCACTCCAGTTGTTCCCCACTCCAATCCAAAACAATCTGCACCACTCCAGTCTGCCCCACTTAAATCTAATACATGCTGCCCCGCTCCATTCTGCGCACTCCAATCCACCCCACTCCCATCAATCGACCTCACCTCACCCCAGTCCAATCCACCCCACTCCATCCCATTTCATCCCACTCCAATTCACCACAATCCACCCCACCCCACTCCAATACAGTACAGCCAATCCAATCTGCCCCACTCCAGTCCCATCCTCATCACACCAATGTAGTCCACCCTACCCCAGTCCATTCTCAATCCAACCCTATCAACTGCACTCTAATCCAGTCAACCCCCCTCTACTCCAATCTGCCCGCTCCAGTCCCACACAATCTGCCTACTCCAATCCCAAACAGTCTGCCTCACTCCATTCCCAATCTGCCCGATGCCAATCTAAAACAATCCACCCAACTCCAATCTAAAACACCCACACTCCAATCTACAAAACATTTGCCCCACAACAGTTTGACCCACTCCAGTCTGCCCCACTTCAATGTAAAACAATCTGCCCTACTTTAGTGTAGAACTATCTGCCCCACTGCAGTCTGCCCCACTCTAAACCAAAACAATCTGCCCCAGTCCAGTTGTGCCCCACTCCAATCTTTCCCCTTCAATTCAAAACAATCTGCCCACTCCAGTCTGCCCCACTATAATCTAAAACAATCTCTCCCACTGTAGTCTGCTCCACTCTAATTCAAAACAATCTGCCCCACTCCAATCCAGAACAGTTTGCCCCACTCCAATCTGCCACACCCAAATCCAAAACGATCTGCACCACTCCAGTCTGCCCCACTTAAATCTAAAACAATATATGCCCCACTCCATTCTACCCACTCTAATCCACCCCACTCTACCCAGCTCACCTCTCCCCAATCAAGTCCATCCCACTCCAACCCATTTCATCCCACTCCAATTCACCACAATCCGCCCACCCCAATCCACTATAGCCAATCCAGTCTACCCCACTCCAGTTCCATCCTCCTCACACCAATGTTATCCACCACACACCAATCCATTTACACTCTAACTCAAACCACTCCACTCTAATCCAGTCCACCCCCTCTACTCCAATCTGCCCCACTCCAGTTCCAAACAATCTGCGCCACTCCAATCCCAATTTGCCCCACGCCAATCCAAAACAATCTGCTGTGCTCCAATATAAAACACCCCTACTCCAATCTACAAAACAATTGCCCCACTCAAATCTGCCCCACTCCAATCCAAAACAATGTTACCTGCTCCAACGCAAAACAATATTCCCCTCACCAATCTGCCCCACTTCATTATAAAACAATCTGCTCCAGTTCAATGTAAACCAATCTCCCCCACTGCAGTCTGTCCCACTCCAATCCAGAACAATCTGCCCCACTCCAATACAAAACAATCTGCCCCACTCCAAACCAACACAATCTGTCCCACTCCAAACCAAAATAATCTGCCCCACTGCAATCGTACCCCACTGAAATACAAAACAATTTGCCCCACTCCAACCTGTCCCACCCCAATCTGCCCTGCTCTAATCTGTCCCACTCCATTCTGCCTCACTACAATACAATCCACATCACCTCACCCCAATCCAATCCACCCCACTCCATCCCATTTCATCCCACTCCAATCCACCCCACTCCAATCCAGTATAGCCAGCTTCAAACCACCCCACTCCAATCCAGTCCACCTCACACCGATCTAATCCACCCCACCACAATTCACTCCCTTCATTCCAATCCACCGCACTGTGATCCCACCCTCCCAACTCCAGTCCAGTCCACCCGCTGTGCTGCAGTCTGCCCCACTCCAGTCCCAAATAATCTGCCCATTCCAATCCCATACAAGCTGTCCCACTCCAGTCCCAATCTGCCCCACTCCGATTTGCCCCATACCTTTCCAAAACAATCTGCCCCACTCTAATCTAAAAAAATCAGCCCCACTCCAATTTAAAACAGTCTGCCTCACTCCCATCCAGAACAATCTGCTTCACTCCAATCTACTCTACTGCAATCCAAAACAATCTGCCTGCTCCAATCCACAATATTCTGCCCCACACCAATCTGTCCAACTCCAATCCCAAACAATCTGCCCCACTCCAGTCTGCCCCTCTTCAACTTGTCCTCTTCCGATCTGCACCACTCCAATCCCCCTCACTCCAATCCACCTCACTCCAATCTGCCACACTCCATCTCCCCAACTTCAATCCAAAACCATCTTCCCACTCCAATGCACCCCACTGCAGTCCACCCCACTCCAATCTGCAGCATTCCAATCTGCCCACTCCAACCCAAAACAATCTGCCCTGCTCCAGTCTGCTCCACTCCAGCCACCTGACTCACTCATATCCAAAACAATCTGCCCTGCTCCAGCATGCCCAACTCCAGTCTGCCCCAATCCATTCCTCCCCACTACAATCCATAACTGTGTGCCTCACCACAGTCTTCCCCACTCCAATCCAATCTCACCAATTTAATTAAATCGACTTCACCCCAATCAAATCCACCCTACTCCACCCCATACCAATCCACCCCACTCTTTTCCTGTCCAATCCACCTGACTACCTCAGTCCACTCCACCCAATTCCTCCCCACTCTGACACTGCACTCTGACTCTCTGTCACTGAACCCCACCCCATCTAATCCATCCCACTCAATCCAATTCACCCCACTCCAGTTGAATCTAATCCACCCCTCTAATCCAATCTTATCTACCCCACTCCATCCCACTCCTATTCACCCCACTCCAAACCACCCAATCCAGTCCACCTCACCGCAAATCAATCCACCCCACCCCAATCCAATTCACCCCACTCTAACCCAATCCATCTACCCCAATCGAATCTAAACTTCTCCAGTGCAGTCCACCCCAATGCAATTCACCCTACTGTACCCCAATCCAATCCACCAGACTACCTCAGTCCCCTTCAACTCACTCCACCCTAATCCTCCCGAGTCTGCTCTACACCACTCCACTCTACAACAATGCACTCTACAACTCTGGCACTGAAACACTGAATTCTACTCATCTCTACGACGTTCTGCTCCGCCTACTTCACTCTGACACTCTACTCCAACAAATCTACACTATATCACTACTCCCACACTCTATGACACCCCACGCCACTAACTTGTAGCCATGCTGAATAGCAGCTACACTAGTGTACAACATGGCAAAACACATTGCCAAGCCAATACCTGTTGTATAGGCAAGACCTACTAGATTTACCAATGCTTGTTAAGTGGATGTGAACAATGCGCACATGCTTTTTGCATTTAATCAGAGCGAGGGGAGTCAATGGGTAAAGTTGGCTGACCCATTGTTCCATGCTGTGTGCTCTATTGGGCAGAAGCAAAATGTGAATGACAGTGTAACAAAGCATCAGATACAGCCTGTTGACCAACAGCCCCTTTTTTTTAAATATACAATGATTTAAAAACAAACAAAAAAACAATAGTCTGGCAGGTCAGCTAAAGCTGTCTCAAATGACAGACCTAAAAAGAATTTGCCTGTTCTGCTGATGTACAAGAGTGCTTTCTTTAGCCCCAGGGGAGACTCTTTGTATATATCATCGGTTTAGAGCCGCTTTCAAATTCTGATGTGTTGGGTCACTACAGGTGATTTATAGGTTGGTTGGGCACCACTGTGTTTTAATACTTGCCACATGCTGGAATGTGTGGAAGGTTACCTAGGCAATCAGTACGAGAGCCCCGGACTGCAGAGGCAGGAGTACTTCACCTAGTTTTACAGATACTGAGGGTGTCAGTAACAGCAGGTCCCGGTATTACCGGGGATCATGAGTTGACCACCTATAGTATTCTGTGTAAAGTGGACTAGCGTGTGAGTTTTAGTAGTTTTGCACTGATTTCTCTATTTATACTCCGAATTATAGCCTTTTTACAGCGGCTGTAGTCCTCCTGGTGTGTCCTGGAGTACCTGTCCCATATCAAACATGTAGAATTCCCCTCATCCAGGTCACTGGGTACAAGAGTACTTAAACGCAAGTAATTCCATTTTGGCTGCTTTCCCCCACAGCTGAATTACAGGGTGAAACATGACGGTTCTGTGCTTGCTTCAGTGGTCGTGATGAATACTGAGACTATTCCTTGGGAAGTGATTTTTGTTGAGAACCAAACGGTAATGTATCATTGAAATGAGCTGTGTAATTGTCTACTGTTGATAAACCGTTTCATGCAGCCCAGACACCAGGCAGAAGTACCTCACAATTGCTAGTGAGTTTATCTAAATCCAGCTCATGATAAGTAAGTAAAAATAGTCATTTTTTTCCAAGTAATTTAGCCTGCCTTCCGAAAGTTGTCATTTTCACTTTTACATGGCTGCTTCCATTCCATCAAGAGTGCTGATGAACCTCACAGTGTATATTGCTATCCTCTCCTTTCTAGACCTAGCAGAATGTGCAGATGAGCCCTGTGATGACTTCACTGTGAGACAGACGGAAAAAGGTTACGAGTGCACACTGGCAATCCCCAGCAAACTGTTCAAGTGAGTATATTGTAGTTCAGTGTGTGGGGGGGCAGTAAAAACATTTCTGATGTGCATTTCACCAGGACTCATTTTTATTTTTTTTCCCAAAATTATATTTAAAGTTTTTATGTGCTACAAGAACAGTGTTACTCCAATATTCCAACCAAAATCGCATAAGGACATATAGTTATGGGAGGACAATCATTTGGTTTCAACACTTGAATGACCAAAAAAGGAAATCCATAATCATAAACAGTTCTACATTGACTATTGGCAACAAGGTTTATCAAAATGGGTGACTTTATTTTAGCTCCAAGTGCTAGTAGTAAAATTCCCTCACAGTGATATATGAAATATAGAAAGTCCGGTGGATCATCTCCCTCCCCGAACGATAGGGAGGTACTTTACAAGTCCCTAATCAATACAAAACTATAGACATGTAAAAATTGTAAATGAAGAACTTGGCGGACAGATTGGAAAAATGAATGCTATTCTTGAAAGACCCAGGTCAATCTGCATTTATTAGAACCCACCAGACTCTCAACAACATTAGAAGAGTAGTGCATTTAAATGAGAAGGCAAACAGATGCTCTGTTCCTATGAGGGTCCTTGTGATCGCTGCCGAGAAGGCATTTGGCAACGTTGAGTGGTCATTCCTGCAACAAATAATGTCTAAAATCGGCATAAGACCATAGATGGAGGATTGTATATAGGTGGCATACCAGAACCTTTCAGTGCAAATAATATTCAATTGCATTAAAACAAATAGCTTTGGGAACGAGACAGTGGCACCCGTTGTCCTTGCTTCTTTTTGCTCTATGCATACAATCACTCGCCCAACTAATTAGACAAACACCAGAAGTAGGAGAAATGCCATTTTGTGGTGACAAACATAAAATCTAACTCTCTGTGGATGACATTTTGTTGTCAATCGCAGATCCAGTAAATTCCACTAGTCTAATTTCGTAGAAATATGGCAGAATCTCCGGACTCGAAATCAATATTACAATCTCTGAGACAATGGGTATCAAGCTAGACAAACTGGTGAGGCCAGAAATAGACACATCTTCCCGTTGAGGTGGGCTAAAAAAGTGGCCCAATACCTGGCTGTACGTATAGCTCCAAACACTACAAGACTTGTTTTAGACATACTTTGCCTCCTTGATACGGGAGATAATGGGCGCTCTAATGCAGTGGAGCCCCATGTTTGTATCATGGATGGGTAGAATGAATGCTCTAAAATTGAAGTGAACTCGATGGGCGAATCCCTTTGAGATACATTATGGCTCCCAAAACATAGCATGCCAAAGATGGCCAAGACCACTGATGGAGACATGGGACTCCCTGATGAAATTCCCATTAGTCACTGCTTTACCTTTCGCAGTTACATTGGTGCTGAAAATCCTGAGTTCAATTCAGCCTTGATTACCTGCAATGTATGAAGTGGAAGCAGGATGACTGCACCATCCTACGGGGTTTCTTTGTAGGGCAATCAATTAAATCATTTAATCAGTGCAAATAGGATTTTAGAGTAACAGAAGTGCAGAGACGTCAGGATTGATGCCTCGTGCCACAAAAACTGAAACGGATCCTCCCCGACACTAATGGTTGTTGCTGGGGCGGGTTCGGAGAGGAGGCTTCTGCGCTACCTGTGTGTTGGGCCTGCCCGAGACTCAAGGTGTTTTGGAAAGAAATCCTAAGCCATATAAGGAAAATAATAGGTCTGCCAATACCACAGGAACCCTTAATAATAGTTTCGGGAATATGACCCCATAACTGGGGACAAAAAGGGAAAGGGGTGCTGGATAGGGATCTCACATATACTTTTAGCAGCCAAACGAGCTGCCGGCACACTGGGAACAGACTAAAATACCAGATAATGCATGGTGGTAATCCAGACCGTAGACATTGATGGCATTGGAGATGTTAACATATAATTTGAGAGACAAGAGGAAACAGCTAGAGGCGATCTGGAGACCTTTTATGGATTACTTCCAGGGAGACCCCCAAGCCCTACGTTGTCTGTATACAGTAAGGACTCTGAGACTGTACTGGTCATTAGAAAAGCCTGTATAGAGAGACTGTTCCTTAAGGTAAGATGATAAGGGCTAAACAGGGCCCGCACCAGCGCTGTTGACGATTTTAAAAAATGCTCGTCTTCCATGTATTGTACAGCAATGATCTGAAACGAGGTGTGAATTTATGGAGGACACAAGGAGTGAACTGACAGCAATTTGTGTTCCTGTTGTCCACATTTCATAATTTCAAAATCAATAAAATGAACTTGAAAAAACAGACGTGGCCCAGTCCTCCCCTATGTCGTCCTGTATTTTTTAAAAGGTGCCGAGCATTTTTATTAGTGGTGAGCGCAAAGCACTCCTTCCCCTGCTGTAATTTCTCTTTCGGATTCTAACCACACCCATATCACGTCAGTCATTTTCATTGGTTTGTTGGCTTGCCTTTTAAAATACGCTTGCTTTCATTTGTGAAAGGCATGCGTACGTCATGCCTTTTCCGGTGTTTAGCCCACCTACACAGCACCGGTAAACTACTGAAAACATGCGAGGCTCGATGTTTTCAGCATGGCTTCTGGACTACTTTATCTTTTCATTTTCCACGCAGCGCAATGGCGCTGGGGTTTACAAAATGTGATTGCGCTTGGGTTTTTACCATTTTCAATTTCAGCGCGATCGTGCTGCATTTTACATAGCGCAATCGTGCTGTGTTTTTTTTTCTTTTAATTTGTATGGCAAGAAAAGTCCGGTTAGGAGTTTACAGCGCTAATAGCTCTAACTCGTTTTCACTTCTGTTGCAAACATATGAACGTCACCTTCAAATTGTAGCACATGCTGGCATGCCAGTGACCTATTAGCATTGCCAATGACTGTCTTCATCACGGAGCTGAAGACAGCACTTGTTTGATTTCTTGTGATAGGCCTCTTATAATAATTCCTGGGTCTCAGCACTCATGTAGCAGGCCACACACAACAGTACACATCGAGTGCAGCTGCACTGCAGCATTTACAGAGCAATTTCCTAGTTCTTGTGGAGAGCTTTCTCAGACGGTCCGGTAGTTAATATACATTGTCGCTGGTTGTCACTGCTGTTGTTCTGCATAGGAATAGGATAGCTCTGTCGATCTTTGCCAAATGCCAATTTTTCCCCACCTCAAATGTATACCTTACACACTTGGTAGAAAAGATAGGGCATCAATATGGTGGGGAACAATAGTGCTTCATTTTCTTATGGTACAAAATGCAATCTGGATTTAAGCCTGCTGAAGGCTGCCTTAGTTATCGTAGAGTTGACACAAGAATGGATGCGATGCTACCACCTGAAGCAAAGAGATTCTGGAGGAACATTAGCTAGCTCACTGATTGATATGGTCGTCATAGATTGATTTCAGCTGAGCAGTCAGATGAGCAGACAATGAAATCGAGGCAAGGCACAGCAAGCCAGAAATCCAAGAGAAGGATAAAGCATGTTTGGATGGGTGTGTCAGGTTCTCCTATCTCTAAGAAAAAAAAACTGAAAAAGAAAAACTTAAAGGAATATATGGATATTAGGGGCTCCTCCAAGAGATCTCTGTTCACTCTAGCGTGCCTGTCTTTTGTTTGGTTAACAGGAAAAATTAAAGGGCGGGGAAAAAAAAGGGCAAACTTCAAAATAACAAACCAGATGCTTGGAAATTTGGACAGGAGCAGCACAAGTTCTCTACATTCTCGCACATAGCAGGCCAACACAAATGTGCCACTTGTCTCAATTCAGAAAGAAACAAAAAAGTGAGGGAAAGGTTGAATTAATGACAGCCATTGATAATTACTCAGGGCCGCATTCCAGTCTATCACTACAGTCGAGGACCAGCCATATGCAATAAACCTTGATTCTTCTGCAGTATGACAGTGATTCCCACATCACAAGGCCACATCTCTAAATGAGCACACAAGTAACGCAAAAGTGGTTTTGGACTTATCGGGCCTCATCAAGGAGGAATGGCTTTAGTCCTCCTGGGCAATGACACAGTTGATGTGCACATAGTTTGTCCCTGTCTGTAGGAGCACAGTGAGCAAAAAAAGAAACATAAGAAATGAACTGTAATGTGCCCAAAGTAATTTCTAATGCCCAACATTAATGCAAGCCTGCCTCCCATTCTTTGTTTTTTAATTACGAACAGCGCAGTGCACACTGTGTACAGAACTGACTGCTTCTAAAATGCAAATTTGCAGTCAATCTTAAGTCTACAGCATGCAGTCAAGACAGTTTTAGCACTGGTGATGCATAAAGAGAGGTACTTAAATGGACTGTGTGCCTCTCTTCTGGTACCTATTCCACCATCTGAAGCTGGGTCAGGCATCTAAAATAGAAAGACCATGATATCATGTATTGCTAAGGGCTTGTGCGAAATGATCTTTGGCCTTAGACGTAACAATCTGAAACTGCAGCACAGCTCGGATGTAGTTATTTTTTTAGGTCGAGCTCGCAAGCTCTTTGACCTGTTGTAAGCACTAGGGCTTTTTACCACGCCTATCCCTTTCACTCGTGGGCTTGCCTTTCAAAAATTCTTTATCATTGATAAATGCTTTACGTTTGTCCTTCCTTAGGGTGGTTTTATTATCTCCATGCAGACTGCCCCTGTTACATGGATAATTGCACCATTGCCGATATTTTTTCTGCTACAGAACTTCTTTTTCCTTTTGCGTCTCTCCTTCACGCTCATGGCGGCCATGATGCTTTGAAGCGGCTCCCTTATGTCAACTGTTTTACTTTTCATTTTCAATTTAAGTGGCAAGAAAAGTCCAGCTAGGAATTTACAAAGCTAATAGCTCTAACTAGAGCAAACGAAGGACCCATTGCATTGTAAATGCTTGTTTTTAAGTTTGTCTTTCTGGTACGTCATGGCAATCCTCTTGCTACAGTATGTAGTAATAGGGATGGAACGTTTTACCTCGGGAAGGCGTCATCAGCTGTGTCGCGTTTGCGTATTCTAGTTTTTCAAATACACAAATTAACTGCTTCTACAAAACGAATTACCCTACTGAAACTAAAAACAGACTGCAGTCTGTGGCAGGGTCCTAGAGACCAGGGCGTGAATGCACCCGAATTGTGCAGTTCTGCGAAGCCATAGCTACAGCTGTACACCAGTACGTGAATCTCAGCGACCATAAAAATACGTCAGCCCCTGACTTTGCTCTAGTTATTCCTTCACCTGTCCGGTCACCCACCCCTATGAGTAGGACAAAACTCTTGCTCCAGCGTGTGCAGCTTTCCGTTTGCTCAGCTGGACTCGTGCATGTCGTCCTACAAATTGGTGCGGTGGGCATCGAATTCTGAGGGAATGATGGGAGACGGCAACGCACCTGCACTTAACCGTTGCCGGTATCGGTACTCGTAAATATCCGTGTCCGAAGCGTCTGCCTCACACCCACTTTAGCCCCCACCCTTGCAGTGCGCAATCAGCCTTACGCCCACTTCCTTATAAAAAGGCAGAAATAAGATATCATCCATTCCCTGCCAGTGGTTTGATTTAAGGTACACGGAGGAGCAGCGGGATTTGAGAGCTAAGGTTTAGGTATTATCATAACTTCAGAAATTCCGCCTTTATTAATTTTTGTGCTCTGACTACTATCACTGCCCTGTTAACTGTTCCCCTCTTTGAGCTTTACTTATGTATGTATTTATTTTACTTTTTTAAACTTATGTCATTGTTTGTGGGTGCGTGGTCTTCAGTGCCTCCCTGGCTAGTCCAGTGTCAGGGTATCCGTCCGTTTATTTGGCTCCCTTGCATAATAGCGTTTGTGTGTTCTCTGCTCCCCTTCCCTCCTCGCTGAAGGGCGTAATCGTTTACCCCAGCCCTACGTGCAGAAGTGGGGGGAGCGGTGATTTTGTTCAGCCCCCCGACTTGAACAGAGTAGTTGTGAGGATAGTTTTCTCGACCCTGCGTTGCCCAAGATCAATGGTGTTGTTTATTTCCTCGCTCTTTCCACAGCCTTGATCACGACGAGAGGATAATTTGATTAATTTACAATGGCGCGGTGTTTTTTGTCCCCCCACATTGCCCAAACGAGCTGTGGGGACAGATACTTTTCTACACCCCTACCTTGCCCAAAGGTGGGGATGGTGCTTATTTCTCCTCCCACCATGCTCAGTGTTTTTTTGTTCACCCCACTTTGTCCCGGGCAAACATAAGGAGCCTTGTGACTCGCCTTAAGGAAAAGTAGGAGTTTCATTTTTCTGATACTTAATCTCTTTTTTTCTTGTGATTACGGAAAAGTACGAATATATACATAGCTGATGCAAGCGATGGTCAAACTCGCATTCTGGCTCATGTCCCCAAAATAGCTGAAGGAAATTCAATAAACCAAGGAAAGGCTCAAAGTGACAGAAAGGCCACAGTGCCATAAAAAGTTTGGTACATTTCATTCAACGCTTGTTAAGTTTGCTGTGATATTTGTAAGTGACGTTTTCGGACCCACCTCACCTTGTAACTTTTGATCCATTTGGGCAAACTTCTCCAAATGTGTGCTGCTCTACAAGCAACCACTGAACTTTGGGGGTACAAAGTGTGTTTACCTATGAAGTGAGCGTCAACCCTAAGTACAGAAGTCCGCCCGCATCTCTGTGAAATACGTGTGAGAGACGATTAATAACGAGTAATCATGTAATGTGGTCACTTATTGCTATGGAGGGACTCTAGTTATATTTGCAAACCACTACCATAGGCCTTGCGGTTTATTAAGTCACTAGAAACTATGGATATCAATATAGAATCATATTGCTGAATTAGAGCAATGTATATTCTGTAATCCAGAATAGCAATTATAACTAACTACAGAGCTACTATCCTTGATCTCGCATAGGATACGTTAATTCGTGATGATACCAATGAGTCCCTGAACAAAATATAGGGCCTGATTACAACTTTGGTGGAGGGGGTTAATTCGCCCCAAATGTGACGGATATCCCCCCCCCCACCATATTACGAGTTCCATAGGAAATAATGGACTCGTAATACGGAGGGCGGGATATCGGTCACATTTGGGACGGATTAACCCCCTCCACCAAAGTTGTAATCAGGCCCATAATGTGTTAGATGCTAATTTAAAAAGAAAGCTCACAATCAATTTTGAAAAGACTAGCGCTGTGATGCTTTAGCGACTGCGCTCTTTTAAATAGCAACCATAGGCTGAAATTATGGTGTCTGGCTAAAAGAAGTCAAAATTAAATGTAGGTGCTCGATAGGTCATGGATTTTTGGAGAAGCATTCAGCGATACACACTCACCCTTGCTCATAAATGTATGTACCTGGTAGTGACACACACTTAACGTACAGAAAAAGTAAAGGTTAAGACATTGACTACATTCAGAGGCCTTATGAGTTTTACTTGTTTGGTGCTAGTAATTTAGTTCCTGATATTCGGCCCTATGTGGCAAAGGTTATTCTTCACCTACACAATATTTTAGATTTAGGTGTCAACATTTTTCTGACTGTGGGCTATGTGTGAAGGGAACATATGGTAGGTGGTGCTGGGCCTTAGCGTAACTCCTTTTTCAGCAGTTTGCTCAGCTTTTTGGTTGTTAAAAGCTAAATCTAAAGTAGAATCTTGGCAGATGACCTGTGTCTAGTATCCCTGTCTGAGCTGAAATTATTTACAGCTACATCTAAACAGTACTGGAGTGAAAAATACGAACTTTGTACAATTCTCAGAATTTGCGGTATCTTCTGCTTTCTGATTGGAAAGGAGTAGTATAAAGTTCAGCAAACTGTCTGAATGTGTGAAAACGGTGGTGGGTCAGCGAAGGCCCTCCACCCCCACCCCATTGGTGGAATACTATCTACTATATATATATATATATATATATATATCTCCCCACCTGCCTGATGGGGGTCTCCGGTGAAGGTGCATCTGCTGGTTTAGCAGAGGCTTTTTGAGCACAGACAACTGTTGCTATGCTGATCCATTCCACTGTTATTCAGTTCTGATGCTTTACCATGTGTGGGATTCTAGTTTACTGCCTTCAGGTTTGGCACAGCCTTTATGATACTTTGCCTGCAAGCAATATTTGGCTGGTTACCAGGGATGTTACTTTTTTGTTAGGGTTATCACTTCCTGCATAATTAATGAGTAGGAGTGTCTATAATTGTTTGAGGCTTATGCAAAGTTTTCACTGATAAGATGGACCTCCGTGTGCATAATTTGTTCCATTCTAAAATTTTGTTAGGGGATTGTGCTTTTCTGGTTCTTCATAAATCGTTACTCCTATCCTGAGAGGACTCAGTGAGTATTCTTGTGGTTGAGGCGATCATAAGTGCCTTATGTTTTATTCTGATAGGGTTAAATCTTTTTATTTTTCAAATAGTTCTTTACCTATTGCAGCACCTCTCCTAAAATAGATGTTCCAGGCTTTTATTGTGAATTTTGATATTTTTCATTATATTTTTAATGTTAAAAAGTTGCTGGTCTCCTTTCTCTCGAGGCCGTTAACACTTTTGTTGTGAAGCCTAAGTCCGCACACATTCCTTCATCCTACCCTAATGAGTACGGAGCACAATGAGACTCCGTAACAAGACATTTCTTCTGTGTCCAGTAACCCTAGGCTGGACAGTACAATCCTGTTTATTAGGACAAGGAAACCTCACCCACATAATGTGGCATGTTTCAGCATGAGCTTCCTCACTACACCCTGGTAAGATGGTACTACCAGGGCGGACTCATCTTCCAATGTGTCAGTGAGTTCTTAGATAAAGTATGATTGCTGGATAGAGCAGGGAACCAGATTTAAAAATACCTTAGGATAAACCCATGGACTTTTCCTTTATTGGTATGTACCATAGGTATGGATAAAGTGTTAAAAAAAGGGGGATGTTTGTAGGTACTATGGCCAATACATCCAATCTTCTGACAGCCTGTTTCTGCCCATCAAAAAAGGGCTATAAACGGTCCAGGGCATTCATCAGGGCAATTCACCTAGCGAGTCCCTTTAGAACTGTGTGCACATTTGCATGTAGGTTAAAGAGGAGGCTTTTTTGGACATCATTCTCTTTGAATTGGTTGTTCAGAATAATTGATAAAGATTGATCACAAAGATTAAATGTTTTTAAACAGAACATGTAGTTATTTTAAGAAATTGTTCTCTCTTAAAAAACTAAAGCATGCCTCATTGTGTGGGTGAGGATTCCTTATCTGAAAAAAACTGGATTTGTCTCTCTAGCCTAGGGTTGCAGAAACAGAAAAAAAATAATTCTCCGGAGACTCAATGCGCCCTGTACTCAATTGGTTTGGATGTGTTACCTTCTGGAGGTAGTATGGTGTGCACTTTTTTCCTCCATATCGCTCGGTGTGATTATACACATTCATTCCTTTCCAGCGCCATGTCCCCTTAGATAACATCTGCAGTGTAGTCGCTTGAGCTACTCCACATTTGTTGTGCAAATACTATTTCATGGATGTGCGCTTCTTGCTGATCTCTTTGGCTAAACTCTGGAGTATCTGTTTGGAAAATCTGTTACTTATAACTTTGCCTCCTCCACTTTAATTGTTTCATATGTTTTAATCTCCCTGTTTATCTGAATGAAGGGTGTCTGGATTTACTAGTACTTACAAATTACTCACTAGTATAGGACTTTTTCTTCCATGGGATTCTCATTAATAGTTATAAGCACTGAATAGTCGTTCCCACTAGCGGGGTTCCAGGAGCACTTATAAAATACATGTATGTATACATATATCAATCTAAAAAAATATTTACACTCGCATTGATTGCAGCCTATAAACAGACCAAGAAGTCCACATTTTATTTTCGTTTAAAAAAAGAAAACATTTACTTTTTTATATAAGTCACCATTGAGTGTAGGTGAACATAGCAAACCTCTCACAAACTTTCTTTAAAAAGAAAAGGAAATGAAGGACAGAATTAGCAAATAGGCTGCAAGTAATAGATTGAGCTAATGCAGCTGGCACTGTGCCTTTACGAACATCACAGTCGCCTCTGTATCCCATCTGTATCCCATCATGCCTCACAAGTGACAACAGGTCAGGTCGTTTTTTCGGCTCCTGGAAACAGGATCCTGGGGCACGGAGCTCTGCCTTTTTGGCAAATATCCAGAGATAAGATTTCTTACAATTGGTTTTCATGTTATATTCAATGTCCGTTTAGGACTGGAGTAATTTAACACATTTTTTTTCCTGATGAAAAGGGGTGATTTGTCTATCAGAATGCCTTCATTTTTTGTGATGTGCCCTTACTGTGGGAAAAAGATGGCTCAAACAGATCGATACAGGGTCTGTATCCACTACCTTCCAGAAATCACCATCCTAGTTCATGCAGACACTGTAAAAACTCTCCACAAGAACAATGAGAGATGGATTAATAATCAGACTGTATGGACTACTGGAGAAACAGCAAGAAAAACAACAGGAGAAGACTGCTGGTTCCTCACAAAGCCATGGTGTAGGTCAGTCTACCACCAGAGTGCTTTCCTCCCACTCCCAGGGCTCCCCTAGAGGCAAATCCAAGGATAGAAGGCATCAAGTGGAAGGATATGGGTCCTTATCGATGTTGAGGAGTATGATGTCGAGAAACCTGCCTGTCTGTTCGCTGTCGACAAGTACTCCATCAAAGTCGATGTGCTATTCGACATTAAGGGACCACACTCTATTGCAAGGCACATGTCAAAGTCGAGAGTTGACTGCAAGATCTCTACCGTTGGCGTCAATTCCCTGTCCATCGACGCACGACCAAGGTGGACGTTGAGGCATCCACCATCGATGTCAAAGACACGCCGTCAGCAGCAAAACAACTCTCATCCACATCAAGGCTTCCTCTGTTGATGTTGAGGACTTCACTTTCACATCAATTGAGGTCAAGACCACCATTTGTGATGTCCAGGTCTAGATCTCCATCAGTCCACTTGTCACCAAGATGGTTGCAAGGCTTAAGTAAGTGGAGAAGAGGTAGTCCTGGTTCGGATTATTCGCAAACATATTCACCCTCAAGGAACACGTTGGAGACAGTCAGTTCTATCTCTCTGTCTCCTGCGCCAGTCTCATCTCCAATACTGTTAGAAAAATCCACTTCTGCACTAGTCAGGCAGACATCCACTCCTAGAAGACCAAAATCACAAAGGCAAAGGCATCAAACTCGCACTAGATCTAGTGGCTGTCTACTACAAGACCTACCTCTTTTCATTCAAGAAGATCAGCAAGGTCTCATCTCACCATAGGAGATATTCGCCTTCAACTACCTCAAGATCTTCTATAAGGGTTTACTTTCAAACCCTACAGCTCCAGCTACAGTCTCTCTAGTAGACAATCTCTTCACCTTTAATGATGTATTAGTGAGAGGGGCTATGAAATTGAACATCACAATACCCACCACAACACTTCAACTGCAGTCATCTTTGAGACTTTACACCAAAGAACCTCATCTATAACTCTAATGCCTTTGGTCCCAGGTCTTTTAGCACCAGCAATGCAGCCATTGTTGACACCTGCATCGATAAGGTCTGTCCCTTCCAGACTTGCAAAGAAGTAAAAACCACTGGATAAAACCCTGCTCTTTTTTTAAGGCAAACTCTTACACCGGATTCACTGATTGTAGCTGCAGCTAAAAAAATCACATACAATTGCTCTCACTTCTACTGCACCACTAGACAAAGAGAGCAAAAGGAAGGACTCATTGGGCAGAAAAATGTGTGTAACATCTGCAACAATTATGAAGGCGGCAAGTGTCAAAGCTCTGTTGGGAAGATAAGATAGTTCCCTGTGAGACCTTTTAAAAAAATACACTGACAAACTCCCCAAGGAAGATGGCCAAGACTTCTAAGAGGTCCTTAATGAAGGAATGCTAGTCTCATATCAAATTATTGTGGCAGTAGCAGATTCGTCAGAATTGGCAATGCATCAGTACTGCCATGGCATCGCCACAAGACGCAACTCTTGGTAGAGACTGATCGGCCTGAAACCAAATGCGCAACAGAGGATTGCTAATTCGCCATTCTGAGGCTTAATATTATTTGTCTCTCATGCAGTTGATGAAATGTCACAAATGAAGTCTGAAACAAACACTTTATAAGCAGTTGGCCTGGAAAATAGAAAGGAGTTTAGAAGGCGATACAGGCCTTATGACAGGTGTTCTTTCCCTCAGAGAGTTCAAACCAATGGCAGCAGCAACCAGAGCACATGTACCTCCACAGGAAATCTCCCATAGAGAAAGGCTGTCTCTAACAACCACAAACTGAGTCCGCGGAAAAACCTTCAGCAAAACACTGATTTACTCCTTCTCGGTCGCCTTCTCCAGTAGGAGGAGGCATAAACAATTATGTCAGAGAGAGGTACCAAATAACCAAAGACAAATGGGTCTTGAGTATTAGCAGAATGGATATTCTCTAAGTTTCATATCCCCTCCTCCTTAGATACCCCCCAACCAAACCTTTGGACTATCAGAAGGATGTGTGGCAGAAGGAGGTCAACACATTGATGCTGGTGAACACAGTGGAGGAGGTTCTGCACTATTGAAAAAGATAGGGAGTTTACTCTCAGTACTTTCTGGTTTGGAAAAGAAAGGACCTAAACATGAGTTCAGGCCCATACTAGACTTAAGGCATCTAAACAAATTTATAAAAATGTTCAGGATGCTGGCATTACACCAAATATATCCCCAGCTACAACAAGGAGACTGGATGTGTGCTATAGACCTACAAGATGCTTATTTCCACATACTGATCGTATAGAAACATCAAACATTTTTATAATTCGTAGTAGACTTCAAGCATCTTCAATTCATAGTTCTTCCATTTGGGCAAAAGTCGGCACCCAGGACGTTTTTGAACGCATGGCTGTCGTCACAGCCCATCTAAGAAAGCAAAAGATATTTGTCTACGCCTATCTAGACGATTGGTTAATATAGAGTCCATCCCCAGAAACAGCTCTAAAGCTTCTCCAGGTATGTCTGGACACATTCTCATGACTGGTTCTTCAGGCCAGCATAAACAAATTAATAGTACATCCTGTCCAAAAGATACACTATCTGGGTGCTATTCTGAATACCCAATCTGCAAAAGTGTATCCTTCGAAGGAGAGACTGTCATCTATCCACCTGAAATGTCTCACCCTGTCTCAAACTCCTCATCCTTCAACTTGACAGATATCACATTTATAGTTCCCAATGCTAGTCTTCACATGAGACCACTGCAACAGTGTCTGGAGGATCAGTGAAAGCAGTCCTCGAACAGCTGGGAACAGAAACTAACTGTCCCCGCCTGCACTCCAGTCTCCCATGGTGGACCCAGTCGAAAAATCTAAAAGTGGGAATCCCCTTCCATCAGAAACCCCCAACCCAAGGTCTTGTCACAGATGCTTCCCTCTAAGGATGGGGTGCTCACATGGGTCATTGACAGAAGCAAGGAATATTGTCTGACGAAGAAGCGTCTTACCATATCGGTCTCCTAGAACTGAGTGCGATCCACCTAGCATTTAAGTCCAGTAGGTTGGATAGAGTACTAATGACTGGATTCCAGCGCATGGCGGATTTGGAAGTAACACTTATGGTGCGCTTCCTCTCAGATCACTCCCCTGTCTGCTGTGAGGTACAGTGGGGTGGGCCCGCACCAAAGCTCCTGTCCTGGAGGATGCCAGTGGAGATACTGACAGACCCAGAGGAGAGGGAGACATTGTCGCAAACCATGTCTGATTACAATGAACACTAATTGGGGATCCTCAGTACATGAAGCCACAGAGTGGGAGGCCCTGAAAACAGCGGTGAGGGGAATATGCATGGGGCTGATGTGGAGTGCATAGACAGTTGCAGGCAGAGCTGCACAGGGAGGAGACTCTCCTAGCTTCAACACAGGAAAGGGATCCAACTCACCCGGACTTGGGGATGGAGGAACAGAGGGTGGAATTACCTAGACAAGTACACACTTATACAGTACAGGCAGCACATACATACAAAGAGGGACAAATTGGGGAGGCCCCAAGAGTGGGTCCTGCGTAGGGAATACCCACCACCAACCACAACCCATTTTACTGCCCAGAGGGTAGTGCTGTTACTACTAGGGAGGGTATCTCGGAGATGTGCCGGGTGCACCTGCAGAGTATACACTGCAGACTGCTATATTCCATGCCTAGAGGCCCTAGGCCTGCCAAAGCTCGAGTTAGCTGCAATAGAGGAGCTGGACGCTCCGTAGAACTTGAGGAGCAGAGTGCAGCACTTCACATGCTTCACAGAGCCAAAGCCTTGGTGGAGATGGCTTCCCAGCTGAATTTCACCAGACATATGCAGCAGAGACTACTCAGCACCTATTAGAAGTGTTCCTCGAAGCGCAAGATAAAGGGATTCTCCTACCAACCACGAGGGAGAGGGAGAAATGTATGTTCCTGAAGCCAGGGGGTGACAGAACTAATTCAACAGTACACAGACCAGTTACCATGATCACTTCAGAAGTGAAGATCCTGTGCAAGATGCTTGCTAACTGATTAGCTCCCCACATGACCACCTTGGTGCATGAGGTCCAGTGTGTGGTCGTCTCAGGCCATAACACTGGCTTGAATCTTAGACGCTTACCTCATGTGCTTCGCAAGGTCGAGGGACGAGACCAGGAAATGGCAACGGTCTCCACAGACTTATAAAAAGTGTTTGATACCGTGGACTGGGGCTAGATATTAGAGGTCCTGAGGGTTGTGGCTTTTGGGCCCCACCTTTGAGGGTGGATCCAGTTGCTATAAATGGGCTCCACTGCCAGAGTACGTGTGGGTCATAGTCACCCAGAGGCATCAAATCTGGATCGTGGGACACAGCAGGGGTGTCCCCGCTTCTGTTTGCCCTTGCAATTAAGCCATCGCCGATCAGAGTACCCTGCTGGGAATTACGATTACGGACCTGGGGCATATGCCCGGGGGACACGCAGCATGTTGTATCACTGTCACTGTACACCGATGATGCTTTTTCCTATATTTCCTTTCCCTGCGTAGCACTGCCACTGCTACTGTGACTACTGGATGAATTTGGAGCCCTTTGAGGCCTTCATATTAGCCAGACCAAATCATTGATGTTTCCCTTTGCCTCATTGGTCCCAATATCAGTGGAAGACCTCCCAGCTTTGGGACTACAATGTGAGCTGGCGAACTTCAGGTAACTGGGGATAATGGTGGCACACTGGGGCCAAAGAGTTGCCACTTAACATGGGCAGAATACTGGACTCCCTAAAAACCTAGGTGACATTCTGGAAAATACTTCCTCTGACCTTGATGGGCAGACTTGCCATTTCCAAAATAGTACTCCTACCCAGATTGTACTCCAGAACATATTGTGCCCCCTCCCAGCACAGGTATTCAGGCAACTAGACTTGCTTCTAATCTTGTTATTTTGGGCAGAGGGGGGACGTAATAGGATGGCACTGGCGACACTGACTAAATCCTACGAAGAAGGCGGACTGGAAGTGCAGCATTTGGGCATATACTATTACGCTGCACACCTGTAACATGCAGCAAGGTGGCTGGAGGCGGGGATAGCTGGGAGAAACAATGGATGGCAGGGATGGTGGACACAGGCTATCTTCCTGAACTACTAATGGAGGGCGCAGGAGTTCTGAAAGACATCCCATATGTAGACCAGACTGTGACAGCGTTTTGCTGTGACAGTGCTAAAACATGCTCCGTTTCACTGGGAACTTTTGATATGTATAATAAAGCCGATCAGACAAATGACGAACATGTCCTTCCAGCCCTGAAGAGAGGGAGGGTGTGAGCATTTCGGAGACTTGCACCCTATGAAGCCTATATATCGTTTTAGGACGTCTGCGTAGATTTCTGACTAGGCCCTGGACACTTTCTGCATCACGCGGGCCTAACAGACGTGGCCAATCAGACCTGGCCTGACATCCCGCAGCACCAAAGACTACCCACACATTGGGGATATTACTGACCTGTGGATCGGGTAGACATCTGATTTCACTCTATTACAAAGCCATGAGAACTGACGCTGTGAGTACACAACCAAGGGCTCGTGCAGCCTGGGAAGCTAATGCAGACTTCCCCCTAGAAGATGGGGATTAGTCACAAATTTGTGAACTTACACAAACAGTCTTTAGCAATGCCTGATTTAAACTCATACATTACAATTTACTCCGCAGAACCCATTTAACCCCAAGAGATCTGCATCGCAGGACGCACACCCGACCGGACATTTGTCCTAGCTGCAATGTTGAGAAGGACAGTTTCCTACACTGAGCACGGCAATGTAGAGCAGTGCACAACTTCGGTGCATGAGTAGTGGACAACATGATGCAGGTCACTCACGTACACATAGCTCTCACACCACAGTGTTGCTTGCTGGGAAACTTTAAAAAGCCGTAAAATGACATATAAGTTTGCCCAGTTGATCATTGTACTAGCTCGATGCAGAGGCCATTACATGGATGGGTCAGCAAGCCCCAGAACTAGAGCAATGGAACAGAGATATGGATGAATGGTCCTTAGCAGAAGAAGTCCATATATGACATAGCGGAAGAGATGTACAAAGGGGACGAGGCACTACATGCTTGGCGAACCCTGTGTGATAGATTTTTGTTTTCTCGCGGCCGCAGCAGCAACAGACTCTCTATAGTGATAGCTCTGATGACTCCACTAATGAAGACAGTGATCATATGGGGAGTGTTGGGGTTCCCTCTCTACTGCTGGAAAGCACGCACTCATCTCTAGACGAGGGGAATAGGCCTGGTTTACTGTGTGCTACAGGTCGAACAAGATAATGTTGGCTTTTAGACAGTGCACGTTCCCGTGCATTGCCCTATTTGTCATTGTTATGTATGCCGCTAAAGTATATTGTATAAACCTGAAAAATAAAGTTTTTTTTTTTTTTTTTAAGTCCTTCCTTCCTTTGATGAATATGAACTCCGTTAGTTCAGAGAAACAAAAACAAACAATACTACAACAATGCATTACGTGAACAGACGGAGAGACTCATTCCAAACCTCTGTCCCTTGAATCACAGACCATATGGAAATGGCTCATTGCGAGGAACCTAACATTTACAGCAGTAGACCTTCCAGGTGCTCAAAACAGAGAAGCAGATTCCCACAGTCGTACTATTCAGGGCAACTACAATTGGATTCTAAACTATGAAGTACTGGAGGACATTTTTCAGGAATGGGGCTATCCACAACTAGACCTGTTTGCAGACACAGATACCAAAAAATGCCAAGTCTGCACCCCCTGATTTTACCAGCTGAGGTCGAAGGGAAATGCCATTTTGATCAACTGGTCAACAAAATTTCTCTGTGCTTTTCCATCGATCAATCCTATTCCGGCAGTCTTGATCAGCTATACAAATCCAATACCAGAATAATGCTAATAGTGCTGGAATGGCCTCGTCAATGGTGGTTCACAGACATTCTTCACACTCCAAGTGCCTGCACAAGAGGTTGCCATGCAGACAGGCTCTCCTTTACAAGTCAGAAGGTCAGATTCTCCATCCCAATTTTCTGTCAGTGCTATTAATCACTTGGCTCCTGAATTCTTACAAAATGGCCATCTAAAGCTACCACAAGACTTTATGGACATTTCCTAACCACCCTTCCACAAGAAAATCCTGTGCTTAGAAATGAAAGAGAGTTTGTATTTGGTGTATTCAATACAATTCTGATCCATTTAATTGTCGTGTTGAAGTGGTGTTACCTTACCTGCTTCATTTAACAATGTCTTATTTACTTTACTCCTTTAGTAATGTACGCCTCGCTGCCATAACTGCCTCAAGAAAATCCCTCTCATAAACCTACTTTTTTAAATTCCTGTATTTAAGTAGTTAAGAATTTCTTAGAGTTTATTAAGAAGATTTTCCCTCCAGTTAGAACTCCTTTTCCTCCATGGGAGATTAACATTGTTTTATCTTAATAATTAAGGGGGCCTCCTTTCAAACATATTCACAAGGCATCGTTACAGCACCTTACATGGAAGACAGCTATATTAGTCACAATTACTTCAGTGCACAGAGTAAGCGAAATCCAAGTCCTGTGTGCAAATAGACCATATACAATTTTTCACAAAAACAGAGTTTAATGAGAACTTATCCCACTTTTCTTCCTAAAGTAGTCTCTGATCTCCACATTAATCATTATTAATCGAACAGTTTCTTTGCCCATTTATTTTTCCAACTCCTTCAACTCAGTCAGAGAAATCTCTCCACTCCCTTAATGTATCAAGGGTGTTGAAATTCTGTTTGGCCAAAATTGGAGAAATAAGAAAATCAGACAGGCTTTTAATAAATTATGTGCCATTAAGAGCTGGTTTGCCTTCTAAAAACACAATTTGTATCAATATGGATAGTTTCTTGTACCATTTTTGCATATAATTTGACAAAGAAACCCTTACCTGGGAGGCCATAAGCTCATTCTACGATTTAAAGTGGCGACTATAGCCCTTCTTTAGGAATGTCCCCATTGCAGATATTTGCAAAAAAGCGACCTAGAGATCTACCATACTTTCACTAGGCATTATTGTCTAGGTTCAGACTCAAGGGAAGATACTCAAGTAGGGCACGCATCATTGAGTAATTCTTTTGGGTAATTATATGGATTGTCTCTATTTCTTGTCCGCTCTCTTAGGGATGGGCTTGCTATTCTTTTCAGCAGTTACGACTGTTGATGAGGATCCCCTCAAAGAAAATGAAACATTATTTACCTGTAATCCTAATTCTCTTTCAGGGGTATTCTCATCCAAGTCATAAGCGACCCTCCCTCGTGCCCGGACAAGAAATACTACTGTCATCATTAAATGTAACCCAGATTCCTAGGCTGTCCAATAAAAATGACCTGACCTAACTTTCACCTTTGGGGCATGATGGGCTACTTGAGGGTACTGTGAGGTTCTTAAAGGCACAGTGCCAGATGCATTAGCTGAGTGTATTACTTGAGGCCTATTTGCTAAATCTGCCTTCATTTTTTTTTTTTTTTTTAAAGGAAGTTTGCGAAAGGCTTGCTTTGTTCAGCTATTCTCTACTGCGAGTTAAATGAAAGAATGTTTTCTTTTTCAAAATGAAAATAAAATTAGGACTTCTTAGCATGCTTATAGGCTGCAGTTGTTGTGAGTGTAAATATATTTTTAGATTGATGTAAGTGTACATGTGTTTTTAAGTGCTCCAGAGTCTGCGCAGGTGGGTGGAACTATTCAGTCCTTATGTCTTTGTTGAGGATGCCCCTGGAAGAGAACTAGAATTGCAGGTAAGTAAATTTTCCCTTCGTCTTTATCAGCATGACTTGGGAGGAGGGAGAGAGTCTCGCAATGCCTTCTGAAGCTAGTTAAACTGTATTTTTTTTTTTATCTTTTATGTAGCACACACACAATGGACCAAATTTTACCTTTCCACAATGAAAGGTCGTGAAGCAAGAGACACCAGGGAACTGGGTGATTTAGCAAGACAACTTGTTCCTCAGACCTTTGCAGAAGAACTCCAGAATAGCTCTACCTTAGATGAAGTAGGTCTGAAGCTTTGGACCTAACGTTGAGAATCTTTGCTCCTCTTGAGTTTTAAAATGAGAGCAAGGTGCCACTAAGGGAATGGTCTTCAGATTGTATTGGACGACTGGCCATTATCAAACAATCTTCTCTGCAGGGTAGTTAGGTGCCTGTCCATGGAGGCTTGTGTGCATCCAGGTAAAGATTTTAAACACCACCCTATTTTCCCAAGGAACCAATAGTTAGCTTTCCTCAACTGTGAATTTAAGTCTGTCATAACAGCTCAAAAAATACTGGATGGCTGTATTCTGGATACATTGAATATGAGCAACCTATGTCCCTGTAAGATCCCCAAATCTGCAGTTATCACAGTCTCTTCAGAATCAATCAAGGCACCCTCTAGTGCCTCATGAGAATGTTTAGTAGGAAAACATAGTACACTGTGGGATTGGTGTATTTTACACTAGCAATTTTTGTTCACTTGATTGATGTGAGAACTGAGGCTTATACCTCCTTCCCATATAAAGCCTAGATCGTTGCTTGAGTCTGATAAATGGGAAAGGGGGGGTAATATGTGTATTTTGTATTTGATTTACTATTCTAATTAATACTCGAGGTTACAATATATAAAATATATTGATTTTGTTCCTTCAGGCACTCTATGTTGTCTAAAACCTGCTTTTTTGTAAAATTTAATATTTAATGTACACCTGATTGCTTTTACTTTTTAATCCTCATATAGAAAAAAATCATATTGGGCATTAATTATTCCTGACTGCATAGTTATTTTAACAATAGTGGAAGCAGATATTCAATCCTACCAAGATCTCTTGCTTAATGCAAGATGTCTATGTATATATTTATGTAGCTGAGTTGTGGGTGATTAATGCATTGTGATGTAGTGTTCTTTAAAGCGTTAAGTCTTTAACTCTTTCCTAAATTGAAGCAGCCAGGCTTTTTGATATGGACACTTCGGTCATATCTTCATTGGGCCTTTATTGTTCTTCGAAAGGAGAGGATCTTTTTTTCTGGCAAAGAAACTACTCCATGAATTTGAACTGAAGATGTGCCTCTTCAGTGAACACCACATCACAATGCTACTGCTTCAATGATTTGTTGACTGTATATGCCTTTGACCCTGCACAGCTCTCCACTCCCTTTGCCCAGGCTGGTGCCACACTAATACCATATACATGAATACTGACTCAAATGGAAGAATTTTAGTATGTACAGGTACTCTGAGGCATTTGTTTGCTTGAACACTTATCCAATCAACTACTGCCTTTTTTACAAACATTGATCAAAAGGTAAAGATTGCTGTTCGTATGGAGAGTTTTTAATACCCTCTATTGTGCAGACATGAATCATGGCATCAAAGCTAATGTTTCCAGAGACTAGGATTAGAAAACACTAGTGGGGACTAGAACTGCTGAACATATCACTCTGTCTCCATGTATTTAATTCCATACTTTGAGAAAAGCATCCTTACTTTCACTCAGGGAAGGAAGCATGTCGCTGACCTCTGACACTGTTGAGCATTCCTTGCTTTTGGAACACCAGAAGTCGGTGTTGGGAGCCGATTTGGTGGTTGTGATCTAGAGACTGTGCTTAATTTGAGCTGGTGTTCCATGTGCGACCCACTGGTACACATTTTTTTTGGGACTAGCACTTTTCTTATCAGCCTTTGAGCCAGAGCAAGAGAGAAAAAGGAGGAAGGGAGGGAGAGAATGATGGAAAAACTGTGTCAAAGAAGGAAAGGATTAAAAATAGTGTTTAAAGTGAGATAAAGGGGCACAGAATGACTGTTGGTGGATGAAAGAGGGATGAGGTAGCATCAAGACCTTTCTGCCTCAGACATTCCATAGCGCAGGACCTGGGCTTTAGAGTAAAGTCTTGGGCCACCTCACTTATTCTTTTACAAATTAATTACTGTCTAGAGAACAGGTCACAGTGTGTAAACAAGAACCCCCTTCCTGTCATCACCTCTAGCACCTCATTGTGAGTCCCTCAGGAATGCGGTAACTCCCCTCTGTTATTTAACTGTTAAGACCCACCACTGCTTGGGACTGCTCATATTTCCCTCCTGTGCAGGCAGCATCCAGAACTAATCTCGGGTGGAAGATCTTTGTGACACTTCAGAGATTCTGACCTCGGTGCTCACTAATATTATACACTGACAGTGAATAAAGGGCCCACATTTGAATTTAGAACAATACAGAAGTAATTCTGCTAGGCTGTAAACCTGCATGCTCCGCGCCCATAGCCTGCCCTTGCACCTCCTGCCCCGCCTCCTTGTTTGGTATGATAACTATGACTCCAAGGCCAGTGGGGCGGATCAGAGACGTGGCTAAGAAGAACAAAAATATTCTGATACTAGATTATTAAACATTGCAACATGTGGATTAATGAAATATACATTTGTCCTAAGACCTTCGGGAATATGGCGGCCGTGTAAGCATCGTGGTCACGAGCTCTCCACGGCCGGCGTTCGGGTCTGAAATGCCGAAACGCCACGCCTCGAGGCTGTGAGGCCGATGAGCCTCTCACCATGCCCCCGCCCCCCATGTGAGTCAGGGAGAGACGGGGAGTTGAATTTCATTGTGGAGAGGCCAAGGTTCGGCGTTCCACACACAGGATTCTGGTCAGTGGCAGCTTGCACTTTGTATCGAGGGAAACGTTTTCTTCGCCTCCGCTGTTTCCGGGGGCCACGTTTGGAAGCAGCTTTTAATATCTTCAGGAAGGAGTCAGGGGAGGAACCCAAGGATCACAAAAAGTATTTTTCTGCCATTTCAGTGGGAGGCACTGTTTTTATGACGCCAGTAAAATCAGTAAGGCTTTGTGCACCCAAGGCTTACTTTCCGAGGGGGACAAGTTGGTTTCTCCCATTGCACACTTTTTGAGGAATACTCCACGCTGCGTAGAGATTCAGCCCCCACAATCCTTGGAGAACTCTCCCTGCTCCCAGACCCCCCCTCAGCCTCTTCCCTTGGGTATGGGAAGCAGGCTGGCGAGAAAGAGTCAGCGCATATTCAATCTGTTGTGTGTGGTGGGGCGCAGGGTTCTTTGGACATGAAGGCCTTAGAGTCTGGTCTACTTACTCATGATTCTACAGTACAGAACCTCTTGATTTCCTTATTTGAGGAGATCAGAGGTAAATTTGAGGTATCTGAGTATAACCAAAGAAAAATCAGAGAGTCCTGTGCGGCATTGGAAACTAAACCGAATGCGTTGATTGAGAGGATAAGTAAATTGGAGACGGCGGTTTCAGAACAGGAAGCCCGAGTACTGTCCAATTCCCGGGATATTTCTCAGTTGACATGCGATGGCAAGATGGTTCAGGAGAAGCTGGAGTCTTTGGAGAATAACTTATGGAGGAATAACAGTAGGTTATTGAATGTACCTGGAAGGCTGGAAGGGGATGATATTAAGGCCTTTGTATTAACCCTGTTCAAGACATTTTTCCCCGCAATGGACCAGATAAGGTTGAAAGAGGATATACAAAGGGTTCACCGGGATCCCTTCAGGAGGAAGCCTGATAGGAAGACCCCCAGAAAGATTCTTGTTAACTTTGGTACTTACTCTGTAAAAGAAAGAATTTTGTCTGATGCTCTCAAGGCGGGTAGCTTTTCAATGGGCGATTGGTCATTTAGGATTTGTTCAGATCTTTCTAAAACAACTTTAGATAGGCAGTGGGAACTGGGGAAGTACATGCAGGATCTCAGGTCCTATGGCGCCACAGTCCAGATGAGGTTCCCGGCCTTTTTGAAGATTATGTGGAACAATACCATGTACAATATTAGGGAACCCGCTGAAGTCCAGGCATTAATTGAGAAAATGAAAACTTAATGTTGATGTATTTTCCTTGAGAAGAGCCGGCCGGCTCGAGCTCACATGGGTGGTAATAGTCACCCTTTGAACGACGAGGGAGGGTTCCCATGGGTGAAGGAGGTATTGGGTGTGTTTGGGATACAGGTCAGGTGTTTTTTTTTTCACATGGAATGGGAGGTAGGTGGTGGGTGGGGGAATGGTAGGGGAGATGGGAAGTTATGCAATGCTTGAAAATGTCCTCAGCAGTATGGTATGTATTCTTATGAGGGGCTTCAACTTTTTGTTGAGTTCATGGTTCTCCTGCGATAACTCTTCTCTAATCGACAATGGTTAACTTGAAGTGGGCTACGTTGAAGTTTTTATCATGGAATGTTAATGGCTTATGGGTTCCTGGGAGGAGGAGGAGGAGAATTTTTGAATTTTTAAAAAGGGTAGAGGAGGAAGTAATTATTTTACAAGAAACTAATTTGTTAGAGACCAAATGGAATGTATATCTTAAACATCTGAATTGGGTGGGTTATTGTGCATGTACTAATCAATCTTGCGCGATTAAGGGGGTGGCAATTTTGATAAAGAAATCAGTAGGAGTGAAGGTTGTTAATGTTAAGAAGGATCCTAGGGGTAGGTGGCTGATTGTGGAGGCCGCCTTGTACGGTACCTGGTTTACGAACACTGAGTATTATGTTCCTAATGTTGATGACTCTTCACCCTTTCAAGATCTCTTTACCCATTTATTGGTCGCTAAACACCCGATTATAATTGGTGGAGATTTTAATGTTTTATTGAATCCAATTTTAGATAAATCTACACCAAGACCAACGGTTAATTCACCCAAAACCCGGTCAAGGATAAAACAAGGAATGTTGGATCTTGGTTTAATAGATATTTGGCACCAGAAGGGTGGGGTGGGCCCCAGGTACACATTTAATAATAAGAAATATAGTCATCATTCAAGGATAGATTTCTTCTTAATTCAACATCAGTTAAGGGACATGGTAATGTCGGTTTGTCACGCCCCCGCACATCTTTCAGATCACTCAGCAGTAATAATGCAAGTCTCCCTTAATAGCCAAGTGTCTACTCCCAGGTGGACAGTTAACCGTACTCTGTTTTTGGACGAGTTAATTGTGGATGGGTTGAGGAAAGAGACTAATGAATTTTTTTAATTGAATTATGGATCCACCACATTGCAGACATTGTGGGATGCATATAAAGCCTTTATTAGAGGTAGGCTTGTGGGGTTGGCCACTTATAGATACAGGGTGGAGAAAGATCAATTGAAACAACTTGAGCTTAAGATGGCTTCCTTGCAGGATGCTACTTTAAGAGTGGAGGAGAAACAGAAGGGGTTTTTCAACGCTCAGTTAGAATCTGCAAAATCTGAGTTGGGCTTATTTTTAGAGGGGAAAGTGAGAAGGGCATGGGAATGCAGCAGATTTGCCCACTATGAATATGGGGAAGGCTGTGGGAAACTTTTAGCTTGGAAAACCAGATCAGATCGTTCTAAGAATGTAATTTTACTTGTCAAATCAGAGGTTACGGGAGCTGTACTCACATCCAATCCTGAGATAGAGGAGGCTTTTATGGGTTTTTTCAGAGCTTGTACACAGAAGATCAGCATTCTTCTGAAACGTCTGTAAAGGAGTATTTGGAAGCGCTTCATCTTCTTCAGTTAACAGCATTTAATCAGAACCAACTCGCTAGGGAAATAGATTCTGGGAAGGTGAGAGCAGCAATTCAGAATTTAAAGAAGGGGAAGGCTCTGCCTAATAAATTATATGGTAACCTTTGCAAGGGGTTGGTAACTGTTTTGACAGAATTGTTTAATCTTCTTTTACAGGAAGGGGTTGATATGCCCAAGTCTTGGGGTGAGGCAGTTATTAGCCTCCTTTTGAAACCAGGGAAAGATCCGGCCCTCTGTAGTTCATACAGACCAATATCTCTGTTTAATTCAGATTATAAGCTTTACACTCACATTTTGTCCAACAGGCTTCAGAGTGTGATTTGCCATTTGATTCATGAGGACCAGAAAGGGTTTGTTATAGGTAGATATTTGCATGAGTTGACTCATTACTTGTTGGGTGCAGTGGATCTGGCGACCTCTGAAAAAGTTCCTCTATTGGTCCTCACATTGGACACAGCCAAAGCTTTTGATCAGGTAAATTGGCGTTTTTTACAATGTGTAATGGAGGCCTTTGAGTTGGGCCCATAATTTATGGAGGCAATTCAGGTCATTTAAAAAGATCCATCTGCTTGCATTTTGATTAATGATAAGTTATCTTCTAGTTTTAGCATTCAGAGAGGGACACGCGGCAAGGTTGTCCGCTATCCCCTCTTCTTTTTAATTTATATATCAAACCTTTAGCAGCTAGAATTAGGGCAGATAGAGTGATCCCTCCTTTTCAATGTATGGGCTGGGAGAAGAAGATTGCTTTATATGCTGATGATCTTATGATGTACACTGGGGACTTGACACATGTTCTCTCTAGAATTTTACTACGTTTAAAGGAGTGGAGAAGTCTCGGGTTATTCCGTTAACCCAGAGAAAATGGAAATTATGTGTTGGAATACTACTTTTGATAGCCCACTGGTAAAGCAACAGATTAGATACCTGGGAATTCAAGTTATTCCCAACCTTAATGAATTGGCTAGGGATAATTCTGATAAGCTTTGTAAGGAGACTCGTAACTTACTTAAGACTTGGGCTGGGCTCCCTCTGTCTTTTATAGGCAGAGTAAATATTCTTAAGATGGTCATTCTTCCTAAATTTACATTCCTGTTTAATACCATCCCCTTGGAATTCAAGAAGAGTTGGTTTCAGAAGATGCAAGCCGATTTAACCTTGTTTGTTTGGTCATCAAAAGGTGTTCGGATTGATTGGCAAAAACTATGTAGGCCCAAGGGGAAGGGGGGATTGCAGCTCCAGATTTCTACAAATACTATTTAGCCTTTCACTTGAAAAATGTTAGGATTTTGCTACGGAATAGGTCTGAATATACGTTCCTTTGGGGCGCAGTGACTCAAGAGTTTTTAGCGGCTGGTAGTTTTTTCTTATATAGGTTTGGTCACCCGAAATTTTTCAAAAAGATCCGATTGAAGCTTCTTAAGGATGCTGCCAGAGAATGGTGGTTGGTACGCCAATCCCTCCATATTTATTATTGCAGTCCAAGGGCTCCGGTCTGGGATTCCCCTGGCACTCCTGAGTTTCTTTTAGATAGATTGGCCTTGGTGTTAAAGGGAGTGGCGAAGTGGGGACAAATTTTGAAGGATGCTAAGTTGGTGTCCTGGTCAAGATTTGAGGAACTAACAGATCATAAGCTTTCAAGATTTAAATATTTACAATTAGCAAGCTCGGCGGCATCCCTTCAGGAGAAAGGGGGAGTGTACAATTTTTGGGAAGAGAAATTATCTTTGATCTTGGTACATAAAGAAGTCTCTGTTTGGTATCAGGCATTGCTTGATGCTTCAGATTCAGCAGTTTTGCTTCTCGAGAAGAAATGGGGAGAGGTCTTGCCGGATTTGGATATAGTGAATATTTGGGAATTGTCAAGCTCCATGCTGTGGTCGGTAACTAGATCAGCCGCTTTGAAAAAATACCAACTGTTTACAATGCATAGGGTTTATTGGTCTCCCCAGAAGTTATCCACTGTGGGGAAGTCAGAAAAAAAGTGTCCACAATGTGGAGAGCTTAATGCAAGCGATATACACATGTTTTGGAGTTGTCGAAATCTAGGTATTTTTTGGTCAGGGATTAATGGTTTTCTTAAGTGTTTTAGAAGCACTGAAGTGGAGGTGACCTCCCCTTTAGTATTCTTTGGCGTCTCCCTCGGTTCCACATGGGATCAGAAGTTATCTAGGCCGCATAAGTGTATATTGTTTATTTTTATGCTATTGGCTAGGAGACAAATATGTTTAAAATGGGTCTGCCCAATACCCCCGAATGTTTTGGACTGGCTGTCTTCAGTAGATTACTTTTCTTGCTTAGAACGTAGTGGTCCAATGGCTAATAACAATGAATGTTGGGCCATTTAGGAAAATTGAACTATTCTCGGTATATAGTTCAGTGATTATTCCTGCCTCCCCCCCCCCCACCCCCCAATCACCCAACCATTTTTCCTCGCTCACAGTCTTGTGGTCAGATAAGAGCATTGGGAATGCCCGGGAGAGGTGAAGTGCTGCATCTGCCTGTTCAAACGGGTTCACTATGCGTGTTGTAGGTTGATGACCCTCGAGTGGTGTGGTGGGATTTTCTTTATGAGGACAAAAAATATATATATATATTCTGATACTAATTTGTTGGCTTTTTACCTTCAGGTAAATACATGTACATTATAATGCACATACATGAGATGAACAATAAAAGCAAGTTGTGGGAGAAACACTCTCGTGGTATTACAGCACACTTGGCTAATGCGATCGCTTTGATGTCTGTGTGTGTTACCATTCACAAAATTGAATCTTTGGGATGGGGAATAGCCATGTGCTACCAGGTCCCATCCTGCGACTGAAACCACTGTGAATATACAAGTCATTATTTTAAAATTGTATTACACACTGTGTAAGATTGGCTGCTGAAAAATATGCAAACATTTTTAGGGCCAGATTGATAAATTTTTCACAGAGCACAGTGCAGTAAGCCATCTTGCTGCGCTGCGTGAAAAGGCAGGAACGCAGCATTATTTAGCATTATACAGACAATTTCTGTCTTTTCCTAGCACTGGCGTACTTTTGTCTGCCTGGTGCCTGCGTAGTAGGCAGGATTGTTTTAGTGGAGGAAGGGAGTCCTTTTTCTTCTTTCTATGTGTGTTGCAGAATGCGCAGTACACATAGAAAGGAGAAAACAAGGAGAAATAAATATATTTCTCCCAG
The DNA here is from genome assembly GCF_031143425.1 of Pleurodeles waltl. Taxonomy (NCBI): domain Eukaryota; kingdom Metazoa; phylum Chordata; class Amphibia; order Caudata; family Salamandridae; genus Pleurodeles; species Pleurodeles waltl. Next base: position 1,169,167,737 of record NC_090445.1, on the reverse strand, counting down.
TTACACCTCACCTGGAGAGGCATACCATTGTGATGCATTCCTAGATCTACCATAATGGTAAATTTTAGAATGCGCCAAAATCTATGGGTGGATGCGTGGTAACACCCACGCCCCACTCATGGAATGCCTCCCTGCCGCAGGGTAAGGCAAGGCAACGATTTGTGCTGCCTTTAGTTTCTCTAGATTTATCGAGCCATGCAGGGCCACGCAAGGTGGCCTTGCGTGGCAAGATAAATCTCACTTAGGATTTGCATTGCCTTTGTGCCCCCTTGCGTGATTCAAGGGCAACACAAAACCTTGAGAAATCTGGCTCTTAGTGTTTAAGATAAAATAAGAAATATATATTTTTAGTTATAGGACGACTGTACCTAATGTTTTCCCTCGGAAAGAATACATCTTTGTCAGCATGAAGTCTCAAATGACTCCATCAGTTTAAACCATACAATGACTCCAAAGCGGCCTTTAAATTTTCTAGTTAACCAATTGCGTACATCTACATTTCTGTTAGGTAGCAGGCATCCTGGTGAGCAGACTGGTTTCTTCTTTCACTTGGCTTCACAGTGCAGGAAACCTGCTTCCTTTCAGCCAAACACACCTTATAGTCGGCATTAATGTCCTGGAACCCGTTTTTTTTAAACAATAAATAGGAGGCATGTTTTTATAAAATTAAACACAATTAGGAAAGTCGTTCCCAGTAGATCTTGCCCACTTCAATCACTATACTGTTAGAAATTCAATGCGGGTTTTGTGGTTCTTTCTGTTTTCCCCCTTTAAATAGAGAATTAAACTCCAGTTGAAAATTGAACCACTAGAGGGCGCTCAAGATTTAATTATCAAAACGGCTTTCAACGATACCAAGCAAGTGCATGTCCTGCCGTAACAAATATTTATTTACTGAAAAGTGTTTCTCTTTTAGATTTGTTTTAGAAGCCTCAACTTACAGTCTATTTATTCTTATTGTATTTGTGCTAATACATGGGATTTGTAGACCACGCACTTTTGGTAAATTGTAATTTGATTCCCATTTTATTTCAGCCCACTACATAATTTAGCAAGGGACACCAGATCCGCCCACATCAGCCGTTTGTTGGCTTCACAAGGAGCACATTCCGACACAAAGTAGTTCCATTCAGTGCCATGGATTATGTCAGTGCATGCTTTTTGAGACAAAAAAAAATGTTTTTGGTTTTAGACAATTTTTATTTTATTTCGGCGAGGGCCCCGCAGCTCTCACAACAGTAACATTTCACAAAAACTATAACAAATCAAAAAAAGCATTATCAAAACCAAAAGGATAGCAGCCTCTGGCTTTGCCAATGCTTGTGTAATCTTGCATCTCACACTCTCCAGAATCATTCTAGGTCCCTCTTTTCTTTCTTCCGCCTTAGTATTATACATTTTTGTGTAGTTCGGAACAGATGGATTTTAAGGATTTGTAATGTATGTATCTCATTTTTCTGGTGGTTTGCGTAGGGCATATTCATCTCTCTAATTAAGGAATTTCACTATCTGAGCCCCTGGTGACGTCACCGTAGCGGTCTTAGAGTCACTTTCTCTTGGCCTCAGTGGATTTCAGTGTTGCTTTGCCGCTCATCATATTTTGGAATCATGCCTCCATGAACACTACCCCATCTCTAATCAATGTCCAGCTTTCCTACTGCTGATATACTGTAATACCCCTTTCGGGCAGGCAATGGACAGACAGAAGCTCTTGGTCCGCAGTCATGGAATTTTTTATTTTATTTTTTAAATATTTTTTGATTGATTATTGCATATACAGAACAATGAAACAACAAGAATGGCCCCCCAGGTATAAATACAGGTTGTGTCGAAATGCAGCCCTCTCCTGACACAAATACAGTCTATTCGGCAGGCCCAGATTCCCACCGCATAAGGGCATCATGGTTACGAACTGTCCGCGCCAGCAAAGTCCGCCAGCCTTCTCGATAAGTACAGTCCCTGCAAAAGTCCAGGAGGAGGGCCTTGAACAAATACCATGAAGCCAATGCTACCAACAGAAGAAAGCAAAGAAAGAGCGAAGCAAAAAACAGGCAGAGTGTGCACACAGAAGCGCCCAACCGCAAACATCTATACACAGGACACAGCGTGGGCAGAGACGATGGGAAAAAAGACACCTAGGGTGTGCGCAAGCATGCATCAATCAACCTCCCCACTCAAGGTCTCCAAGTAAGCTCACAGAGGAGCCCAGATATCCTTCGGTCGGGAGCCCTCGGGGAATAGCTCCCAAAAAACCATCAACTGTTCCTCGCAAAAGGCAGCGTCACAAAGCCATTCAGACCCATGGGGAGTTCGCCCCCTGTCCCAACACATGGCAACCCTGCGCTTAGCCAGCAAGAGAAGCAGATCCACCTGCCTTCTGTGAGTCCGGCAGACCTCGTTCACACAACCAAGCAACGCAAGTTTGGGGGATGTAGGTATCTCCGACCCAGTCATCTCAGTAATCATAAGCAATACCTCCACCCAAAAAGCATGGACCTCCGCGCATTCCCACGCAAGATACAGAAAACCAGCGTCCGGGGCACGGCAGCGCTCATCACGCGCATCTGCGCGCAGACCCATAGAGCAGAGCCCACTAGGCGTATAGTATAGGCGGTGTAGAAACTTGAAGTGCAGCAGCTGCAACCTATAGTTAGGGGACAGCGCTCTCATATGCACACAGCAACTGCGCTATGTCTCCTCCGATATAGGCTCTCCCACATCCATCTCCCATCTAACCCTGGAGGACCCTCCAAGCTCCACCTGCTGCTCCTGGATACAGTTCTATAATTTTGTAATTAGTTTGCGGGGCGACCGCGCACGACACATCATCTCCAAAGCGTGACACTCTGACGGAGCCTCCGGGAGAACAGGGAACCGAGCACGCAGCATAGCACATACCCTCAACACATACAGCCGCTGTAATGCAGTGGCGCGTTCTTCTCCAAGCGCCTCACTAGGAGGAATCAAATGACCATCCGCAATCCAATTACCCAGCAGAGTTAAGCTGGCTTCCCGAAGAAATTCACGTATTCCCCCATCTTGGAACATCTGGGCGTCAGCAACGGCTAAAACAGATAACGAAGGGGCAAAAGGGGTGTCCGCTCCGGAACCATGCATCAATGCCTTCCATGCCTTGGCAGTACACGCCACCGTGTCGACACCCCGCGAACGAGGCCGAGACGGGTGCCCAAGCACACATACCAAGCCACCTGGCCAAACTGCGTCACTTTCAGTTGCCAGATGAGGCAGATACCGAATCGGGCGCAACCAGTAGTACGCAAAGTGCGCCTGCGCACAGTTATAGTACAGCTCCAAATCCGGGGCGGCCAGCCCACCCAACTCAAAAGGCAGCGTCAGCTTCTCCCAGGCGATACGAGGCTGGCCGCCCGCCCAAACCATATGTATCCGAACAGAGCGGAGACGCCGCAAAAAACTCCTCGAAAGTGGGAGCAGAAGATTTACAAACAAATACAAGAATTTGGGGAGCACCACCATCTTCACGATGGCAATACGCCCAATCAGCAAAAGCAATAATGTGTGCCAAGCCTCAACCTTCTCTTATAACCACGAAAATGCTGTACTATAATTGGCCAACCAGAGAGTTTCTGTGTCACAACTCAGCTGGACTCCCAGATAATGATCCGGGCCCTCCGCCCATGCTATAGGGTACCGGGAGGAGAACTTCGCGACACCCAGGGACAGAGGCAGCACCACTGACTTAGACCAATTAATCACGATTCCAGAGAAAGTGCCAAAGTGCACAATCTCATCCAACAGAATGTCTAAATTCTGGCACGGATCCTGTACATACAGCGCAATGTCATCAGCATACATAGATATCAAAATGGGCCGTTTCCGGAACAGCAGACCCTTGTCATTATGCCGCTGTCGCAACCCTGCCGCAAGGGGCTCCATTGCTACCGCAAAAAGTAACGGAGACAATGGGCATCCCTGACGAGTTCCACGGGCAACCGGAAATGAGGCCGACTCACTCCCATTTAAGCGCAGCCTAGCAGTGGGCTGAGTATATAGTAGTCTGACCAGCTTCACAAATCGTGCACTCAGACCCACTAGGGCAAGTAGCACAAACAAATACTCCCATGCTAAGGAATCAAAAGCCTTAGTAGCATCCAGAAACACAGCTGCAGCGTTATCATCAGCTTCCATTGAACCAGCAACCGCAAAAAACTTGCATAGGTTATGAGAGTGGATCTCCCAGGCATGAAACCTGACTGGTCTGGCAGCACCAGCCGAGGAAGCAGCAGCTGCAAACGCGCCGCAATCATTTTGGCCAAGATTTTATTATCAATGTTGATCATAGAGAGCGGGCGATACGAATCACAGCAACCCGGATCCTTCCCGGGCTTAAGAATTGACGATCAGGGCCTCTCAGAGTGAGGCAGGGAGAATCCCAGCCTCCAGAGATTCCGCGTACACCTCCAAGCGTTGAGGGGCAAGAATATCTGCATATTCCTTGTAGAACGCAGGGGTCAAACCATCAGTGCCAGGAGCCTTATCGCCAGGCAGGCCTCGGATCGCCGCAGTCACCTCCTCCACAGAGAATAGAACGTCCAAATGCGAGCGGTGGGCATCGTCGAACCACACTAGTGCAATGTCAGAGAAATAGGCCTGCGCCGCCGCTGCGTCCAGCCCTACCTGATCAGCATATAGCTGTGCAAAAACGGAGTAAAAACTTGCATGACGCCACTCGTCCCAGCCACATGCTCATCCCCGGCACCTACAATCTCGGTGACGTAATTGCTAGCCCAAGGCCTGCGCAACATATACGCAAGCGTGTGCCCGGCCCTCTCCCCTTCACCATAGCGACGTGCCCGAGCGTTCCTCCCCAAGAAACAAACCTCTCTAAGGGAGGCCTCCCCATACAAAGACACCGCTCTCTGCAGCTCCTCCAGCACCTCACCCGACCAGCTCTCCACCAAACGCCGCTCCAGCTCCTCAATCCTCCCCTCCAAATCCGCCAGCTCCCGACGAAGGGCCTTCAGCATCCCATGCTGTTTCGAGAGACATACCCCCCGAATAACCACCTTAAATGCCTCCCACAAGGTGCCAGCGGCCCTCACAGAGCCACTGTTTTCAGCAAAGAATGATACAATGGCCTCGCGCACCTCTTGATGAAAGGCCACATCCTGCAACGCCCCGCAGGGAAGCCTCCACAGGAACGTGAACCCCAGCTCGCAGGGCACCTCCAGCACTAACCGAACCAGCGAATGGTTGGACAGCGTGCGAGGCAGATGATCCACAGAGCTCATCCATACCTCAACATCTCTGATGCCCAACCAACGATCGATACGGGACCAGCTGCAGTGGGCATAGTTGACGCACGTGCCCTCTCTGACAGCACCATACCTCTGCCTCCACAAATCCACCAGAGCACCCAATGCCCTCGCCGCTGCAACATGCTGCACCCTGGCCGCACTCTTGCGGTCCATCCACGGATCCAGAACCACGTTAAAGTCACCACCCCAAATTACTGCGCCGGTTCCCAACGACTCCACCAGACGCCACAACTCTGTGAAAAACTCCGGATCGTCCACATTAGGACCGTAAACAGCAACCAACCGGCAAGCTCTGTTCAACAGTGTGCCACTCAGCAAAACATACCTGCCGTTCGGATCAACAATGACCCTCCGAGTACGCCACTGTATCCCGTTACGCAGCAGAATCGCCACTCCGCGCGCGTAACTCTAATACATCGAGCAGTGATATTCGCCAACCCACCCAGCCTTTAACCTGCCTAGCGTTGACGCCACCATGTGGGCCTCTTGCAACATACAAATATCTATTTCATGAGGTTTAATAAACGCTGCCACAAGACGCGCCTTCCGCCTATCATTTAGCCCGCGCATATTCCAAGTCAAACAACGTACCGTTTTGTCACGTTATTCGGTCCCATCTCGCCCACTTCGTACATAGCATGCGCCGCCATGTAGCACCACCCCGCCAGCCAGAAACCAGCAAGAAGACAGAAAGAAAGGTGTAGAGGACAGAAAATATACAAAGTAACTGAACCCACCCCACCCCCCTCCCACGCAGACCCCCCAATTGGGCTGTAGCAGAAATCCACCCTCCCAAGCCCCAAAACCACCCCATTATAACATGTAAACAATGATCAGGACTCATCCGAAGGGTGATAACCGGCCTACCATCTCACCACCCAGTTGAAACTGGGGGAGAGGGCACAAGGGTCGAACAGCAAATTAAACAACAGAGCGATCCCAAGTACAGAAGTGGACCACCATAGCCCAGCAGCTCCAACAGGCCGTGCCTGTTCCAGTAGCTCACGAATTAGTCATTGTCACTCAAGGTAGCCCTCTGAGATCCGGAGCCGTCCATGCCTGCAACCTCCCGCCGCTTAGGCAATCGTCTAGCAAACCTGGCAGCCTGCTTTGGGTCCGTGAAAAACAGTACCTTTCCCTCATGTCGCACTCGCAGCCTGGCAGGGTATAACAGAGCAAATCTTGCGCCCGCCTGGGTCAACAAGCGCTTAGTCGGTAAAAAGGCCCGTCGCGCCGCCTGCATACCAGGAGTGTAGTCTGGGAAAAAACTGAGTTCAGAGTTCTTATGCATCACCGGCTTCCTCTACCGTGCCAATCGTAGAACAGTGTCTCTTTCTCTGTAGTTCAGCAGGCGGGCAATGATGGGTCGCAGAGGTGTACGAGGCGGGGGCCGAGGCCCTAAGGATCTATGGGCCCTCTCAACCATCAGCAGACGGGAGGGCTCGCCCGCAAACAAGTCGTCAATGCGACCTATGTCCGTGGTCTCCGGCAGCCCAATTATGCGAATATTATTTTGTCGCGACCGTGCTTCTAAGTCCTTGTTTTTATTCCGGATAACCTCCAAAATTCGCTCCATTTGCGAGAGCTGTTCTCTATCACCTCGGCAGGCGTCCTCCATCTCCGATGTCCGCGTCTCCAGGATCTTAAATCTGGAATCATGATCGTCCACCCGAGCCTTTATTCGACCTAACTGCTCAGTTACATCGTCCAGCTTCGCATCAATACCAGCCAGGCTGCTCTTGAGCTCTAGAAACATGGACTTCACTGATGCATCCAAGCTCCCTTTCTGAGCCCCTTCGCAACTGGACGTCAAGGTGGGGGACCCACCTCTCTTTTTCCCTCCATCGAAGGTGAGCTTAGCCTGACGTTGGTCTGCCTTACCCATGGTCTCAGCCCTGTCGTCAGCCAGTACCCGCACCAAAGAAACGAAGTGTGATGCAGCCAGATCTAAGGGTCTCCCTCCACCGGGGCCACACCTCACCAGCACATCAAGGAAGGCGCGGGACACCAATCAGTCAAGTGGTCACTCCGCAGGACATCCAAGCAACACCCGCCGCCACCAGCATCCACCGCAGACGTCAGCTCCACAGTACAGTGCAACAGGTCAGGAGCTCATCACAGGTCCAATCGCAATAATGTAGGTCTTCTCCTATCAAGTGCCCGACTCTCACCACATCAAGGCCAGGCCCGCCTCGCCCTCTTCAGTGGCAGACCACCTCCTCCTTCAGCCCGATCGCTCTCTTCCACAGCCAGGACCAGGCACGACCAGCCAGGTCCACCACGCAGCAGGCAATTTGCACCGGCCGCCCAGGCCGGTCTCCAGCACCTCATTCCTCGAGGCACAGTCCAGCGCCGGTCCCCGCGCCCCCCCTTTCACCAGGGGGGCACCAACAGCAGGCACCAGCGCCGAACAAGGACACCCGACAAGCCGGAGGGCAGGCCCGGCCCCCCCGAGCAGACCGCTCTCCGAAGGCGCGCCAGCCCACCAACCTCAGGGCCGCACACACCCGCCCCAGAAGGCGCCGTTCGGGCCGCGGTCCGATCTGACCGCCGATGGCCCCAGCCACCGGGGGAAGCAGGAGTCCCCTGGCAATTCCACCCGCCCCTGGCTTCGGAGGAACAGCCGGGAGCGCCGTCCAGCAGAGCGCGCCCAGCACCAGAGACGCGCGCGCCCTCTCAAGGTGCACTGCATGGCCGGGCCCTCACCCCGGGCCCTCACCCCGGGCCCAGGAAACACCGCGATCCGGCCCTAGCAGAGGCGCCGGCAGTCTCAGGGGCCCGCACAGCCGGCTTAAATCCAGGAACGTCGCCCATCCGGAGAAATAAACGTTTAAACGTGACGGCCACCTTGCCCGTCGGCCAGGCCACGCCCCCCGCAGTCATGGAAGTTGTGGTTGTTTGCCACAGATGTACAGGGGTCTGCCCCACTGTTTCTCAGCAAACTGGGCCAAGTAGACTCTTTCCACACTTGAGTCTCAGGGTAACGAGGGAGAGCAGCTAAAGGCTTCTCACTGAGGTAGTGTGGGGACAAGAGCACAGAACCCAGCAGTCAACCACACACATAACATTTTGCCAAACCCAGTGTTTATCTTAGTGAAAAAAGTGAGTACTTTTTTCACAGCTAAACAAAATCGTACACAGTTCAAAATAGGAACATAGTTACATAGTTGCAGTCTCATGTACAAATCTCACTGAAGCACCAAACCCTCTATAGTGCCCTAGCCCAACTTTAAGAGTTTTCCTAATGTCTCTAGTCCCTCATATGACATATTGACATTGATTAGGCATAGGTGCGATTCACTCTAAATAGTCCGACTGGCTAATGCGTAGATCAGTTCACTCAAAAGTTATTGCCTTCATGAGTTTACATGGGCAAAGTCTAAGGTTCATATGGCAGATTTACCTCTAGGTGTTCAGTCTCTCAGTCTTTTCAGTTAGGTCCTATTTTACCATTTCAGTGAAGATGTGGTTCTTGTGACGCTGGCCGGTGCGTTCTGTAAATTCGCTCCTGCGGCAGTGGCCTTAATGATAGGACAGTGGTGGGAGGTTAATTTACTTATTGGGCAGCTGCACGGGGAATCGCAGTGGCAGGCTTGCATGGCGGACACTCAGCCTTGGCAGTTGCAGCCTCTGGGCTAGATCTTTAGTGACTTTTTGTCTTCAGCAGTCTTGGCTTCCCAGACCAGAGCAGGTCTTTTGCATTGGTGGAAACTATAGCTCCATTGTGTGGCATCCCCAAAGTAAGTCATCAGTTGCTCCCACCTTTCAGCTGTTAGTCTTTCGTTGAACGTCTTTGCACATTTTACTATGGGAACCGCTGAGGTAGACAAGGAGAACCCTTATAAAAGGTGTCGACTACAGTCTTTGCACTCCTACTCCTGCAGAGTTTCTCCTCCTTCAAGGTCAGACAAAATCCTTCCCTCTCTGGAAGGGAGGCAGGCTGACTTTAGGTACCAAGCAGACCCTCAAAGACTCTAGCAGGAAGTGCAGACTTTAGGTGATGCCCCGTGACCTCCGTAAGATTGCCTGTCATGCAGAGTCCACCTTAGTGTCACAGCCGATCAGCAGGTACTCTGCAGTGCACTCTCTTCCTTGGAGAAGTTGGAATTAGAAAAGAGGTGGAGTGGGTTGTTGCCACGTTTATATTAATTTTCCAGACAAGGGATGAGGATCCACATTCTGAGGTTTCAGAACCCGTTTTGTGTGTCTTATCAAATTTAATTTTCTGGCTGAAGCTCAGACACAGCCATTGTGCAAGCCGATGGCTCTTACAGCAGGTAGCAGTGGTGCTGGTTCCAAGCAGGAGTACACAAAAAAATGTGGACTGAAGTGTGAGATCTCTGCACCTGACCGTCTTGAGCCTTCCTGAAGCTGTAATAGGGGGCAGACAAAGCAACAGACCCTGTCTAGTAACTGTGAACAACAGAAACTGCAGATCTGCAGAACAGTGCTCACGAAGAACTAGGCAGCAGCCCTTTGTTAACAGGGGCTTCATTGATTTTCTAAGGGTAGTCCTGTCCCCATCCTCCTCATCTCACTCTATGGGTCGCCACTCTTCAGCCACAGGAATGCAGTCCATGCACTTCCACAATCTGCCGAAGATATATCCATCCTCTGTCTTGTGCCGTGCTAAACCAGGGAGCATCCAGAAATGATACTATTAATCCCAGCAGGTAGACTGTCACTACACACAAACACAGACACACAAACACCAACAAACAGTCAGTGCAAGAGTCTAGAAATCACACAAAAGCTGAACTTTACACATTTTAGGTCATTAGACTGCTTTGGCTTTGATACAGAGAAAAAGGTTTGGTCAAGACTAACAGTTCACAAAATCCAGTACGCGGCCACCACTGTTTCAAGTGATCATCCCAAGGCATAGATAGTAGTCCATGCCGGATATGAGAGCACGGACCTTATGATTTCATGGACAGGTGTAGTCCTCTCAGCACATGTTGCATTAGGCTAATGGCCCAAAATAAAGTCAGGATACCAGTTTGACACTCAGTCGAGCCCTCCTCGATCTTCAATCCTTATCCTCCACCAGCTCATGAGGCAGCTTTGCAGGTGTTTCTTTCGTAGAGTGCCTATTTATCATATTATGTCTTCTCATTGAGAAATGTGACTCTGCATTTAAGTGACCCTCTCCGCTATTTTGTGGAGATCTTGTCCGGTAAGCACAGCTTCCACTTTTATCTTAACTATCTTAGTCTCTATCAAGGGCCAGAAATTATGACTTTTGGGACAGTCTGTGGAGGTTATCATAAATCAATTCTAAGTAAGCTGCCGACTGTATCTTCATCATCATTCTTTAGACCAATCACAAAAAGGCTTTGCTTATTTATCTGGCTCACCCGCTGCAGATTATTTTCTCTTTAATGTCCAAACATTTTGCTTTTTTTCCTTAGGCCAGATGGCCTGATTATTTACTGCTGCGTAGGATCAATATACTGCGCCAGGTCATCTCGATATGCCAAAACCTTCAATTTACAACACAAGCTCCAGACCAGTAAGCTTAAATGGATTCCCTATCCTGTATTCGTGGTTTTTACATGTATAGGTGGTATGCCATCCATTGCCATTATCTGTATATCTCAGCATTTTCCTGCCTTTTTAGTGTTGGAACATTGTGCTCTTGTACAGCCAGGAGATGTATTCTTTCCTTGACTTCTAGAGATGGTCTTGTTACTATAATGATGTTACACTGTGATTCTGCCTACCTGTCCCACTTTTCACCAAATTCATATTGTAATAAAAAAAATGGCTGCAGAAGTATTTCTTGCCACAAGCTGTTTGAGTCACAGTGTGCCGTTCTTGTTTCTCCCTTCTCTCTCTTACCTTGCTTAGCCTGCACAAAAATTCTAGATTTCACGTTTTCAGTTTTACCACTGCAGAGCCAAGTCCACCTAAATACTTTTGAGTCTTGCAGAGCTCTTGTTTTAGGTGCTTCTACTAAGCACCTTGTATCAGCAAACTAACCCCTTTAGCCCTGTTACTCAGTGTCTTTCATTTGTTTGTCCTGCCCATTGCTCTTGCCCAAGGCACCACACTTCTTCCCTTACCACTCTGCATAGCAGCACTTTTAATTCCCCTAGGTAGAAGGCCACACCTTAAGGCCACTCCTTTGATATTCTGCTTTCCACTCCTGTCTGGTGCTCAACAGTTGGAGCTGCTGACCACCAGCCTTGGCAAGTAGTGATATCTCCTTTCAAAGCATAAGACTCAGACTATGCCTACTCTCAAGGTTCCAACGTTCAGTCTGTTGCTGCTCCAAAGGGACTTCATTGCAGCAAGTTGTATCTCAGGGGGGTGGCTGAACTCTTCTCTTCTACGCTCATCAGTTTTCAAGACATTTCTCTTCAAGGGCACAAGTAGCAGGATTGTTCTTGTGGAGAGCCAAACACCCCTCAGGTCAACAATACTCATTTCTCTTGGGACCGCACTGGTTACTCTCTCGACCGGACTGCATGTTGACCCCAGCAGAACAAATTCAATGGGTGAGGGAGACAAAATATCTGGATATATCCAGATCACTCACCACAGCTAGTCACACTAGATACACAGAGCCAAAGTGGAGCCGGTGACTGGACACATGGGCTTTGTGGGACTGAGAAACAATACCGTCATCTTACACCTAATGTTGCATGAAACTACTACCTCTCGCTGCAGAGGAAGTGATCTGAAAGCGGGTAAAATGCAGGCCACCTCCTAGCATGGCTGGGTAGAAGAGAGGAGGAGGTGAGACGGGTCATAGAAGTGCAGACTAAAACAGGGAGGTGGTCCAAACACATAAGGACATAGCAGAGACATTCACTCAGTATTACAAGACGTTATACACATCAAGGCATAGTTGGAATGAATATGACACAGAAGCAATCCAACGGGAATTGTCATTACCAGTGTTGGAGGTATTCAACCAGGGGTCATTAGAGGGAGACCTGTTAATCGAAGATGGGGGAGATGAACTCTGGGAAAGTGCCAGAAGCCAATGGCCTCCTGTTGAAATTGTTCAAACGCCTGGCCCACTTCTCAAACTGCATCTCAAGAACATATATCAGGCAGCCTGAGATGAGGGTCCGCTCCCGCCAAACTTGAATTATGTGATTATAGAAGTGATCCCCAAACACGAAAAACCCAGACACCAATGTGCCTCATACGGGCCTATCTTCCTCCTTAACACAGGGCAAGATATTAGCTAGGATGCTGGCTACCAGGATGGTCTAGGTAGTCACAATCTTTGTGCACTAAGACCAGATGGGATTCTATCTGGAGAGAGTCACTCACCTCAATCTCAATAGGCTACATGTGTGGCTAGATAAAACGAGCTGGAGCTGGAAACCTGGTGCTGTTCTCTGCTTAGGCGCCATAAAGGCAATTAATTCCATAAACTAGATCTATCTCCACATGGCCCTGAGATGATTTCTGTCAGTGGTTTGCCCTGCTATACAGGGCTGCAAGTGCAGCAGTGAGGGTGAATGGGGGTGACGTCTGACACATTTACATTGGGAAGAGTCATAAGACAAAGGTGCCTGGTGCCATTGACAAACTGGGTGCTATGCAGAGCTGATGTATCTGGACTCCAAGAAGTGGTGGTAGAACCCCAAATAAATCTTGCTATTCGCAGATGAACTGCTGCTGTGTCTCACTAATACAGTGATGGCGAACCCATGAGGTCCTCTTGATCATCCAACACTTTTAGGGGTACTATGGATTCCGCATTAATTGCATAGCAGATGGGGGCGTGGAGAGAATGGCCAAAACGTTTTGAGTCTCGCAAATGGAATTCAAGAACCTGGAAACTGAGGTTACCACTAATAGAGACAGATTCCTAGAGAGGAACAAAGGCAGGGTTGTAGAAGAGTTCAGGGCACATGTGAATAGGTCGGGTATGCTACCCTTAAATCATGGTAATTGCTTCTCTCTTTAAATGATTACCTTGCCTAAAATACTATACATGTGTGTTGCAGAGCACCCCATTTGAAGCCTCCTTTTCTAGATCGTTACAATACTGCAACAGCTACTCTGGAACAAAGGCACCCCGAGAGTAGCCCTACGGACCTCATGTAGCTCCTGTTACTATGGGGGAATTATCTTGGCAGACATCGGAGCATACTATTAGGGGAAACAACTACAAGTCATTAATGACTGGGGATTCTCCACCTGCAGTGACCCGACGACTTGAAGAGGGCACAGATGGCGTTGGCCACGTATGTTCACTATATTTACGGCAGCAAAGAAAGAAAAAAGTCTGCCAATGCTGGCAAAAGCAGCCTTGAAAACGTGGATTGACGCCATAGAGTGATGGGCAGGCAGGGGAAGGAAGAACTTTGTTAATTTTCATGTTTAAAAAAGTAAGAGCTGGTAGGTGTTGAAAGCCTGGGAGATGCCCTTCATTGTTGTGGGTGGAGGCTGGGAGGTGGGGGACTTCAAATTCTTCGAAGCCTTACAACAAGATTACTATCTAACACCCTCCCAAAGAAATAAATATCTTCAACCAACGCGTGCACTTCGGGAGGAACATGCAACCTGAACAGCCAACCCCAACATACTCCTCTGGAAAACTGGGCATTGCAGGGAGAAATTAGATCTTTGTAAAAACTCTGTCGTACCATGAGAAATCATGGTCCCAACTGCCCTGAGCCCTGCAGGCCGGGTGGAATAAGGAGATTGGGGAGTTGGAAGATATAGATTAGGAGGCGGTCCTAATACACCCCAGGGAAGTAGCCATTAAAATCTGACAGAGGTTAGTACAATAATAAATACTGCATCAAATTTACGATGACCATACCAAACTATTCCGAATGGGGAGGTCATCAAATTCCAACTGCATACCATGCTAAAGAATAAAGGGCACGTTCCTGCATACTGTCTGGGTATGCCCCAAGGTCAGCTTGTTTCTGGAGGGATGTGATAATGTTGATATTCCGGGCAAACCTTTGGATTCTGCATGCTGGGATTTATGGTGGCCAAGAGAGTGTGGCTAGGTTGTTGGATCAGGCACAAGTACCGACTATAACAATATGGAAAGAAGGCGTGAATATGTGCCTGGAAGCTGAAGGAGTGGTGAGGTGGAATGTAGGGGGCGCCGAAGGAAGTTTGACGAGGTGTAGGGACCATGGAGACCCTACTTTAGTCTTAATTAATCACGGGAGGGCCTAGGAGACAGCAAAGTTCCTGACTAAAGCTAGGCCCCCAGGAGGGACGATGTGGGCAGAGGAGCAGGTGACCCAGCAGTCTAGCAATGGGGAAGGGGTTTTTGGGGGGGCTGAGGGTTAAATGTACGAATACAAATCACATTTTTATCCAGATCTACTATAATGCATGGTTCTGTGTCTTTAAAAATAATTAAAAAAAGAGTTATTAAAAAAGATTGGTCTTGTAAATGGCAGCTTGGCGTCCATGTACTTACAAGCTGCTGATGGACCTCATTTCTCTATAACTAGCAACCTGCTCGACAGGAACATTTTTCTCAGCAGTAGCTTCTTGGACTCTAAAGAGCGTTAAAAATGTTTTGCCCCACGATAGGTAACCGTCCCCTCTTCAAACAATTGTTTTCGTCAATTATTGGTGATTTAAAAGGAAACTGGCAGATTTTTTTGAGGATTAGAGGTAGGAGCTCTTCCGACTTGATCCTTTTCCAGTATGTCAGTAGCCATACTGTAACATTTAGTTTAAAAAAACGTTCTGGCGCACTATTGGAGTGTATGGTCAAACAGATATTTGTCATATCATATTATTGATAATTAATGTTTTAATTATCAATAATATGATTTATTATTTTTCGGTGTAAAATCATACATCTGGAACTCGGACAGTGAAAGTGGGATGGTTCCTCTTCTACCAGTATGGGTCTCAGGTAAAGTCTTAGGTAAGGGGGACTTGATTGAGAGAGGACTCCTATCCTTTGGAATAAAGCATGTGATGAGACTAATGTACGTAATATTGTTGCCAACTTGAATTATTAGCCATAACCTGAAAATACTCCCATCCTTGCAGATTCATAATTGGTAAGAAAAGTGAAACTAAGAGAAAGATAGAATCAGAAACGCGGACTTCCATCAGCATTCCTAAACCTGGCCTGGAAGGAGAGATTGGTAAGATTGTATTTATGAAAGTCGATTCATTACTGATCCAAATTAATATTTTTGTCATGTTCACTGACTTGACATAGATCTTTGTGACATATTGGAATACGCCCCCCCCTCCGACCACATACCTACACTACGACGAAATATAAACGTTAAATTCTGACTGCCCCCACACTACTGATGATCCTAGTCAAACAGAAAACATACCCTGGTCTGTGATAGGCGTCACAAAACTTCACCCCGAAGGTAACCTAGGGGGCTATGAGATCATGCCAATGTAAATACAGCACTATGGTAAACCTGTGCTAATAAGACATCTCTGTAAGAACAATAGCTTATCAGGCTTGTTCCTGACAACTTCCTGTAAAATGCTTTGTGCTCATCTCATTGCTTTTAAATAGCTCTCTGTCATGGGGCCTACTTTACTTGTTTCTGCTTAATCATTTCTTTTGTGTATTGTCTCTCGTATACAGGAGTGTGGAATGCGTCAGATTTCTTCCCCTAATAACTTTTGATGTAGGTAACATTGCGCAATGAGCTGTATTACTTTTGAGTATAAATGGCATTTAAGCCTGTTATGTCAAACCCTCACTCCTGAAGTAAACACAGTTGTATATCTCTTCTGTTATTCCCCCTTCCCCATACCTCTAGTTGGCGTGTTCCTTCATTTGAACCTAGAGTTTGCCTTAGAATGTTCGGATCGTGAGGTTCTACTCTGTCAATGACGGTGGAGAGAGAAGCCGCAAAATAAAGACCTCTATATTTAATATTATAGCGCAGTGTCATCTTTATAACAGGCTCAAACTATTTTTTTCACTCCTGGCACATAGGTTGCATAGATTGTTCCTCACACCTAACATTTTTGCACAAGCAATACAATGTTTAATTTTAGGATACGGGTAAATGGGTTTTCTCACGTTTGCTGTGGACTCATTAATATTAGGGTGACCACCTTGCATCGAGGCACATTCTGGGCAGGACTGTAAAAAAATTCAGGACAAAGGGTCAAAATTCAGTACAAAAATTCAGGACAAAGGGTCAAAATTCAGGACAAAAATTCAAGAACAAACGTCAGTTTTACACACACACCCAAGGGAGGCCATACCCCATTGCGTTATCAGAGCATTTATTTACTCTTTTTTTAACATAGTACTGTTTATTCACTATGGTCTTTTTGTGATTGCCTCCTGTTATGCTACATTCAGGTGGCACATTACGTCCTTGTTCAGTAGTAAATTAATACCCTTCAGCACTGTATCAAGGCCGTCACCCCTACCAAAATCTACCAAATATTTCTTGGAGAGAAAGGAACAGCAAACTTTTGATTATGTCTAAACATTTTAAAACCCATGGCAGCAGTTTGTGAAACATTAAGGTTAGTAACCTTTTTCTAGTTTAAACAGGTTGAACAAAAACATCTGACTCACCTCAACCTCCAATGGACTTTCAACCTAAAAAGAATTAATGAGACAGAGCAGATGGTGTGAGTGACAGTCTCACACCTAATGTCAGGATGTGAGATACCCACAACTTGTCTGTGGTCTCACAGCACTATAGTGTATGTCTGGGACTCTACATTTATCTCAGAACTGGGAGCCCAAACTACCAATCAAAGATATTAACCCCTTCGCTGCCAGGCCTTTTCCCCCTCCTGTGCCGAGCCTTTTTTTGGCTATTTGGAGCAGTTCACGCTTAGGCCCTCATAACCTTTCGTTCACATAAGCTACCCACGCCAAATTTGCGTCCTTTTTTCCCAACATCCTAGGGATTCTAGAGGTACCCAGACTTTGTGGGTTCCCCACAAGGAGGCCAAGAAATTAGCCAAAATACAGTGAAAATTTCATTTTTTTCAAACAAATGGGAAAAAAGGGCTGCAGAAGAAGACTTGTGTTTTTTTTCCCTGAAAAGGGCATCAACAAAAGGTTTGCGGTGCTAAAATCACCAGCGTTCAGGAACAGGCAGACTTGAATCAGAAAACCCAATTTTTCAACAAAGTTTTGGCATTTTACTGGGACATACGCCATTTTTACGATTTTTTGTGCTTTCAGCCTCCTTCCAGTCAGTGACAGAAATGGGCATGAAACCAACGCTGGATCCCAGAAACCGCAACATTTCTGAAAAGTAGACAAAATTCTGAATTCAGCAAGGGGTAATTTGTGTAGATCCTACAAGGGTTTCCTACAGAAAATAACAACTGAAAAAGAAAAATATTGAAATTGAGGTGAAAAAAAACATAAATTTTTCTCTACGTTTTACTCTGTAACTTTTTCCTGCAATGTCAGATTTTCGAAAGCAATATACTGTTACGTCTGCTGGACTCTTCTGGTTGTGGGGATATATAGGGCTTGTAGGTTCGTCAAGAACTCAAGGTACCCAGAGCCAATAATTGACCTGCACCCTGCAGTGGGTTTTCATTCTATGCCGGGTATACAGCAATTCATTTGCTGAAATATAAAGAGTAAAAAATAGCTATCAAGAAAACCTTTGTATTTCCAAAATGGGCACAAGATAAGGTGTTGAGAAGCAGTGGTTATTTGCACATCTCTGAATTCCGGGATGCCCATACTAGCATGTGAATTACAGGGCATTTCTCAAATAGACGTCTTTTTTACACACTGTCTTACATTTGGAAGGGAAAAATGTAGAGAAAGACAAGGGGCAATAACATTTGTTTTGCTATTCTATGTTCCCCCAAGTCTCCCGATAAAAATGATACCTCACTTGTGTGGGTAGGCCTAGCGCCCGCGACAGGATATGCCCCAAAACACAACGTGGACATATCACAGAAAACAGCTGTTTTTTAGCAAAGGGCCTACCTGTAGATTTTGGCCTCTAGCTCAGCCGGCACCTAGGGATACCTACCAAACCTGTGCATTTCTGAAAACTAGAGACCTAGGGGAATCCAAGATGGGGTGACTTGTGTGGCTCGGACCAGGTTCTGTTACCCAGAATCCTTTGCAAACCTCAAAATTTGGCTAAAAAAAACACATGTTCCTCACATTTCTGTGGCAGAAAGTTCTGGAATCTGAGAGCAGACACAAATTTCCTTCCACCCAGCGTTCCCTTAAGTCTCCAGATAAAAATGATACCTCACTTGTGTGGGTAGGCCTAGCGCCCGTGACAGGAAACGCCCCAAAGCGCAACGTGGACACATCCAATTTTTTGAAAGAAAACAGAGGTGTTTTTTGCAAAGTGCCTACCTGTAGATTTTGGCCTGTAGCTCAGCCGCCACCTAGGGAAACCTACCAAACCTGTGCATTTCTGAAAACTAGAGACCTAGGGGGAATCCAAGATGGGGTGACTTGTGTGGCTCGGACCAGGTTCTGTTACCCAGAATCCTTTGCAAACCTCAAGATTTGGCAAAAAAAACACATGTTCCTCACATTTCTGTGGCAGAAAGTTCTGGAATCTGAGAGGAGCCACAAATTTCCTTCCACCCAGCGTTCCCCCAAGTCTCCCGATAAAAATGATACCTCACTTGTGTGGGTAGGCCTAGCGGCCGCGACAGGAGACACCCCACAACACAACGTGGACACATCACATTTTTTCACTGAAAACAGTGCCTACCTGTAGATTTTGGCCTCTAGCTCAGCCGGCACCTAGGGAAACCTACCAAACCTGTGCATTTTTGAAAACTAGAGACCTAGGGGAATCCAAGATGGGGTGATTTGCGGGGCTCTGACCAGGTTCTGTTACCCAGAATCCTTTGCAAACCTCAAAGTTTGGCTAAAAAAACGCATTTTCCACACATTTCGGTGACAGAAAGTTCTGGAATCTGAGTGGAGCCACAAATTTCCTTCCACCCAGCGTTCCCCCAAGTCTTCCGATAAAAATTATACCTCACTTGTGTGGGTGGGCCAGGTGCCTGCAACAGAATAAGGCCCAAAACTTGTAGAGATAGAGGGGATAGCACAGCGAGTTTATAAGGACATATTCTTTTATACATCTTTAGACTGACTCTGCTTTGGGGACCCACATAAGTGAGGTGTCATTTTACTTGGGCGACTGAGGAGAACACTGGGGAGTAGGAATTTTGTGCTGGAGTGGTGATCCTACGAAGAAAAGTCAGGAAAATATGCTTTTTTAAGCAAAATTTGAGGTTTACAGAGGAGTCTGGGTAAGAAAATGTTGGGGGATCCACGCAAGCCACACCTCCCTGGACTCCTTGGGGTGTCTAGGTTTAAAAAATGTCTGGGTTTGGTAGGTTTCCCTAGATGAAGGCCGCACACAGGACCAAAAACATAGGTGCCCTTTCCCCCCCAAACACAGGTAGTTTTGTAATCTATCGTTGTGATGTGTCCACATACGTCCGTGATGTGCCAAACACTAAAATTTTGAAAAGAAACACACTTAGGTTATGTGATAAAGACCCCTCACCCACCAACCAAGTTGGTGGCATGCTTCATCATCGGGGTCCCACCTGAGGCACCTAGCGTGTCACAGGTGTGCTGCGACGCCTGATTACAGCGGAGCAGGTTTTGTCATTTTTACCACACATACTGGTTGGATTTGGCACGAGGGTGAGTGATGGTTCAGTGGATCAAATTTTACTAACAAGAGCTTTCACAAAAATGAAATGCACTGTTAATAACTGAAAGGCAAAAAACTGAACCAATGACTCACAGCTCGTGAGCTGTAAAGCCGCGACAAGGCACCAACCGCTTTACAGTCCATTAACACAACTTTCATACATGACACACACAAGACCATTCACACCGCCAGCCACGGGCCCAGCACATTACAACACTCACATCGACAGACAGCGCCACTCAAGGGCCCATCACTTACATACGCCCACATGCCTGATACAACAATCACACCTGCTGATGGGAGTGTGTGGACTGGTGTTTGGCTGGCAGTGTGTTGCAGTAGCCAACAGCAAGTCAATATGTACACTCTCAGCCAAGCCCCACTCCACACACATTGGCATCATTTTTTTTTTTTTTTTAAACAGAGGAACCCCTAACTAAGTAGAAAGAATAACAAAACTACAAACACAAAAGCTCTAACTAAGAACATGACAGAAATGCTAACCATGAAACTAAACACATGAAAAAACAAAACAGACATGAGTTTACACTCATGGTTGTTCCCAGAAATTCTTCTGGGTGTGGTAATTCTTAAAACAACCACCGACACACAGCCCAGGCTTTGAAGGACAATCTGGGCAGTACATTCGAGTCTCCCTCCGGATACCTCTTCGAAAACACACTCTACATTTCTTAGCTGGAAATTCTTTTTTGGGTGTGGGAGGAATGTGCTCAGCAAAGTGGCGATCTTTCAATCTAGCCACATCCTCCACTACTGCTTCTCTAGTAATTCTGGCCTGTTCCACCACAATAAGGCTCCCTATCACTGACTCCTGAAATTTCACAAATGTCATCTTTGACTCTGGAGACCTATCCTTAAACACAATAAAAGCATTGAAGGTTGCTAAGTGGAAGAGGTGAAGTGCTAACTTCTTATACCAAACGTAAGACTTACGAATAGCAGTATAAGGTTCCAACCTCTGGTCAACTCTATCTTCACCTCCCATGTGCTTATTATAATCTAAAATGCACACAGGTTTGTGCACTTCAGCAACCTGGCCCCAAACAGTCACGGGGGAAGTACTCTCATCATGGATGGTACTTAGCATGTAGACATCCCTCTTGTCTGAAAATTTCAAAGCTAGCAGCTCCTCGTTCCGCAAGGCACTGCACTGTCCCCTCAAGTTTTTTACAGACAAGCTCCCTTGGATAGCCTTTCCGGTTAGAACGGATTGTGCCACAACCAACTGTGTCCACTCTAAACAATTCCTTGAACAACTGCACACCAGTGTAGAAGTTATCTACATACAAATGGTGACCTTTGTTTAACATTCGTCTACCAAGATCCCACACAATTTTCTCAGTAACTCCAAAAGTGGGAGGACAACCAGGGGGGTCAATATTGGAATCCCTACCAGTGTACACACGGAAACTATACACATATCCTGTCCTACTTTCAGACAGCATATATAATTTAATTCCATATCGTGCCCTTTTGCTAGGAATGTACTGCCTAAAAACCAAACGACCCTTGAAGAGGACCAAAGACTCGTCCACACTTAACTCTTTGCCTTGAACATAGACCTCCGAAAACCGATCTACAAAATGATCAAGGACAGGCCTAATCTTAAAAAGACGGTCAGAATCTGGGTGATCTCGTGGCAAGGCTAATGCATTGTCAACAAAATGCAGCATCCTAAGAAGAAGCAAAACCGATTACGACTCATGGTCGCAGGAAATATAGCTGTTGCCATCAAGGGACTAGTAGACCAATAAGAAGACAGTGACGGCTTCCTTATCAACCCCATCAAAAAAGTGAAACCCAAACACTTTTTTATCTCCTCCAAATTTGTGGGAATCCACTGGGCAGCTCTAGAGTGTGGCCTAAGTCTAGCAGCGTTGTCCCTCAAATGCTGCTCCGCATACAAATTAGTCTGCTCAACAATCTCTTCCAAAAACATATCATCCATGAATAACTCAAAGAAATTGATAGGCGAAAAGTTCTCTGTATTGGCGTTACACCCCGGGAGACCAGTAAAGGCAGGCAACTCTGGTTGCTCCATGTTTGGGGCAACCCAGACATCAGGTCTTATAACGGGAAACCTTTCAGCCCCAGGTTGCTGCACTATTGGCACATCAATGTCCTCCTCTTAAACAGGCCCTTCATCTGCACTGAGTGTGGCTTCATCATCAGAAGATTCCCCTCCAACAGAAACATCACTACCAGAATCTCTGACCTCCTCCTCTGCCTCAGATGCAGAGTCTGTCTCATAGTCATGATCAGACTGTGACTCAAAAAGCATACCAACCACCTGCTGAGCGGTCATCCTGTGGCTAGCCATGATCTCTCCTGCTAAAATTAACTGGACAAATTCACCACCAACAACCAGCACTGTGTAAGACAAGTAACAAAGTGTAGCTTTGTTAGTAAGAGTTATAAACTCAAAAACTATATCGCTCACTTGCCTGAAAAAGCTTGATTCACCAGCAACTACACAGCAATCACCAATGATATCCCACTAAAAAGAAAGAAAGAAAGGCAAATTAGAAATAAGACAAAACAAATATCATTGTGCACAAACCTAAGGACAATTTCACACACAATCCTGCATTTAGTACACCCCCTACAAATATGTCATTCATGCATGGCAACAATACTCCTTTGGAGTAAATTGTTTTTACTTACCTAAAACATGCAACTGTGCAAACTGCAGGTCAGCCACCGCCAAAACCGCAAGGAGCCACAGCAAATAAAGCAAAAGCTTTGAACTAGAACAAAAAGGAGGATTTTTTTTTAAATCACAAATGCAAAGACTTCTTCAGTTGACAAACACCCCACCATCAAACATTTAGAAATTGGTGCCTAAGTGGATTCTGCCATAGGGGCAGATGGGCCTAATAAATAAATAGGCCTGTCTGTCCCAAGGAAGCCAGAAAACACCATTAGTAGTGTGTCCCCATGGAGAGCGACCCTTGCCAAAGGGGACAGCCCTCAAACAAAAAAAACAAAAAAAAACACACAACACTATCCCTGGTGCCTAAGTGGCTTCTGCCCCCCTTGGGGGCAGGTGGGCCTAAGAAAATAGGCCCATCTGCCCCCAGGGGGTGCAGAAATGGCCAACAGGTCAATGCCCCCCTAGGGGGGTCGCCCTGTGACCAAGGGGACGCCCCCCCACAAAAATAAACAAATAAAAAAAATCCCTGGCATTCTAGTGGTTTCTGCCCCCCTTGGGGACAGATCATCCTAAAAATAATAGGCTGATCTGTCTACAAGGGGTGCAGAAATGGCCTGGGTACATGTGCCCCCAAAGTGGGGGGCGACCCTTGCCCATGCCCCCCCCATCCACTAACACACACACACACACACTATCCCTGGTGTCTAAGTGGCTTCTGCCCCCCTTGGGGGCAGGTGAGCCTATGAAAATAGGCCCATCTGCCCCCAGGGGGGTGCAGCAATGGCCAACAGGTCAGTCCCCCCCTTGGGGGGGCGCCCCGTGACCAAGGCCCCCCCCCCAACAAAAATAAACAATTTTTTAAAAATCCCTGGCGTTCTAGTGGTTTCTGCCCCCCTTGGGGGCACATCAGCCTAAAAATAAAAGGCTGATCTGTCTCCAAGGGGTGCAGAAATGGCCTGGGTACATGTGCCCCCAAAGTGGGGGGCGACCCTTGCCCATGCCCCCCCCCATCCACTAACACACACACACACACACACACTATCATTAGTAGTGTGTCCCCATGGAGAGCGACCCTTGCCAAAGGGGACAGCCCTCAAACAAAAAAAACAAAAAAAAAACACACAACACTATCCCTGGTGCCTAAGTGGCTTCTGCCCCCCTTGGGGGCAGGTGGGCCTAAGAAAATAGGCCCATCTGCCCCCAGGGGGTGCAGAAATGTCCAACAGGTCAATGCCCCCCTTGGGGGGGCGCCCCGTGACCAAGGGGACGCCCCCCCACAAAAATAACAAATAAAAAAAATCCCTGGCGTTCTAGTGGTTTCTGCCCCCATTGGGGGCACATCAGCCTAAAAATAAAAGGCTGATCTGTCTCCAAGGGGTGCAGAAATGGCCTGGGTACATGTGCCCCCAAAGTGGGGGGCGACCCATGCCCAAGCCCCCCCCCCCATCCATTAACACACACACACACACACACACACACACACACACACACACACACACACACACACACTATCCCTGGTGTCTAAGTGGCTTCTGCCCCCCTTGGGGGCAGGTGGGCCTAAAAAAATAGGCTCATCTGCCCCCAGGGGGTGCATAAATGGCCAACAGGTCAATGCCCCCCTTGGGGGGGCGCCCCGTGAACAAGGGGACGCCCCCCCCCACAATAATAAACAAATTTAAAAAATCCCTGGCGTTCTAGTGGTTTCTGCCCCCCTTGGGGGCAGATCAGCCTAAAAATAATAGGCTGATCTGTCTCCAAGGGGTGCAGAAATGGCCTGGGTACATGTGCCCCCAAAGTGGGGGGCGACCCTTGCCCAAGCCCCCCCCCCCCACTAACACACACACACACACTATCCCTGGTGTCTAAGTGGCTTCTGCCCCCTTGGGGGCAGGTGGGCCTAAAAAAATAGGCCTATCTGCCCCGAGGGGGGGCAGAAATGGCCAACAGGTCAATGCCCCCCCCCCCAAAAATAAACACATAAAAAAAAAATCCCTGGCGTTCTAGTGGTTTCTGCCCCCCTTGGGGGCAGATCTGCCTAAAAAGTAGGCCAATCTGCCCCCAAGGGGGGCAGAAATGGCCCTCAATAATGACCCCCACAAGGGGAGCGACCCTTGCCCAAGGGGCCGCTCCCCACAAGTCAAAATGATTGCCCAAACAAAACAAAAAAAAATCCCTGGTGTCTAGTGGGCATTCCTGCTGCCCGATCGCAATGCGATCGGGCAGCAGGAATGCTCAAAGAGACACCGGGGGAAAGGAAAAGCCTATCCTTTCCCCCGGTGCCTCTTTGGCCCAAACCCCCCACCCACCGGGAAGAGGAACTCACCTCTTCTCTGAACGCCGCACAGGAAGCAAATGGCTTCCTGTGTGGCGATATCCCCATAATGAAGTCATCGCGCGCTGACCTCATTATGGGGGGGTGGGGTGGTCGGGGGTGGAAGGGGAAGGTCTTCCCCTGCCATCCCTGACTTTGGGTGGTGGGGGGAAGCACACAGAGGGAGCGAGAGCGCTCCCTCTGGGCTGTGTGCCGAGGATGTAGTGGTTACGTCCTCGGCACAGCAGCACTGTGCCGAAGGACGTAACCACTACGTCCTCGGCACAGAAGGGGTTAAAAGAGGAGGATGAAATTGAGATCAAATGGGAGACCCATGGCAACTGATGCAAAGGGTTGTTGCTAAGAACTGGATAAATGAGGAAGAGAAGAAGAAGGTGGGACAATTCCTAAAATCAGACAAGATGGGTTCACCAAGACTATCGGAAGGTATTGCGTCCCTTGGGAGTTGTCTCTCCAGACAGGAGCGAAACAGAAGAGGCACTGTCAAGTAGTTGAACAAGCAGCACCTACCCACCCTTCTGGTGCAATGGTCTGCAGGGTGAAGAGTGAGCAGGGGCCAGACCCCTTACAATGTTGTGCAAGGCAATTGTCCGCTCTGTCCATGTCTTAAAAGGTTTTTTCAATTGATAAAAAGCCAAACCAGTGATCTGGGTTATCCTTCAGTGTCAAGTACACATTGAATCTTCAAAATATTTGGGATGTCAAAATTGCACAAACAAAATGTAAGAACATGGTAAAGTTTTCCCCTTTGTATACAATCAGACCTCAGATTGAACTGGGAACCAGTTACCTTTCGATACCTAGTGATTAATATCTACCATTTTCCCACTGATTTGCAAGATGGAAATCTTGGCAGAGTGCCATGGTCTCTCCAAGCCCAGTTTGCTTTTTGGTCTTCTCCTCTGCTTTCTGTAGCGGGCCACGTGGCACTAGTGAAGATGGTGTGCTACCCCGATGATAGTATTATTTTGCAAACCTTTCACCTGCTCATCCTTCATTCCTTCTTCAGAAACGCCACACATCTGATTTGGTTGCTGGAGCACCGTTGGTTAATTCTTTCCACTCTAAAGCTACCAGTGACTGCTAGTGGATTAGGCCTGCTTAATTTAGAACGCTATTATTTAGCTGCATAGGTCCAGTGGGTGGCTCGCTGGCTCGTCTGCCCGCCCCCTGCATGAAATGGGATTTATCTGTAAAGACTTTGAAGGAGGGCTTACTGCACTGCTCATTGTTTCCTACTGACCATTCTCCGGAACACCATCGAGGGTTATCATGCACAGCTTTCTCTTGCCTTGCTAGAACCTATTAACTCACTGACACAAAGAAACCCTGTGCTCCTGCACTACCTTTGCTAGGCCTTCCCACTCGAACAACTCTGTCAGTGAGGGATTTGTTTCTGGACGGCAAGCTACTAAATTTCCAAACCCTTGTGGCAGACTACCATCTTCACCCTGGTCAACTCTTTACTTACAGCCACCTTAAACAATCATTAAATGCCCTATTTAATTTCTGCCACCTAGTACTAACCCTACATGAGGTGTGTCAGAAGCTCTACACCATAGGGACTGGCGGCAAAATGATAGGATGGGTCTACAGACCTTTCCTGCAACATGGAAGACCATTTCAGGTCTTCTGATCATACTACCTGGTGATTGATGTGGCCAAACTTCTGCAAAATACAGACTGGACTAATATACTGAACTTTCCCCACAAAGTATCCCATGGCTGTCACCTTTAAGTGCATTCATAGAGCTTCCTTGGAATGCATTCTGCCCATTGCTTGCCATTGGCTTTGTGGTTTGTAACTCACACTTTGTTGCTTTCAGTTTGCTGGCTTTACTTGTTTGAGGCTATCCAGCTTGATTTCGTCCCTTCCCCAAACCTTATTTACAGTATCTTTCCGACTCCTCCCTTTCTATAAACAGGCCTGTAAATCTTAAACTTATCTCATCACATTTGCTGTGCATTCAAAGAACAAGGTCAAATATCAGGCTCTGTCTTTGGTGGGAACTTAGTGTTTACTTTTATTTCTCTGACTTCAAAGTGAGAAGATTTATGCAACAATCTTGCTGGATACTGGGGGTAGGAAAGTGTTTTTTCTATCACATGACAACATTTAAATAAACTGCAAGGATTTCAGAATTAGGAGTGCAAATGAAGCACTGTGCTAGAAACAAATACCTTCATATGAATAAAACAAATCATTACATTAGGTGATCCAATTTCCACACATCATCGTATGTGCACTGTATAGTTTTATTTGAAAAACTGTATGTTTGTGCAAATGTAATGGTCATTTCATAAAAAAATGTGTTGTTTCCACACCATGCATACTTCACTCTACTCCGCATCACTCCACACCACTGCACCCTACTCTGCACCACTCCACTTTACACCACTCCATGCCACTGCACTGTGGGACACTGCACTCTTCTCCACTCTTCTGCTCTCCACAGTATGCTACTTCACACTACGCATCTCTACTCTGTACTACTCTACTATGCCAATGCACTTTACGCCCATCTACACCACTGCGCTCTGCACTTCTGCATGCTATACCATTCTAGACAACACCAGTCTACTCCACACAACTCCATTCTATGCCACTCTGCAATAAGGCACTCTATGCCAATACACTCTATGCTAGTGCACTTTACTCTAACACAACTCTGTGCCCCTGCACTCTACATCAATACACTGTAAGTCACTCTCATCTACGCTGCACCACTGCACTCTATACCACGGCACTCTACACCACTTTACTCTATGCCACCACATTCTATGCCACTCTACGCAACTCCACTCTACCCTGAACCTGTCCACTCTACGTCACTTCACTCTACGGTGAAACAATCTACTTTACGTTACTGCACTCTGCGACACTGCATTACTTCAGTATTGGAACTTTCATAGATTCACATGCTTGAATTATTCCCCGTCGTTGAGATGGGAGTCGCCGGTGTATTAGAATAGCAATGTTATGTTAACTAAAGTGTATACAGGCCAAAGGCCTGCCACATTATTAGTCTATCAATGTCTATTTGAGAGGAAAAAAACATATTTCAGCCAATCAGGCTGCCCTGCCCTCTAGAACACTCCTGTGAGAAGCTCCAGTGCCTCAGATTTTCTACCACACATCATGCTAGGGAGTCTCCACTGAGCTCTGCTCAGTCACACCTTTCTAAAATCAATTCTGGTATTTTTTCTCCTCAAAATTATTACTAGTCAAAGGCTACCAAGTCTCTTCTGTGGTCTGCTCTACACCTGATTTCTGTATTTTTCGCCTTGTCTGACAGAGAGGAAGAGTCTCTTCAGGGCCTGCAAGACCTGTGGAAAGAAAAGGATTCACGTTGAGGATCCCCACAAAGGCTGCATATATTGCCTTTACCCAGACCATTCTGCTAAGGATTGTAAGGTATGCTGGACATTTTCTAACAAGACTCTGAAGGACAGGGAGGGCAGGCTGCTTATTCGGCTCCAGAAATGAAAAACTAGGAAAAATCCAGTTTCTGGTTCTGACAGTGAGGACTCTTCTATATCCTCCAGAAAAACTCAAAAAAGGGACAGATCACCTCAAACTGGTCATATGGAGGACCAGCCTAAAAAAGACCAAGCATTGGTCTTACAAAGCAAAGCTCACAGCCCTTCAGGTTCTCCTCAGAGGAGGTCTGCATCCTCCCACAGAGAAAGAAGAGAACGTTCTGCCTCGTCAGAACGTAGTAAAAAAGCATCTTCTGAGCCTCCTGCACCACCTTCAACGACTAAACATTCTTTCAAAAAGCCATCTGTCAAACCGTCGACAACATTGTCAACGAAATCACCAACGACTACAGGATGAAGAATGTGTGCATGGCATAGTCGACGACATCTACAACGACGACAGTCTGTACAGCGTGCAGTACTTCCAGTGTGCACACCACGACGACACCGTCGTCGCCGAATCCAACAACGAAACCATCGTCGACAATGACACCCTTACCGCCACTGACTGCTCCATCGACGATGCTCACACAGTCATTAATACCAGCACCATCAACTACGACAGCATCGACGATACCGTCGACTGGCCCATTGACGACACTGTTGATGGTGAACATTGTAGAGCAACCTGAGAAATTTAAATCCCTGACACCGTTGCACACTTCCCCTAGTAAAGTGTCACCTTTTATTCCTGCTCATCTTTTGGGAGACGATGACTCGGATCGGGAAGGGCCGTTTGGTACTGCCCATAGTCCTTCTGAACTATATGTAAAGTGTCAGGATTTGGACAATGACAACCAATATGATCCTCAATCCTTTTATTTTCCTGAGGATCAGTATTCATACCAGGAACAGATGTTCCCAATGCCATGTTCCCTTATTTCAGACCTGCAATTAATGCCTTCAGACTATAGGAAGAGATTTCCACCAGTCGAATCTGAAGGCCAAAAGGCATCTATACCTTCACCGGTGTCACCTCCTTCCACACCTGTTAGACCACAGGTATTGCCATTGGATGTACCACCACATACACCACTTTCAGTTTCACCACAAGACCCTTTAACATCCAATGACGACAGGGAAGAGGGGGGAGTTGCCAGATCTTATTGCGGAATGGGATGACTATCAGATACCGTCACCATCTTCCCCTTCCCCAGTCCCAGTAGACTCTCCACCAGGTAAAAACAACAAGTGATGGACGGAATGCTGAACATTGTCAAACACTCACCCCCAGTCATAGATCTGGGTTTAATCCATCATTCTTTTGCTCACCATGCCACCCCAGTTTGGACCCAGCCATATGCAAATCAGTCTTGACCCTGTTCCTTATGGGAACAGTCCAGGGTTTCGGGGTTTCACCCCTCATCAGCCAGGCTAGCTTGAATCCAGTGGCATGGGAAGCACGGGACCCACGTCTGGGCATACCCTTCCCACTTAGGGCGACAAAGCAAAAACAACAAGTGATGGACGGAATGCTGAACATTGTCAAACACTCACCCCCAGTCATAGATCTGGGTTTAATCCATCATTCTTTTGCTCACCATGCCACCCCAGTTTGGACCCAGCCATATGCAAATCAGTCTTGACCCTGTTCCTTATGGGAACAGTCCAGACCGAACTGCCAAGCCAGGTCCTCACTGGACCGGAAACAAGCATCCTGGGACCGGTTTCGGGGTTTCACCCCTCATCAGCCAGGCTAGCTTGAATCCAGTGGCATGGGAAGCACGGGACCCACGTCTGGGCATACCCTTCCCACTTAGGGCGACAAAGCAAAAACATCAAGTGATGGACGGAATGCTGAACATTGTCAAACACTCACCCCCAGTCATAGATCTGGGTTTAATCCATCATTCTTTTGCTCACCATGCCACCCCAGTTTGGACCCAGCCATATGCAAATCAGTCTTGACCCTGTTCCTTATGGGAACAGTCCAGACCGAACTGCCAAGCCAGGTCCTCACTGGACCGGAAACAAGCATCCTGGGACCGGTTTCGGGGTTTCACCCCTCATCAGCCAGGCTAGCTTGAATCCAGTGGCATGGGAAGCACGGGACCCACGTCTGGGCATACCCTTCCCACTTAGGGCGACAAAGCAAAAACAACAAGTGATGGACGGAATGCTGAACATTGTCAAACACTCACCCCCAGTCATAGATCTGGGTTTAATCCATCATTCTTTTGCTCACCATGCCACCCCAGTTTGGACCCAGACATATGCAAATCAGTCTTGACCCTGTTCCTTATGGGAACAGTCCAGACCGAACTGCCAAGCCAGGTCCTCACTGGACCGGAAACAAGCATCCTGGGACCGGTTTCGGGGTTTCACCCCTCATCAGCCAGGCTAGCTTGAATCCAGTGGCATGGGAAGCACGGGACCCACGTCTGGGCATACCCTTCCCACTTAGGGCGACAAAGCAAAAACAACAAGTGATGGACGGAATGCTGAACATTGTCAAACACTCACCCCCAGTCATAGATCTGGGTTTAATCCATCATTCTTTTGCTCACCATGCCACCCCAGTTTGGACCCAGCCATATGCAAATCAGTCTTGACCCTGTTCCTTATGGGAAACTGGTCCCAGGATGCTTGTTTCCAGTCCAGGGAAGACCTGGCCTAGCAGTTCGGGCTGCACTGTTCCCATGGGGAACAGGGTCAAGACTGATTTGCATATGGCTGGGTCCAAACTGGAATGGCATGGGCAGCAAAAAAACGATGGATTAAACCCAGATCTGTGACTGGGGGTGAATGTTTGACAATGTTCAGCATTCCGTCCATCACTTGTTGTTTTTGCATTTGTCGCCCTAAGTGGGAAGGGTATGCCCAGACGTGGGTCCCGTGCTTCCCATGCCACTGGATTCAAGCTAGCCTGGCTGATGAGGGGTGAAACCCCGAAACCGGTCCCAGGATGCTTGTTTCCAGTCCAGGGAAGACCTGGCCTAGCAGTTCGGGCTGGACTGTTCCCATGGGGAACAGGGTCAAGACTGATTTGCATATGGCTGGGTCCAAACTGGAATGGCATGGGCAGCAAAAAAACGATGGATTAAACCCAGATCTGTGACTGGGGGTGAATGTTTGACAATGTTCAGCATTCCGTCCATCACTTGTTGTTTTTGCATTTGTCGCCCTAAGTGGGAAGGGTATGCCCAGACGTGGGTCCCGTGCTTCCCATGCCACTGGATTCAAGCTAGCCTGGCTGATGAGGGGTGAAACCCCGAAACCGGTCCCAGGATGCTTGTTTCCAGTCCAGGGAAGACCTGGCCTAGCAGTTCGGGCTGGACTGTTCCCATGGGGAACAGGGTCAAGACTGATTTGCATATGGCTGGGTCCAAACTGGAATGGCATGGGCAGCAAAAAAACGATGGATTAAACCCAGATCTGTGACTGGGGGTGAATGTTTGACAATGTTCAGCATTCCGTCCATCACTTGTTGTTTTTGCACGACTCTCCACCAGGTGACATTAGTGGATTCCACAGTTTGCTGAAGCGGGCAGCAAATAGATTTTGCACTACCTACGCCTACAAAGCAGATGGACTGCTTTCTCTATGACTTTAAGGAACCTTTTTAAAAAAGTGTAAGATTGATTCCCATAGTGCATTACATATGGAATGAGGGTCTGAAGTTAATGAAAAATCCCACTACTGTTACTGCGGTATTGCCCTGCTTGGATAAGATATATAAGGCGCCAGGCAATGCCCCAGGGTGGCTGACTGGACACCCGAAGCCGGACTTCATTATCACTCAGGCAGTGCAGATCTAGAAATCCTTCAGCTTCAATCTTTGCTCCACCTTATAAAGAAGGAAG
This sequence comes from Pleurodeles waltl, assembly GCF_031143425.1. Lineage (NCBI taxonomy): Eukaryota > Metazoa > Chordata > Amphibia > Caudata > Salamandridae > Pleurodeles > Pleurodeles waltl. The sequence continues at coordinate 1,169,135,530 of NC_090445.1, read as the reverse complement.
GCCTGACAAAATAGGAAAGCGCTTCTCCTTGATGTCCTCTCTTACAATAAGGGTGTCAAACTCATTAGCTGTAATAGGCAGATACGGCAGGCAGCTAGGGGCAGACATTGCTCCTTACATAGACCAACTTCCAGAGGATTCGAAAGCAGAAGCAATCAAGATACTGTAGGAAAGGGCGAAGGCTTCTGCTGAAGTCATCGACTGTGCATTGGATATTGCTACCACGGCCTTTTGTCAGCTGGCAGGTGCAGCTGATTTAAGAAGACAGGGCTGGCTGCATGCAACTTCTTTCAGACTTGAAGTGCAGAACAAAATTCTCGTTTTACCTTTCGATGGAGAAGCCCTATTTGGGAAACATATTGATGATGCCCTGCAGGCTATAAAAACGGATACGGACACAGCAAAGTCGTTTGGAACACTGCAAATAAAAAAACAGCCCTTTCGGGGTGCCAAAGGAAAGGGATATCCAACCTACAGATGGGGATTTCAACAATCTAAACATCCCTCTTCCTTCTCTAATTACCAATACTTTCGTCCCCAATATCAACAGAGGCAGCCTCCACAGGCAGCATATGTTAGAATCACACAAAGAACAAGAGCAGGAGGACAAACAAGAAAAGCAGGATGCAGGCAATGACTTCTCTCTTACTCTGGCTACTTATCCTTCTTCAAATCCATTAATAGGAGGGAAGATCTCCTAGTATTTACACAATTGGCAAATAATCACCTCCAACCGATTGGTATTAAACCTTATTCAATTTGGCCATACACTGGAATTCATGCAAACTCCGCCAGCAAGACCTCTTTTTCTGCACTCTCTGAAACACCTTAATCTTCTCAGTAAGGCGGTCCAGACGATGCTAAAAAAAGGGGCTATAGAAAGAGTTCCTGTTCCGGACAGAAACAAGGGGTTTTATTCTCGTTTCTTTCTTGTCCAGAAAAAAATGGAAAATTGGCGTCTAATCTTGGATCTCGGGGACTTGAATACTTACCTCAAAAGAAAGTCATTCCGTATAATTAGTTTCCAAGATATCCTTTCCCTTCTCAATCCAGGAAACTATATGTCGACCCTTGATCTTCAGGACGCATATTTCCATGTTTCTATACATCAATCTCACAGAAGATTCCTCAGCATTTCCAGTTGAAAATTCTTCCCTTTGGCCTGAAATCAGCCCTCAGAATTTTCACCAAATGCCTAGCTCCAGTAGCGGCATTCCTCAGAAGACACAAACATCAAGTCTTTCCATATCTGGACGACTGGCTCATCAAGGCCAAGCCCAGGTCAGGCTCAGAGAGCGACAAGGGCCTACATAGAGCTGTTTGGAAAACTAGGCCTAACTATCTATCACAGCAAATCAGCTTTCTAGCCCCTGACATTGAGGGCCTTACTGGGTGCAGTTCTAGACACATCCAACACCAAGGCAGCTCCTACAAAAGAGAGGCAGAAAAAACGAATTTCCTTCACCAGTCTTGTTCAAAAAAGAAAGTCTGTTTCAGTTCGCCTCTTCAAGTCCCTACTAGGAATGATCCCACTTGTGCCATTCTGTCGTCTCAGAATGCATCCACTTTAAGAGCAGCTAGACAATCAGTGGACGCAGTCGAGGGGGTCTTTCGACTGTGTAATCAAAGTTACAAAACCCATGGGATCACACCTATCTTGGACCCAGGAATCTCACTGGTCAGTCGGTCTCTCTTTCCTTCCTCCACCAGCCCCGCGAGTGATCACAACTGATGCATCCCTAGAAGGTTGGGAAGCCTTCCTTCAGGATTTACGAGTCAGTGGCAGGTGGGAATCACATCAGAAAGCTTACCATATCAATTATCTCGAACTGAAAGCAGTTTGCTTAGCGCTTCAAGCTTTTCTACCAAGGATAAGAAATTAATTGGTACTCATACGTACAGACAACACCACAAAGATGCACTATCTCAACAAGCAGGGGGGAACCAGATCTCTGCTTTTATCACAAGAATCTCAGCGTATCTGTAACTGGTCCATCCTACAGGAGTGCATCTTCGGACAGAGCACGTACCTGGCACTCTGAACGTCATTGGGAACTCTCTCAGCAGGCAGACAACATCCAACCACGAATGGGAGTTAAAGCAAAGTGTGCTAGATTGCATTTTTCTCAATGGAGCAAACCAAACCTCAATCTTTTTGCCACTCCCCGAATGCAAAATGCCTATTTTATGCAAGCCGGGATCACATCCGGGCTCTTGGGGGAATGCGTTTTGAATGGCATGGTCAGGAATTTATGCTTACGCTTTTACTTCCATTACCCTCATTCCGAGAGTCCTAGCCAAGTTCAAGAACACGCACTGCAAAATTCTTCTAGTAGCCTCGGCATGGCCTCAACAGCACTGGTATATGGAGATGCTTCTCCTGTCAGACAGCCACAGCATCCCTCTGCCAGTAATAACCCGCCTGCTAACAATGAGCGCCGGTTGGTTCTCCATCTGGACCCTGCATCCCTTAATTTGACTGCCTGGCTCCGGAACACCATTAATTTGAACATTCCTTCCGACTGTAGAGTCATTCTTGCCAGAGCTGCTTCTGATAATACCATTAGATCTCACCACAGATTTTGCGCATGGTTCTTGTCATCATCAGAACAGGTGCTACCTTATCTCCTCCATGAAGCCAGACAAGGTTTGGCGAATGCTTCAATTAAAGTCCACTCAGCTGCAGTTTCCCATTATAGGCGATCAGGGAACTCACCATCTTTGTGGTTGACAAGAATTATCAAGCAGTTTCTTAAAGGACTTTTCCGTTCTTTCGCCCCAGTCAGACCACCACTGCCATCTTGGCAGCTTAACGTAGTTTTGTCCCAATTAATGAAACATCCTTTTGAGCCTATTCACAGGGCGGACTTAAAATTCTTGTCATGGAAGGTTGCACTTCTTCTTGCCCTGACCTCAGCTAGAAGGGTTAGCGAAATACAAGCCTTCACAATCCAAAACCCTTTCTTGCAGTTTAAAGACAGTGTAATAATTCTTTGAACTAATCCGAGGTTTATTACCAAAGTTCCTTCAGACTTTTACTTTAATCAGCCAGTTCTTCTAAAGTCGTATTTTCAAAAACCTTCAATGCCAGTGGAAAAGTCTCTTCATTCCCTGGATGTCAAAAGATGTCTCAAATTTTATCTGGTTAAGACGAGAAGTTTTAGAAAAACTAAATATTTGTGTCACTAGGAAAGGGCAACCGATTTCTAAACAAGGAATTGCTAGATGGATATCTAGTGCAATTGAATATTCTAACAATGCTGCAAGGAGGCCCCTGTGCAGAACATCCCATGCACATTCCACTAGAGCTGTCACAGCATCCACTGCTCTCTTTGCTAGTGTGCCCATACAGGACATTTGCAGAGCGGCCACTTGGAAGTACACGCACACTTTCACGAAGCACTATTGCCTTACAGAATCATCACAAGGTGCTAAAGCAGCGGGGCAAGCGGTGCTGTGGCATCTGTTCCAGTAACGGTGAGCAGTGCTATTCTTCTTTTTTCCCTCCTACACAGTATAATGCTCATCACATTGTATGATAATAAGGTTTATTTCCCTCGCAATACGCTGGTTGTTGTTTAGCACTGTGTATTAATTATTTTGTTTCCATAGAAATTAATAATTTAAAGCTTTCTTTTCTATTCATGGAATTGCATCTATCAATTGATATAAAGTATTCATCATACAATGTGCTTCACTACTGCTTGCTACTCTGAATTAAGCATGTGCATCTATGAAAATTCCAATACTGAAGTAAGAAAATTAGTTACTTGCCTGTAACTGTAGTTCCCCACTATTGGAATCTTTTATAGATTCACATGCGACCCTCCCTCCCCCCTGAGAATCTCACAGGTTACATACCTCAAGTACTTCAGCACTTGTGCTGTGGGAAACTCTGAGGCATTGAAGCTTCTCACAGGAGTGTTCTAGAGGGTATGGCAGCCTGATTGGCTGAAATCTGGTTTGGGTCTTTTTTCTCAAATAGACATTGATAGAGTACTAATGTGGCAGGCCTTAGGCCTGTATACACTTTAGTTATCATTACATTGCTATTATATAACACCGGGGACTCCCATCTTGACGACGGGGAATGATTCAACCATGTGAATCAATGAAAGATTCTAATACTGGAAAACTACAGTTACAGGTAAGTAACTAATTTTCTTCTATGCCAGTGCACTCCATCGTGCACCGCTCTGCTCAATGCAACTGCACACTACTCTGAAATAATCTACTCTACGCCACTCTATCCCACTGCACTCTAAACCACTGCACTGTACTTCAATGCACTCTACAGCAGTGCACACTAAACAACTGCACTATACACCACTGCACTCTACTTTGCACCACTGTTCTCTATGCCACTCTACCCCACTATACACCACTGCACTCTGACACTGTACTCTGTACTACTGCATTCTGCACCAATACATTCTATACCACTTTACTCTGCATAACTCCACCCTATGCCACTGCACTTTACAGCACTATACTCTACTCTACACCACTCCACTTTGTACCGCTCTGTGCCACTCGAGTCTACTCTGCACTCTATGCCACTGCACCACTCTGCACTACTGCACTCTCTGCCACTCTGTTGTACACCACTCTACTGCAGTGCACTCTGCCACTCTACTCTCCCCATGCCACTGCATTCTAAACCACTGCACTCTACGCCAATGCACTCTGCTTTGCACTACTGTAATCTATACCACTGCTCTCTATGCCACTCTCCTCCACACCACTGCACTGATATGCTACTATGCAACATTGCACTCTCCGCCACTGTATTCTACACTACTGCATTGAATGCCAATACACTCTACACCACTGCACTCTATGCCACTCTACTCTGCATCACTCCACTGTACTCTACAGCACTATACTATACTCTGTACTGTACCACTCTACACTACTCCACTTTGCACCACTCATCACCACTACCGTCTATGCCTCTGAAGTCTACTCTGCACTCTGTGCCACTGCACCACTCTACACTACTGCACTCTGTGCCACTCTATTATATGCCATTCTACTCCACTGTACTCTACACCACTCTACTCTATGCCATTGCACTCTATGCTACAGCACTATACACTAATCTACACTACTGCACACTCTGTCACTCTGTTGTCCGCCACTCTACTCTACGCCGCTGCACTCTATGCCACTTATGTCTGCACTACTCCACTCTACTGTACATCACCATAATCTATGCCTCTGCATTCTGTGCCACTACATTGTACGCCACTGCATTCTATGCTGCTGTATTCAATGCCACTTCACTCTACACAATTATGTTCTGCAGCAGTCTACACCTATGCACTCTACAGCAGTCAACTCCACTGCATATACCCCACTATATGCCACTCTTCGTGACTCCACAGTATGCCACTCCTAAACACGACACTCTGCCACTCCACTCTACAACACTCTACTCCACTCTTTGCCACTGCACTCCGCGACACTTCCCGACACTCTCCTCTATGTCACTAACATTTAGCCATGCTGAACAACAGCCACTCTGGTGTATAACATGGCTAAAATACATTGGCAAAGCCAATAACTCTTGCGTACACGAGACCTATTGGTTTTGCCAATGTTTGTTGAATGAATTAATGTGTAAATCATTATTTTAAACATGCATTACACACATCATAATAAAGGCTGCTACAAAAGGCGCAAATACATTTAGGTTAAATAAAAAAAAGTCCTTTCAAAATACAATTTTCAATAATATACAGATTATACCTAGTGTAAACATTTTTTATAACAGTCCTTTAAAACCGCACACTCCACAGCTCACCTTGGAACACCCTTACAGTACCTCTCCAAATGAAAATATCTTTGCCATCAGAAAGCTTCAAGTGTCTCCTTTGATTGAAGTCAATACAGGTTTTCAAGCCCCTTTGCATTTGCAGATTTACAAGTTGCGCAAATTTGCATTTCTTTAGGAAGACGAGACCCTGGCAAGAAGGTTTGTTTCTTATCTGTCTGCCCCTCCCTCTCTCAGAGCACAGGAAACTCCCTGCCTTCCACTCCAGCTGGGGAAACTGATCTGTCCTAATTACATTTTGTCCTTTAGGTGAAAGGCTAAAATTAGGACAAATGCTGTCCCTTAAGCCATTCATCAAAAACAATGGAAGGAAGGGCTAAATTATGGGCATTCTTTGAAAATTACGTACGGGTGCTCACCTTAATTAGTGCTAGCGCAGGTGTGCTAATTAGAAATTATTAATGAGTGTTTATGTATTTTGAATAATGAGTTTATGTAGAAAATGAAATAACATAGAAAAATAATGCACGCATTTGAAAATGTGACCTCGAAGAACTGCCACCAGTGTTCACGAAATGTACTAATTAATGATTAATACTTATGAAATATTGAATATGTACTAGACTGATCTAATAATATGTCATATTAAGGGTTATGAAGTACGCTCTAGCTTTATTAATTGTAGGCGTTAACTTAGCGAGTGTCTTGACCTATTTTGCCAAGCCTCATGCAGAAGCCGTATTTCTTAGCGTTTAATAAAAATGCTGACCGCGTGAATTAAATTGTGAAATGTCCATTGTCTTTTTTAAAGTGTTTAACAGAAGCTTTCCGTGAGAACTGCAGAACTATTATAGCAATTTTCTTAGTTTGGTTTTGTGAGAAAATTGATAATTAGTTGCGGAGGACGGTAGTCCACCCCAGCTAATAATGTCACTATTCTTGTTAGGTCCTAGACAAAGGTTTCAGTTATTTAAACCAAGCTCACCACCTGGTAGTTATGTAGACAGACCTAACTTAAGAAAATGTGTAAAGCACCTAGATGTACTAAAACTGTGAAAAACTAAAAAACACAACACAATAAAAATCCTACTCCAATTTCTAAAAAAGAGAATATTTTAATGAACAAAATGACACAAAAACAACAACAATCCAATACGGAGATATACATTTTTTAGGTTTTACATAAAAATAGCACCAAAAAGTGCAGGGCTCCAACTCCAAGCAACTGATCCTGCTAGACCAGACCAATGGTAATGTGTGAGGCTGAACACGATGGAGTGGAGGTTTGATACGAGGATCAGATTGGTCCCGGTCAAAGAATTACATTTGGACATTGACATTTTCTGAGAAGATGGAATCCTCCGTGGGGCAAGGCAGGCGGCTGAATCTGAAGACTGGGTCGTTGTTGATGGGTAGATGAAGGACGAGGTCTAGGTGAAGCAGTCAGTGAAGGCGGGAAAGGCTCAGAACTGTAAAAGTCCCAGAGGTTGTGCCCAGGAAGTCATCAACGTCAATCGGATGCTGCTCTGCAATGGGCACTGGATACATATAGTACCATTTAAAAGCGGTTTACAAGTAAATTAAATGTACCAATCAGGTGTAGGCCAATCTTGCCATGTTTTCAGGGGAGAGAGCAAGCACTTTACTGCTGATTAGCAGGAGTAAAGTGCAACAAAACCTGTTTCACCAACTGAAGGAAAGGGAAGGCAAAAAACCTGGGTTGACCCTGCGGAAAGGGCCAGGTCCAACAACAAGCATTCACGATTTAAAATAGTGTCCAAACATGTCAGAGCAACTGAAGGGAACGTGACAACAGGGACACAAGAAACGGAAATACCCCACTCTCCTGCCCTTCCTTCGAAGGAGATGCCCTGGTCTGCTACAACAGAAATAATAATTTCTCCAAACCGCTCTGCAAACCCTAAAATCATGCGAAGGCCTCAAGTCTCAGTGATCTGTCAATCAAAATCAGAGCTAGGACCTCCATGGAACACCCTTGTAAAATCTGCATGAGAGAACAATAAACCTTTCCCTTGATATTTAACCTTAAGCATAGCTGGGTAACTCACTGAAGCTGTGATTCTCCTTTTCATTATCTCTGGCTTGACCATCAACATAGCCTTTGTTTTGCTGAGTTTTGTGGCTTCAAATCCAGAAATAACAATAGCTTTGTTTCAACCCAACTGACCACTTTCTTTAGCATGGTCCCAATCAGAATACGCTCTCTTTTCTTAGTAGTACCAGTCGGTGCCAAGAGGCTTTTGTCAGGGTCTTCTTACTTGAATATTGATGTTCATCCAGCAATACAGCTACACGTTCCATTATCTTTCTTTTAGAAGCCTCCACATTAGTGTCTGCAGGAACCCATATAATATTATCAGGGACTTCACCGCATTGAAGTCACGGGATTTCCACTTTTCTTCTTATTGTACCTCGGTCTCTGTTACTCAGTTGTCCAGCACTTGCAGCTTCTGTTCAGCAACTTCCATCCATTGGTGTGGGTGAATTATGCCCCATATGTGGAAGGAGAACGCACTTTCCTGTTGCCAAACACTGCAGTAATTAATAAGCATAAATAAAACCAACTATTCCCTCCCCCTTTATGACTGATACTGCCAAGTCCTGACATTGATGCAGTCATCTTGGTCTTGTTTACAGGCCTCAAACCAGAAGCTCACCAGAGGATGCAAATCTCTCTCTTTCGGGAAAGAATGTGTTTGGCTTCCAAGTGAATGAAAAAATTAATTTCATGAAAGCAGATGAAAACACTAAGGCCTGTGGGCTAAGAAGGATCAAAAGAAGCATGGCTGCAAGCCGTATGACTTTCCACAGTGGGTTCAAACCCTTCAGTGACCTCAGACCCTAAACAACAAAGGTAACAATGTAAAAAAAGGGGGCCTCCAAAAGGCAAACAAGAACAACAGACGTTAGCAGTCACAGCAGGACCTCTGTAGAAGGCAAACAGCTACTATGCTGACGATCTTTGCTGAAGGGGGAGCTGCAGATATTGGCTGGGCAATTCATGTTAGATCCATTCTGGCAGTCCTTGGGTTCGAACACTTCTGGGCCAGTGCTACCTACATTGGCAGTGACTCCCTCATTTTCTTAAAAGAAGTCCCTAGCTTTGAGCAACATGTTGACTGGATCGATCCGGAAATGTGGCACACGTTATACTTTTTTGCTCAAAAACATTACCTACTTGAGGCAAATAGTGTATTCCTATTTTACAATTTTTTAATATAACAAAATGTTTTAATGTGTTAAGTCTCTATTAGGTCTGTTTGGGTCGTTTTAAAAAGTTGTTGATAAGCATGCACTCAGTGTGAATACCAAGAAATATTAGGTAGTGATTAATTCCAGATTCGAAAGATTGCATAGTCTGTAGTCTTGTTGCAATATATCTTAGTAATTGTGTTGTTTTCACTCAATTAATTATTGTGATGTAGTGATGAATTCCAGCATTGTAAAATTGTAATCAGTGTATAATGTTTCTGCTGTGTATATTAGTAATTGTATTATATTTATTCTACTTTGGTTGTTTCATGTCATGCTCATATATTATGAGTGCACTTGTTATTTTAAATTGATAATTAGGGCTACTATTAAAGTTACCATTCAGTGCTTATGAATATCAATGGAGATCCTTAGAAGTAGAGGGGATGTTTTCCTGGCAGTTAGTTATCTTTCAAGGGAATCACCTTTAAAATCACCAACCCTTCTTCCTCACAGGTGGACATAATAAGGGATTTGATGGTTCCTGTAGCAATGTGCTGTGTCTCTGTTAAAGGAGAACGTGAGCAACTGCCAGTAATGCAAAGTGACAGGATATTGGAGGATTGGAGTTTCTTAAAGGTGTTGTCAGCTTTCCATCATTTCATGGCTTCAGACCATATAGCTAGATTCTTATCTTCTCCTTCCATTTCTTTTAAGAAAAGGGTGTGAAAGTGTTTTCCTATCACTTTGCTTATTTGGTGACGTGTTTATTTTTAAATGGGCTGTTGCCTTTAAAGAAAATAAATGGAATTGGCCAGTATGGCCTATTACTAGGTTGCCAAATTGTTTTAGTTGAAACGTTTGGGCTTTTCTAACAGAAAGTGCTGAAAATAGTTATTTTTTAAAATTGATCCAAGATCACATGTGTTGGCTGGACCTTTGAGTGCGTATGATTTCCATAATGATTCACATGACGAAGAACTAGGATCACAGATTTTTAACTATTCTTTTCCTCTCATCTCTAACAAAGTATCAATTCCTTGGCACACTGACACATCTCCTATCTCCCTCATACCCATATTGCCTTTTTCTTTGCAAAACCCTAGCACAGTGGCCATTTTCTGACACATGCATGTATGTAAGCACACACCTACCTACCACTCTATCATTCCTTGCTTCACCTGCTTGATTCATTCATGCCAAGCTCTTCTATTGTTGAAGGCCACTGAAAAAGAGTAGGGTATGCTCAGCATCTTAACTAAGAAATGTAGATGATCTAGAGTGTCCCTACCTTTGTAGAAGCAGTAATAAATAGTACCAATATACATTTTTTCCTGGATATTTTTAAACTACAGTTTGAGAGTTTTGATAAAAATCTCTACCAACATCTACCAGCTGTCATAGTGACTTTCTCCTGTATTGAATCTTTCAGATATTTGCGTGATTGAATCTTCCCCGCTGTCATGGTGGGAACCTTATGGTATTTAGAAACAAGCAGTACTACGGCAGTATATTACAAAACATACAGAAGGCAATTGACATTGTTAACCAATTCATGTTGTTTTAATAGACACAAACTTTAGCCAGTCAAGAGACCAGACCCTGAACCACACTTCACTGCAGGGCCACCATTTTAAAGGTTTTTAATCAAAAGTCATGTGTGAGGGTGTCACCTTGAGTTCTATTCAGTTTTTTCATAATTGTCAACTTTTGCCCTTTCCTTTTTCTAACAGAGGAAAACATTGGATTGCTACAGCTCAGAGGTACTGTTATATTTGACAACATATCAGAGGGATCAAACAAGAGACTATTCAGAACATGCAAGTTTTATGGAAAGTCTAGACTTTTTTCTGCTGATCCTCTTAAAGAGTGTCTATATTGTCTACATCCACAGAATAAACTGAAAGAATGCAAATACTGCAGAACCTTTTCTTCACAAACACTCAAGGACAAGCAAGTCAGACTATTGTTATGGTTCCAGAAGAAAAAGCCAGGATTGACACTGAGGAGGCTAAGGATTCAAACCGCTCTCCATTTGAGCGCAAATGCTAAAATGAGGACTCCACTTCAGCCGTAAAGGACACAAAAAGACCAAAGTCTGCTGACAAAGCTTCTGGGTCTCGTACATCGACTGCTAAGGACTCCTTCTCAGTTTCTGCTCACAAGAGGCCTTCTACCTCTTCTTCTGTGCCGGCCACTCCACAGAAAGAATCATTGTTGACGAAGATCAGATCATCAATGGACCTGTCGTCAGCGGTAAGTTAACCGTCACTTCCAATGACTAGAGTAATGACGCTGACACGAACTATGATGATGGCATCATCAACAGCACTGGTGACGTCGTCAACCTCGTTGACGACCTTCCCATCAACGGTGACTTTTAAATCTCCGTTGTCAATGCTGACATCGGTGGCTGCATCCACTAAGAAGGTTACCGCTTTGTTGACAGCATCATCGACGAGACAGAAAAAAGTAACGCTGTCTGCAGAGGAGCCTTCTCAACATATGAAAACTGACTTGACCATACTAAGTAAGATCTATCCATTACCTCCTGTGCATCTTCTGGAAAAAGAGGAATCGGTAGATGAAGGACTCCCTGGTCCAGCGTAGAGTCTTTTTCACCTAAAGGTAAAGTGCCAGGATACGGATGAAGAAAATGATGACCCTAACAGAGATACTTCTACCTACCTAGAGGGAGATTTTTTTCTCTTCATGCCAGCATGCTAGGTCTCCACGGTATGACTCTTTTCAAGAGTCCTATGAAGAGCAACAGGGATCAGGGAAGAAAACTGTCTCAATGCCCACCTCTTTAGTCACTGACTTGAGACACATGCCCAAGGACTATTGCAAATGATTCTCTGAAGCGAATGCACCAGCTCCTATATCTCTTGCTAGCTTGGATACTCTTGCCACGGCTTATTTGCCTAAGACCCTAGTACATGTACATATGCAGGAAGGCAGAACAGTATTACCTTTCAATACGATCAGGGATGATTACATTGAGAGCGATCTGGATGACCAACTGAAGGAAGAAGAGCTACTTAGGAAACCTACTACATGGGGTCAGGAATGGGATACTTACTTTGCCCCTTCATCACCGTCACTTCTCCTTCACTGGCAAGTTCTCCTCCTGAAGACATAGGTGGCTTCCAAGAGTTGCTGGAACATGCCTCTAAAACATTTGATCTGCCTTTCCCAGTGAAACAAACAGAATGCTTTCTCTATGATTTTAAGGACTCAGAAAGGGAGTCTATCAGATCCATTCCAATAATTATCTATATCCGGGAAGAATGCCTCAGACTCATGAAAAACCTGGAATCTCTTGCCGCTGTTGTTCCCCGGCTGGGCAAAAAATATAAATCTCTAGACTCTTCCCAGGCCTGTTTGATAGGACATCTTCGCCCAGATTCAGTGGTGATGCAAGTGGCACAGCGACGCTCCAGGAATCCTTCAGCACCTTGCTCTGTGCCACCAGATAAAGAGGGCAGGAGAATTGATAATATCGGAATGCGTTTTGCAGCAATAGCTGCCACTTCCACCAGGGCTTCTTATGCACTGGCCATCCTAGGTCACTGTGACCGTTAAATGTTGTCTGGCCTAGTGCCCTTCTTGGATTCCCTTCCTGAAAACCAGGAGAAAGTGAGAGAGATCTTGCAAAAAGGTGCTAAAGCATCCTCTGAAATTATAGACACAGCTATGGACATTTTCTCCACCGCATTTAGGCAGATGGCAAGAGCAGACGTTTTGCACCAACAAGGCTGACTAGAAGCCACCTCCTTCCCTTGAGGTTTAGGCGAAAATCCTTGACATGTGCTTTGATGCCGAGAAATTATTTGCCAAGCATGTGGATGAAGCTTTCCGGGCCATCAAGACTGATGCAGATACAGCACGTTTGCCTGTAACATTGCAGCAGATGCGCTTCCAGTCGTTTTTCGGAGGAAGAGGAAAATGGCTATTCTCCCAATGGCCCTTTTACCAGTCTAACAGATTTCAGCCATATTGCCAATAAGGGTATAATTTACGGTACACTGGACAACAGCTGTAGAGAAATACCACCACAAAGCAACCAGCATGAAGACGTCACCTGGCTGGGGGTAAAACCCAAGAAGCTGCAATTAGACAGCAACATTTCTCAGGTACCAGTCACCTCCCAATATCACTATCAACCATTGAACCACTATTTCTCCTCTTTTTACGATCATTGGGAGAGCATGTCTTCGGACGAATGGGTGCTAGACATAATCCATCATGGTCACACCCTGGAAATAGTTCAAAATCCCCCCAATCATCCCCCTCCCAGAAAAAGGCATCACCATCTCACTCTTAAGACAAGAGAAAGATCTGCTTCTCTCAAAGGGGCTATAGAGGAAGTCCCTTTTCAACACAAAGGCAAAGGTTTCTCCTCAAATGTCTTCTTCATACAGAAAAAGTCTGGAAAAGGAGGCAGGCCATGGGTCTATGGCAGCTAAACAAGTATATCAAAAACAACCTTTCTGGTTGCTGTCCCTGCAAGAAATTATATTGCTGCTCAACAGAGGAGATTACATGACATCTCTTGGACACATATTTTCACATTCCCATCCATGTGAAACATCGGTGGTTCCTGAGGCTTGTTCGAGGTGCAAGGGTACCACTATTATAAATTCAAAGTCCTTCCCTTTGGCTTGCATTCTGCTCCCAGGGGTTTCACAATGTGCATGGCACCGGTTGAAGCTTTCTTAAGAAGAATGGGTCATCAGGTGTTCCCCTACTTCGATGACTGGTTAATCAAGGGCCCAACCATCCTCTCTGCTCAAAAATCCCCTGTGGCCTGTCGACAGCTGTTGAAGTCTTTGGGATTGATATTGAACGCAGAAAAATCATCCTTTATTCCGTCCCAGTCGCTGGTATTTCTAGGGGCCATTCTGGACACCACAGTTGCAAAAGCATACCCCACAGCAGAGAGGGTTTAGAAGATAAGCGACTGCTACTTCTCTTTCAAAAAGCAAGTCCACTTCCGTAAGAAAGTTCAAGTCCCTGTTGGGGATGCTATCTTCATGCATTCCATTGATTCCAAATTGCCGTCTTCACATAAGACCGCTGCAGGAGTAACTGGATGCACAGTCTCATGGGTCATTCAAGGACATGATAGACATTACCCCTACAATGAAACGGACCCTGTTACAGTGGGGAAAGAAAAAAAACATCACTCAGGTCTCATATTTGAGGCAAAAAAAACATGTTTCTTAATGATGAGACTTTTCCTTGGTGAGTTGGGGAGCACATCTTTAAGAGCTACCAATATGCAGAGAATGGTCTCTCTAGAAAACACAGATGTACATCCGTCTGCTAAAACTGAAAGCAGTTATTTTATTCTGGTCAGAAAGGGCAATACCACCACCGTGCTCTATCTTACCAAACAGGGGGGAACCAGATCGAAAAGTGTTTCTTTGGAAGCCCAGCAAATTTGGAAGTGGTTACTGGTTCACAGCATTTCTCTGCAAATAGAGTATGTCGAGGGCATAGAGATCAAATGGGTGGACTTTAAGCAGAACAGCAAGTTTATGCTATGAAAGGGAAAGGAATCAAGATCAGTTGTCTCAGATCTTCAAAAAATGGGATACCCTGAACCTAGGTCTCTTTGCAACTCAACTCATCAAGAAATGCAGAAACTTTGCAAGCAGGTTCCCTCAAAAGGGGTGTTCGGTATATGCGTCGCACATACAGTGAACAGGAATGTTCGCTTATGCGATCCCTCCTATCCCTCGAATTCTCAGAGGGGTACACAAGATGAAGTCAGAACATGCTTTCTCATTCTCATAGCACCTGCATGGCCGAGACAGTATTGGTACACAGAACTCCTCCTCCTCTCAGTGTGTTCACCCATCCAGTTTCAGCTGATGGAAAACCTGATTTCTGTAAGCAACGGCCAAGTGCTACACCCTCAACTGAGCTCCCTTAATTTGTTGGCATGACACCTCACGACAATTAATTTGTTTCTATGAATATGCTACTGGGATGCAAAGCTATGCTAGAACAGTCACGAGCTGTTTCCACAAATAAATCTTATGTAGCAAATTGGAAAAAGATTTTGCAGCTGGTATATTAGAAATAAACAGTATCGTTTTCGCTCTTCTCCAGAACAGCTACTGCCATATCTTCTTCACCAGGCTAAGTTAGGTTCGGCTGATTCTTCAATAAAAGTGCATTTAGCAGCAATTTCCAGATTCAAAACAACCAGGGAGAATTTATTTGTGGTCCACTAGACTTGTGAAAGAATTCTTGAAGGACTTGTTTAGTGCCTTCCCACCAGTAAGGCCTTCAGCAATATCCGGACAGCTTAATACAGTTCTTTCCCAACTAATAAGAGCATCATTTGAGCCAGTCCATAAGGATGATGTAAAGTATGTACCCTGGAAGCCAGCACTTTTATCGCCCCTTACATCAACTAGAAGGGTCAGTGAAGCTCACACTTTTACAGTCAGTGAGCCTTTTCTGTAATTTAGAGCGGATAAATGATTATTATTAAGAACCAGCCGACGTTCATACCTAAGGTTCTGACCTCTTTTGACTTGAATGAGCCTATCGTTCTCTCAGTGTTTTTTAAAAACCCTTTTTCTGTGGCAGAGTGCGCTCTCCATTCTTTGGATGTAAAACGGTGCTTGAAGTTCTATATTCACAGAACAAAAGCTTTCAGGAAGTCAGATCACATTTTCACCTCCCCAAAAGAGTTACACACTTTCAAGGAGTAGTGTAGCCTGTTGGGTGTTGGCGGTAATAGCATTTTGCCACTGTAAAACAGGAAGACCACTGTCCACCAAAAATCACTGCACATTCAACAAGAAAGATGTGAACACCCACTGCTTTATTTGCTGGAGTATTTCTTCCAGACATCTGCGGAGCAGCAACGTGGTTAAATGCACATACATTCACCAAGCATTAGTGTTTGGATTCAGGATGGAAAGCTGATGTAGCTGTTAGACAGGCAGTCCTATGTCACCTCTTTAATTAAGGTACAAAATAATCTTTCTTCATTTCTTTCTTTGCTGTATATTTGCAAGGATGAATGCTTATTGCTCATGTCACAACTGTCATCTGTTGAGTCTATTTATTCCAGCGGTTCGTGTCGTATTTACTTTGTTCTTCTTTGGAGAGTGCTTTTGCCTCACCCGCCACTTTTATTATTCTTTATTAACTGCTAGCTATTCTGATATACGCATGTGAATCTATGAAAGATTCAATACTGAAAAAAAAATTACTTATCAGTAAACTGTGGATTTTCAAGTATTGATATCTTTTATAGATTCACATGCAACCCATCCACCTCCCCATGCTTTCGCCATGTTTTGTAATGTACTGGCATAGTACTGCTTATTTATAAATACTGTGAGGTTCCCACCTTGACGACAGGGAAGATTCAAGCATGTGAATCTATGAAAGATATCAATACTGGAGAACCACCATGTACAGGTAAGTAACTTGTTTTTTCTTTATTCAAGCATTTTCGTGATCACCTGTCTATGCACAAGTCTAATTCAGTTATTGATAAATTTACTGCAGGTGTGTCCAACTCTCTGTTGTAGGCATTGCCCACACCTCTACTCCATTAGACTCCTCATTCTGTTCACTCTTGGGGATAGCAGTCTGATAGAACTCTCTTTCCCATAGCAGCGCCTTTAGTAGCTCCTTCTACCCTTATGATTCTGAGTTTTGTCACTAAGGTCTGCTGATTGAACTTCTACGTTAGCCATGCTTATTGGCTTTTGGTATTAAGCCTAAAGTAATTGATTGTTTGATTGAATAATTTATTGTACTGATAATAAAATCCAATACAATTAAAACAGAAAAGGAAAAACAATCAGAAATACATTACAATCAAAAGATAAGTTCATACTAAAAACACTCTGTGATTTAAACACACATACCATAATAAAAGAGAGACGTTCCTGCGTAAAAGTATAAAACCATTAATGGATATAAAAATAGAGTCAAACTGCCATAGTCCTAGACCCCACATGCTACATAATAAACAAAGGGGCTCACAGTACACAGGCCCTAAAGTTCTTTAGTGCGTTGAATAATGAATAAGTTAAATACCGATAGTGGTTGGAGTCCTACATACGACGTTAGAGCTCAACAACCTAACCGATAGCAAGCCAATGAGGCAAGAGTGGGGGAACATTTTAATCATACTTATCCACTGCTCGCAGTGCCTCTAAATTTAGTTTGGGTGATTTTAATCATTTTAGTCATTAACACATTCAGCATTAAATAGCTGGGTCCAGAGACTGAATAATGGCCTGTTGGCATGCTTGTGTTTAGCGGATTGGTGCCAGAGGACAGAATGGGTGATATGCAAAGGGAGGAGTTGCATTAAAAAGTGGGAAAAAGATCTGATGGACATGGAAGGCCTATAGAGGCTCAGACCTGGTGGACACACTGGGAGGGCATGAGGGGGAGGGGAAGAAAGCCAGGCACACTAAGGACAAAATACAGTGTTTTGGCCGTACAAGCGCCAATGTGATTAATGGGAGAGCAGCAGAGTCACTAGCCTAGGATATTTGGTCATGGAATATACTATATGCAATTATTTGTTCTGCCATGATGTTGTACCCTATTTGTTAAATAAAATAAAAAGATTTTATTAAAAAAGAATTAGTACATGAACAAATAAATACAAAACAAAAATATCTTCGTCCTAAGATAGACCTTTCTGGAGTATCTGCTATCCTTAATCATCCAGTTCTAATATCAAAGAAGTGGTGGCTACTTCTGAAGCTTGATTTCTGAGCACTATGTTGTCTATGGTTATGTTTGGATGAGACTTTACTGAAGAACTCCTTTGGTGCCCTCCGGTGTGTGTCCTAGTGTGTGTGTGTCTTCCCTAAGGGCACTTGCATCTCTCTGGTGTTTTTAGGTCTGGCGTTACTTACATATAGGGGCGTCTTCCCTTTATCCATTGTTCTGTTGTTGTGTCATTCACATTTTAATTTCACCCACTAGAGCAGGGTAGTGATCAGCCTACTTAAGCCACTGGTTAACGTCACTTTGAGTGAATGTATTTTTCTCTTTCACAAGGAGCACTTCAACACACAAGCTAGTACCCTTCTGTGCCAGTGTTTTTCTTTTTACTTTTGAATTACTTTAGTGTTGCCTTTGTGTTTAGAGCCTGATGTAATAAAAGGATGCTTTTGATGTGAACACATCAGCACATTCCTTTTTTATCAGATCCCATCTCCTGCCAATGCTGCTGTAAATTCCTTTTGAAATGGTTTGCTTTTCTGACTGCTGTTGTTTCACTGCATACCAGATTGTGCCCATTTGAATTTGTATTGAATCTGTATTAAGTGATTCTCTTTCTACTTTTTCTTTCTCTTCTTTCTTTCTTTCTTTCTTTTGCTTTCTTTCTCTTTTTTGCTGTATTTCCTTCTCACCTTCTTTCTTGCTTGGCATCTTTCTTTCTTACCTGCCTTCTTTCTTCCCCCTTCCCTTCATACCTCCTCTTTTTTCCTTCCTTCTTTCTTTCCTTTTCTTGCTACTTTCTTTCTTCCCCCTTCCTTCCCTCTTTCTTCCTACTTTCTCCTGCCTTCTTTCTCTCCTAAGTTCTCCTTCCTGCCTTCTTTCTTTCCTTCTCCTTCCTTCCTTCTTTCTTTCTCCCGCCTTCCTTCCTTCCTTCTCTTTTCCTTCCTTCTTTCTTACCTTGTTACTTTCTTTCCTTTATCATTTAGGGTGTGAAATGTACTAAAATATCTACTTGTCCATAGGACAGGTTGTTTCTTAAATGTACTTTCCTGTAAAAAAAAAATCTACTTGTCCCTTTGGTGCCATGTAGTACGGCAACAAATTATGTCAGCTATCTCATTATGTAAGAGCGCTGATAATAGCCTCTCTAAATATGCCAGGGCTACTACTATAGTAGGGCTTGAATACTTGCAATTTCAATCCCTACTATAGCAATTTACTTATTTTGCCACCATTCCATAGATCTGCATACTGGCGTTGGAGGAAGCTGTAAGCAATAGTTCTAGGGCTGGAATGCCTTTGAGTCTGCTAACCTACTAACTTGCATGTTTAAGGATTTTCAGCATCTCTTCTCTAATCTTTTCCCATTTTGAGAAACGTTGGGAATGTACACCTGACAATGGCAGAAGTAGACGTTCTTCAGAGAAATAGAACTTGTAAACGCTCAATAGATTTTCACATGAGCAAATGTAGACATGCATATTTGCTTGTGCTAAAATACAGTTCACAAATATTTTCTAGGAGTATGATTTCCTGGTCTACTTCCGTAAGTTTTTGTGAATTCGTGAAAGCCACTAATTCAAAGACATATACCATTGTTTGCACGTTTATGACTTTCTTTAAGAATTGTGTCCCTAATTAGGTCTGTCACTAACAAAAACCTTTTGTTTTCATTAAACTTCTATTTCTCTATCTTTTGGCTAGCATTACTGTGAGTGAGCGTATTCTGCTGTTCCACAAGGAGCATATTGCCACACAAAGTAGTTTTGTTCAGTGCCAGAAACTATTATGGCAATCAGTGGCATAATGAAACTGGAGGGGGGCCCCCTGCAAAGAACATGTTGGCCCTCCCTCCAGACTCACTCAGGGCAGGTGCTTTGTTGAGCCCCCAGAGGTTTTCTGCATGGCCTTTGTAAGACTACTGGTGGCAATTTGTGCTTTTTGAGACCAAAAACGTTTTTTTCTTTTTGCCAGTGTTTGTTAGAATGGTGATGTCCTGTCAGCTCCCACAACAATAAAGTGTTACAAAAGACATGCATTGACAAAACCAAAAGACTCACAAAAAATGTTGGATTTGTTGGCTTTGCCAGTGCTTGTTTATTTTCATGCTTCCCATAATCTTGTTGAAAATGGTTACACTGATTTTGCATTAGGAATATTTTTTGGGAAATACAAGCATGTATCAACACAGTTTACTAAATGAAGCTTAAAAAAACAGCACCTAAAATGTCGTAGTAGCGAAACTTTTTTTTCCCGCTTGCATTTTTTTTCTGAACATTTTATTTTGAAAGCAAAGAATCATCACTCTTTGTTACAAGCTTCTGCAAACATCCACATCTAATCAAAGAGCATTCTGAGAGCATTACACTTATCCTCATATTGTTAACGTTTTTAAACGTCTGTGTACACTTTTTTTAAAAAACTGGAACCACTGTTAGAAGTGCAGTGTGACTTAAAACGTTTATTTACAGTGCCCACCATAATAATAATAGGCTTTTCATTCAATGAACCATAAATAGAAGTTCTAACAGCATTAACATATGCTTACACATATTACCTCAACTACAGACTCTTCCCTTCTCTGTAAACTGGCAGCCAAAGGGTTTGTGCTGCAAGGGGTTGGGCCTACTTGTCCCAAGAACAAAATATACAAGAAAACATGTGCCCTTGGCCCAAAACAATATGTCCCGGTTTCGGCGATGGGAATTCCACATCCCTGTACTAACTTTCTTCTCTTTTCTTTTCTTTCCTTGTTACTTTCTTTACCTTTTCTTTCATTCTTTTCTTCTTTCCTTTCCGTTTCTTTCTTTGTTTTGGCCTCTTTCTTTCTTTGTTTCTTGCATCTAATGGCAAACTGATTAACTTGTTTAGGTCTGTGTTAGCCAAGACCTTTTGATTCTACTAAAATTACATTTACTTATAGGGGTTTCAGCCAGACTTCATCCATTAGTCTGTGGTTTGTATCATTCAAATGTTTTTCCACCCACTCAAGCATACATTAAGGGGCAATGCATTAGCCCAGTTCAGCCATTAGCTGACTTCTTTACGAGTTAGGGCATGTTTCACAAGAAACACATCCACACAGAAAGTAGTTTCCTCCAGTGCAAAGGATTACTATTGTAATGCATGATTTTTGTGACTAAAAAACCTTTTTTGCCTGTTGCAGTTTTTTAAGGCTGATGAGGGCTGGGCATATTCCCATACAGTAAAGTTTTGCAAAAACCATGCAAGACAAAGCAAGAATTGCCCGAAGGCTGGCAGACAACGTCAGAGCTATTGGCTTTGCCAATGCTTGTTGAAGAATGTGTGTAACTCTTCCAACAAGTTTTATGCAGATTTGCAGTTGAGTTTAGCAAGAAAATGTTTCAGCTCTACAGTTTGTGATGTAAGATTTGTTAGTCACTCAAATGGTATTTGCCAAAATCAACATTGACAGTGATGTTGAGTCATTATTGAGACAAACATAGTTTCTTTTTTTTGCCTCTAACTCCAAACTGGGTTGTCTCTTAATGCATTCAGATTGTTAATATGCTAATCACACATTTGGTCTAGATTTAAACCACTAAGCCTTAAATTTTTACCTCAAACTTCTCAACATCATACACCAGGACCATCTTTTTTTGGACTGAGCTCATAGTTCTAAACTGACTAAATCTTTCCTAAATCTCTTTCAAATTATGCCCTTGGTCCTTTCACTTGCACTACATCTTCCAAATAGAGGAAAAACAACAAACTGATTTGGGACTCCTTATTCGACTAGAGATCTAATTATACAGCTGCTTTTGAGAGCCATCGTTAATGCCCTGACCATCTCCTTGAGTTGTTTCATGTGGTGGGACCACTCGAGCTTAGAATAATGGTGAGCAAATCCAAAAATATCACGAGAAGTGGATCTGCCAGTGCAAAACCGGAAATCTTCAAAATAACTAGTAGATTATCCACAGATTTATGTGACATTTTTACCTTAATAATTTGGCATTTCGCACATTAGATAAATACAGGCAAGAGCCTGCAAAAATGTTTATGAAACCCCACAAACCTTAAACTCGAACGTTTCTTGAACAAACTTTACTCTCTGACTACTGAGGATTGAAGTGATCCATTGTTTAGTTGTCTTCAGGATCCACAAAACAACTTGAGTGATTTAAACAGCAATAATTGATTTATGGATGTCGGAAACCATAGACAAATCTAAAGATAGAAGCATAGCCAATGCTTTGTTCATTATAAGTCAGTCCTCAGACAGAATGTGCTTATGAATGAAAGCAGCTGTTCGCTAACCTTCAGTTATTTAAAATGTTGCTGCTGTTAGAGCTAAAGCTAGATCCACAATGTTGAGCAAAGGTCCTTGTAGTCATCCAAAGCTTGTTGATGGGTGCAAGGAACCTACAGGTTCAAGGCCGGGATGAAGTTTTGTGTGTCTCCTTGTCTTTTTTTTAATAACCAGAAATTGATTTTGGTGTCATTGTTTTCCAGTCTGAAGTGAATTTAGAAGTTCCCCATATACAACACAAGAAGCAGTGCCAGGGGCCCCTGTATATTCAGATGGGTAAACCTGAGAGGGGCAATTATTGTAGCATACTCCTGAGTCATCCCCAGCCTGGGTACCCGCCAGTGAATACTTCACACACTAATCTATGTATTACATGTCTTTATTCTTGAGTGTGTAACCGCAAACTCAACATTCCAAACCTGCATTCACTTCACCATTAACACCTACGTCATGCTACAGACTCCTTTAGGATCCAAAAAGGTTCCATCATACAGGCTCACAAGACACCACATATACCACATGACACAAGGAATATTTCTGACTTATCTAGTCCAATTCTTGGTAGTTAGAGGGAATCGATGGGGCCTGAATGAATAGTCATAGTTTACTGCCCAAGGTTGTCAAAACGTGATCCACTTTTTAGGTATTAACTAAAACATTTTACTTGCACATGGTAGTCTAGAAAAATACGTGAATTTTCACGTGTGCATCGAGCAGTACATAGGTGTGATTTCCCTTGTAAAATCAGCTGTTTTTTGTAAGTGAAGCACTTCATTTCTTTAACTAGCTCTTCTCAGAAGTGTAATTTACGACCATAAAAAGCTTATTTAATCCAGTCCCGTGGTGCACGAGGTGCCGATCGTGTCTGCGCAATAGCTTTCACCGTGATACTAGAGTTTTATTAATTGACAAAAACGCAGTATTGCCTATTGCAGGAGCTAGATAAACATGCACTTACCTATAACATAAAAGCTTAATGTTAGTTTCGGACAATTAGGTTGGTTGGAAGTCATCATCTTATGATTTTTCTGGTTCCGAATGGCATTGTTTCGTTATTGGCTAACCAGTCTTCTTTTATTCTATTGTCCTTTGTCGATTTTAACCAGCAGTTTCTGTTTTGCCCTCAGTAATAACAGGACAACAGCGCAATGGAGTCATTTCTGCCCGAACCCGAATTGAGGTCATCGCTGATACATTCCGCAAGAGGGAGCCATTTACGCACTTCTTATCATTCGCTCTCAACCATCCCGAGATCCAGCAAAGGTTCCATCAGTTTAAAGAAGAAGTATTGGAAAAATGCTCAAAGGTACGCGGATTGTTGTATGTGCAAACAGAAAAAGCGTTTATGCATCAAAGTGAAACTCACTGTAAATTCGAGGACGTTGTTGTTTTGTTAGCCCCCTGTCCACTGAGCCCCTAGTTAGTAGCATACACTTAGAACATCCTCAAACTGCTGATTAATGGTGATTGGTTATCTGCCATTGGGGTTTCGTTCACCTTTCAGGATTCTGCAATAGCATGCATGCTCGTGTTTTTAATTTCAAATTATGAGGAGGGTGGTGGGGGGGGCAAGCATTTACCCTACATTAATGAAATTATTTACTAATGCAAACAAGGCACCTTTTTATCCAAACCTTGTTGACTGGTGTAGATTTACAAGGATGGCAATTAAAGTGGGAGTAAAAAGTAGCGGTTAATTGTTATTGCAAATCTATAGGTAATTTCTAACGCGGCCGCACTCCTCTCGATTCTAGGCCGAGGCACAATTAGTTTCCTCCTTGCCTGAATTGCTCCTTGTTTCTTACGCGAATTCCCTCCTCTCTGCTTTTCAAGTGAAATGTCTACGCTGCAGACAAATCTGATATTTTTCTCACCCTAAAAATAGTGTAAAACCGATTCAGTACTAATTGATAAGGCTATGGATAATTTTGTAAGAACAAAATCCAGTTACAGCACAAGACCATTTCTCTCGAGTTCTGGGACAGCTGGAGGTTACCACGCAACCTCTGTGGTGGCATATGTTCACTGATGTTACTCTTGGTGTTCCAGGGCCTCGGGTACAATAGTGTGCGCTCAACGTGCAACTCGCCCCCTCCTCCCCACACACACACAAAGAATCAGTACTGGTTTACGTGGTCCAACCTAGCATAGCCCTTTATTCATATCACCACATTTATCACGTCATCTGTGGCATACGACTCCATAACTGTACCAAAAATCCCAAAGGATCACCAGAGATTCATACCAGTCAGTCAATCACTTGGACGATAATTCCAAGATAATAGAAATACAGCAGCAGATGGTTACATTAGGCACAGAGACATAAACATTGAGAACAATCATAATCCTCAATAATTCTATGCCGTGAAGGCTGCAGTGCGCATTGTGCCAGGAGGCCCCAACTTGCACCACCCGCCGAGTTCCCACCCGCGCATCCAAGCACAATCAAGTAGAAGACGTTGTCAGACAGACCAATGACACACAACACCTTGCACACCCCTCCAATCCGGAAGTGTGCCACCAATTCCCAGGGCACCGCATAGCGCATCGGCCCCTTTGTGGTACCTGAACACAGGCATATCCTCCAAAGTTCAAACCAGGCACCGTGGTTAGGGCAAGAGAGTCCAGGACCACTGGCAGGTCAGTCCCCTCTCCGCCAGCCCGGTGCCCGCTCAATTATACCCCGCTAGTCCAGTCAAAGAGTCTGATTTACCACGGGCAAACATAATGCTACAAAAAAATTGTATCTGTTGGCGTCATCTGCTGGCCAAATGGGGAATATGTACTTCTGCATTCACAGAAACTTACCTGATCAAATAGGTAAATGGGCAATCGCTTCTTTATTTCTCTTTTTTAAAACAAAATCAACATCGATTACAGTTGTAACTCCACGCTAAAACCACAAACAGGGCAAGCACAAATGAACCATCCTTCTGATAAACAAAGGGGACAACCAGAGTTATCCTCGACAGCACATGCACGAGAGATAACATTTTTTCTTTACATGCGGAAAAGCAACCTGCCAGCCAAACCGCATGGATGGGCACAGCTACATGCCACGGCCGCCCGCGGAGACTCACCAACTCCTAGGTGGCCCAATCTACAGTCCTCCAGAGCTAATACTGCATGCACCACCACCATAAACACATAAGAAGCGGCACGCTGGGGGTACTCACCAACTCCTCGGCCCCCCAAGCATTCCCAAAACACACCGCATGCAGCACACAGCACAAGACTTCCTCACCAAGACCTGCTGCACGGTGCCCCCACAAACATACAGCGTGCAAGAATGTAAGACACGGGCTATGCAAAGTGGTCCCCTCTCGGCACCCACCCGCCAGACTGTCAACCCAGCACTACATACCTGCTGCAAGGGGAGCTCTGATGATTGGTGTCTGTGGAGCGGTCCTGGGAACACTGGAAGGGGGCAAAGAGATCTGGTCATGGGGTGCGCTGGCTTAAATGCCCCCTGACACCCCCCCCCCCCCCACACACACATCTCCTGATGAGGCAGTCGTATGTTCCAGCATCTAACCTCTAACTAAGGGCGCCCCTCCTCGAAGTACTGGAGGTGCCTGACATTTCTCCTCAAGCCAATTGATCAAGTACTTGTTTTTAGTCCTACTGGCTGTTGGCAAACAGACATATTGTCATTTGGTAGCTAGTGCAGACACACAGGGCCTGATTTAGAGTTTAGCAGATGGGGTTTCTCTGTCACGAACGTGATGGATATCAGGCCCGCCAATATTATGCTTCCATTAATTCCTATGGAAATCGCAATACAGCATTGGGATATGTGACGGAGTAACCCGTCCACCAAACTGTAAATCAGGCCCATAGTGTTTTTTTCTCATTGTGTCTAGACCCCACTCATTATCTGATTGCTTTCTTATCTTTCTCAGTTCCCTGCTCCTGACTCAATGGTTTTCCTTCTTATTCTTGAGTTTGTCGCAGTCAGGGGGCATTTCGGCCTCACTGTGTTTTGACTGGATGACATGGCTCTTTCCACAGCCGGCGTCTGACCTTACATTGCACTATAGGAGAGACCATTTGCTCTCCTTTTCTCTGTCCCTTTTTTGTTTTACCTGCTCCTTTTCATCCGGCTCTCTTAAAAATGTTTGCTACTCCCATGGCCCACTTGTCTCTCCAAGACCCCTCAACTCCAGACATCCTTCAGCAGTGTATCTTCTTGCGGCCATTTTAAAATATTGTTTACATTATTCCAAAATGGATCCCTGGGAGTGTGCATGTGTCTAAATATGTGAAGCCCATTTCATGTTTATTCATGTGCTTTAAAAAAAAGCAAAATTAGAAAATGGTCATCAGATATAGTTACAGATGCCTGGTGGCCATCTTTGAATGATTTTCTTAAAGTATAAGAATTAACATTCCAAGATGGCTACCATTTATACACACTCATAGAGGCCATTTTAGGATGATTATTATTATTTTTTTTTTTGCTTGAAAGAAAGTTATTCCAAGATTGTTTCTACGCCTGTGTGCTCATGGATTGTGGACATCTGAGACAAAAAATACATCTTCTGAGCCAGTAAGATTCACAGGCGACGCCTGTTGATTTGCCAGTGCTTGTTTACTTTTGACTTTAAGTGGTAGAATGGGTGAGCAGTCAATGTTTGCACTAGGAAGTTATGTAACTTTGGGAGTTAGACACAGTGTGTGGCATAGTATTCACA
The DNA here is from genome assembly GCF_031143425.1 of Pleurodeles waltl. NCBI lineage: Eukaryota > Metazoa > Chordata > Amphibia > Caudata > Salamandridae > Pleurodeles > Pleurodeles waltl. The sequence continues at coordinate 1,169,108,853 of NC_090445.1, read as the reverse complement.
CAAAATAAAATATTGAAATCCATCAAGACCTACGTGTTTCTTTGGAGCCAGGAATAAAAAAAACTCTGTTTTGCAAAGAAGCAATGGAATTCACTGTACATCAGTAGGTAAATCACTTCCTTTTGGATTTACTTTAATGTGGTTTCTTTGCAGTTTAGCCTTTGGTTGCTGTTCTGCTATTAAAAAAAGTATTTATTTACACTATCAAAAGGCTGGCTAACTCATAGCACCTTCATTTGCAGAACTTACCACCTTGTCAATGTGATCAGATGGTACATTTTTCAATGAAGTGAGATCAAAAATGTCACCAGTCTAGTAATCTGTACAGACAGTGGCAGAAGTGACCCCTTGTGAGAGGCTCCTGCCCACTCCTTCCTCCGAGGCCCCTCATTTTGCACCGTGCCTATCCAGATCACAACACTGTGCATTATTTAATTTAACAGTGTTCATGAAAACACGACTCATGTTTTCATGAGCACTGCCAAAGCGGGAGTCAACCGTCTCTTCATCTCCAGGGTTCTGATGACAGGAGGAGAGGCCTGAGGGGGCTGAGGCACGAGCCAGCTACAGAATGCGGTTAAAAAACCCACTATGTTTGTAGGTGGATGTCCGGATTGCGTATGTCTAAGGGGCGTAATTGATTTATGGTCCCTTCAGGCAGGCACAATCCATTTTATTTAGCAGACATACTAGACTTGCCTCAAACAGTACAGTATATCTGCTAAAATATTGCTGTCAGGGCGCACATCAATGCATCCCTGCGACTAATGAGAAGGAAAATAGAGCAGCAGGATCCCCTGCTCCGTCCCAGCTTCATATAGAGCTGTGCTTCTAGTCCTGGGTCAAAGCTTGCCGAGGGATTGAGGTGGGCCCTTCCCTTTGCAAACCTTCCCTTGCGCCTCTGACTGGCTCCTCTTTGGGAATCCTGACTTGCTGTTTACAGTGTCCAGCACCAGCTTCCTGCTCTGCTGCAAAGGAAGCAGGGTAAGTATAAAAAACGTTGTTTCTCTGTTCAAGTATGTATGTGTTTTGGAGTGATTGAAAGTGAATGGGAATTGAGTGAAATTGTATGTGTGTGAGTGAGCGTGTTTGTTGAGTGTTTGCGAGTGTCAGTGAGAGTGAAAGTGAGTGGGAATCTGAGTGTGTTTAAATGAGTGAAAGTGAGTACAAAGAAATTAGTGGAGAGTGCATGCATTAGAAGGAGTGAGTGATTGGAGATTGTGATATGGAGTAGAAGTGAGTTAAGGGTGTAGCTATCAGCGTGGCAGCAGGTGCAGTTGCGCCAGGGCCCAGTTAGTGAGTGTGAAAGCATGAGTTTGCAATATTGTGTGTGAGTGAGAATGAGAAGTGGGTATGAGTAAGTTTGTGTGTGAGTAACAATGTGTGGGAGTGATTATGAATGAGAACGGGTACATTAGTTTATGAGTTACAGTGAGTGAGAAGAGAGCAAATGTGCGAGCGAGTAAGTATGAGTGAGGCAACATTTGAAAAAAATGCTGTAAACTCCTGGCAGATATTACGTCCCACCACTTTCAAAGGTCACTAGCCGCCACTGCCTTTAGGTCTAATTGGGTTTATGCAGAAAAAACTAAAGTTCTGGTTTTTAGCTGTCAGTCAAAAAATTTGTATAGAAGATCGAAACTTGGTCCTCTAAGTATAGAGCTGGAAGATAAATATCACTACTTGGGGGTCTGGTTATCAAATACGGGGAGAATAACACATCAGGCAGCAGCATTGACCTCTAAAGCAGTAAAAATCTCCCACATATTAGCAAAACTCTATCAACGGCTTAAGGCACCCCCATTTGAGCCCCTAGGGAGGGTGATAAGAGCAAAACTATTACCTTCAATTACTTATGGCCATTTGGCTTTTCTCGGGCATTGTGACAGTGACTCTAGAGAATGCCCAGATGAGAGCCTACAAAAGGATCCTTAAGGTCCCCAGATCAACAAGGCATGCCGGGATACATTTGGAACTAGATATAATATGTATGGACTTGTTGTGCAAAATAGATATGATAAAGTTTTACCAAAGTGTCAGCCATGCAGATGATTGTAGCCTCAGGGGGGCTTTGAAAGTAATTTTCAAAAATAAAGCAAGCAATTGGGCCACCTATCTAACGCAGGCCGATCTGGCCCCTTCCTACTCTACAGACCCTGCCATCACAAAAGCGGTTCTGAATAAAAAACTGAAAGTGCTCGGTGTGCAAGCTTCAAGGGCCAAATATATCCTAACAGTTAGGGATATCTGTGGAGCTGACGGCCTGCATGAATCGTATGCAACTTCCAAAAGCCAGCCCTATCTAAAAGCCCCGCTAGGAGAACGAGCGTTCCAGAACATCTTTCGGATGCACCTTTTAACTTTACCTGCCTGGGAATATCGACATAAGTGGAAAACTGCACAAGGGCACATGCATGAATGCATGTTGTGTAAATACCTCACTGAATCAATAAAACATCTTTTATGTTGTTGCCCCTGTCTGGCGTCTGAACAGCGCCTCCTGTTAAAACCTCTGTTCTTGAAACATGGGGTGAGAACATGCAAGGAAGCCCTAAGCCTTATTCTTACCACAGGATTCCCCATGGAACAAGCCCATTTTGGAAAATTCTTCCATAAGCTGTGTTCAGCCTTACATCAGGCAAGGAGCCAAACTAGCAAGGGTACCTGTGGAGGGCGGGGGGCCCTCAAAGAAACAGCTCTGACCAGATGGCTCCTGCCGCCCAAGTCATCTCCCCCTGTCACCTAATGGCCTTGGATACTGGAAACGGGTCGGGGTCAACAGGTGAACAATTGTCTGGCGCTTGCAGAAGGTTGTATTATGGGTATTTACTTGTGTAAACAGCTTGTGGTTAACATCTTGGGACCCCAGGTTGGGGCAAGTTTCTGGCCGTGATAGTACTTTACAGTATTCCATAGTAGGCGCTATGACTAGGCATCATTCTTGGCATCGGAAGGGTATTTCTTGCGGTCTGTTTTATCCCTTTTATTTTATTATTTTAACATGTAATGATTTTAATTAACCAGGCAATAAAGATTCTTTCATTAAAAAAAAAATTGGGTTTAAAGTGCTACTTTCCCAGCTGGGTTGAGTTTTCTATTACTATTTTATGAAATTACCCTTTTTTTGGCATGGTTATTCCCACTTTTTGCCTGCTGGTAATGTGTTTTGACTGTGTTCACTGGGATCCGGCTAACCAGGACTCCAGTGACTGTGCTCTCTCCCTCTAAATTTGGTTGCTTAGGACTTAGCTCTCCCTACAATTGACATACTTGTGCCCCCATATAAGTCCCTACTGTATGGTACTTGGGTACCCAGGGCATTTGGGCACCAGGGGTTCCCCATGGGCTGCAGCATGTATTATGCCACCCATGGGAACCCATGCAAAATGTGTCTGCAGGCCTGCTATTGCAATCTGCGTGAAAAAGTGCATGCACCCTTTCACCACAGGTCACTGTACCAGGTCACGGTAAGTCACCCTGCTATAGGCCCTTCTAGCCCAGAGGGTAGGATGCAGGTATCTGTATGTTAGGGCACCCCAGCAGGAGCAGAGGCGCCCCTATGAACTCCAGTTCCATTTCCCTGGGCTTCGTAAGTGCAGGGAAGCCATTTTCCGCGTGTACTGGACACAGGCCGCTCCCTGTGTCCAGCTACATAATGGTATCTGCAAATTTGGGCATGTTTGGTATCAAACATTTTGGATCATACCCCAATATTGTTGTCAGCATTGGTTGTATGATTCCATGCACTCTGCGGTCTCATTAGAGGACCCCCAGCATTGCTCCTACCAGTCTTCTGGGGCTTTCTGGGCAGCCCGTGCTGCTGCCCCCCACCCCCTCAGACAGGTTCCTGCCCTCCTGCTGCCTGACCAGCTCAAGCAGAGAAAGGGAGAACAAAGGATTTCCTTTGGCAGAGAGGGGCAACACCCTCCCTTTGGAAAGAGGTGTTACACGGCTTGGGATGGGTAGCTTCCCAGAGTCGCCAGTATGTTTGAAGGGCACATTTGGTGCCCTCCCTGCATAAACTGATTGGCACCATTGCAGGGACCACCGGCTCCTCTTCTGGCACAGAACTGGACAATTGAAAGGGGAGTGACCACTCCCCTGTCCATCACCACCCAAGGGGTGGTGCCCAGAGGCCATCCAGGTGTCCACTTGATTCTGCCATCTTGAATCCAAGGTGGGCAGAGGGCCCTGGAAGCATCTGAGTGACCAGGTCAGTTAGGTGACGTCAAAGCCCCCTCCTGATAGGTGGTCACCCTGCTAGGTGGCCAATCCCCCGTAATGGGCTGTTTAGGGTCTCCCTCCCGGGTGGGTCTTCAGATTCAATGTGCAAGATTCCAGCAGGACTCCTTTGCATCGTTTACTTCATCTTCTGGCCACCGGGACTGCAACTGGACCTTCCAGGAACCAACAATCTGCAACTGCAGCGACAACTCTGCTTTGCAGCATTGTTTCTCTGGCTACTTCCAGCAACTGCAACAGTTCCCTGACTGTGCATCCTCTGAGGGCGATGAGTCTTCAGCCTGCACAAGAAGTAAGAAGGCATCTGCAGGCACCAACTGCAACGAGGACCGACTGTGTGGATCCCCACTCCTCCAGACCTGCAAGGATCCTGCATCACAGCTGGTGGTCTCTACCAGCTCTCCGACCTGAGCCCTTGCCTCTCTTTGCAGGACATTTGCAAGACATTACCCCTAAACCACAACTCTTGCAGCTACCAAGGCTTGTTTGTTCTTCCTTCAAGGGCGGCCCCGGGTAGTTCCGGCCTCCAGCACTCTCCCCTGCAAGGCTCAGTCTCCTGCCTGCTCTCCAGGTGTGCTGAGTGGGTCTCGCTGCAACTCCTGTGCCTGCTGCCTATGGGTCGCCTGTGGGGGCTGCCTCATCTTCTTGTGACTCTCCCAGCTGCTGAGGGTCAGCTCGGACTCTCTTCCTTGGGTCGAGTCCCCTGGGCCTTGCTGGTCCTCTTCAGCCTTGCAAAACCTTCTTCTCCGACTCTTGCATTTTTCAGCACTACTGACTGACTGCATCACGACCGCCGATGTGAGACATCACTTGCATCACTTCTGGAACTCCTCTTCTGCTCCTGTGCTGCACTGCTGACTTTCTTCATCCACCATCACCCTGGTCCTGCATCCACTGAAGGGTGGGTAGTTGCACACTCCAACTGGAACTGGACTTGGTCCCCTTCTTTTGCAGGTCCTCTTCTGTCCGGATCCACCTTTGGTTTCTTCCAGTCTTGTCTGGGTCTTGCATAGTCCTTCTCCAAAGCTCTTCTGTGGGTTGGAGGGAAAACCAGGTACTTACTTATTCTCCCTTGGTCGCTGGGGGACACCCTGATACCTTTTGGGGTTACTAGTTCCTCCTACTCTTCTCTACCGATTCCACTTCCTTGAGTGGGTGACTACCTTTCGCATTCCACTTACTTAGTATATGGTTTCGTCTCTCCCTAGGGCCTTCACTATTTTCTATTGTTTTTACTATTTGCTATAGCTTTTTATGCTAATCACTTGCTTCTCATGTGTACATAATAGTGTGTTTACTCACCTCCTAGTAGAGTATTGCCTATACAGTATTTTAGTAATTGTGTTACTATAATAAAGTACCTTTATTTTTGTAACACTGTGTGGTTCTTTCATGTGTGTAAGTGCTGTGTGACTGTAGTGGTATTTCATAAGCTTTGCATGTCTCCTAGAAAAGTCTTGGCTGCTCATCCACAGCTACCTCTAGAGAGCCCTGGCTTACTAGACATTGTCTACACCTCACTAATAGGGGATACCTGGACCTGGTATAAGGTGATAACACCATAGGTGCTCACCATACACCAGGCCAGCTTCCTACAGAATGTTTTTATCACCTTCTAACTTGCATAAATACATCAATAAAGATATAGTTATAAAAAAGGCCTAAACGTAATCTTGTGCTCAGAAGAAGGTGAAGCCTCTATAAATGGTTCAAATAAACTTTTCAGTTCACTTTCCTGCCCACCAATTAGTCAGAGGCCCAGGCACCCTCAGTCAGAAAGTGTGAGGGGAAAGGAGAGACACTCCTTTAGATATGGAGGTACACTTAATGTGCAATTCAGCAGAGTCTAGTGCTTTTCAGGTGCAGTGAAGAACGCATATGGCACAACTCCTAGTGGTCTCAAAAACATTAAGGCCTCTGGGGCAAGTAAAAAAGATTGCAAAAACTTTTAGAACTTTCAGAAAGTTGGGATTTCCTGCCCTTAGCTCTCTGCCTGCAGACTGTCTTAGGTCACATGACTGGGTGTAACTGATAGTTAGGATTTTGTAATTTCCCTCCGGACAGTGACCTAATAGTGGGATTAGCAGAGCCTGAATAGCCCTTCAGCCGGCAGGATGGGGGTCGGATCTGAGCCCGGACCTACTTGCACCTAAATAGGCTGTGTCCCTTCGCCTCGCAAAAGGCTTTACAGCTTTGTATTGTCAGTGCAGCCAGCTAGGAGCCAGGAACGGGTGGAGGAAGGTAACTCTCATAACTTGAAAGAACCTTTCTAGAAACTTCTGCCAACTTCTAGGAGCAGTTCACCAGGGGATAAAAATAGGGCTCTCAGACTCACTGTTTATTTCACTACTGGACCTGCGGAAGAACTGCCTGCTGCTGTGACCTGCTGTGCACTCTGCCAGACTGCTGCTGTACCTTGAAAGATTGCTTTGCTGCCTGGAGCCTGTCTTGAACCCTCAGAGGCCAGCCCTGCTGTTACGCCCTTTATCTTTATCTGCACCCAGGACTTCCAGAAGTGACTCCAAGGACTAGTTTGCTGTCCTCCTATCCAGAGCCACAGGGACATAACTGGATCCCACCATCTTGTACCCACACATGTGCCTAGCTTTTGTGAGTCCTGAACCCACAAGAGGTCTCCATCCACTCCTGGACCCTTGTTGTAGTGCTAAACTTACTCAGATGGCCAATTTCCAAACCTGAGGAAATTTGGCTAAAATGTGGTCTGAGAACCAGGAGGAGACCGTGACCAACCTGGTCGCCTGTCTGCCTGAGGTGCATCGCCGGACAGATTGACTTCACAGCTTCTCTCGCTACGTTCTTCACTCCAGCAGCTAATCCATTTTAGCGAGCCTTTGCACAAAGGGTATCTGACCTCATGGAACTGTCATTGGCTACAGCCTTCTGCTTTATCCCACTGGAGGTTTTCGACTTCCATTTCGACTACCAAGTCAGGAAGTAAAAGCCATCACTGCAGCCTTGTCCTACGACTGTCTGACGATGATCCTCCCTTCTCGGACATTCCTGCATCCTTGCCCTGCTGAACTTCTACCTTCTCAGAGACTTTTTCTTCAAAAACTTGACCAAAGGTAAGTGCTGGCCGGGCTTAATCCACTTTGTGTATCCGAACCACGCTCCATTGTGGTCGCCTTTAACTTTTGACTTTGCCCCGATCTAGCCTGACCAGGCGTCCACAGTTGGCCATTTTCACATTTAAGCACTATTTTGAATCTAAACTGTAAAAAATTCATAACTCTGATTCAAATGATTGGATTTTTGACGTATTGGTGTCAAATTATTTCTTAAAATGTACTCTTTTTTTAAAAAATTTGTTTGGGATTTTTCGTGCGTTGTGTTTTCACTTTATTACTGTCTGTGTGCTGCATAACTACTTTACACATTGCCTCTAAATTCAGCCTGACTGCTTTTTGTCCCAAGTACCCAGGGTTAAGCACAGGTTAATTTAGTGACGTTTTGTAGTTTACTCTGCAAGAGATTGTGGCTGTTGTTTGGCCAGTGCTCACACCCCAGTCAACCAACAGCCTAAGTTCTCACATTGGTGTTCAGTGGTGTGTATCAGGGCTTGTGTTTGTGCCGTACCGTACAGTGATTTGTGTTACACAAAAATCCCAGATAAATAATTTGGCATTAGAGTGACCTCTTTTTAAATTCTCCCTAGTCTCCATTGGCTGGTTTTATTTTTTCTAAATTTTAGTAACCTTACCTTCCTGTACTACCATGGAGATGGAGCTGATAAATGTTGACAGCCTCAGTAAGGATGAGCTAAAACGTTCTGCAAGGAGAAGGGGCTAAATGTGGGCAGGAGAGCTTCCAGAGTGGACCTACAGGTAGCCTTTCGAGCCCATGTGGAGGCCAAGAGGCTATAAGCAGCAACAGAGGAGGATGATCCGAAGGGGGACCTTGGACCAAATTAGGATGAGGACCAGGACCCAGAGGAGAACCCCCTGCACCCAGGAAGGGAATCAGGATACCCAGGATGGGGTTAGGGAGCAGTGTTTTGTCCAGAGGCTTGTCACAAGCAGACTTGGAGGACAGAATGAAGGAAAGGAAGTTCAAGTGGGAGCTGGATCTGGCCAATACTAAAGGTGGAGGAGAAGAGACTGGCCATGGAAGAGAGGAGGATGGCCCATGAGCTCAGTCTCAGAGAGCTGGACTTGAGAGCTAAGCAGAGGAGCCCAGCAGTAATGGTGGCAGCAAATCAGCAGTGTCTTTTGGAGAGGTGAGAGTCTGCATACCCTAAGACCTGTTGCCTAGTTATATGGCAGGTGATATAGATAAATGGCTTTCAGCCTGTGAAGTAGCTCTGAGGGTACATAAGGTCCAAGAGGTAGCTTGTGGAACTACACACCCACGGTGGGGAAGGTGGGGAAGGATCCACTCCTGACACTAAAGGAGAGGACCAGCCCATGTATGCCCCCATGAAGACCATTCTTCTTTCCAAATTTGGGTGACCCCCAAGAAATACAGGCAAAGGTTCAGACACAGCCACAAATTCCCAAACCACTCTTGGGTGGACTTCATAGATTGTCAGAAAAGCACTGAAGGGCAACAAGGTAGATGATTTTAATGGGCTGTACAACCTAGTTTTGAAGGGAACACATGCTCCGTACCTGTTTTACTGAGCCACGCCAACACCTGGTAAACAGCAAGCTTTTGGCCCTAGGAAGCTCCCCGAGGTGGCAGACCTTTGGTTCAGCACCAGAGTGACCAAAAAGGTACCTGGGAGTGACTCCAAGAAGGGTGGTTCAGGTTCCCCTCAGAAGAGTGAAGGGGAGGTCAAGGAAGACCTAAGCAGGGCTTTGGGTAAGAAGGGGGAAGGAAAGGTTTTTCATGTCCGTTCAGAGACGAAGGGAGGTTCTGGTGGGTGGTGGCCCAGGGGCCTCTCTTTTCCAGCCCATTTGCTTTGATCGTCCTCAACTAGGACACAAGCAAGGGGACTCTGTCCAAAGAAACCACTCACTGGTGGGACTACTACAGAGTTGGCCAATACGGCCTTAGGGTAGGTAGTCCTCAGGGGCAAGAGACAGAACATGCCCTAATCTCCCTAAGTTGGGCAACATATTTAGAGGGTGAGCTTGTGTTCCCTAAGGGTGAGAGTCCTCACTTTCACCAGGTGGCGATGAATGGGATCCCAGTCACTGCTCTGAGGGGCACTGGGGCCAGCCAGAGCATGGTAGTGGTAAGGTTAGTTTTCCAGAGCAGTACACCATCCAGGTGTGTAGTGTATGTCCAGGCCATAGACAGGACTTTTTCTGCCCTACAGACGTGGTATTCCTAGAGTGGGGTGGTAATAGTTATTCGCCGGATGTCCATAGACTGCATTCTGGAGAATCAGTTGCCCCCGGTGTCAGGAGAACTGGGTGGGGCGGCTGCCAAAGGTGCCCTGCCAGATCAGTTTTCTGGGGTACCACTCCACATCGGAGGGTTCAGAGGCCTAGATGGAGGACCATTGGGAAGAATCACCCCTGACTCCTGATCAGCCTCAGGGTAAGGTCCTGGGCTGAGTGACCAGTCTCCTGTGACCCCCCTGGACTGATGGAAGGGAGAGTGGAGAAAGGATGCCTAACTCCTGGGGCTACATCCCTCTGATCCCCCCCCACTTTGAGAAACCACAGAGGTCAGAGACCTCTGGATGGCCTGCAGCCTGGTTGTTGACACTGACAGCTGTCACTGGCCTCTAAGGGTTGTTGCCTCTGTGGACAGAGTTTCCCTTAGTTGGGGGACAGAAGCCTGATTCAAGGGGTGGAATGGGCCACATTGCTTTGTTTGCTATGTTGGTACTGTTTGCCTACTGGGATGCATCTGTGAGGACGTTAAGGTTAGGTGCTGCACAGATTGGTTCCACAGGTGAGGAGAAGGGTTCCCTATGGGTCAGTTCAGTGGACCAGGAGAGTGTAGACAGAGGGGTCCAACTGAATTCAGGGAGGCATGGAACTGACCAGTGCCCCTGCAGTAGATGGCAATTGTCCATGTTCTACCACTTAAGCAGGAAAGTCCATGAAAATATTGATCAGTCTGCCCTGGCTTTGGGCTGGAGAGGGAGGTCGTGTTGGAAATGGCCCCCTGTACAGGATCACCCCCAAACATTTGACCTTTTTCCTCCTATTTTTGCTGAAGTTTTGCTCTTGTTGGCATTAGGACTCTGTGCACTTTACCACTGATAATTAGTGCTAAAGTGCTTGTGTTCTGTCCCTAAAACATGTTTTAATTGGTTTATACCTAATTGGCATATTTAGTTTAATTATAAGTCCAGTGCAGGGTGGTATACTATATACCCCGGGCCTGTAAATTAAATGCTACAAGTGGATCCTCAAAAATGACAGGTGATGGACGGAATGCTGAACAATGCAAACATTTACCACCAGTCACAAACATCTGAGTTTAATCCATCTTTGTTTTGCCAACCACGCCACCCCAGTTTGGACCCTGCCAAGTGCAAATCAGTCTTGACACTGTTCTATATAGGAGCATTCCAGCCTGAACTGCCATGCCAGGTCCTCCCTGGACTGGACACAAGCATCCTGGGAACAGATTAAGGGAATATCCCCTCATCATCCAAGCCAGCTTGACTCAAGTGGTGCCTTGAGCACTGAACCCACGCTTGGGGATACCCTTCCCACTTAGAGCGACAAAAGCAAAAAGAACAGATGATGGATGTAATGCAGAACAATGCAAACATTCACCCCCAGTCACAAAGATCTAGGTTTAATCCATAATTGTTTTGCCCACCACGCCACCCCAGTTTGGACCTAGGCATATGCAAATCATTCTTCACCCTGTTCACCTTGGGAACAGACCAGCCCGAACTGCCAAGTCACGTCCTCCCTGGACCAAAAACAAGCATCCTGGGACCGGTTTCGGGGTATCACCCTTCATCAGCCAGGCTAACTTGAATCTGGTGGCGCAGTGAGCACGGGTCCCATATCTAGGCATGCCCTTCCCACGTAGGGCGACAAAAGCAAAAAGAACAGATGATAGATGGAATGCTGAACAATGCAAACATTCACCCCAGTCACAAAATCTGAGTTTGATCCATTGTTGTTTTGTCCAGAATGCTACCCCACTTTGGACCCAGTCACATGCAAATCAGTTTTTACCATGTTCTCCATGGGAACAGACCAGCCCGAACTGCCAAGCCAGGTCCTCCCTGGACTGAAAACAAGCATCCCGGGATCGGTTTCGGGGTATTTACCCTCATCAGCCAGGCTTGCTTTAATCCAGTGGCGCAGTGAGCATGGGACCCATGTCTGGGCATACCATTCCCACTTAGGGCGACAAAAGCAAAAAGAACAGATGATGGGCAGAATGCTGAACAGTGTAAACATACACCCCCAGTAACAAAGCTCTGGGTTTAATCCATTGTTGTTTAGCCCACCACGCCACCCAAGTTTGGCCCCAGCCATATGCAGATCAGTCTTGACCCTGTACCCCATGGTAATCGTCCAGCCCGAACTGCCAAGCCAGGTGCTCCCTGGACCAGAAACAACGTCCTGGGAACGGTTTCGGGGTATCACTCCTCATCAGCCAGGCAAGCTTGAATCTAGTGGCGCAGTGAGAACGGGACCCATGTCTGGGTATACCCTTCCTGCTTAGGGTGAAAAAAGCAAAAAGGACAGATGATGGACAGAATATTGAACAATGCAAATATTTACCCCCAGCCACAAAGATTTGGGTTTAATCCATTGTTTTTTCCCACCACACAACTCCAATTTGGACCTAGCCGTATGGAAATCAGTCTTGCTCCTGTTCCTCGTGAGAACAGTCTAGCCCGAGATGCCAAGCCAGGTCCCCCACAGAGTGGAAACAAGCATCCTGAGACCAGTTTCTGGGTATCTCCCCTCATCAGCAAAGCTAGCTTGAATTCAGTGGTGCTGTGAGCATATGACCCACATCTGGGCATACCCTTCCCACTTAGGGTGACAAAACCAAAAAGAACAGACGATGGGCAAAATTTTGAACAATGCAAACATTTACCCCCAGTCACAAAGGTCTGGGTTTAATCCATCGTTTTTTTTCCCACCACACCACACCAGTTTGGATCCAACCATATGCAAATCAGTCTTGACCCTTTTCCTCATGGGAACAGTGCAGCCCAAACTGCCAAGCTAGGTCCTCCTTGGACCGGATACAAGCATCCTGTGATTGGTCTCGGTATCACCCCTCATCAGCCAGACTAGCTTGAATCTAGTGGCACAGTGAACATGGGAACCACGTCTGGGCATACCCTTCCCTCTTATGGTGACAAAAGCAAAAAGAACAGATGATGGACTAAATGCTGAACAATGCAAACATTCACCCCCAGTCCCAAAGATCTGGGTTTAACCCACTGTTTTTTGCGCACAATGCCACCCCAGTTTGGATCCAGCGCCATATGCAAATCAGACTTGGCCCTGATCCACATGACAGCAGTCTAGCCTGAACTGCCCAATTGGCATGCTTAGTTTACTTGTAAGTCCCTTGTAGAGTGGTACACCATATACCCAGGGACTGTAAATGCTGGCAGTGGACCTGCAGCACTAATTGCCTCACCCACTTAAGTTGCATCTTAAAGCATGTACCTTGTCTGCCATTGCATCCTGAATGCAGTGTCCCATTGCAATGTCGATTTGGCATTTAATACCCCTTACCAAGCCTTAAACTCCCCTTTTATTACATATTTATCACCCCTAAGGTAGGCCCTTCGTAGCCTAAAGGGCAGGGTGCAGTGAAATTCGAAGGTAGGACATTTACCTTTATGTTTTGCATGTCCTAGTAGTGGAAAATGTCCAAATTCATTGTCCACTACTGTGAGGCCTACCCCTCCCATAGGAAAACATTGAGGATTCTTTATTACATTTAATAAGCTATAATTCGTATATGAGAGGAGGTAGATATGTCATGTTTGGTACCTATGAACGTGTAATGATAAAGCCTCTTTCTTTAATGATCAAGTCAAATTTATCATCACAAGTTTGAAAATGCCACTTTTAGACAGTGGGCATTTTCCTGCCCTTAACCTCCTGTGCCTGCAGTCTTTCTTAGGTCACATGACAGGGTGTAACTGAAAGTTAGGACTTTGTGAATTTCCTCCAGACATTCACACAGTAGTGGGATTAGCAGAGCCTGAATAGCCTTTCAACTGGTAGGATGGTGGGGGGGGGGGGGGGGGCAGAGCTGAGTACAGAGCCACTTGCATCTAAATACACTGTGTCCTGTCATCTCACAATAGGCTTAATGACCCTGTACTGTCATTGCAGCTGGTTAGGAGCCAGTGCAGGAGACCAGGAAACTCCCAGAACCTCAAAGAAACTTTCTGGAAACTTGTCCCACCTTCTAGGATCAGGGCTCCAGGGTACATGGAAGCTCACTGATTACTGTACTAAAAGGGTTTTGGTGTTGGTGCTAGCATGCCCCTTGCTTGCCAGTCAGTTCATCTGTACTGCCCGGTATTCTGTGTAAAAGCTTACTCTAGGCAAGAATTATGAAATTATGTCCATATTATATTGTTGTTTCTAAATGCGGGGCCATAAGTGAACTCTGAGTGCCTAACTCCATCAATGATACAAAGGCACTTTCATAGATCAGACCTATTGGCATGGTCCATGTTTGTTGTCCAATAGAGTCACTGACACTTCGGGTTCTATCAAGCCTTGACAAAGCCAATAGGTTTCACAATTGTGAAATCTATTGGTTTTGTCCATGTTTTTTTCACATGTTGCACAACAGCATGGGCTGCTGTGCAACAATGATGAAAGTAAAGAAAATAATAGTCTTATGAGGCGGCCCGTCATAGAATGTTTTTTCTTTACTTTATAATGAGCTAAATAAATGGGAGTAAGGAATAAGCAAGAACGTTTGGGGTTGAAAAAATAAAGTGCTGGCTGAAACATACAGAATGTAATTGAGAAAGTAGCTGAGGTAGGCAAAGTGTCAGTGAAAGAGAGTGCACTTAGTGAAAATGAGAAGTAAATGACTGTGGGCGAGATAAAGCTTAAAAGGACTATTTGATTATAGCCTGGGTCCCTTCTTGCACAACCATTTGATTTCAACGGAAAAAAACATTGACTTACTTTTTATTTGGTCATTACAGTATGAAAACAAAAATGAGCTGTGGCTTGGAAATAAAGCAGCTACTTTGTGGCCAGGAGAAACCTTCAGGATTACGAAGGAATCAGTGTCAGACAAATGGTCCTTGTTGCCTTCCGTGTGCCTCCTGCTGTGGTAAGTTAAGTGTGGAGCAAACCTGCTGGTGGAGTACCCTAGAAAACCTTAGACCACCCCACAATACTAGCACTTCGAAAAGGCAGCGTTAGCAAACCTGATTTTAAACAGGCTTCCATTGACGGAAAGCATGGCGCTGGTGGCACCGCATCCACCCCCCAGAGAGATTACACACAGAGCCATGGCAGTGCTGATGCTGGTGTTACATGATCCAGGGGATCACGCCTGGCAATGGTAGGCCTCAGTGGGAGCCATTATTAATAACAATAGGCTGTTTCAGTGTTTGGATACACATGTAGCATGCCACACAACTGGCTACTCATGGTCGACATTCCTTGCACTGCACCACGGAGTCAGAGATCTGGGCAGGGACTGCATTATGTGAACAGGTTTTGTGTCACAAGGGTTCAGCACGCTTTATTGGATCCATTTACTGATGTGAGAAAAAATGGGCATTATGTGACCTCAACTAACATGGCATCCCTACGAAAGTTACAAGGGGCAAGCAAATACCAAGAGAGAGGGGCGGGAGGGATAGGGCATGCAACAATGTAGCATGAGGGGGTGGAAGCAACAAGGATGGAGAGAAATGGGAGAAATATAGAGAGACAGGAAACGCATGCACTCTTACAGAGAGCTAGTGTAAAAATAAAAACCTCTGCAAGTGGGTGGCCTGTGGAAGGACACTGGCTGCAGACAGGAACCTGTACTCAGTCCAAGCTTGCAAGACCGAAGACCAGAACAGAACAATTGTAGAGCAAGAGGAAGAAGGAGGCACTGCCCAGTGAGAAGCAAGGAAGCAAAAATGACCTTGGAGCCAACCAGTATTAAGTAAAGGTGAGTAGTGGGTGGCCGGTGAGCCCGTTTTAACCTTTTTTTTTTATTTATTTTTATTTACCAGACACTTGCCAAGTACAGTGCAAGACTGTGCAAGTGAAACCTAATAAAAATACACTTTCAACATCCAGAATTAAAATAGTTCTACTGCCTGCGATTTCGTGGTCTGCAATAGAGCACTACTATTGCTTCAAACATTCATAATAACGGGGCAAAATCCCGTGACACCGGTCCTTCAAGTTGGCGGTCAAATTTTGCTTAAGGATCATGTTTTCTAGTTTTTTTCATTTTTAAATAAGGCCAGATGCATATGCCTGTTAATTACTGCAGTATATTCTACACATCAATGAACATAAACATATTTTGGCTTGTACTTGTGTCGGCAATCTATTTAGGTACTTTAATGATATTGTGTAACCTCCTCACATGTTGAAACATTTGTCCCGAAACGTGACCCATTGCCCTCACTTTTTACAGTCACTGCCCAGAGTTTGGCTCCATGCCAGGGGGTCACCCTAACCAATCACCAGGATCAGTGTGTTACTCTAGACACATTATTGCATCCATTTGCAATTTGTAAAAGTTCAGTTTAACTGCAAAACACTTATAAATACACCATGATATCATGTCCCCAGAGAAAGCGTAATAAAATAAACGCTTTGAGACATTTGTTCCAAATGTGAAGAAATCTTGTACTCCAGTAAGTTTTTCGACAGTCAGTTTTTTTTATTCATAAATATTTAATACAACCAATCATTTATTGATCATATGAAGAAACAAAGCAGATTTTTACGTATTTCTAACAGTATTGCTGCTTCAAAACATCTGACTGCTAAAACAGAGAACCCTGTTTTCAGAGTCACTAGACCTCAGCGTCAAGTAAGAAGAGGCTACATCAGACCTAAGAATCAAGTAAAAAGAGGCTAAACCAGACCTTAGCATCTAGTAAAGAGGCTAAACCAGACCTTAGCATCTAGTAAAGAGGCTAAACCAGACCTTAGCATCTAGTAAAAAGAGGTTAAATCAGACCTTAGCATCAAGTAAAAAAAAACTAAATCAGATCTTAGCGTCTAGTAAAAAGAGGCTACATCAGACCTTAGCTTCAAGTAAAAGGAGGCTAAATCAGACCTTAGCATCAAGTAGAAAGAGGCTAAATCAGACCCTAGCTTCAGGGTAAAAAGAGGCTAAACCAGACCTTTGCATCAAGTAAAAAGTGGCTAAATCAGACCATAGCTTGAAGTAAAAATAGGCTAAATCAGACCTTAGCATCAAGTAGAAAGAGGCTAAATCAAACCTTAGCTTCAGAGTAAAAAGAGGCTAAACCAGACCTTAGCAACAAGTAAAAACAGGCTAAATCAGACCTTAGCATCTAGTAAAAAAGAGGATAAATCAGACCTTCGCGTGTAGTAAAGAGAGGCTAAAGCAACAGACAGTGCTAGCACTCAGCATGCCCTATGCATAATTCATAGGATTCAGGAAAACAGGGCTCTAAGACAGGAACCCGCTAACAATACCTATTAGGATGAGATCAAGTGAACTAGTGCCACCTGCCTGATTCCACACATTGAACTTGAAAGAAGACTCCTTCATTATTCTTATAATAAAATAACTCATCACACGCTTGGGTCTGATAACAACAACCCTTTTTAAAATCTTTAACAGATGGGGTGTCGCCTAGCCACGGCAGTGGTGGCTGCCTGAATGCTGAGCTTCTCGGTCTGGTGTGTACTTGGGGGTGGCGGCGGAGCTAACGGGACATCGGGGAGCCTTATTCCTCTTCTCACCCCAAACCAGATGACCCGGGAGTCCCTCCAGCGGGCCTATAGCATGACATCAGAGCCCTCAGTCTGCTGTGTGGGAAGCAGCCGCAGGCTCAATTTGGGAGTAGATGGAGCCTCTGCAGTGCGCAGCAGAGACCCGTCTGAGAGGTTTTGTGCACGGCTGCTGCACCACCCAGAATATAAATAGAGCCCGTGGCCAGCAGCAAGGAAAGCAGCCGCAGGCCTGATTTCGACCTTGCTTACAATTTAATTAAACCTCAGAATCAACAGCGCCTCAGCAGTGCGCACCAACAGAGACCTGAAGGGAAGGCCTCATGCATGGCTGCCACAACTTCCGAATCTCAGGACATTAGCAGAGCCCGCGGCTAGTACAGTGAAGAGGCGGGGCCTGATTTCTTCCACTCACCCCCCCAGGACTGCCAGCATAAGCAGCATCTCCAGCACTTTAAGTGTATTATAGGCTCTTCACTGGTGAGCCATCCTACCCAGCCCATTAGAGGCGGGACACATATGAACACGTACAGCTGGGTGACATGGCTGGGCCAGGCAGACGAGGAAAAACTGGGATACTTACACAATCCTCTGGTGCCTCCACTGAATCTGCTGCCCCTATGACACTGGGCCTCTGGCCCTGGGCTCCACCGGCTCTATTGACGCTGTTTATCTTCCTCCCTCGAGGAGATGCCCTCCGGCAAACCGTCTGGTAAACCGACGCAACAGCTGCTCTTCTCTGAAGCTGTTTCGCAACCGTGACCAATGTCCTCATCCGCCGGCACTCTTGGCCCCAGCTCTACCGGCGCTCGAGTGGACTCTCCCCCAGACACTCCCATGGAGCGTATTCTGCAGGAAATCTCCGCAGTAGGCCGTCGCCTGGAAGCCATGGACTCCAAGTCGATTCAGGCAGATATTGCTGGCTTCAAGGACAAAGTCATAGATCTGGATCATCACCTGCACACCGTTGAAAGTAAGGTAGCAGCCCTCCTGGATAATGAACCAGAACTGCAATTCCTCCAACACAAACTCACGGACCTAGAAGACAGGAGCTGCAGAGACAATGTCCGCCTATTTGGCTTGCCGGACAAAATGGAGGGCGTAGATCTGTGGGCCTTCCTTCAAGACTTCGTTCCTACCCTCACGGGCCTCACTATTTCTTCCATGCTGGAATTTTAACGAGCGCATGGGATTGGCCCCCTTCACAAAAATTCTGCTGGGAAGCCCCATCCCATTATAGCATGCATTCGATGACATGAACAGGTCCCCCAGCTGTTGACAACTGCGAGGGCCTATAACCCATACTGCCACAAAGGCCAGGATTGCTGTGGACTTCTCCTGAGAGACGAATGAAAAAAGAAAGGAGTTCCTTGCACTCAGACACCAACTGTGTCATCTGAACATTAAATGTGGACTCTTCAAGCCGGCCAGAATGTGGATAACGATTGATGGTAAATCCAGAGACTTCTTCGAACCTACGTACCTGCGCTCTTTCTTAAATGGCCTTTCCACCCAACTCATTGATCATGAGCCTGCGGAACTCACGACAAACACCTCCTTGCCACATGACTTTATCCTAAACACAGACGCTGATCCTAGCGACTTCCGCATCTACTCTGCAGCACAGAAAAGGGGTCGATTTCTGGACCACCCACCGTGATCTCAGGAATGGAGAGACATGGCCCTCCATGCAGTGGCAGACATCACCCAGGGGCCGCACAGAGACAAATCAAGGTCCCCTTTGAAGCCCCCACCCACTGCTGGCTGATTAACTGGCATGTTCTCTGGGAACACTTGCTGGAGCACCTACTACACACCAGTGGGTAGCCGGAATAACCATCCGTTAAGCGCCAAGTACCACGCAAGTTTACCTACACTATTATATCATTGTTATCTCTGTTCTTATTATTGCTTTTGTTACTGATGTTATAGCCACATCACTTGTCCTGCTGGGGATGCCAATTCCACCCGACTCTACTCCATCTCTGGACACTCTCAGACCCAGCACATAGTGGTTAAAGTGGACCCACCATTTTGTCTGACACAAACCTACTGTTTATTATTGTATCATTGCACTGCTCTCATATCCGTATTATACACTCCTTTGAAGTTCTGCTTTCTTCAGGAAGGGGAAAAAAAAACAAAACAAAACAGGATGGTACCCCCAATCTGCTTGCTCCTGCTGGGCTATTCATCCCATTGTCATACCCGGCCGGCGGCTACTGCGTACTCTTTCTCTCTCCCCCCCCCACACCCCCATATTCCAAATAATCTATTTCCATGTCTTCGCCGCCTACCCCTGTCTGCCATAACTATGAGTCTATAAGTGCATCTCTGCTGTCTAGGGTGCACTCTTCAGTACACTTCTTTTTTCGTCCAGATCTGATATCCCCTCTATTATCACTAAGACCTAAGGGCACGCCTGTGCACGAATTAGGATCCTTCCCTTTATCCCCCCTCCCCCTTTCTTCCTGGTTATGATATGCCTTAGCTTTCTTCCCGTCGGCTCTCTTGAGTGCAACCACGCACCCCCCTCCACCCCATCCTCCCTCCCCCTCACATTCTATCTCCCTTGCACCCCACCCCGACACAGATAGCCCGAATCGCCACACTGTGTCTCATAGACCCAAAGGTGCCTATCTTGCCCCCACAGACCCACACAGCAGTTCCGAGCATGGGGGCTGCCCTCACATTGACGACAGTATTGTGGAATGTTCACGACCTCACGCTTTATATCAAAAGAAAGAAGGTCCTATCTTATTTACAATCCAAATGTACAGATATTGCCCTCTTGCAAGAAACGCACCTGTCTTCCTCAGAATATAAAAAACTACGCCGATAATGGGTGGGCTGAGTGGTCTATAGTGGTAGTCCACCGTCCACATCTGGAGACTCCAGCTCCGCGTGCAAATGCTGGGTCACGATTCTTCTCTGCCGATCCTTGCAATTCAAGGTGCTCAAGTCATGGTCCGACCCGGAGGGTTGACACATACTTAACAAACTCAAACTCGGGGATCGTTCACTGTGTGTAGGGTCCATAAATGCCCCTACGGGTTCTAAACATTCATTCTTTTTACATTTTAATCATCTTTTGATGGAGATCGGACCCTCTCAATACCTTCTAGGAGGAGATTGGAACTTGGCTCACAATGCGGTTCTTGAACGAACGGGCAGATTGGATATCGGTAACAATGTGGACAGTGCACAGTGGGGGGGATGTACTGGCAGATCACATGTTGGTAGACCACTGGCGCCTTTCCCACCCGCTCAATCTGAAGTACGCCCTTAATTCGCCGGTCCACGGAACATAGTCCCAGCTGGACTACTTCCTCATTTCCCATGAACTGGTTCCCACGGTTAGGGACTCTTGGACCCTGGAAGCAGCACAATCCGATCATGCCCTGGTGCTGTTAGCGCTAGATATCGACCTTGTTTCTCTAGGCTTCATGGCGCATTATTGTATTGTGATATCGCACGCCACAGGGCAAGGATCAACTTTGTGCCCATGTCTCTACCTATATGGCTAACAATAAAGGCTAGGTCTCTTCTCCTCAGGTGTTCTGGGCAGCGGCGAAGGCAACAATCAGAGGATGACAACTTATGAAGGACGCAGCCCTCGCTAAGGCCCAGAGCCGTTCCCGTCAACATGACCTGGAGGAAATAGCAACATGTAATCGCGACAACACTGGGACTCCCTCCCCAGTCTCGCGCTCTTGACTTGAAAAAGCGTAAATGGAGCTTAATGCCCTCTATACCTCCAAGACAGAATATGCACTGCAAAGGATGAAGGGCAGACATTATGAGCAGGGAGAAAAGGCAGGCCAACTGTTAGCAGCCCAACTGTTCCCGCAAGAGGCACCGCTAGCCATTCCTGCCATACTAGATACTGATGGTATGCTCCTCACACACCCACAGGATATAGCTGGTGCATTTGGGCGCTTCTGTCGGACCCTTTACACCCCGGAAATGGCAGCGGATCACGATCGACTTGCTGCGTTCTTTGAGGAGGCCCCTGTACTCAGTCTCACGGCAGAGGGAAGGGGACTACTGGAGGGAGATATTAATAAAGAGGAGATTATGCATGCCATTTCCAACTTGCCCTACCATAAGGCCCCTGGGAAGGGCAGCTTCCCGGCTGAATTTTTACACATGGACGAGACCGGAAACGGTGGACTCCCTATATGAAGCATTCCAAGGCGTAGAAAGGACAGGCTCTTTGAACCCTCTCTCCAATAGGGAATTCATAGCGGTCCTACCAAAACCAGGGAAGGACCCATTAATAAATGGCAGCTATCGTCCCTTTTCCCTCCTCAATGGGGATGTCAAAATACTGGCTGGTGTCTTGGCAGCCCATCTCAAGAAGGTTATTCCGTCCCTTATTCACCACACTCAGGTAGGATTCGTACCCAGGTGGTCATCTAGGAATCATCTTCGCACCCTAGCACATACGCTCTGGACTACTAGAGACTCTAGAGAAGAAGCCTTGGCTCTATCCCTTGATGCTGAAAAAGCCTTTGATAGAACAGAATGGTGGTATCTCTTTGAAACCTTGAACCGCTTCCGTCTAGGGGATGGCTTCATTAAAAAAGTTTGTTGGCTGTATAACTCGCCTAGGGCGCAGGTCAACTGCAGGGGATTCCTCTCCAATGTGTTCCCCGTTAACCGAGGAATGCGGCAAGGCTATCCACTATCGCCACTGTTATTTCTTCTGTCAGTTGAGCCCTTGGCAGTGCTCATACGAAGATCCCTATCTATAGCTGGCATCCCCATTCCAGGGGACCGCTCCATTATCTATTTTTTTGCCGATGACACATTACTTATGCTTACAGACCTTACTCACTCCCTCCCAGCACTACAAGCTATCCTGGTGAAATTTGAAGCGCTGTTGGTGTATAAAATTAATTGGGACAGAAGTGAAACCCTGCCCCTAACCACGTTACTATGAGCGCAGCTATAACGGCTTCCCAATTTCCTGGAAACAGTTGCGCCTCAAATGCCTAGGAATCCTTATCAACAGGGGCTTGGACCAGATGGTGCAGAAGAACCTAGAACCTCTGTTAGCTTGCCCTCAATGAGATTTTGCAAAATGGTCCCAATTGGGACTCTCCCTTTGGGGGAGAGCACAGGCTGTCCGCATGGTTATTTTACCACGATACACATATGTCCTTGGGATGTTACCGCTGCTGGTACCTCTGCCAGTGCTCAAGAAAGTAGATACCTGCATATGTAAATTTGTATGGGGCTCCATGCGGCCACGACTTTCCAAAGCTAAACTCATTGCGCAAAGGGAATGAAGAGGTTTGAGATTGCCTTCTGTGGAACAGTATCGCTGGCGCTGCATCTGTCTCAATTGACTTTCCAGCTCAGGGTATACCAGACCCACCCCTGTGGGTACAGGCAGAACGCACACTCTCATGTATGCCACGAGGCCTGGATGTGCTTTATGGTGTCAAAGCTGCCCTGCCTCAATCTGCCCACCCAGTGATGCAGGCCATGCTACACTCTTGGCGCCCGGCTCACAACCTTCTAGGAGTGGACCTCAGATTCATAACTATGCGCCACTCTGGGGCAATGCTGGTTTGTTGATAGTGGGGGAGGTGCTTGACTGGGAGGGCTGGGGGACTAAGGGCATTCTAACTATCGACCAACTCCTCGTTAACGGGATGCTAAAGTCGTTCCCGATGTTACAAGTTGAATTTGGCTCCGTAGTCACTATTTCTGGCCATACCAACAGCTCCGACCGCTGCTTGATTATTTTTACAAACCTGGGGCTCCTTTCGAGGAGTGACGTCGGGTCTGCACAAGCTAATAAACCAACATTTATTCTCTCTACCCCTTCTAACCTCCCTCAAGGATAAATGGCAAACCCACTTACAGGTAGAATATGATATGGAAGAGTGGACTACTTTATTGGAGACATGGGAATAAGGCATCCAAGAGGCACAAATGAAATTGTCTCTTCAAAACCCTGCACTACTGGTAGTGGACCCCAGAAGCTTAGAACAGCCAGACTATTGCCCCATCTGAATTGCTGGCACTGCCCCCACCCATGTTGCAACCTATTACAAATACTCTGTGATTGTCCAAATATACAACCGTACTGGGAGGCAGCTGGGGTTACGCTGAGGGAAGTATTGCCATTACCGCCTTCTCTTTTTAAAAAACCTTGCTCCTTCTGCATGATACTGGTGATACTCGGGGTTTGCCCCACACACAACTCCGCCTCTTACAAACAGCACTGACCACAGCTAAGCTTTGTATTCTATGTCACTGGCAAGTAGCGACACACCCCTCACATGATGAATGGTTGTCGACAATGTTCCAAACAGCTGCCCATGAATACATTATTTATAACATACAGGATAGGACGGAGGTATTTCTGCAAAATTGGGCCCCTTTTCTCCAGCTCACGGATAACTAAACCTTCCACCCATTCCTCCATCCCCCCTCTCTTCCTCCCCCCATCCTGCCTCCCCTTTCTTTTCCACTCCCATCCCCTCTCATTCTTCCCCCGTTTGCCCCTCCCACAGTCGCTCTGTCTTTCTCTCTCTCTCTCTCTCTCCCTCTCTCTTCTATCTTTATTTCTCCTTCTCTTCTCTCTCTGTCCTTCTCTTACTCTCTCTTCCCCTGTTTCTCTTTTTTCTCCATCCCTTTCTCCCCCTGCTCACTTCCTTTCCTCTCTGCTTCTCTGTGTCTACCTCCCTTCTCCTCCCCCTTCTCTACATTTCTTTCTTCCTCAAATCCTCTTTTATCCCACCTTTTCTCTCCTTTTCTTCTCTTTCCAAGAAACAGATTCTAATCCACATCTCTCTCCACTTTTCATCTGCTGAATGACATTCCCTTCTCTCTCCATAATAGGATAAGAGTTCTCACCAATGGATACTGCCCTTCTGACACCCCCACCCCCTTCTTTGTACTGTTGCACGTCGCCGTGATCCCCACCTACCAGGGGTCCTAGACCTATCCAGTGTCACCTCCTTCTATTGGGGATGCAAACGAGAGTGCTCTGGAGACCACTATCGATATGAGCCCGGTGCTGAGCCTTATTCTATCACCCCCCCCCCGCCTAAGGCCGGCATTGACATCTTACAGATCTGTGCCTTTTCTTTAGTTGGTAAAGCATAGGGCCCGGTACACACAGATAAAGGCACTTTTGCTCACACCACTCAGTTTTTGTAAAAGTATAGCACGGTATTTCACTGATGTGGTTCCGGGTCCTAGGTGCACTGTACTGATGGAGAAAGTTCATTATGTTCCTTTGTAATGTCAATATCATGCATGATGCTGTTTCCCTGTGTATAATCTTTAATAAAGAAATACGAAACAAAAAATAAATCTTTAACAGAAAGGTCCAAATAATACCCAGCACCAGTGAGATATCTCTTATTGAATTAGAGGCCGACACTGGCAACTGCTTCATCAACAGATAACGCTTGGTGCCAACAAATTCCTAGTGTTTACCTCTCCTAGTTGCTACAAACATACACTCACTATGAAGTTTGATGGTCTTCTAGTGGTGATGGGTGAGTTTTACCAGACATTCAGCTCTAGAAAGACTGTGTGGCTACCATCCCTGCTCAGAACACTCCAGCATGTACCACGTGACATCCTCATGCTGAAGCTAGGTGTGCACCTGATTCTTAGGGTTTCAACTAGCTTTGTCACAAGATCGGGCAGTGATATGCAGCTAACAGTGTCCGTCCACGTAAGACTCCATCTGAGACTGGGACATCAGATGGTGATTGGTGTCCCTGTCGGGCACCTTCTTTCCCTTCCACACAGCCACTGCACGGCTACTTTCCTATTTGAAAATATCACTACTTGGGTCTGTTACAAGCTGAAGGAAATCCAGGTATACAGCTTCTTGAAGCCACAAAGCAGTGTCCCAGGAGTTGAAGGCTGGTTACAAGACTCCGTGGCCATCAGACGTGACATGGAAACACTTCCCACATAGGATAAAAATAAAGACCATGCACTTCCAACCACACACCCTACAAGGTGTAGTGTGCTACCCATGTGGGCAAGCACTACAGCGCCGCACATAGGGTAGCAAGCGATATATAAATGTTGCAATACAATACAAACTCCACAGTGAGTTACAGACTTATCACTGAAACACAGCCATTGTCACAGCACTAGTCAATTCACCTAGTAATCTGACTCACGGAAACATGGGTACAGTTGTGACCCTTGGGTCGATAAGACGTAATCTTTAAACGAGCTCATGTAGTTTTCTTTAAAAACACCGAGAGGAATGTCAGATGTAGTGTTAAACGTTGTTTCCGCATATACCACATTTGGTATTGTGCAGTTTGTGACAGCTCCATCCTTTGGGCATCAGTTCCAGGGGTGGGTTTATTCAAGCAGCACCCAGTAGGTGTCAAGCAGTTGCCTAGAGCTCTTAATGCCTAAAGTTCTAAAGTCTAAATGTAACTAGGTGAGATACGTACTAGTAGCTCAGTGGCGTGCCCTTCAGAGTGTGTTGTCCCTTTGTGTTTAGGAAGTCCATGATGGCTCCCTGGTATATCATGTGAAATAACCTTTCATGTATGTTCCATGAGGGCAGATACCTGTATAAATAACGTCACACAGGAAGTTACCTTGTGCCACTCGGCCTGGGTACAGACCGAATGGACTGAGAACTAACGTGTCCTTGTTGAGGCACGTGATGAATGGAGGAGGAGCTTGTGGCCTTTACTTTCTCTGCACCTGATTTGTCCGTTGCATCGTTCGTGCTTCCTTCATATTACAACATAGAAGGACACGTGCCTAGACTTCTCACTCTTCGGAAGGAATTCAAAGCACTGCTCCGTCCTTCAGCAAGAATGGAATATTGGAAGGTGCAGGCAAAGGCTTTCTTGTTCCAAGCTCTCTGTTGTTATTTCCTTGGTCGCCAATAAATAGAAGCCAGATTAGCTGTTGGGAAAGTGGAATCATTTAAAATGTCACCGTGCAGCCTGCAGTCCTTCTCGCTAAGTGCAGTCTCGTGTACCGCGAGCACTTCACAAATTAGAATTTTAACGGCTGCCTCTCGGGACTTCTGCGCAAGGGCCGAGCTAAGCACCTTTGCATAAGGAACATCGAGAGAATGCTGAAGCAGTAAGACCACGGGGAAAAACAGAATACGTAAGATGCACTTCCACAGCGAGTATCCCTTGTCACTGAGAAAGAGACGCGTGTGCGATCACAGAGCATCCCTCTGGGGGGGGGGGGGGAGGGCTAAAAAAGGAAGGCAATATCACTCTTTGAGGTTTCAATATCACCACAACCAGTGCTTCACTAAATAAAAAGTGTCTGGGTCCAAAGTTTCCCTTAGTAGCACACTGCTGCCACTACTGAGAACCGGGGTTTGCCAAACATCAGTGCTGTTTAGTCTTGGGTTCACCACATTCGTTTTTATTCCACATTAGTTCTGCCTTTCCTTCTCTCGCTCTGGACCAAGCTTAATGAGTGAAAATAGCCTTGGGTCCCACAAAGGACTGTCGGTGCAGAGCCCCCTGCAAACACTACCTAAAATGAAGCACTGACCACAACACGAGATCGTGGTATACTGAAGTGCATGCTGTGGAGAATAAGCGGGAACACATCTCACTTAAACTCTCAGACTAAACGGCCATGAGCAAGCAAACAGGCTCCTTGCTCACCTCCCAGAAAAAGTGAAAACAAGATGATGTGCGTTTCCCAAGTAGCTGTTGATTGCATTATATTGATTGCGAAGGCTCATTAAAAATATGCTGCCGGGGAGAAACGGCATGGGGCCAGGAGGATGCAGGATTAGATGATGCAAAAGTAATGCATTATCTGGGACAAGTGAAATTGAACCAGCCTTGCCACTAATTAGAGAAAGTGCAAACGTAGGAGCCAGGAAAATAATTTGCATGCATCTGCGATGATGTCATTAGCAATTTTAATATTGCCCTGAGTCATGGAGCACGGTGGAAGAATTGCCAGGGTGTCCTACCTCGAGTGTGCGTTCCTGCAGCTTTTGTTTCATTTTTTCGTTTCATTTAAATAATAGTTCATTTTACTTTAAGAATATAACTATATAAAAATTAATGTGTCATCAGAAACGTAACTACTGAAATAGAGATAGACAAGCCAGTAGATAAATTTAACAGGTAGAGCCGAACCTGGGACCTGTCTGGACCAGTGGCATCTGCCACAAATCTCAAGGGTGGGTGGGGTCAGTGGGGACGGAAACGTGGGGAAACAATAATAAAAAATAAAAAAACGTACCTCTCCCGATGCTTCCAGCCGCCTCACTCCTCTTCTCTCCTGATGGTGTCCCAGCACTCCCTGGGACACCAGCAGAGGCTCCCCCACGCAATCCTGGTGCTGCTCTCATGCTATACCTAGCATGAGAGTAGCACCAGTATTAGTCTGAGCTTGGACAGTTCACTGGAGTCTGTGGTCTTATTCCAATCCCGCTGTGCAACACAACCGGGTTGGAGAAACCAAAGTGCCTATGTCTGTTTGGCTGGCCTAAGGCGGCCGGCCAAACTGACATGACCACTTAAGTGCACTCACTCCAGTCCTCCTCCTCCCAGTCCCATGGTCCAGCCCGCCCCCCCTGTATATGCTGGCTCATCCGGCAGCTGAAAAATAAAATTATGATTTTCAGCTGCTGGCTCGTAGCCAGTGGGGCGACGCTCCTTCGCTATTGAAGTGGAGCCACCCCGGTCCAGATCTAGGAGCTAAATCCTGACAAGAGACATCAAACTCTTTGAAAGATAAATGATCACAACATATATTAAAATATTCAATTCCAAAGACTCATTAGCATTCATAAAATGTATTTCTTAAACAATTGTAAATATTTCGGTTTAGTGCAGTAAGATATATCACTGCACCTTCTCCTTGCTAAAGGTGCACCACACCCTTCCCAGTTTAAGAATCAGAACGATTCCAGTCAATCAATCAGGATTTATAAGGCACGGCTAATCAACCAATGGGTTATTCTAGGCGAGGCCATTGTGTAAATTTTGTGTATTCCACAGGTTAGCCAGGCAAAGATATCTCTGTGATCTCGCCTGCAGGTTAATTTCCAGTTCATAAACTGTAATTTGGAGGGAAAGGGCAGTCACCATGGGACAACAGCCGAACATTCAGTGCTTGCGGGCTCAAGCACTGCCTTGGTCACTCACATATATGCTGCTCGGTTAGCTCAACTATGTACTAAAGTTATAATAGTCTTGTATACTAAAGTTAGAATAGTCATATTTTGAAGCCTTTAGTCAGTCATGACACGTTCCTGATTCATTTAAATGACCAGCATTTCAACTTTTCATCCACTGTAATTTTCATTTTTAGAATAATACACCCGTATTAGTCCACTGACATGAGACATGCAGTGATGTTTCAAGCTCAACACCACATACTCTGAAGCAGCTAAGCTATCTCCCCCTCCTCCTCTGTCCCTTTTGTTTTCAGTGAGCTAGTCCCAGCTTCTTCTCGCTGGCCTTTTCATCTTCCTCAGCCTTAGCTTTTTGAAGTGACAAATGCAAGTTCAAGGTCTCTGCTAGACTCAACAACCCAAGGGATTTATTCCTGCAAGCAGTGACAGTGGTACCCTAGAAATTTGAGGTGCACACCTGAGATATTCTAGAAACTAAAGGTGGTGGGTGTTTTGGTGAAATTCTGGAAAATGCATTGGGGACCCAGGGGTTACTGGGCCTAACCGTGGTGTTTGAGGCCCCTTAGTTCTGATGCCCAAGGGTCTGACATACTATGGATCCTGACCAACTGGGCCATGTACCCCTCCTGCACTAAACTCTCAGTGGTAGTGTGGAATAGCAGTCAAAGACTCCCTCGGGCAGAAGTGTATACACAGGTTAATGAACACTACTCGTATTTCAAAGTGCTCTCATTAATGCCAATAACTCAATGCCCAGTCAAATATATGCTTTATGTGAAAAAAGAAGCATTTTATTTCTAATTCTGCATCTTCAAAGAAATAATGACTTGAAATAGCAACACATTCTCCTTAAATTTGGGGCTCTAGTGTTTATCTGTCAAATCCCTGTCCCACACGGTTCTTTGCAATGTGGACAAGGTTATGGCATATTCACTGGTGGGTGCATCCAGGGAATGCTCACTTGTAGGCCTAACTCAAAAGTTCCCTTTGACTCTTAGGAAATAGTCAAATGTGTCTATGGTGTTGCAGCAACTTCAGCAGTCCCATGGGGCCCAACAGGCCTGTTTCAGGTCTAATCCGCTTCAGCAGCATGGAAGCTTTCAGCGTTTCAGTGGGTACCTCCACCGCAGACACTTGTAAGCTCTGGTTCTGTTCAGAGAAGTCAGGCTGCTCGCTGTACACGACACAGCACCCAACAGGGGCAGGCTGTCTCTCCGAGCGACAGTGCAGGTCTCAACAGCAATCAGAGGTGCTCCCAGTATATGTTGTTATGGTAAGTTACATTTTTGCCACACAGGGGAAGGGGAGTTGACCTTTGTGCTCCCAACTGGATCTCAGCAATGGAGCGAAGTCATCTTGGTGTCCTCCGAAGTCCACGGGGTCCATCAGGGGGCATATCTCGATGCACAATTCAGACCTACAGGTCACAGCATCAGTTTTCCTTCAAAGTCCTGAACTTGGCAAAACTAAGTCCTGGCAGCCCTTCTGGCATACAGGTTTACCTCAGTACCTGGTAGTAAGGCGTAGACTTTTCATTTACAATCAGCGATAACACAATAACCCCTCCTGGCATATGTGGTCTCTGCTAAGGCTCATACAAGACTTTGCACTTTGTCTGCATAGTCACTTCTACGGGGGCTCCTGTGGCATATGGTGTCACCACGACAAGGCAGTACAGGCTTGTTCCCCACCCCCACATGACACTGATTCAACAACACCGGCCCTCTCCTGGCATATGGGGACCTTCTAATAACTCCTGCACACCAGCAGCGACCTGATCAGTGCACAGCCGCTTCCTCACACCTCACACCGGGAGTCCTCTCAGTTAGGCTCCCACTGGGCCTCGCTCCCTCCAACGCTCTCCTCTTCCTCGCAGAGCACACTGGTCCTGGAAAGCAGGCTGGTGCTCTTGGCTGCAGGGCAGGTAGTTTTGGTTTCTCTGGATGATGTCCCATCACCCTTCAGGGAGACTAGCAGGCCTTGGTCCCCAGTCCTAGTCACATGCAGAAGTCTTGCAGATCTTCCCCTTCTCACACAGTCCATCTGGCTGCTTGGCAGATGACAAATTTTGGGGTCTCATCCTCCCCTTCTTTTAGTCCATTTTCAGACAACACATGTGATATAGCTTATGGGCCTTCAAAGTTTTATGTTACGGTTCTGCTTCTTTCTAATATACACTTTTCTCTCTCTTCTACCTCTTGAAAGGCTGTCTGTCACAGCATGAGAGACTCCGAATCTGATAATCCCACAACACAGGCCTTGAGAGTGACCAGAGTTAACACCTGGATGTCAGCCACAGTGATATGTATGTCAAAAGGTTAATTCCGGGTTCCCACACCCACCTTTTGAGATTCCCTTATCAACCCCATTTCCTTCCCGAGATGCGTCCCAGGCCCTGTCCTTGTGCTCTAACACTGAATCAAAGTGCACTCTTCTGAAGTGTAGAGGGGGAGTCTGTCTCCCTTCCTTGTGTCCCACCCAGCTTTACAGGAATGCAGCAGTACACAAATCCTCTACACCTCACATCTTCACCAGGCAGGCATGGGCTTCCCAAAATGGAACCCATGGTTCTCTGTGTAATGTACTATTGCAGGCACACTTGCACTCACTGTACATACACAGCACACATACTATCACCTCCATGTATTGTGCCATCACATATGCACAAACATTGAGCACACAAAATCACTCTGTGCGCCCTGCTCTATACTGTATCCTTTCTGTATTGTGCCATAGTGTGCTGTTTCGAAATGCACACACTGCCAGCACACACACTCACCATTTGCATGCTGCACCACACTTCGCCCTTCATGTAAGATACTTCTTGCAAGTACACATACACACAGCACGTGCTTTCATTGCGCACGTGCTGCACAGCTCCCATGTAATATATCTGTTTCAGGCATACATACATTCAGTGCATGCACTAACCATATTTGTGCTGTACAGCACTGCCCTATCTCTGTACCGCAACCTTCCCAGGCACACACACATCCATGGCTGGCTCACCACTCCTGCACTTCTCAGCATTCTACATCCAGCTGATGTAGGCTAAGGATACGTTAAGCACACAGCTGCGGAACTTTAAAAAAGGTGAGTGAGCCTGTAGGCCTCACTCCAGTGAGACAGGATAAAAAGGACCTGTTTACTCCTACTGATCGTTAAACGGCAAGCTGCCACCATAAAGCTTGTTTTGCTTAACTGCTGGTGAATGTGGTAGTCTTTTACCACTATGAGGGTAGCACTTTGGGTGCCCCTTCTGGTCCAGCAAGACTGTAGTCCGTGAGACAGCCTATGTCATGGTGCACACGCATGATCTGTGTTTGCCTTTGAAGACAAAAATCAGCATTAGAGATCCAGACAACAGTACAGTTGGGCACCCAGTACAGAGATACATGTCTTTTATCATGCACAGGACTTTTCCAACCCCATCAGTCCTTATATGGAGAATAAAACTCTACCAAGTGTCCATCTGACCGTAGGGTCTTCACGTAAGCCATATCTTACTAAAATAAGTACTATGCTGCTAAGCTATATTTTCTTGTAAGCCCTGCCTTCTAAGTTGCGCCACATCGATCTTGTTACCAAAAAGGTAGACTGAAATCTCTGGAGACACCGTAGGAAGAGTAACATTGGACATATAAGTACAAAATATCCTTATATGTGGGGTCCCTACCCCCTTCGTACAGCCATTCATAATATACTAGAAATGCATGGTTAATCTCAGACTGGGAGCACAGGATGTCTCCTTGTGCCACTTTAATCAATAACATTCGGGTCCACCACCTGTATGGTTGGATTTCAATGTCTACGATGCAACAAACCACACTATAGCTTGTATGCAGTCCCCCTAATGAGAGTTTTCATTGTTTCCCATTATACTAAGAGGCCATGTCCCGATTTATAGCAACAAATTTCTGTAGTACCTTACAAGTTTGCTGCTGAAAGACTTGGTCCTGTAGCATATCTGGTTGTAATCTTCAGGGTGGTATAGATGTCTTGAGGGGCATCCTAACCAATGGTCCACAGCAGCAGGTTATGATCTGAAAGCATCTTACATAAGTATTCAGAATGGATAACCCGTGCCTCCATTGACTAAGTACATGGGAATCTGTTCAATCTAACATATAGGTTATGAAACCCAGAAAAATATGATTATTCACGCTCTACTGGATTATGCAATCTGTAAAGGTCCAGCAAATCCCTCTGAGATCACCATCTCCTAATTATGGTTGCTATTTTCACTGATGGTGCTGAAGGTAGCGGGGGTGAGAACGATCCAGGTCAAGATCTGTCACACAATTATTATCTCCCACTTGTTACATGGTGAAATGTACCAAGTCTACCAGAAGAGTGGAAAAGTCAGCAAAGAATGACTCCTGGTTGGGTACGTATATGTTCATCAGAGGTATTTCTCTGCCATCAAGCCTGTCTTTAAGGATTACATAACACCCTACTGCATCTATTGACGAGTGCAAGGCCTGAAATGGAACTCTGAGTCTAACCCACACCAGCATTGTCCTGGCAAATGTTGAATAATGAGTATAGAACAGTTGTCCCTTCTGAAGAGTCTTCCCTTCTGCCTAAGTCAGATGTGTTTCCTGAAAAAACGCAATATGGCTCCACCTTCGTTTTATAGAAGACTGCACCTTGTACCGTTTTCTCATATTATTTGTGTCACTAATAGTCCGAGTTAGGAATTTATAGGTGTCTCTTTGTTTTAAGGACATTTTCTGTAACTGTCTCTGACCTTACTGTTTCCCATGATGTAAAGGAGAACCTAAATTGAACCACCAGTTTCCACCCCCAACCATCACTACTACCACCATTCTGTCCCATCTTTCAGTGTGACAGATGGACTTCAGAACGGAAACATCTAGACTCCTCTTACCCAGGACTGAGAGATTGCATCTCCTCGTCCACAACTGAAAACAGAATCAGCATACAGCTACAAAACAAATTCAAATCATTAAGTATACTGATAGTAAAATAGGGGTTACCCACTCTTGAGATAGGAATCTGGGCTAGCCAATGTTTAAGACCCAACTCACCTTCTCTTCCTCTTACCTCGTTTCAGTCCTCTTGTGGCTGGTACCAGAGATTCAAAGCAGTTTCTCTTCAGTTTGTGGTGTCACACGTGATGCTGGTTGTCCTCCACAAGCTAACTGGGATATGTCCAAATCTGATCATGAGTTCTCACAATAGGCCTCCAAATTGCCTCTGTGGTTTGCAGTCCCTCTAATTTCTGTTGCGGCCTATGTTGCACCTGCCCAGTACTGTTGGATTTGGCTAGTAACCTATACTTCTATTCCTGTTAGATCAGCATCTTTTACATTGTTTCAGGGGGAGGGGTTGCCCTTCTCTCAGTCTTCCATCTTGAGCCTCAATCCATTTCCATACTTCCTGGGGATCAGAGAAAAAAAGTGACTTGTTGCCAGAAAGGATCTTTAATTTTACTAAGACCAGTAGAGCACATTTCACATGCATACCTCAGGGTCTGCGTTTAACCTCCAAGAACTGTGTGAGATGTTGCTGAACTGCAGCAGTGTGGTCCGGGAAGATCACTAACCTGGTGTTGTCAATTACAGTTCCCCTTTTCTCCCTTGTGCTTCGAATTATTGCATCTCCATCCCACAAGTGAAGCACTCTGGCCACTTCTGGTCTCAGAGAACCACTTGGGGAGAGAAGTGAGCTGGAACTTGATGGGCCCTCTCCAGACCATAAAAAAGGGAGAGGTCCTCCAGTCCCAACTCGTTGCAGCCAGTTTTGGAGAAAGGACATCATATCCATCCCCTCTCTTTCTTTGGGAAACCCACAATGCGAATGTTGTTTCTTCTATCCCTTCCTTCTGCATCCTCTGTCCTGTATTCCCATATTCCAGATTGGAGACCCTCTCCTATAAATCCTTTAATTATTTAGAGTGGGCTACAATAGTCTGTTGTCAGTCCTTAAGACAGATTTCCACTTTTGACACTCTTTCAGCAATCTTATGGTGGTCATGTCTCAAGACGCTTAAGTGGGCCACAGTGGAGTCAATTTTGTGTTTTAAATATTCTTTAGTGGAGTTAATTGCTGAGATGGTTAAATCCAGCTTGTCCACTTGATCAAAGATTAGGGGTTCTTCTTGTCTGCAATGGATTAGATTGAGCCTGGAATGTGTTTATCTGCACCAGACCATTCCAGTGTTTTCTTGCCCTAGACGTCCTACCCATGGTTCATTGATCCAAGAGTCTCAGGGCAAATTACACCAACAGTTTCTTAAGTGTCTTCAACAGGAGAACAATTATTAGTCTCTAGTTTCCAAGGCACCTGTGGACCGTAGGTGTTAGAAGGGTTTAAGTCTCTATTAATTCCAGGAATACTCAACCGACTAAACGCTGTATGGACCCTAATTTGTTTTAAGCTGGCAGACTCCAAAAGCGTGTAGGGGGCCTTCCCACCTGTAAACCAATGTCTAGCAGGAGCAGTTTGGGTGCCTCCTCGACCCTACCCAGATAATATTAGTTGAGTCCCTGGGCCTGCACTTGACAATTGACATTGATCCTAAGGCACCTCCACTTTATCAATGTGATCCACCTCTTGTTTAGGAGCTGAGAGTTGCAATAAACAAGTTATCCTCCTCTGTTCTGTGGATTGTTGTCTGTGTGACAGTACAATACGTCCTCAGCCTTGTGAGTGCTGAACCGCCTGCTAATGAGAGTAACCCCTGTTGTGATGTCTGTTATGTGTGGATGCAGGCACACTTGCAGCCCAGGGTGCTCGGCCACTCCAAGACACCACCATAGAGGAGCCGAGGTCAGGCTGTCCTCAATACCCGTGCGACATTGACGGGATCCAGAGCCTCTGGAGGTAATGAATTCAATGTGCAACATGCAGATATGGCCTGGCCCGTGGTCCCAAGGCCGCCCCAAGCTCCCGCCGATCTCAGAACCTCAAGCGGTGCTGGGACCCAGCTGGTGTGTACCCACACTGTTGGAGCCCCATAGTCACCTACTTCAACTCCTCGGGCTCTCCAGGCTTCATTGTCGCTGTTAGACAAATGGACCTCCCCAACAGGAACCCTGAGCTCAGTCAATTCGGCAACGGTGTACGCCATGGTTCGGTGTTATGTTGCGACCACCATTCTAATCTTTTGCAACCGCAGGTGCAGCTGCTCGCCACAGCTAAATTTTACAAGTGTGGGAGGATGCCAGGCCTAGGTAACACTGTCCCTCATCTAGGGTAGTTCATCGGATGTTCCCAGGAGAAAATGCACTGGAGATGGAGTCAGGGTCATGGAGGAGCTGGGTGACTGGGCTGGAACTACTCCAAAACACTCCTAAGCCATAACAAGTTTGGCCACAACCCTCACATAGCATAATGAACTTGCTTGTTACAATTCATTGTGAAAGTGATGGTACAGTGCTTAGTTGAATGGAACGTGTAGTTGACATTAAGTGACTGAACAAAATGTAAGGTAGTTGTTCAAGTGTTTATTGAACTTTCAAAGTATAGGCAGAAAACAGAAGATTTTTTTTTTCTTTCTAGATACATAAAGTGCTTACAGTCCAAATTGCATGTAGGCAACATGTTGGCCCCCTAATCATAGACATTACTGTAGCCACTCGCAGAGGTAAATTACATGTGAGCAAATCTACATATGTAAGTTTGATCTTGCTCTTTTGAAAATCTTTACTACTTTTGACTTTACATGTGTGGAGTTACTCTAAAGTGTAGACTCATACCATCACCCCCACAACTAGGCCTCGTCATATAGGTTTTTGGAACAAACACATGGGGAGACGATCACTGAAGAGAAGTGGTGCACATCCTTAGATGCAATCACTCTATGGAAATAAGAGAGGCACACAAAGTGCTTTTTGACTGGTTTCAATATCCTATCAAACTTAAAAAAAAATACAATTTACCCGGACACGTCTGATCTGTGTTGGAGGAGATGCGGACTTCTCAGGGATTTCAGACATATTTGGTGGGATTGCTCTGTTATTCACCCCCTTCTGGTCCAAAATTCTGGCCCTGATTAAGGATATTCAATGGAATCCTCTTCCAATTACTCAGTGGTTTGCCTTTCTAGGGCTGCTCAATGAGACCCTCCCGCATCAGACATCTGGATATCACTCCATCCTGTGGTTGTCCCTTGGTGCCGTAATGATGGCTCTGGCTGCGTTTTGGAAGAAAGCCAAGGTCCCTTCGATGTCCCAGTGGCATGTACGACTTTGGAAGGCCATAAGCATGGAACGGATGGCAGAAGTACTTCTAGACAGATATAACATTTTCGAATACACTTGGCGGCCCTTGGTGAGGTTCCTCTCGACTGGCCTTCCACACTTTACATGTTCCACCTGTACCGGGGCACTCCACCTCTTCCAGATCTAAACTCAACAGGAAACATCGAATATCATTTATAAACTCAGTATTCTGCTCCAGTGATCCTAGTAATGTCAGTGGGTTATGCTCATTCCATGACACATCCTTCTGCAGCACCTACACTCATGTTTGTTAGCCCTGCGGTATTTTGGTGGGGGAATTAAGTCGGGCAATAAATCTAGTGAACTCTTCTGTACAATTGACCATATTAGTTTACTAAGAATACCTGTGTAGGAGGCTGGACTGGCTTGTAGTGAGTACCAAGGGGTACTTACACCTTGCACCAGGCCCAGGTATCCCTTATTAGTGTATAGGGTGTCTAGCAGCTTAGGCTGATAGATAATGGTAGCTTAGCAGAGCAGCTTAGGCTGAACTAGGAGACGAGTGAAGCTCCTACAGTACCACTAGTGTCATATGCACAATATCATAAGAAAACACAATACACAGATATACTAAAAATAAAGGTACTTTATTTTTATGACCATATGCCAAAGGTATCTCAGTGAGTACCCTCAGTATGAGGATAGCAAATATACACAAGATATATGTACACAATACCAAAATATGCAGTAATAGCAATAGAAAACATGCAAACAATGTATAGTTACAATAGGATGCAATGGGGACACATAGGGATAGAGGCAACACAAACCATATACTCCAAAAGTGGAATGCGAACCACAAATGGACCCCAAACCTATGTGACCTTGTAGAGGGTCGCTGGGACTGTAAGAAAACAGTGAGGGTTAGAAAAACAGCCCACCCCAAGACCCTGAAAAGTGAGTGCAAAGTGCACTAAAGTTCCCCAAAGAGCACAGAAGTCGTGATAGGGGAATTCTGCAGGAAAGACCAAAACCAGCAATGCAACAACGATGGATTTCCAGACGAGGGTACCTGTGGAACAAGGGGAACAAGTCCAAAAGTCACAATCAAGTCGAGAGTGGGCAGATGCCCAGGAAATGCCAGCTGTGGGTGCAAAGAAGCTGCTACTGGGCAGTAGAAGCTGAGGATTCTGCAGGAACGACAAGGGCTAGAAACTTCCCCTTTGGAGGATAGATGTCCCACGCCGTGGAGAGTCGTGCAGAAGTGTTTTCCTGCGGAAAGACCGTAAACAAGCCTTGCTAGCTGCAAAGCTTGCGGTTGGGGTTTTTGGGTGCTGCTGTGGCCCAGGAGGGACCAGGATGTCGCCAATTGCGTCAGGGGACAGAGGGGGCGCCCAGCAAGACAAGGAGCCCTCTCAGAAGCAGGCAGCACCCGCAGAAGTGCCGGAACAGGCACTACGAAGTGGAGTGAAACGGTGCTCACCCGAAGTTGCACAAAGGAGTCCCACGCCGCCGGAGGACAACTCAGGAGGTCGTGCCATGCAGGTTAGAGTGCTGTGGACCCAGGCTTGGCTGTGTACAAAGGATTCCCTCGGAAAGTGCACAGGAGCCGGAGTAGCTGCAAAACACGCGATTCCCAGCAATGCAGTCTGGTGTGGGGAGGCAAGCACTTACCTCCACCAAACTTGGACTGAAGAGTCACTGGACTGTGGGAGTCACTTGGACAGAGTTGCTGGATTCAAGGGACCTCGCTCGTCGTGCTGAGAGGAGACCCAGGGGACCGGTGATGCAGTTCTTTGGTGCCTGCGGTTGCAGGGGGACGATTCCGTCGACTCATAGGAGATTTCTTCGGAGCTTCTAGTGCAGAGAGGAGGCAGACTACCCCCACAGCATGCACCACCAGGAAAGCAGTCGAGAAGGCGGCAGGATCAGCGTTACAGAGTTGCAGTAGTCGTCTTTGCTACTTTGTTGCAGTTTTGCAGGCTTCCAGCGCGGTCAGCAGTCGATTCCTTGGCAGAAGGTGAAGAGAGAGATGCAGAGGAACTCGGATGAGCTCTTGCATTCGTTATCTAAGGAATTCCCCAAAGCAGAGACCCTAAATAGCCTGAAAAGAGGATTTGGCTACTTAGGAGAGAAGATAGGCTAGCAACACCTGAAGGAGCCTATCAGAAGGAGTCTCTGACGTCACCTGCTGGCTCTGGCCACTCAGAGCAGTCCAGTGTGCCAGCAGCACCTCTGTTTCCAAGATGGCAGAGGTCTGGAGCACACTGGAGGAGCTCTGGGCACCTCCCAGGGGAGGTGCAGGTCAGGGGAGTGGTCACTCCCCTTTCCTTTGTCCAGTTTCGCGCCAGAGCAGGGCTGAGGGGTCCCTGAACCGGTGTAGACTGGCTTATGCAGAAATGGGCACCATCTGTGCCCATGAAAGCATTTCCAGAGGCT
Organism: Pleurodeles waltl; assembly: GCF_031143425.1. Lineage (NCBI taxonomy): Eukaryota > Metazoa > Chordata > Amphibia > Caudata > Salamandridae > Pleurodeles > Pleurodeles waltl. Next base: position 1,169,070,022 of record NC_090445.1, on the reverse strand, counting down.
GGGGGAGGCTACTCCTTCCCTGCCTTAACACCTTTTTCCAAAGGGAGAGGGTGTAACACCCTCTCTCTGAGGAAGTCCTTTGTTCTGCCATCCTGGGCCAAGCCTGGCTGGACCCCAGGAGGGCAGAAACCTGTCTGAGGGGTTGGCAGTAGCAGCAGCTGCAGTGAAACTCCTGAAAAGGCAGTTTGGCAGTACCCAGGTCTGTGCTACAGACCCGTGGGATCATGGGATTGTGCCAACAATGCCAGGATGGCATAGAGGGGGCAATTCCATGATCATAGACATGTTACATGGCCATATTCGGAGTTACCATTGTGAAGCTACACATAGGTAGTGACCTATGTGTAGTGCATGCGTGTAATGGTGTCCCCGCACTCACAAAGTCCGGGGATTTTGCCCTGAACAATGTGGGGGCACCTTGGCTAGTGCCAGGGTGCCCACACACTAAGTAACTTAGCACCCAACCTTTACCAGGTAAAGGTTAGACATATAGGTGACTTATAGGTTACTTAAGTGCAGTGGTAAATGGCTGTGAAATAACGTGGACGTTATTTCACTCAGGCTGCAGTGGCAGGCCTGTGTAGGAATTGTCAGAGCTCCCTATGGGTGGCAAAAGAAATGCTGCAGCCCATAGGGATCTCCTGGAACCCCAATACCCTGGGTACCTCAGTACCATATACTAGGGAATTATAAGGGTGTTCCAGTATGCCAATGTAAATTGGTAAAATTGGCCACTAGCCTGTTAGTGACAATTTGAAAGAAATGAGAGAGCATAACCACTGAGGTTCTGATTAGCAGAGCCTCAGTGAGACAGTTAGGCATCCCACAGGGAACACATACCTATAGGTCACAAGCTTATGAGCACTGGGGTCCTGGCTAACAGGGTCCCAGTGACACATAACAAACATACTGAAAAAATAGGGTTTTCACTATGAGCACTGGGCCCTGGCTAGCAGGATCCCAGTGAGACTGTGAAAACACCCTGACATACACTCACAAACAGGCCAAAAGTGGGGGTAACAAGGCTAGAAAGAGGCTACTTTCTCACAACCTGCCTGTAAATAGGAGACCAATGTCTTGTCGAAACTGTGTGCCACACTAGCAATGTTGATGTATAATTATGGTCTCCTGTGACTGAATTACTGTAGTTGTAGTGATACATGTCTTAATAAGCTAAATAAAGAGAGTTTGGGTAAAACAAAGTGTAGACTTACATGTATGCACCCTCCAAATTCAGGAAAGGAGCCTAATTTACAAGTGTGGAGTTATTATGTGTGCATGCCCCTCTCTAACCCTTCTCTAGCTCTTCCATAACCCCTCCTTTCTCCTTCAAACCCCCTCCCCTTTAGTAGTAAGTATTCCCCATTTTTCAGCTACTCCCCTCTACCCCTCCTAAATATACTACTAAAAGGCATACAGGCATGTGTGGAGATCTCTGCAATCAGGCCAGAAATACCCGCACCTAAAAGACAGGAAGGCGGAGACATTGAACTGTTTGTAGGTTAGTGAAAAGCATTGTTATATTTTAGCATTATTATTGTAGTACTAATAAACATATTGCAAAATGCAGTTTGTGAATAGGCCCATACATGTAGCTGCCCTCATGACATAGCTGAAAATTAGCAACAAAAAATAAAAGAAAATAGAAACAGTGGAACATAGTTCCTCTGAGGTAAGCAACATGAAACTATTTTTCAAAAAATAATTTATTTGAGTTGTTGCGTCACTGATAATGTGGTGTGCAGGCTCGAAGCAGGTCTCTCATTCACATCAGGGATTGTTCATCTTACTAAGGTTCTCCTTTTAGGAAAGCCTGTCTTAGTTTGAGTGATTGCATAATAGTAATTTGATAAATGATGCCTTGCATACTATTTCTTCCTCAGTCAGACTGAACTCAAGGTGCAGCAGAGATCGGCGAGTATGTTTTGATCAGTGCCTAATTTGTGAAAGAAGAGTGCTGGTGCCCTAACCTTTGCTAAGAAGCCGGCGGCCGGTCCAATTAAATTCCCCACCAGACACTTCCTACCCCTTTTCTACCTCATGCAGGTCCCTGCCTGATCCATTGCGACAAGTTTGCCGTCTTTCTCTGCCTGTGTGTTGATCTGTGTGTTTTTCCCTATCACGTACTTGCCAAGTATGTGATGCAGGGCAATAAGTACCTGTCCCCAAAAAATAAGTGTTGGTGGTCCCCACGGCAACCAGCGGCTCAAATTGAGCACTGGTTTTGGTAAATTGGAGATTCTCCTGTATGCCCTACGCTGCAATTTATCCAGGAGACTTCCCTGGGTAAGCTTGGTGGTAATAGGATATAGGTGGCCATAGTTTTCCTCGAATAGTTCTTTATGATAGCTTCTGCTGATGGACTGTAAAAGTGATTGTTTAATTTGAGCTGTGTAAGTGTTACTGCTGAAGCTTTCCCTGTGAGTTGCGCCTTCGGTTTAGGGCTTTTAGTGACCATACGCCCAGACGGTTATATTTAGGGGCGTGATTGATGGAGGGAAGCGAGATAGCTAAACTTCCCTGAATAAACCCTTCCTGATAATTATGTCAACATCTCCTTCATATTTGCTAAGTATGTTAGCGAGCACTCTGGTACACAATTTTGCATTATTACTAATAGGTGAAATCGATCTCCAATTGCTAAATGCATCCCCGGCATTTTTGTGGTTTACAAAAAGAATAGGTTTGGCGGTATTAGCAGCCTTGATTGTTACTTCTGAAAGCATGATTAGTCATCATCATGAAGAGGTAGAATTCAATAACTTCACATTTCTTATCGCTTTCACTTTCAGGTATTTTCACTAAAACAATTTACTCTTACCTTAGTGAATCATTAGCATATGCAGCCTCATTGTGTTGTTACTGACAATCAGTACACATGCATTTTCATTTCTTATAGTTTCTTCTGTGTTATTTTCATTATTCCACTGAATCGAGTTATCTTTTTTTCTGATCTTAATTCCCAGGCTGCAAATGTGCCTTGTTCTGTCTTATAATATTTATAGCGTCACACGATAATTATGTTTTTTGCTTTTTTACATACTGTTTTGAGAAGCTAAGTGTAGTAATCCAGCCTTGAGAAATGCCTTTAAAGGCATCATATGCTATTTGCCTTGGGGAGGACCTGATGTATTATGCACTCAATTGTGTTAATCCCAAACGCTTGTCTGGTCTTTTAATACGTGCCTTGTAAATGTCTTTCTGTTGATTTTCTGGGGACGATAGTAGTCACTAAAAACATTGTTATTGCTCTGTGATATGACGTGGTCAATGCGCAGCTTTAATTGCAGTTGATTTTAGCAGTACATCAATAGGAAAATAGTCCTCAAAGATTGCTTGTGTAAATGTTTAAAATGTAAATTCCTTGGTATTATGGTCGAGCCTTCTCCAGATGTTAAGCTTAAACTCATCCATAATATTTCCAAACTTTTTTTGACCTTGCATACAGTCATGCTTGAAGTATTAGATCTGTCCATTGTGGTGAGGTGCAAAATACGGACGCAACCATAGATATTGTTTAAAGAGCCTAAAGGCAATTCTGCTGGTGCTAAAATGACTTTTGGCGTTTTTTTTTAAATGTAACCCCTTCTGCTAAATATTGTAGTAGACGAAGATTCCTTAACCCCATGAGTGTGGGAGTCGGCCACCGGCCCACGCCCGCACTACCTCCCTGGGGCGGGTCACGACCGGTGGCCGACACCAGGAAGGGTGTTGAAAAATCTTCTGGTGCATTGCAGAGGAGGATTTTTTTAAATTGATTTAATCCCCCATTAACAGACACCGAAGAGCTTCCGTGTCTCCACCTGCCCCTTTGTGACATCAGCACATCTGTCACAATCTGTTTTCTGCATCAGTGCAGGAAGCGGAGGTAAGGCCGCTTCCTGCTCCGGTGGGGAAAACGGCCCAAACTGCCCCCCCCCCATTCAGGAAGGCCGGGTGCTAGTGAGGGAACCCGAGGAGGAGGTCATGGGAGTGGGAGCACTAATAATGATTATTGGACTGGGTGCCAGAGGCGCTAGAGACTGTGTTAATTGGTATGTGACAAAGGTGAAGTAATGGTGTATCATTTATGTTTTTTTGAGTGTCTTGAGAGAACGTGCTGATTGAGGGAAGAAGCGAAGGTGACTGACCTTTACTGTTGCACGCATCACACACACACACCCACCAGCAATTTTGTGACTGTCTACATAGGCTAGTGTTATAGAGCGAGAGTTTAGCCAGTAGCAGAGATGGTGTCTCGTTGGATGACTGCTGCTCAAGCCCTAATTCAGGTTATAGAGGACAGCTCTGACGTAGGTTCAGAGGCTGAGACAACAGATACTGAGACAGCATCTGAGGGATAGGAGAACGGCGCAGACCCTGGGAGTGATTTTTCGGACAACTCCTCTTCCAGTGATTCTGAGGGAGGTGATAAGGACAGACCTGCTGTCCCTTCGCAACACAGTCTGTGCAGCAGAACGAAAGCTGGTTATCCCAACCCAGAGAGCAGGTGCATGTGACGGCAAGCACAGAAAGAGTGGTGTCTTGGGAGCTCCCCAAATTAGTTCAGCCCCAAATTACACCGCCACAATCGTATTGTGGAGACATCAAAATTATCTATCATAAAACAACTTGGTTTTGTAAGGCGGGCACCTGTGTTTTTGGTCCCGGGCTCGGCGGCCATTTAGGAAAACCTATCAAACCCAGACATTTCTGGAATCTAGACACCTGGGGGAGTCCACTGTCACACAAACTACAGGAATATACTGGGATCCACAAATTCCTAACACCCAGTGTTTCCCCACCTGTCCTGATAAAAACGCTATCCTGCTTGAGTGCCTGTACCTAGTGCCTGTGTCAGGAATGGATCACCTCAGGGTCTAAAAGTTGCCCTAATATAAGGACTAACATTGACCGTTGTGTGATCCTTTCTTGACATGTGGACTAGGCATACCCACACAACTGAGGTACCATTTTTATCGGGAGACTAGGGGGAATGCTGGGTGGAAGGAAATTTGTGGCTCCTCTCAGATTCCAGAGCTATCACTGAAATGTGGTGAAAAAGTGTTTTTTTGCCAAATGTTGAGGTTTGCAAAGGATTCTGGGTAACAGAACCTGGTGAGAGCCCCAAAAGTCACCCCATTCTGAATTCCCCTAGATGTCTAGTTTTAAAAAATGTATAGGTTTGCTAGGTTTTCCTATGTGCCGGCTGAGCTAGAGGCTAAAATCCACTGCTAGGCACTTTGCAAAAAACAGGTCAGTTTTAAATGTAAATATTTGATGTTTCCATGTTGCGTTTTGGGGCTCTTCTTGTCGCAGGCACTAGGCCTACCAACACAAGTGGGGTACCGTGTTTATCGGGAGACTTGGGGGAATGCTGGGTGGAAGGAAATTTGTGGCTCCTCAAAGATTCCAGAATTTTCCATCACCAAAATGTGAGGAAAAAATGTTTTTTTTGCCAAATTTTGAGATTTGCAAAGGATTCTGGGTAACAGAACCTGGTGAGAGCCCCACAAGTCACCCCATTCTGAATTTCCCTAGATGTCTAGGATTAAAAAATGTATAGGTTTGCTAGGTTTCCCTAGGTGCCGGCTGAGCTAGATGCTAAAATCCACTGCTAGGCACTTTACAAAAAACAGGTCAGTTTTCTTAGGGAAAATGTGATGTGTCCACGTTGTGTTTTGGGGCATTTCCTGTCGCAGGCACTAGGCCTACCCGCACAACTGAGGTACCATTTTTATCAGGAGACTTGGGGGAATGCTGGGTGGAAGAAAGTTTCTGGCTCCTCTCAGATTCCAGAACTTTGCAGCGCCGAAATCTGAGGGAAAAGTGATTTTGTTTTGCCAAATGTTTAGGTTTGCAAAGGATTGTTGGTGACAGAACCTGGTGACAGGCCCATTAGTCACCCCATCCTGGATTCCCCTAGGTGTCTAGTTTTCAAAAATGCACAGGTGTGGTAAGTTTCCCTAGGTGCCGGCTGAGCTAGAGGCCAAAATCTACAGCTAGGCACTTTCCAAAAAACGCGTCAGATTTCAATGTAAAAATGTGATGCGTCCATGTTGCGTTTCCTATCGCAGGCATTAGGCCTACCCACACAAGGGAGGTACCATTTTAATCGCAAGACTAGGGGGGAACACAGATTAGAAGAACAAGTGTTATTGCCTCTTATCTTTCTCTACATTTTTTCCTTCCAAGCCCAGCAGCTAAGGGGTTAAACAAGAGGTGTCAAGTGATATACTCCAAGTACTTTCTTGTCAGGCGGAAACTAAGAGGTAGCAAACCAGTTTGTGATCTAAAAATGACCAGTAGCTCTAATGCGAGGCAGTTTAACTGCAGACAAGTTCCCAGTCAATACAGCTTCTTTTGTGTCGTACCCCTAGCTAGACTGACCCTTTCATGAGAGAAACCGACAGTAACTCAAATGAGTGGCAGGAATAAACACTACTAGTTCAAAGGGCTCTTCAGTGGCTGCGTTAAGTAATGAGGGTCTTTAAAATTAGTCTGCCCCATTGCAGTCTATATGAGGTGCCAAGGTGACATTGACATCTTGAATCTGGTCAAGGTGCGCACCCAGTCTGTGCATCTTTCGAGCACCGCTGGTCTAGCCAGAAAAGGTAGGAAAGTAGGGAGATTTGGCTCTAAATCCATGGTACGAAGAGGAGAATCCTAACACACCACAATGTTTTACTTTAGGAAACATAATTTGTTTAATCGTCACGTACCAGAGCCTACCCGGAGTCGACACATACCAACAGGTTTAAATTTTTAATTTCCATTTTTAACAAAGTGAATTCAGACTGCCATTTTGTGAATAGTCTGCTTCTAGGGAATGCTGTCAGTGGGAGGTGGTGGCACATATTCTTATATGCCTATTTTTTTTTTTTATTCTTTTTCAATCCAACTTTAACTTGAGTTCCATGGTCCTAGCCCAAGTCCTAATCCTGTGCCTTATGCCAGTGAAAGTAACCCCAGTTGTTCCTCGTGGTCAAAGTTGGTGCTATGTGAACAAGATCAGGTTTGCTTAAGAATAGTGGTAGTTTGAATGCAGTTTGAGAAGTCCTTTCCGCTCCATTAGAACCACTTTAACTGGATACTTGCTTCCTCTCCCCTTCTCTAGTGGGTCAAGGCTGGAAGTCTTGCCCTGCGAGAATGGCGGTTTGTCACTGAAAGATCACCTTAGGCAAAGCACCTCTCGCCTGTTCATGATTGCTTACTCAGATGTCAAATACCCACCGTTGGAGCTGAGAAAAAAATTCATTCTTTTTTTTACCCGTAAAAGATTCCTGAGGCCACCATTAGGTTGTACTGAAGACAAGAATGCAAGAAAAACAAACATATGCAATGCAATGGGTCTTGCATATTTCGAACAAGTTAATTGTCAGCAGCGCCCACGAGCAAAATAAAAAAAAAAACGAGTGGAAACTCAGAAAAGACGACTTAACAAAATAAAATAAAGCTAGCTTAAAAAAAAAAAACTTTGCAATTTTGTTTGTCATGCTGGGCACGTTTTTTCCAGTCACAAGCCTTCCTTTTGTAGGGCAGTAGAAGTTAAAAAGAACAAATAGTACTTGGATCACATCAGGAGCAGTGAACAGGCACTAATTAGGTTGAAATCAATTAGTGCTTGATCTCTGCTCCACATAGAGGAACGGAAATGATGCCAGACATGCCTTGACGAATTATGAGGCTGTAAAGAAGAGTGCCAAGCAAACCAACAAATGGTAATCAACAGGCGGGCTCCGAGACCTCTACTGAACACAACAGAGTCTTGAATGCCAGACGCATGCTCTAGCACATGCACTCTCAGGCTCGACCCTAAAAACTTTTCTTTCTTCAGCAAGAGCGAGGATCCGTTGATAAATCGAGCTGTTACTCTCACCTGGTGAAGTTTAGTACCAAGAACTGTAGTCTGACAGCAGAAAATACTGCCTCATGAAGTTACAACAAGAGTGAGAATGTATTCCTCTACATACCTTGCACTAGAAATCAGTATTATGCAACTGTGTAAATCAGAATTTGAATGCAGCAAAAAGTATTAAAACTAACATGGGGCAGGAGTCAAATTAATGGTTAAACTGATGCCACTAGAGTTCAAGCAGCTTTGCTGCTGGAGAACAACCCACTCCATAAGATTTACAGAGCAGCAATATGGACTCCTTACACAAATTTAGAAAGCATTATGCTTATTTGTCATTAAGGAGAACCTAGTCTGGCAAGGGCTCCTATGATACCGCTCGAGATGAAGTGGATGCATTCATCTCACATTCAGATGAAGCTAATCCCCATCAGCTTTAATGGAAGACTTATTGCATTGGCTAGGGAGGGTTAGGCCTAATAATGGAAAGCTAGAAAAACACAATACTATTATGGACTCAGGGCACCAACGGGCACTCGTGCATGTAAGCTCCTCTTTGGTGACACTTTATTCCAGATGTACACCAAAGATAACTCCATTTCAGTATGATCAGCTCCTTTGTGGTGCCTGCTCTGTATCAGATTGTTCCTATCTGGTGGTTTTGTTATGGGTCCAGCCCCTGTTAGTGCATTACAATTACTCTGGTGTACTCCTAGGAGCTTAAATTCCTCCCCAGTCCTGCCAGTTCTAGCTGTTCCTGGTACATCTCATTCCTCATAACTAACAAAAGTGAAACTGTTTCTCGCAAATAGCTACTACAGAAATGCCATTCAAACCCATGTACCATTGTGTCTGGATGGTGCAAGTGCCATGCTCCATCATCTACCAGAGCCCACAGTGGCTTTGGTAAGGGCATCCTACATGCAGCAACATGACCCTTCTGTGGCCTGAAGACATATTAACACATTACCTCAACCCTTACGGAATCCCACTGGCTGCCCTTACCAGCCCACCCTACAGTATATTCAAAATCAGCTGCATCATCTACAAAGCCATCACCCCTGTCTTTCGAGCTGACAAGCTCCCCATCTTGGGTGGTTGTCGGCACACCCACAGCCAGGCTGTCATCAGGCTGAAGACAAAGAAGTGCACAAAAAAGAAAAAAGAAAGGCAATAGGCCTTCCCTATCTATGCACCTGGTTCAAGAACAACAACTCTGTTTTCAGGACTGCTGCAACCCTGCTCCAATTCAGGAAAGAGCTGAAGATCCAGCTCTTTGAAAAATACTACACCATGATGCAGTGACAACCAATGTTTGCTCTCCCCAAATGACATGTTGATTGTGTCTTTGCCTTGTACCCACACATTGCTCCATTACCTTTTGGCTAGGTTTATGCCATACAAATATTACACACATAGATGGTGCAGTCCTTCTGCCTGTTTCAGCTCCTAGTCCGGGCACCAGCTCTATCTGGTTGTGCCAGCTTCAGCCACTGATCCAGTCTTACCGGTACCAGTGCTGCTGGATCGAGCTCCACTTAAGTTCTGTCGGCTCCAGCTCTGCTCCACAACCCCAGCTTCACAAGCACACTCCGACAGTTGTTAGCTAGCACCTTGAAGGTTTTTGGTAACTCCTCGTGCTTCCAGGCACTGCTTTCCACAAGATATGCTGTTTGTAACTCGTGTTACACCAGGTCAGGAGTTTCATCCTGCAGTCAACGCACTTAATATCCGTGTACAATTTAAAAATGGCCTCTATCTGTGGGGCTTATTGTCCACGCATTCCTAACAGAAGATACACCCAAAGACTGATGAGTTACTGCAGTGAATCAGTATTTGTGGGTTTGATTTCATGCTTAACAGAGGGGTATTACATCAAAAGAGGCCGTGATTTATGAAAGATTTCAAAGTTAGGGAACCGGAGCAATAGGGCAGTAACGTATTCTTGCAAAGTAGCATGTCATTGCACCGGGTACCAAAGACTTTGTTAAAAACAAAACACTTTTCCTTCCCTGCATTGCCCTCGGAGTAACTCTGTTTAATTCAAACAGTGCTTTGTAGCAAAAGGGAACAGACCTGTTCCCATCTATTACTCTTAGCGCTTTATTAATTGGTATGTTGCTACTCAAATATTCCCTTCTATCTTCACAGAATTACTCCTTGTCAGCGGGACATCTTTTGAAATATAAATTATATCTCTCAGTTCGCTATACTCTAATTATCTTCCACAGACACAAACTACATTTTAGAAGACAAATAACCAAACTGCAATTCACATCCCTCCTTCATATTTTATAGGTTAAAAAAAACATATTACAGTCTGAAAATCATGTGTTTTATTTAGAATAGTTAAAGATAGATTTTCATGGTAGTCGATACAAATGGAATTTTGTTTCTGATGGACCAGCCTTTCCACAGGCAGTCATTAAATTACATTTTAGAAAAGCTATCTAAACACAGTAACATTTTCTCTAGCCCCATTTTCGCCTTACCTTTGCTCCTGTTAGCTGGTGGAGAAAAGTGAGCATGTGCATATGACATTATCTCCTCCACACAATATCCTGCCTGTCTGCAGGTAGTATCTGCTAAGAAAGCTGCTGGCACAAGAAGCCACCTGTCGCGAGACTGGAGGTTTTTCTTTGAAAATTTGTCAGACAACTCTAAAAGTAACTCCTGTTGTGGTGCATAACCTCCTTTTCTATGCAGCCGTTCCAATGCAGGAGCACTCACACACAGCAGGATTGCCCATGATTATCCCCTATCGTTGAATCGAGGGCAGTTTTCCCGTGATATCCACGCTATACATATATTTAACGCAGTGGATCTACATGTGAATCACTTGCATTGCTAGTGGCTATCCCGAAAATAAAAGCAAAAAGAACAGATGATAGACATATTGCTGAACAATGCAAACATTCACCCCTACTCACAAAGATCTTAATTCAGCGTTTTTGTGCCCACCATGGCACCCCAGTTTGGTCCCAGCTATATGCAAATCAGTCTTGATCCTGTTCCCCAGGAGAACAGTCCAGCCGGAACTGCCTAGCCAGGTCCTCCCTGGACTGGAAACAAGCATCCTGGGACCCGTTTCAGGGTATCACCCTTCATCAGCCAGGCTAACTTAAATCCAGTGATGCCGTGAGCACAGGACCCACGTCTGAGCATACCCTTCCCACTTAGGGCGACAAAAGCAAAAAGAACCGATGATAGACGGAATGCTGAACAATGCCAACATTCACCCCCAGTAACAAAGATCTGGGTTCAATCCATTGTTTTTTTGCCCACCATGCCACCCCAGTTTGACCCTGCCATGTGCAAATGAGATCTTGTGACTGGGGGGTAAGTTTTGTTTCCACCATTGTGAGCAAATCAAATTTTGTCTGAGATGTGTGTTTCAGTTTGAGTTTATGTCCTATCGAAATTCTATGAACATCCCACGATGTCCTGTTCTAGCCTACGTTTGAGCCAAAATAAGTCATTGTTCACATTATTGCACTAGGGGCATACTTGATAATGCGATTTACCTTATTGTTTCCCCCCTTTCCCATTATATTGACCTCCTTAGATTACTTGCATTCTATCTAAATCTTTAGAGATCCTGCACCTCCCTTACTTGGAGATCCTCCACCATCCATTCTGTGACAGAGGACCTAGTGATCTCAGTTGGGTGGACTCTGGTTTTCACAGACGCCTTGAATGTTTGATGAATTCTTCATCTGAGATTGCACCCAATCCCACAGTCACAATCTTTTAGGAGTTTTCGTGCAGTACCAACAAGGTATAATTCTTTAGGCGCCCATCCTAAAGTGGAAGGATCTCTTGAATTAAATGCTGTTCATGCTATCTTTGGATCACTCAATATCTTATTGCATGAGTATAGACTGTCTGGAACCTCTGATTTGGACAGTCTGGAGTCTATATTCAGGCTTGGTCCTGGGTCTTACCCAGGATTACCTCTAAAAGTCTGGTCTGTTCAGCTGGGACCTTCTGGAAAAAAAATGTGTATGAGGCTGGTGGAAAACTGTTGGGCTTGTGTCTTTGTTGGTTTGTAGGGCCTTAATCGATACTCCACTGGATCACTTGCAGTTGGCGTATCACATTAATCATGTTAGTCAACTGTACAAGGATTCAGCGTGTAAATTAAGTGTTCTTGTTACTGTGAAGGCTTTTTCAACTTTGCTGAAAACATGCCCCATAATAGTCCCACAGTTCATTACAACAGTACTTTCGGTTCTTTTATAATCCCAGCAATTACCTATAAATGTTCCCATATGTCATCTTCTCCCCTAAAACCTAATCAATTCAGTTCAGTTTGGCCTGGGGTCAACCTTAATTTCTGAGGCTCGGGCAGCGTGTGCCTCCTGCCTCACCAGTGGCCTACAGATGCAAGGGAGGATGTATCAAACGTTAATTGCTGGAAACCTGCCCAGCATTAAAGTTTCTGATTTATATATTTTTTTTTAAGGATCGCACATTAAACATTCACTATCTAGCCTACCAATAGCCAGATACACCCTGCCGTAATGTGCCTCATCCTATAGTCTCTCAAACAGTCAGGCTGGCAGCATAACTGTCTTACCAAGGGCCTTTACTCACCTCTTTGGGTAGACCACCTTAAACGATATTTTTTCCACTTAGCCCTTCTTTAAACTTTGGCATTGGGAATATGGTTGAAGGAAAAGACGCTGCCCTAGACTGTGAGAGGAACGGTTGGTCCCATATTTTCCTTCTTGACGTCAGAAAGATGTTTGATTTTCCAACAGTGAAGTACTGTAAATGTTCAAGCAGAAATGTATCTAAAGTCACATTCCTTTGCACCAATAGCCATGCTATGACCAAAGATACATACTGTTCCTCTGAACCTCCAACCATGCCCTTTCCACTGGCAGAGGCAATGAACAAGGGAAAGAATGCAGCATCTTGTACTGAAATGACCATTGACAGAGGTTAGGTTTTCTAAACTATTGTGAAGAAATGTGTCAGAATTGTAATTTAATTTTCATTAGGCTAGTGTATGCTATGTTAGTGGCTATAATAAATGTGAACGGTTTTAGCAGGTCTCCTTTCTGATCTCCCCGGGTTAAGGATCATGCATTTCAGTGGCCATCATCAAACAGCACTTCTCATTTCAATCGGCAAAGTTTGCTCATCAGATCCCTCCTCTCATCCAAGGGCCAAGACAAAGTTCTTAATTATCAAAAGGGATCTTTACCATTTCCTCTAATGGGAATCAGAACACATACGTTCTGTGTCAGCACAACCATGTCTTTAGCAGTGTTCATTTTGTTATTTTATGTTAGTGTCATTTGTTTAAGGCTAGGGCCTGATTTTGATCTTGGTGGACAGGGTTACTCTGTCAGAAGTGTGATGTATTACGATTCCATTATATCCTATGGAAATTGTAATATGGCAGATGGAACATCCGTCACGTTTGACAGAGTATTCCATCCACCAAGATCATAATCAGGCCCATAGTTGCCATATTATTAATTCTCTTTGTGCATAAGCTGTAGAGTGAGTTTTCCTGGCAAATGTGGTTTGGCTGTACCTTGGCCTCAATAATCCTGGGGGATGGGGTTTTGATGTGCGATTTATCCCCGCAGTTGTGATTGATGGGTGTGTGGGTAGATCTTGTGACCTCCAATCAAACGCGCATGTAGAATTTGTCATGAGTTGTGTCTGTGGTATGGTACACAGTGCAAGTTTGTTCTTGTGGCCCTCCCCCAAACTTGAGTCATATTGGCAGTGTTTTACCTACCACTTTTTTGGGAGGGGCCTGGTTGATCCCTTACACACAATAGTAATGGTGTTCTTCTATACTTATTTGCTTGATGGGTGTCATTCAAGTAGTCTTAATGCCCTGACAGAGCTTGGGCTGTTCTAAACTGAAGTCTAGCATCTTAGTCACTTAGGTCCTGATTTATATTTTGGCAGACAGAATACTCTCTCGCAAATGTTACAGATATACTGTCTCCTGTATTAAAAGTCCCGTAGGATATAATGCACTTTTAACACAGCATCCAGATCGGGGCTTTCCACCCCCTTCTCCAGCTTGTAGGGGATGTCCGTCACATTTGTGAAATATTATCCTTTCCCGGAAGTATAAATCAAGTGTTTAGACTCAGCACTTTGGTTGTTATTCATGACTCCCTTTTTTCTAGATCTTGTTTCTATATCTAGTGTCTTAGGGCCTTATGTTGAGTTTGGTGAAGCAGAGTAACGAAAAAACTGTATACTTTTTCTCCGGCATATCTTGAGTGCCATTGACATCAATGCACTCGTAATAAGGTGGATGGGACATCTGCCACTTTTTGGCGACTGTGCCATACTGGTGAGATTTTGTGTGATTCTCTATCCTCCTTTGTACCTGGTCTGCTTGTTCCTCTGTTCCTGCTTTATAGAATATTTTCCTCTTTCCTTGACTTCTTTGTCTTCTTGTTTCATTACTCCATTTTGTACGCCTCAAAGAAACTTGTCTTGTATATTGACAGTGCTTTGTGGCCATGGATACTGGGAAGGTGGTAGTTGACACCTACTCTCACACTTATGCGTTTGCCACCACTCATTATCCTATAGGCCATAGAAGTTAGTCCTGTAGTCTACTAGCCACAGAATAGTATAAGAGGGACATTAGTGAGGAAGAATTTGAATATATCAGCGTGCAGTGTGCGCAGCCATGCATTGTGTGTTGGCCAGTGAGAGCGGATACATTGGTGTGTGGATATGTTGCCTGTCATTAAGGACAAGGATATAGGGTGAATGGGGCATGGAGCATGTGCACTACACGAAGCTGGGCTGTATCAAGGCGCGCCCTGAGTAGTGTGGTACATGGGTTGTACTAGTGTATCGGAGCTGGTAATTGTATGGTCGTTTTTTTTTGGGCACAGTGGTAAAGATTGTTATATTGTTGGCTTGAATCATAGGGGTGCATTGGATTGCTTGGTGAAGTGAAGTATGGACAATTCTTTGACAAAACTGGTTGCCGTCCTGGGGCCATAGCGTCTTTCTGTTTCTTGACAGATCCACGGGCATAGAATTCGAAATTAAATTATTTTATCCAGTGGCCTGCTCTTTCTACTCCATCTTCTTGGGAGGCATGAGCTCCCTTACATTAGCATCCTGCCTATGGTCTAGTTTTAATCTGCTGCTGGCACAACCGCTTTATTATGTTCCTTCTAGCACTGTACCCCACCATCCCTATAAGCAAGAATGTACATAAGCCCATGCGTATGGAGGGTGTTTTAGTTCCGCTTGTTGCGCAATCTCCCATGACCTTCATGTCTTTCGCTGTTCTTTCACGTTTGTGTTTCATCCTGTCACCCCAAATCTTTTCAAAATGTTTTGAGCACCCCTTGCCATTGTAGACCACTGTTTCAGCATCCATGCACCACTCCATGGTAAGAGTCCATTCTAAGCGGGTCTTGATTGAGTTGTGTTCCACCTGCGTTTGGCTGTGTATCGTTTGCAACGTTTTGCCCAAATTGACTGACAATGTCTGGTTTCAGTTTGCCGATTGGCCTCCCCATGTCGCATCATAATCTTAGGTATGGCTGTGTCAGTGATTCTCCTTTTGCTGTATTTATCGATTTTAAGGCAAGAGCATTCAGCTCAAGACCCACTTCACTGTGTGTATATGAACTCACTGCTGTGTCCACAGCCTTGCAGACCTGTCTGCCATATAGTAATCCAGTTTTGAAGTTCTGCTCCAGTGATGTATATTCTGTGCAGGATATTCAGTTCGAATAGGCAGAAGCATGCTCATGCTGATACCTCTTTAGGGTGCATGAGTGCCTCTATCCAGTTATCTTCTGTGTCACACGTCTTCCCAGTGGGTATTTTAGGTTAACTAGTTCACTTTGAGCATCGTTCATTAACGTGGGCCTACGTCTGTGAGTCTTGGCTATTAGGAGCGGATGTGCTGATTGAGTCGTGGTTCCAACGTTGATATGGATTGTTTCTGGACTTGTTTCTCCAGCTATTGTTGACTACGGTTTAACTAAGCTCAGCATGAGAAGGCTTTACACAGCTTTGAGGTGCTGTGCCAGACTGCATATTTTGTCCTGTCGAAACCCACAGGATTTAGGGCGTGGGTCGAAACGTCAATACTGTTAGCGGGATTGTCTAGGTGTAAAACTTAATTCAGAGATCAGAATTAACACTACTGTGTAACTTCAACAATTGATTGACTTCCCTACTGTACATATGTATCGTATTTTATTGTTCACTTCACTGCACCTATGAGCACTGTACCAATGTGAATAATATAACACCTATTTATTTAATAAATAAATACGAGGAGTCATTGTTGGCATTGAGAAACACTTTATTTGATTATTATATTGTTACTTGGAGTTGTTATCTGAATAATACACGCAGGACCCTTGTGCTGGTCCTTTATTCCACAGGAACGCATACTTGCACATTCTGGTTGTCAAGGTGCTTTGCGTACTTCTTGGGGCCCGTTCTGAACAGGTGCAGTCAGGTGGGGTCTGCCCTACCTCTTTGGGCATGTGGCAGTTGCTCAAGGAAAAAGAAGTTGACTTGCTGGTGGATGACGCTATCTCATCCAAGATGCCAAAAAACTATTGGTTTAGGGGTTGTCACTGCTCTCTCAAGGAGGGAGTGGAGTGGTGCTGAGAGTAGAGTGATGGTTATGGCTCCATTAGAGTCCGCCTCCTCTGCGGGCCTGTCCGCTTTACCTCCCTGTGCATTCTTGCTCTTGTCCTGTGTGCCCTGCCCTGGAGTGATCCAATGGTGCTGGTGTGCCTCGCACTAGGCCCAATGCTGCTAGTCTACAGGACATGAAGTGTCCATGGCCTTCTGGAGGGACACATCTTGCTTTGTATGTACCTCGATGACACTTCTTGTGTCATCAATTCCTTCCTCCTGATGTTTTGTGTGCTACCAGATTTTATGCTTAGGCAATGAGACCACCTTGCCACAATTTCTTTCTCACATTTCCACCATCTTCCTGCAACCCTGCTTCAATTATTTTCTGGCAGCATCAGCCTTCCCTGTCATCTTTTCCCAAGGCCGTCATCAGCTGGGCCCCGATCGAACCAGCCCTTGTGCCTTTGGGGCAAGCCATTATCCTCTTTACAGTCAGTGTCTGTGCCCCAAATGACGCACTCAGCAGCGCAGGCCACCTGGCAGCCATGTCTTCAGTGTGTATTCAGGCACCCGCGAGCCCCTGCCTGCCTCCCACTACTTTGTCAGACACCAAGGACCTCACCAGGAGACTCCATCTAGACCGCTGCTGGGACCTCGTTGGCAGGCCATGTGACAAGCCCAATTCTCCTCTTCTGCCCAGTAGCTGCAAATCAGCCCACTGCCAGCTCTCTGTAAAGGGTCTGGCCGGGCTGCAGCTTCCAGACACTACACAAGGACATGGTATTCTGGGGATTAAGCATGGGGGCTTGCGTAGCCAACAGCCACCTTCCTCGACCCCAAACTGCGTCCTTGTTTACTTGTGATCTTGAACGTAATAAGATTGATGATTTTCCTACCAAAGACTAATTCCATGTTCAAGAAGTAGCAGGCCGAGTGGCATGCCTTTAGCCTTTGTTCCCTAGAGTCATCATCAGGGCAGCAACGGGGTGCAACACGGTACACATTTTGTAAATACAGCACAATGGATGTGAGCTCTGGGACAGGTGATTAATTTGACATTTAAAATATCTGCTTAACTGGATCACTGTAAAATCGTTGGCCTCATTCAAGCACCTAAAAGTGATCCTCATTGTCATTCTTCTGCCGCGGCTGGAGGAAGGACAGCTTGATGTACCATTAAGAACAAGTTACTCACTATTGTGACATTGCCCCGGTAAACGTTCATACCCATTTCTTCCAGGTGAACAGATTGACCATCCCCTTTCCTGTCTGTTCTCCATAGGTTTTGTTAGCGTGAAAGTTACTGTGGTGCAGAAGTCCCGTGAGTGACATGGCGTGTCTGCAATTAACTGTATGGTCACTTTGGCAAAACTCCGTCTTTAATATATTCTGAAAAGGATTCTTGTGTTTCTGTTAGCTGCCTGCCCGTTATTTCATTTATTGCTTGGTACTTTCCATACTTCACAGAGATCTGGATGAAGCTCAGGATGGATACAGTAAGGATAAGTTACACATAGTAGTTGCTCTTTTACCCCAGTACTTTTGGGGTGCTTTTTCCAGATCACCCACCAGCTAGGTATCTTTCTTCGATTCATGCCCACGAATCCTCTCCTTGATAAATTATAGCTCTTGTCTAGTTTCTGCTCCTGACTGAGTCTGTCAGAAAGGGATCGGGATCTTAAATGTAAACCTGCAAGATTCGCTCCAATGAGAGGCTTGTTCTCGTCACCTACTGTCTGTTTTCAATTTCCGGTCTTCTATACACACACATATCACAGTTATTTTACTGATGTATTTTTTTTATTTAAATATCAATGTAGTGAGATGTTATACAGGATAGGCCTGCAAAGATATATTTAGTCTAAGCACAAATACAAATCTGATTTTCTCTCTCACTCCCGCACAGGATCGTGGAGTTGACAGCAGTATCTTCCAAAACTCAGCTAAGTTACACCTGACAATTGGAACACTTATTTTGCTAAACGAGCAGGAGGTCCAGCGGGCATGCGAACTCCTTCAAAGGTGTAAAGAGGACTTCATTGAGTGAGTAAAATCCGAACTGAAGCAACAAAACAACATCATTGCAACTGAAATATTTCCAAGTTGCTGCCAATTTTATATATACTGTAGAAGAATGTTAATTATGATTATATAGTACAATTTGTTTCTCATTACGACAATTGGTGTTAATATTTCTAGAAGACAAAAGGGTATAAAAGCTTGGAATGATGAGTCTCGGTGGTGCACTCACAATCTGTTCTGAGCTTTGTAGATCTGTGCTGCTCTAATTGCTGTAATATACAAAAAGGGCCTCCTGGAATGGACTGATCTTACTCTCAATGATGTAGTGGCCAGAAGCTATCAAAATGGCTCTTGTTTGCAAAATATCAGACAGGTCCACAGGTGTGCTTGATTAGCTCTTATACTGCTATTGGTTTGCCTAGATTTGCTGTGCTTTCTTTACACACAGAGTTTTATCTGTTATTATTGTCAAGTTTGTATTTGGCATTTACACGTGCATAGTTCTTGGAATTGAAATACACCACTATATTGCATAATTAATTGTCTCCTCCCACAAACCTGGTTGCTACATACTTCGCAGAAAAGATCCTAGTAAAATTCACACTTGGAAGTAATAAACTGACAGTTTCTTGCTCCTTTACACATGGAGCTTACGCTGTTGAATTTGCATAAAGAAGATGATTTTCCTTCCCAGTTGCTCTGGAACCCAGAGTACAGAAAGTCAGTCACTGCAAGGGTAGTTGAAACTTCTAAGATTGCTCGACTGAAAGTAGTAGTATGTATCCATTTTGAACTTTGCAGTCTAATAGTGGAGCAGATGCCTGTGGAAGTGGTTGTATTTTGCAGTGCTGCTTTCCTAGCACCCGTTAAGCATCTTATGCACATAAATACTGTTACATCCAAGTCCTTGGGAAACCAATCGCTTGCACAATGTAACATACTCAATTCTTGACCCCTTTGCTTCAGACTCCATCCCTATATATTTCCTTCAGTATCAGTGGGAGCTAGGTATCCGAAAGTATTTACTCATAAAACAAGATTCCGGATAGTCTTTCTCAACGCGTAGGAGTAAAGGAGTATGTTCAAACTCCAGACCTGCCACCCCCCTTCAACAGAGGCACTTGAGAACAGATTTGAATACAGGTGCAATAAGACTGGGATAATGAGTCAAAAGTAGTGGCATCATGGTTTGAAACTCTGACTTTTTAGAAACAGGTTGGTCCTGATCTGCAACTTTTAATATTACAACAAAAGAAAATCCTCGGAGTTTACTGGTCTCCACCTAAACTTCATGAGTTCCATCCAAAATCAAAAAAACAATGTTGCAGAAGTAAAAAAGGTTTGGGGTCTCCCCACGTTTGTTGAATGCAGGTCACTTCAGGCTAGTGAAAGGAAATCCTAAACAGAATCAAACCAACACATAGTTTCAGATGTCACCTTGAATACAATTGCTGAATGAGTTATCTTCAATCACAATCCCAGATGAATTCTATAAGCTTTGGATTGGAAAATGTTTAGCTGCCAATAAAGGAGGTATCTTATGGAATTGGAATTCATAAGTGCTGAGGAGTATTGATGAATGGCCCAAAGACCTAACCCCTGAAGCATCTTTACAGCAGTATCACATCCCACCTCAGAAACTATGCATTCAAGTTTGCATCCCTAAATACTTAGAAATCTTTGCTTACATTTTATACATGTCACTTCTGCGTATCTCCGAGAAAATGTGTTGGTGTTTGCGTCGGCTGTGAGCCTTTCTCAAGCAATAGCCACAATCCTTGTCAGGATGAACCACTAAATTAACCCGTGCTTAACCCAACTGGTGGCTTGGCACAAAAGTAGTCAAGCTTAACTTAGAGGCAATGATTAAAGTATTTATGCAGCAAAGGAACAGCAATTAAGTGAAAATACTACACGAAGAATCCAACACCAATTTAGAAAAATAGTATACCATTTAATAAGTCATTTGAACACCAAAATAACAAAAATCCAGTCAGTGGAACCAGTGATATGCAATTTCAAAGATTTCAGGTAAGTAAAGCGCCTAAAAGCATTGGGCGAAAGTCAGAAGTTCAGGTTGAACGTGATGAAGCATGGGCCGGCTCCTGCTGAGAAAGTCATTTTCTAAAGTCCAGCGCAAAGAGTTTCATTTGTGGTGGTGGAGGCAGAGTGCCGCGGATGGTCATTGATGTAGCAGGAAGATCCTGTCCGGAGCCGCAGACAGTTATCGCTGGAGATTCACGTTGGCCGTCACCGTGGGTTGTCGATGCTGTAGCACGAATTGCAGATCTCACGTTGCAATCGTTGCTGGCTGTTGATGTAGCACTAAGAGTTGGGATCGCCAGCACTTCTCATTGGCAGTCAGTGTGGGTGGCAAGATCTTGCTGCAAACTGTTCTGTTCGTGTTGTGAAGGGCCCAAAACTTCAGTATTTTTTTTTTCCTTCACGGAGGAACTCAGCTGATGCAGCACCAAGGGTCCAGTACCTGAGAGGCATCTCTTGGGGGATGAGGAACTTACTTCAACAGAGATCAGGCAAGTCCAGTTGTAGGTCCAGTTGCAGCAGGTCAGCTGGGCAGTTGCAGAGGGGCCTCTGGAGCTTGTTGTGTCCCTGTAGCTCAGAACAGGAGATCAGTCAGCTGACCCATGGAGTCACTTTTGCCTAAGATGAAGGGAGCAGGTCCAGTCTTCCATCTCAGTAGGCGGAGCAGGCCTTGAGCAGCAGGGCGTCCTTCTTCAGTAGTATCCAGAGGTCCAGGTGTGTTTTAAAGAGTTGGTCTGAGGGTCTCCTTATTATACCTGGTGCCCACTTTAAAATGGGAGAAGCTTCTGGAATTTCCTCTATACAGGTGTCTGGAATTTCCTGCTTCCCTGTCTGGGCCTAGTCTGTCTGGGGGCATAACAGGCTTGTGTGAAGATCTTTGTGTGTGTGAGATGACCCAGGCCCCTTGAAGTGCAAGTGTGGTAGGTGCCAGCGCCACTCTACATCCTGCTCAAGATGGCTCATCCTGCCTACAATTAGTCCCCCTATTGTGATACTACCTGGGAGAAATACACAAAGGCCAAATTGTAAACTACACCTAATCATTTGACCTAGGAACAGGCTGTGGGCGCACCAAATGTTTAGGACAAAAAAAACTTTCTAAAAGTGACATTTTCAAAATTGGGACCTGAAATCCGACTTTAATATTAAAGAGGGTTTAATTACAATTCCTCAGACACCAAGCATGATATTCCTTCCTGCTCGAACACAAAAGTTATCACTTATTAAATGTAATACGGTAGCTAAGTGCTGTGGCAGAAGTAGGCCTTATAGTAGTCAACAATGAATTTAGGAGTTTTTCACTACCAGGACATGTAAAACTTAAAAGTACCTGTCCAGCATTTTAAATACAGGGCACCCTACCCTATGGGCTGTTTAGGGCCTACCCTAGGAGTCACTTTTTTAAGCCTTAAAAAGGCAGGCCTGGCAAATGTTTATTTTGCCAAGTCGAAATGGCAGTTTAAATCTGCACACACTGGCTGTAATGGACATTTGAAAAAGGTTACTTAAATGGGTGGAACAACGAGTGCTGCAGGCCCACTAATAGCATTTAATTTACAGGCCCTGGGTACGTATAGTACCACTTCACCAGGAACCTATTAGTAAATTAAATGTGTTTATTGGGTGTAAGGCAATTTTACCAGTTGTTAAGTGCACAGAGTCCTAAAAGCCAACAAAATCTGATTCAGAAAGCAGGAGGGGTGAAGCCAAAAAGTTTGGGAGTAATCCTGCAGAGAGGGCTAAGCCGTTCATTATCCTTTTTTGAATGCAAGGTCACGTCTGTAGCCTCTCATTAATTGCACTTTTCCATCAGTATATACTTTCCCAACCAATATGTTACTTTAACTCTTGAATGGAGAAAAATATACCCTGATGTTCTATTTTTCTGCTATATCACTTGACTTTCATGGTATATAGTATCCTTCTAATGTGTTTTTTTGTTATCAAGGTTTGAATATACTTTTCTCTTTGAAAAAAAAAAAAGTTATAGCAACGTAGAATGTCTTTACATGAGCAGTGTCAAGATGTTTTATTATTCCTACCCAATCTTCTTTGACTTTCAATGGATTCCCTGGAGTACATTTGCCTTCTGTTGCTAATTCTAATTATACCATGACAAGCCAATAATTTCTATAAGATTTCAGAAGCTACAACTTTTTCCATGATAACATGGCTAACCTTGTATCAACTAGAGCTGTTTATCACTGATGTTCAGGAACTTACTCTTACTATTATACAAAATATTGACCATCAGTCTAAACTCATTTAGTACTTGGCTCTCAGAGAAGCCATGTCGAGCAGTCCAAAGCTTACTAAGGGAGGTGGGATGGGGTTAGAGATTCTGCACACAACAGTTATTGGGTGACAAGTGATACATCACAATCAAGCCATACTCTGATTTGTAGAAAAGCAAGCATTTTCATTTTATCACATACAATAAAGAAAATGAATCACTGCACAATTTTGCAGAGGGTAGTGAATAAGTATCTAATGGGAGCAGTACTTTTATTATGTTACGGGACAGTCCTCTCTGGTGCAGTTTATTCCCCCTTGGCCCTGTGTCGGGTGTAGCGTTATGATGCATGAAAGACGATATTGTCTTGTGTTCTGGTTACTATCAGTCGCAGGTCTCTTGTACACTTGTCTTTCCTTTTGGGGAACAATGCCACTTTACCTTTCACTGTCCTGATAGTGACTTCATGTAGCACTTTCACAGGCACTTTCTGTCTGAACTGCAGTCTGCAGAAGCTGCTTGTTTCGATAGTGTGTACTCTGTAAGGCCCACCTAGTGAGGATACTTTAGTTGGGTCCTTCGCCAAACAGGCAGAGTTTGCGCTTCACATTGCAAGCAATCAATAACCAAAGGTAGGTCAAGGTACAGTGCCCATACGCAGATGGCGGTGCATTTGTAGTAGCAGACCTCAAAGTCACAGGATCTTGCTGCTTGTTTATTCCTCAGGCCCATTCTCAAACCCCCTCACAAACAAGAAGGTACCTACCCCAAGTGGCAACGGTGACACTCCTCCAGACCTTGTTTGGCTTCTGGCAGCAAACTGAGATTCTTTAAAGTCTGACTGTGTCAGTGATTGCACGTGCCTCAGCCCTTTGTTTGCTCTGGGCGCTAAGTCTCAGAAAAGAGTTCTCTTGATGAATTCTGGGACACCCTCGGCTACAGGTGTCGATGCTTTGTTCATGTAGGAGATGCATATAGGCCTCCAGACCTCAGTATCGCCTCACCTCTGCTGCTTGAGCCTCCCCTTCTTCGGGGCAGCTTCCCTGCTCAGATCCACCCTGTAAATCTGAATATTTCTACAGGAACGAAATGGAACCAACCGTGTTCCAGGAGGCCACAAAAAATAACACAAGGATAGGTCGAAAAGGATGCAAGAAAAGTCTTTGAGGTGACCTTGCAGAAGGAATTTCAAGAAACACTCCAAACAGGAAGCATCTGTAAAGGTGTTCTCAACATCTGGCTTGAATATAATTTCGACCAGAGTTCCAGAATAACAGGTGAAGAGCTGAGCCCAAGTAGAGGAGCACACGTGAAAAGCAGCGCTTCCTCTCATCAACATTTATTCATTCATTTACATTTGTTTCCATTTTTTGTAAAGGACATACTATTGTCAAAACTGGCATCCTGGCACTAAAGCAAATTGGAGATTAAATCTGCGAGACAGTAGGTGGAAACCGCAATCAACAAATAGAGGAAAGCAGACTACAGAGTATACTTTGGAAAAAGCCAGGTTTTTAATGCCTCCCCTAAAGGTTGAATATCTGGGATTTACCTAAGGTAAGAGGGCAACTTGTTCCAGGTCTGAACCTCCTTAACTTTATAGGCGCTGCCACCTTGTCTGACCTTACTAAACTTTTATAGTGAGCAGATTGGCAGTGCTTGAACTGAGGCATCTTCCAGGCGTGTAACGCTTCCGTTTTCGCTGTAGCATAAGTGGGCCATGTCCATGTAAAGCACTAAAAACAATGCACATATCTTAAAAAATGATCCTCTGATCACTTGGAAGCCAGTGGAGGTCTTTTAGGGCTTTAGGGGCCCAAGACCTGTGAGATCTATTTAATGCAAGCTTGGCTGTTGCTACTTGAACTCTGCAAAATGTACTGATTAATTAATCTGGTGCACCGGGCAGAAGGGCATTATAGTAATCTTGCCTGCTCAATATAATGCTGTGCATAGTAGTAGAGCGGGCTTCATTTGGTAAGAGCAGTAGCACCTTCCTAAGATCTTTTAATATCGCAAAGCAGGTGCTAGCGACTCTGGTAACCTAGAAGGGACTGTGGTTCCAAGTATCGTGAAAGCTTTTTACTCACAGATTACTCAGGAATTTTCATGAGGAAAGGGAGTAGCAAAATAGGCCTAAGGTTACACAGCACTGAGGGATCTGCTGTAGGTTTTTTCAGGAGTGTGGTAACAGTGGTCCTTTTCCACATTGAGGGGACCACCCCAGACTCCAAAGACTGATTACACAATTGCTAGATCGGAGGAGCAAGCTCATCTCCCAGCTTTTTCCAAAGCTAAGTGGTATAGGGTCCAGGGGGGATCCTGATTAAATCAGTCAAACTAAGGATTGAAAAAGTTCCTCAGAAATAGGCTCAAACAGCTCAAGTCTATTTTCCTGATCCTCCAACATAGTCTTGCAGGTTAGGGGCTTAACAGAACTACTGTTAATACGAAGGTTACTTCTCCAAGTGACAGCAGGGTCCTTCTTCGTAGGGGAAGTACTCAGACTAGGGACTGAATTCTGGGACTGAAAGCCGAGATCCTCTAAGATCTTAAAGATCTTGTTATCAAAATAATCAACAAGATCATCACAGAGTTTCTGTGATGAAGGGACTTCCTGCTTAACACATTCAGGGAGGCTAAGATCTCGAAGAACCCAAAACACCTTTTTTAAGCTATTTGTGGTGGAGAGAATAGTGTTGGTATAATATTCTGCCTTTGCTCTCCTTACCTCAACTTTATACTCGAGGAGAGGTTTTTTAAGAACTTCTTTCTCATGTTCTAATTTTGGACAGACTCCTTACAAGGTATTCAATGAATCATTATCACAAGGTGCTGAGGATTTACAACTGCATTTCATGCTCTTAAACGGGGTAGTTTTGCCCAATGTCGCCGTAATCTCCTGTTCATAAATTGAACAGTTAACCTCAATTGGACTTCAGGATCAAAAGACTTAGAGATAAGTAAGTTTATTAATGCATAGTTAATTAAAACCATTGCATGTTACAAGTACATAAAAGAAACAATTAAAATATCACCATGCTACACAATATAACCACTGAAACGTATGGATAAAAATTTGGCTAATCGAAGAAGTTAGATTTAAAAATTGTCCTCCAAATTTCTTGTTTTTTTAACAATAAATTCAGATCTAAACACAGTGACCCAATGAGCTAATGGCCTAAACCTAAAATAGTGAGGTGACCGGGGCTATCAGTTGTAATTGTTCAGTGCAAGTTCAAAAGGGCTTTATATGAATGCATATATATTTTTGTTTTTAAACTGTATTGGCCCGTTGGTGAGTAACTTTATAGGGAAGACTTTCCTAGGTCTCAACCAATCTGGTGAGCAATTGTTTAACATACAGAAGGAATCTGGTAGGTCTAGCCGCTAGCTGTATGTTATGCCCATTTAAAAGTGCCATCACAGCTGTACGACATGATCGAATTCGTAGAGCTTTCAGTGAGGGACATAACAATTTCTTCCTCATTGCCGTGACCGCCGGACAAATGCACAAGAAATGTAAAACGCTTTCAGTCGACTAGCTGCAAAGGTGGCAAAAAGGGTCTGGCCAAGTTTGCTTCCACGGTGGGACCAGATCTTTAGACAGAAAAACACAAATGCAGATTTGAAGAAAAAAATGTTGGCTGGTACCTGCAAGATGAGTTGTGAGAAAGGGCTGGGGATGCCAGGCAGTATATGTATGTAGGACGAACCAGCCTTGATGTTGTCTTGCCATGTCTGCTTTATCAGCCTTCCAAGAATAAAATTTAGAAGCCTTACCAATATTTTTTTTAGGCAAAGGGAAAGTGATATTGATGTCCCATGCTGCTTGTAACTTTAAGTTGGTCAAAGCCTGCCTGAGTACAGATAACCAGCATGAGCTATCATCAGGTTGCAGCCCCATTTCCATCCAGCATAGAGCGGCCAACGCGTCCGCAAGAGCAGTTTTTAGTTTCCAGCACATTTTTCTTATTGCCCCCCAGCAAATCGGAGCTTGATGGAACAATCCAGATTCCAGCCTCACCTGAGATTGAGATGAATACTTCGGTAGATGAAAAATATATTTAAACAATCTGACTGTAGCCAGCTAAGCAGCAGAGTATTGCGCTCTATAAGTAAATTCAATCTGTAGGTAAACGATGGAAGGAATTTAGCTCCAATAACCTGCAATAGATAACTCTGTGATGTACTGCCCAGCTTTTTTTTGTAACTGCAAAAAGGCAAAGTGTAATTTGTGGGCCACCTCTCATATTTGCAGTAAATGCTCTTTATAAATTAAACTTGCGTCCTCCGTAACCCCAAGATATTTGTAGAGTTTTACCAGCGCTATCAGGTTGCCGGCAGCCTCCCATTTGAACTTGATCGACTGGTGCTATGTTTATGCGAAAAGCAGATCACTTTGGTTTTGTTGTGGTTCAACTGGAGACCCCACGTAGTCAGGTATTCCATCAGTTTAGTAATTAAGCGCTAAGGACCCAACTGTGTCTGGCTGAAAAGCATAATATCGTCTGCGTATTGTAAGACGTGCACCTGTTCGTTTGCTAATTTGGGGGGGGGGGGGTGACATACCACTTCCACTAATCTAGAGTCAAGATCTGCTGTATTGATGTTAAATAAAATCAGGGCGAACACACACCCCTGTTTTAATCCATTATACGTAGAGATCTTCTGGATGATTCTGTCGCCATTTCCAATTTTAACCTGGACCCCGATGTCTGTGTGTGGGTTTCTAATTACATCTAGCAGTTTCGGTGGTATACCCCAGCTGGCCATTTTTGTCCATAATTTCTGGAGCGGCACCTTGTCAAAGGCAGCTTTTAAATCAATAAAGCAGGCATAAAGGGACGTGTTTTCTCTTGGCTTTTTCAGCAAGAAGTGAGACAGCTGAAAGATTGATCGAGGTATTCATTCCCGCCCTGAAACCTGTCTGTGTTTTTTTTAATGATGTTAGATGCAGAAGTCCATGCTTTCAAGTCCAATAGTGGATTTGGGGCAAAGATCTTAGCTTCCACGTCCAAGAAGGCAATTAAACGATAATTTATTGGGTCTGATCTAGAACCAGCTTTGTATATGGGTTGCTAGATGCTGTCTCTTCATGACAGTGGTATACCATTGGCAGTAAAAGCTTGATTGAACAATGGAGTAAGGATCGATGCCCAGAAAGGTTGGGCTTCCTTAAATAATCAGTTGGGAAGACCATTTGAACCCGGAGCCCAGTCAGATCTCAACTTGTTAAGGGGTAACCACAATTACGCATTGGACAATCAATGTGTTTCCGTAGGGGATTGGATTTGGAAAGTTGAAGAAGAACATTCCACTTTGTGCAGGGCAGGCAGCATGTTCCCTGCTTCCTGGTCTCCTGAAAACACTGCCGTAATGAAGGTTGACCATTCCACTTCCAAAATTCCTACATTGGGATGGCTGGTTCTCCCGTTTGCAAGGGAATTAATTTTAGCCCAAAAGCGATGACTTTTTTTCAGTTTGCATCCGTGTAGAAGCTTCAACCAAACTTGGGTCTGGTAAGACCACTTGGCAAACCAAATGTTATTCTTATATTGCTGTCTTAAGGCTACGATTTGTTGCCTGGAACATGGCTGGCAATTGGAACATACAGCCGAAGCTTTCTATCAGCCTTTATTTAGTTTTCTTTTTTCCAACTGAAGGGCGTTGGTGAACCATGTGCCCCTTCCTTGTTGGTTGTATGATTTTTTTGCGCCACTTGCTGCAAAGCAATTCAGGAGTGTCGTGGTCAAGGACTTCCAGAAGTGTGTCAAGTGTATACCATGTACGGGGTAGTTCTTTTTTGCAAATTTAAATATAAAAATAATTAAGGGCCCGATTTCACTCCTTTCTATATCAGGCGCCTTAGATTGTAAGCATTTTGAGTAATCAACAGATCATTTCCGTGGGGCGCTCTAGCAATGTTTAGCTGCAATTCAGTGTGTTGGCCAAAGTGATTACTCTCTACTCTATCAATAATACTGTATTGCCTGACCACTGGGAGTAATTCCAAGTCAACAAATCTATGATCCAGGGTGGAAGAAGACTTGTTCATGAATCTGGTAAAAGTTGCTGGTTGATCTTGAGGTAAACGGCCGTTTAGTGTGTACAGCCCTCTGCGTTCCAAATCCATGACACATTCGTTCCTGAGTCTGTCATTTTTTATGGTATGATTTTATGACGGGAATTTTGTTATCCGCACTCAACAGTGGAGGTTCCTTATAATTAATGTTGCTTCTTAATAGGTGCCTGTTAAAATCCCCTGATAAGACCAGGCTTGCGTGTGGAAAAGTGTATTGTAAGGATTTAACTAATTTGTATAAAACTTCAAGTTTCCCCGCTTTGCCTTTTTTGTTCGGATGGATATAGACATTGCACACTAAAAGGCAGGACTTATGAACTGAATGTGAAGTAGTTGGAGATGAAAATTTAACACATTGAGCCCATGAGAGGACAAAGTCAATCGGAGCATGTTGCCACAATAAATGTGATCCAACATATGTTGACATTCTACCTGCTGCTCCACCTGCCTTTGTTGATTTCATGGCAGCTAGTGGTAATCCTTAAAACGTATGATTGAAATTGGCTTCTCCAACCATGTTTCTTGCAACAGCACAATGTTATATTTTGACAAATGGTTGATGAAATCTTCCTCTCCTGCCTTGCTGCTAAGGTTAGCATGCTGGAGCTATTGCTGCTTGAGATTCATGCTGCCATCTTGTCCCCTCACGTGGCACGTGATTCACTTGCAAGGGATACTTGTCTCATATAACTGGGTGCACCATGGGCCACTGTTTGTTGAATTCTAAAATTCAAAGGAGTATAAAGTAGCGGTTTTAGAGGGCCAGTCGCTCCCCTTAGCTTCCCAGTCTGAATGTTACTTCTGGAGAGGATAAAAATAGGTTTAGATAAATAATGACTTGTGCTGTTTGTTTGTACCAGGGTCCAACTTTCTTTATGCCCCTCCTATGTTGTTAAGGGTGATCAAGATCGTTCACTCTCAGATCAAGGCCAACCAGGGCATGGTCAGACCAGGGTAGGGGAAGAACTTATTCACATAGATCAGCCCTTCTGGGGCAAAGATCAAATCCAAGGTGTGGCCTGTCCTATGAAGTGGGCCTGACACACACTGATATAATCCCAGGATTTCACATGGGTTCTGTACCGCTTTAAAGGAGGAGGGTACCTCACCTTCCACACATAGGTTAAAATCCCCAAAATATAAAAGTTGGAATGTGTGAGTACCATGTTAGAAGGAACTTCTATGAGACTCTAACATAGAATACCCGAATACACACTACCTTTTTTTGATTTGAGGGTAAAACCTAATGTTTCAACATCCCCTGTTTCATCTAGGGGGAAGGGAGAAAGGCTCAATTTCGCCTTAAATATGATCCCAACTCCACCACCCCTCCTATTGAGATGTGGTTTATGGAATGCCTTAAAGCCCATAGTGCAGCCCACACCAAGGTCTACCACAGATTCAGGTGAAGTCCATGTTTCAGTGCAAAATAAAATGTCCCACTGGCCTGAATCCAACAATGTGCACATTTCAGTTGCATGCTTAACTTACGATCTAGCATTGATTAATCCACATTTTAAACTGGAATGGTAGCTGCTATGCAAGTTAAAAGGTGGGTCACATACTACTGCCTTCCTGCCTAGCTGGGAAAAAGGTATAATATATAGCTCAGCCTGCTTACCAGTGTACCACAGTTTCTTCCTAGAAAAGCTAACCCTAAGTCTGCAATCCGCACCAAAAAGTTTACCTAGGTCTGAGGCACCACCGGCAGCATGGCTGGCCCTGAGCGCGGTTGGTGCATGGACGGGCGCAGACGGGTTTGCCTTTGGCATGACCACTGCACAGTTGCTCCAGATTCCTGTTTAAGTAGTCTGCCCCAAAACTAGTGCGCTGACCAGGATGACTGTTTCCAGCGTCCCGCTCTTACTGGCGAGGTACGTTAATAATTGCATTCAATACAAATGCCCCTTTGTTAAAAAGTGACCCCACAGTAAAAACACAATGAACAATCAGTAAAATGCCCCCCAAATAACAAGTGTGCAAATTGGTTTGTGAAATTGGCTTGCTTCACAGTTCAACGCTGTGTATTCCGTTTGCTGCGCAGTCGCACCAGCTTCATGTTTAAGTAGTCTGCCCCAAAACTAAATCACTGACCAAGATGGCAGTTTTCAGCATCCCGCTCTTTCTGGCGAGGTACTCTAATACTTGCATTCATTAAAAATGGCTGTTTGTTAAAAAGGGCCCCCAGAGTAAAAGCACCATGAACAATCAGTAAAATGACCCCCAGATAACTAAAACCATTGTGCGTATTGGCTTGTGAAATTGGCTTGCTTTACCGTTCAACGTAGCGTACTCTGTTCTCTTTTATAGATTCACATGCTTGAATCATCCCAGTCTTCGAGGTGGGAGTCCCACGGTAATCTTATAAATAGCAGTAAGTGTATTACACTAGACCTCAATGGCCTATACAACCATTCAGGCGACAGCACCCTCTAGAGGCTGTTTCCCTCAGATTTTCTACCGCACATGGTATGAAGGGCGTCTCCCTGACTCTGTTCAGCT
Source organism: Pleurodeles waltl (assembly GCF_031143425.1). Lineage (NCBI taxonomy): Eukaryota > Metazoa > Chordata > Amphibia > Caudata > Salamandridae > Pleurodeles > Pleurodeles waltl. Next base: position 1,169,038,693 of record NC_090445.1, on the reverse strand, counting down.
TCTTTTTCTGCCGCTATTCTGACAGGAAAACCTCTTTCAGATATCTTGGATTTCCTGTGGACAGGCTGTCCCAACAAACTAAAAAAGGTATTTTCACAAATTGTGAACATTTTGGAAGAAAAAGACTTCATATTAATGCTCCCCACAAGAAGTACATCTACTGCCTACATCCAGACCATAAGACGAGAGATTGCAAGATTTGTCGCACCTTCAGTCATAAAAACCTGAAAGACAGAGGGTAGACTTTTGTTATGGCTACAAAAGCAGAAGGCTTTGGAATACCCTTCTTCTGAGGAGAGTGAGGCCTCCTCATAGACTTCTCAGTCTCTAAAAAGGCCTAAAAGTAAAGAAAGACTTTCTGCAGAACCTCCAACGAAACTTTAAAAAAAATCTAAGCACATGTTGTTAGAAAAACAAAAAGGCCAAGAAAACTATGTCTCATCATCGTCAGAAACCCAGTTAGGAGCCTTAAAAAAAGCTTCACTCAGAACCTACAGCAGCTTTGGGGAAAACAGCACCTCCAAAAAGTGCTTCTCTGTCTTTGTCACCGAGGAGAAAACTGGAAAAATACTCTTCAGACTCTGACAAAAAAGGCTCTTCGACGGCAATACTGTTGGCGACCACGTCTACAGTAACGATGACGACGATCACGTTGACGTTCACCACAGCAATGTCCCCTATGATAGTCATGTCGTCACCACTATCGTCGACGACTATCATAACAGCTAAAATCTACAAAAAGGCACCACCAACGACTATTCAGCCATCAGCGTTGAGGAGAGACAAACCACCTAAGACTGCGTCAACATCAGACCCGTCGAAGAGACACAAATCGAAGACCCCCGTCGACGTGGGACCCGTCCACGAGCGGCCTGTTGATGAGGAATCCGTCGATGACGCAACCATCCACGATACAACCGTCTATGACATGTCCATCGATGACAGGCTCATAGATCACGCAACCGGTGACGACGGACACAGCAACGAGTGAAACGTCTACGACTGATACAGTTCAGGATGATCACTTCAGGAAGGTCAAGGTTCTATCATTGATAACTGTCGGAAAGAAAGCATCTTCAATCCTACCAATGCATACCTCCCCAAGTAAGCTGCTACCGTATCCTCCTCAACACCTATTAGATGACGACGATGACAACAGATCTTCTCAATATGACGGAATGTTTGGAGTGGCCAACAGTCCGTCACAACTTAACGTCAAATGTCAGGACCCGGATGACAATGGGGATGATCAATATCAGGACAGCAGTTATTTAGCAAAAGGTTCAACCAGATCCGTCGTATTCCACATATGGTGACGCAGACACCTCTATCCCTATGCCAAGGTCATTAATGACAGATCTCCAAAACATGTTGCATGACTACTACAGAAGATTTCCACTCTTAGTACCAGCAACTCCGACCACACAGCAGTATGACCTGCAAGTGGTACTGCAGACCTCTTTCCCTAGCCATCCAGGGACACCGCTCAGACCAGATACGAACATCCCTTTCGAACAGCCACCTCAGATGACCCTCAATCCGCAGATGAGGAAAGGGAAGAGGGAGAAATACCTGAAACCACTCCTAGTGAGTGAGACGAATACATGAATCCTGTGCCATCACCACCGTTTGCAGGACCAGTGGATTCAACCCCTGGAGGACATAGGGGGATTCCATAATTTAATGGAAAGCGTGGCTAAACGTTTTTTGAACTGCCCATTCTCTCTCTCTCTCTCTCTCACGAGAGAGAGAGAGAGAGAGAGAGAGAGAGAGAGAGAGAAACTGATTGTTTCCTGTATGACTTTAAGGGTCCATCAAAAAAGTCAGTTAGAGCCATACCTATAGTTGACTTTATATGGCAGGAAGGATTGAAAGCAATGAAAAACCCAGCTACAAAACCTTCCCCCGATCCCACGTTAGGAAAAAAAGTATAAAGCCCTGGAAGATTATCCGGCTTGTTTAATTGTGCAAGCCGGATTCCACGGTATCTCAGGCGGCGCCACGCCGCTCGAAAAACCCTTCAGCACCAATATCATCCCCACCAGAAAGAGAAGGAAGCCATCTGGACAAGATAGGAAAAAGGTTCTCCTTAGTAGCAGCAATAACAGTCAAAGCTGCCAACTTGTTAGCCATTCTAGACAGATATGATCGACAATTGTGGGCAGACATGACCTCTTACATTAAGGGGGGTTGGGAGCACACTGCCTCACATCCCAGCACAGTTCGCCCCTTTGCATCCTGGTAAATGCAGTTCACAGTTAGCGCTTACTTCAAAATTATCGTAGTTTTTCACCAAGGTTGGTGTCCTCTTAAATTGACCTCTTGACCGAGGACGCTAAACTAGAGGCAAAGAAAGTGTTGCAGGAGGGAGGGTGGATCGCAGCCGAAGTGATTGATAGCGTGATCGATACCTCACTGATGGGATTTAGACAACTGGCGGGGGCAGAGGTGTTGCGCAGACAGGGCTGGCTGAAATCTATTTCTTTTAGGCCAGAGGTTCAAAGCAAAATACTTGACATGGCATATGATGTGGAAAGCCTCTTCGGCTAGCATGTGGATGAGATGTTACTATAAAGGTGGATGCAGACACGACCAAATCCCTAGGTAAGTTGCAGTACAAAACACAGCCATTTCTAGGGGCTAGAAGCAGGGGAAGCTACTCCTTTCGTGGTGGTTTCCAAACATATAGACCAAACTGATCAAACAGGTTTTCGACAGCAGTAGGGACAACAGCAGCAGCAATACAAATTACCACCTACAGCTGCCTATAGACACCCAAGAGGGGAAGAACCGCTGCCCGTGGCAGAGACACAGGCAGAAAACAATGACCATGCATTCATATCAGCTACTAGCCTCATCTGTGTTTCAAAGATTGGAGGCTCATCACTTACCACATCCTTCAGTGGTCAAGGATAACATCAGACAAGTGGGTACTAGATATAGTATCCAGGGGACATACTCTAGAATTCATTCAGAAGCCTCCAAATACACCTCCAGCAGGACCACCACATCCTGGGTTAAAACAGCTCCTCAAAGAAGTATATTTAATGATATGCAAAGCGAAATAGAAGTTGTTCCAATTCTGCATATGAACCGGGGATTCTATTCCTGCTTTTTTCTAGTAAAAAAGGCTTCGAGAGATTGGCGTCCCATACTTGATTTGAAGGCTTTAAACAAGTTCCTGAAAAAACAAATGTTTTGTATGATAACGCTTCAGGATATTCTATGCCTCTTGAACACAGGAGATCACATGACATCTCTAGATCTCCGGGATGTGTATTTCCATATCCCAATACATCTAAACCATTGGAAATTTCACAGGTTCAAAGTAGCTGGTATACATGTACAGTTTCGAGTCCTTTCATTCAGATTATAATCGGCCCCCAGAATTTTTACCAAAGTGCTGGCCCAGGTAGCGGCTCACCTAAGTCATCTGGGGATACAAGTCTTTCCATATTCGGACGACTGCTCATAAAGACATCCACAAGAACTCAGGTGGTAAAGCACACATCCATTTGCCTCCAGTTGTTCAAAACTCTAGGCCTTACCATCAACTATAGCAAATCACACTTCCATCCCACAAAGAAGCTGAATTTCCTAGGAGCGATACTGGATACTATCCAAAGCAAAGCATCTCCATCTCAAGAGAGACGGCAAAAGATTTCTAAAATGTATCAAAAGCCACCAACAAAAATGTTTTTGTCAGTTCAGAATTACAAATCATTCATGGTAATGATTTCTTCATGTATTCCACTGATCCCAAATTGCCGACTGCACATGCGACCTCTACAGGAGCAAATATACCCTCAGTGGCTCCAAGTGAATGGCTTCTTCAACGATTGAATTCAGATCACACCAGAAATGAAAACTGTCATGTCTTGGTGGGAAAAACAGACAAACTTATCCAAGGGCCTTTCTTTTCTTCGACAAGTGCCGGAATATATAATAACGAAAGATGCGCGTTGCTCAAAGGTTGGGGTGCCCACCTTCAAAATCTACAGATAAGTGGCAGCTGGACACAAAAGGACAAACAGCTTCACATAAACTAACTGGAGCTGAAAGCAATAGATCTGGCACTGAAGTCTTTCTTACCAAAAATACAAAACTCAAAAATTCTCATCAGAACGGACAATACCACAAGTATGTTTTACCAGAACAAACAGGGCGGCATAAAGTCCTTGGAGCTTTAAAGTCAAACTCAGAGCATAATTTCTCTGAAAGCAGAACACCTGCCAGGACAAGTCAACATCCTAGCGGACTCTTTGAGCAGGACATTCATCTCATATTACGCGTGGTAACTCGACCAACAAGTTCTCAACCATCTTTTCCAAAAGTGGGGCAAGCTGAATCTGGATCTTTTTGCAACATACAAGAACAAGAAATGCCCATATTAAACAAGCTGGCATCTTCAAAAAGGGTTGTGGGGAAATGCCTTTTTGATGAGATGGTCAGGAATCTATGCCTAGGCTTTTCCCCTGATTCCGCTCATGCCCAGAGTGATCAGCAAAATGAAAGCAGTGGGATGCCATCTCCTCCTAATGGCACCCAGGTGGCCAAGACAGGTTTGGTTCACAGAACTCCTTCTGTATTCGGAACAACCACATGTTTTACTCAGACAGACAGCAGCCCTACTGACCATGCACCAGGGCCAAGTCCGGTATCCAGATCCTTTATCTCTACACTTACCAGCCTGAATTCAATGAATACTCCACCTTGAAGATCTCATCGGAATGTAGAGAAATATTGGCCAAAGCCAGAACGAACACCACCAATAAGACCTATAAACTTAAATGGAAGTGTTTCTGTTTGTGGTGTGCTACGGAAGCAGTCCATCCTATGTAGTCACCCCGGAACAAATACTTCCTTATTTATTACATTTAGCCAATTCTGGGCTTTCTTACTCCTCAATACAGGTTCATGTGGTGGCAATTTCAAGATTCTGCCGCTCTCAGCACACCTCCTATATTCTGCCAGTATTGTAAAACAATTCCTCAAGGGCCTTTTTAGAGTATTTCCACCGGTGAGGAAACCTCCACCGTTATGGTCTTTAAACATGATGTTAGGACAACTCATGAAGCCTCCTTTCGAACCAATCCACGGGTCAGAGTTAAAATTCATCTCTTGGAAGACATCGCTTTTAATAGGTCTCACATCAGCAAAAAAGAGTGAGTGACATACAAGGCTTCACCATCAAGGAACCTTTTCTTCAGTTCACTCCAAATGGTGTTATACTTCAAACAAACCCTAAGAATATATCAAAAGTACCATCAAACTCCATCTAAATGAGCCAGTGGTCTTAACAACGTTTTTTCCTAACCCTCAGACGGTTGTGGAGAAAGCGCTGCATTCGCTAGATGTAAGGAGATGTTTAAAGTTTTATCTTAAAAAAAACACGGGGCATTCAAAAATCGTACCAACTATTCGTAGCATATGGAGATACAAGAAAAGGCTCTGTGATATCTAAGCAGACCATTGCCAGGTGGATTGGATTAGCTATACAATTTTGTCATGCCCAGGGAGGAAAATCGCTGCACAGTAAGGTTAAAGCCCGCTCTACCAGAGCGGTAGCCACATCAGCAGCGCTCTTCGCGGGAGTACCCCTGCGACACATTTGCAGGGTAGCAACATGGTCCAGTCAACATACATTTACAAAGCACTACTGCCTGGATGAGACGAACAAAATGGATACAGCCATTGGGCAAATAGTGATAGGACATCTGTTCCATTAAGGTGAGCCTCTCTGGTTATCCCACCTTCCACTTAAAAGGTATGTGATCTATATTTGTCTAATGTTATTGTTGTAAATATTGCTGTTAATATTATTATTTATATTATTTTTATTGTTGTTATTATTGTTCTTATCATTCTTAATACATCTATATATTGCTTTCTGATATTAGCAGAATGTAGCATCATTCCTATTGTTATCGATGTTATGGCTAGAATAAATGATATCACTGCTCGCTACTCTAATTCAAGCATGTGAATCTATGAAAGATCCAATACTGGAGAAGAAAACTGGTTACTTACCTGTAACTGTAGTTCTGATGGATACACCTACCTGTGGATTCCTCACCAAAAGAATTCTCCCCTTGCGCCAGCCTCGACGGAAATTTCTTCTAGCTCTGCACATCGATGATGACGTCACAATCGCCCGACTCCACGCGACACCGTATGATGTCATCCAGGCAATAAGAAGTCCTCGTCGACGTGCAGACGTCAGTTCCCTTTTTTCCGTGCCCGAGTGACGGTTAATTCTTCGAGGCTCACAGGGAGCTACTGTTCCAAACGACGGTTACAATGTTGCAGCCAAGGAAATCCGGCTTTAAACCATGTAACCAGTGCGGGGGTCGGATGTCGGTTACCGACCCCCATGAGAATTGCCTCTGGTGCCTTAGCTCCGACCATGAGGTCGAGTCATGCGGCTCTTGTCAGCGCATGAACCCTAAGGCACTTAAAGAGAGGGAGGCGAAATTGTTCTTGGCTCGATCCAAGAAAAAGAAGGAGAGGCGTCATCGTAGGGAGTCTTCTTCGAGATCCTCGAGATCTCATCACCATCATAGTCACTCTCGGCGCCATCACGGGTCTCGGCGCCGATCGAGCAAGGGACAGTCTAGATCAAGATCGGCTTCTCCGTCAGCTCAGCGCAGTCCGACGTGGAAGGTTAGCCCGACCGTCACCCTTCCGCCTCCTACGACCCCGACGTCACCCGGGTCGGTCTTTGAGGTCGAGCCTCCCCAGAGGCCAGAAGGTTCTCCTGGCCAGGAGTTACCTGGACCTTCTTCGGCATCTATGCCGGCGCCGGTGCAGGAGCAATACCCGGCTTTCCCGACTCCGGGAACGGACCCTGCGGTGTTCTTAAACGCCATGTTTAACATTTTTACTTCCATGGCGCCGGGTGGAAGTCATGCAGGTCCGTCTGGCCCTTTGGCCTTTAATTTGGGCGTTCCCACGTCTTATAAATCGACGCCCTTCACCCCATTTTTATCTGCTGCACCTGAAACGTCGCCCAGACCGACTACACCTGCTACGGCGCCGTTGGATTTGCCTCGGATCCGATCGACAGTTAAGCATCCTGTGGAGCCGGAGGGTCCGGCTTCGGACGGATCCGAGGTTCAGCGCCGACGGAGATCTTCAGCGTCGGCCGACGCCTTATCGACGCCGGGTCTGGAGTCGAGGCTTAGATCAAGACGTCTGGCTCTGCGACTATTGGAGGAGGAAGAGTATGCAAGACAGCACCTGGAGGAAGGTGAAGTTTTGGAGGCCTCTGGTGACTTCCAGGGTCTGGATACAGCTAGTGGCTTGGACACTTCCCCGGAGTGGGATCTAGCTTCCCCTGGAGAGATCACTGAAAGCAGCTTCATTCCACGCTGTTATTCGAAAGGCTGCTGACTTTTTAGATCTTCCCCTCCCTACTGCGGAAGTCAAAAGAAATTTGTTAACAGAGGTTTTGCACCCGGCTTCTGCTTCTGCTGAGCCTCTTTTGCCCTTTAATGAGGCACTGCTGGACCCCATTAAGGACATCTGGATGAAACCTGTGTCCACCGCTGCTGTCAAAAGGGAGTTGGCTCGTCGCTATCGGGCGGCGCCTGGTGATCCGGTGTTTCTCTCCAGACAACCAACACCGGAGAGTCTAGTGGTGCAAGCCTCATGTTCATCCAGATCCTCTCCTGGCTCGTTTCCCGGAACACCTGCGGACAGGGAATCAAAGAAGATGGACCATACTGCAAAGAAGACCTTTTCATCTTGCAGTATGGCCTTAAAGTCATCCAATACGACCTGCATACTGGGGCGTTACAGGAGATGTTGCAGCTGCTGGCGGATGCTCAAGCGGCAGCAACTCAGGTGATCCAGTCGGGATTGGATACTTCAGACTCAGTGGCTGGAGCTATGGGCACGACCATAGTTTCTAGGAGACAGTCTTGGCTACGGTCATCTGGCTTCTCGTCTGACGTGCAGGCAACTCTTCTCGATCTTCCCTTTGATGGTGAGAGGCTCTTCGGCACAAAGGCGGACTCTGCCCTGTAACGTTTTAAGGAGAGCAGAGCTACTGCAAGATCTTTGGGACTCCATTCTTCTGCTTCATCCTCCTTTAGAGGTTTTTGGAGGTTTAAAGGATTTGGACGTGGCTCTTCCTTTTGTGGAAGATTGCAAGGACCACAACAATCTGCTTCTACTCTGCCATACAGATCTTTCAGGGGCAGGGGCAGAGTCCGTACGAGAGGAGCCACCTTGCAGCACTCTGCCTCTTCCTCTTCCTCGGGAGGGGTGCAGCAAGGAAAGCAGCCGTAGTCCTCCTCCACTCCCTGTCCACTTGTCTCCGGTAGGGGGGAGACTTGCCCATTTTCTTCCAATGTGGGAGGTTATAACAACGGACTCCTGGGTCATTGATATTGTGAAGAAGAAGTATGCTCTTCCCTTTCGGGAATTCCCTCCTCCCTTCCCTCCCCGCCCATCCTTCTGTTCGGAAGACCATCTTCTCCTATTACAACAGGAAGTATTGTCCCTATTGGCAAAAGGTGCAATAGATTTGGTTCCCGAGCAAGAGAGGGGTCAGGGCTGTTATTCAAGATACTTCCTGATTCCCAAAAAGGATGGTCGGTTGAGACCGATTTTGGACTTGAGGGTTTTGAATTGGTTCCTCAAACAGGAAAAGTCTAAAATGCTGACCCTGTCACAGGTTCTTTTGGCGTTGAACGAAGGAGACTGGATGGCGTCGGTCGATTTGCAGGACGTGTATTTTCATATTCCGATCCTCAAATCGCACAGGAAGTATCTCCGCTTTGTGGTGTGATCACAACATTATCAGTTTGCGGTCCTCCCGTTTGGTCTTACTTCAGCGCCTCGAGTCTTCACAAAGGTGATGGCGGTGGTAGCGGCAGAGCTCAGAAGAAGGGGGATAGCGGTATTTCCCTACCTGGACGATTGGTTGATCAAAGCCAAGACTCCGGAGCTCGTGCAGCACCATCTCCAGTCGACAACTCAATTGTTGTACGACCTGGGTTTTTCAGTCAATGTACCCAAATCTCACCTTGAGCCCTCTCAACGCCTCCTGTTCATAGGGGCGGTATTGGACACAACTTTGAATCAGGACTTTCCTCCACCCCAGAGGGTCTAGGACATTCAGGCGTTGATTCCAATGTTTCAAAATGGAGCAGTAGTTCCAGTCCTCAAGGTCCTTCGTCTGCTCGGTCTGTTCGCTTCTTGCATACTGTTGGTCACTCATGCACACTGGCACATGAGGGCTCTTCAGTGGTGCGTCCGCAGGCAGTGGTTTCAACACAAAGGGGATCTCGAGGAATCAATAAAGATCTCCAGAGACACTGCGGTGGATCTTCAATGGTGGGCAGCGGTCGACAACCTGTCACATGGAAGGCCGTTCTTGCTACCCCCACCAGTGGCCTCAGTGGTAACGGATGCTTCCACTCTAGGGTGGGGAGCTCATCTGGGGGACCTGGAGATCAAAGGCCTTTGGTCTCCAGTAGAACAGAGATTACACATCAATCTTTTAGAATTGCGGGCAGTGCGTCTGGCTCTCAAGGCCCTCCTCCCTTCCATTTGCGGTCAGTCAATCCAAGTTCTAACGGACAACACTACTGCGATGTGCTATATAAACAAACAGGGAGGAGTGGGGTCGTATCTTCTCTGCAGAGAAGCTCTTCGTCTCTGGTCCTGGCTTCAGGAGCACAAGATCTGCTTAGTGGCACATCATTTGGCCGGAGTCTTGAACGTGCGTGCGGACATTCTCAGTCGACGCAGCTCGGCCGACCACGAGTGGCGTCTTCATCCAGATCTGGCTCTGTATATCTTCCGGATGTGGAGATATCCACAAATAGATCTGTTTGCAACTCAAGAGGATGCGCAGTGCCCGCTATTTTGCAGCCTCCAGTATCCGGTGCAAGGAGCTTTGGGGGACGCGTTTCAGATGTCCTGGAAGGGTCAGTTGCTTTACGCGTTTCCCCCCCATACCCTTGATTCCTCGAGTTCTGAGGAAGATCCGCCAAGACCGAGCTCAAGTCATCCTAATAGCTCCGGATTGGCCAAGAAGGGTGTGGTATTCGGACCTTCTCCAACTCTCTCAGTGCCCGCCGCTCCGTCTCCCTTGCAGGGTGGACCTCCTCTCGCAGTCGCAGGGGCAGATTCTACACCCCCACCTCCAGGGCCTGCATCTTCATGCCTGGAGATTGAACGGGGCAATCGGAGTTCCTTTTCTCTCCCACCAGATGTGGTGGATGTTATTTTATCGGCCAGACGACACTCCACCAAGTCAATATATGCTAATCGTTGGGCTAAATTTGCATGCTGGTGTGGAGAGAACAGTTTAGATCCCTTAAAAGCTAGTTTATCTGACATTTTGTCATTTGCACTCTATCTGGCACAGAAGGGTTGTGCGATTGCCACAGTCAAAGGTTATTTGTCTGCTCTATCCGCTTTTCTGTGCCTTCCTGATCAGCCATCCTTCTTTAAATCTCCTATTGTTTTAAAGTTCCTAAAGGGGCTCACTAACAAGTTTCCACCAACGCCATTCGTTATGCCTCAGTGGGACCTCAACTTTGTCTTAACTTTTCTAATGGGGTCCCCGTTTGAACCGATGCACTCTTGCTCTTTACGGTTGCTAGTATTCAAAACTCTTTTCCTGGTGGCCATAACATCTGCCAGAAGGGTTAGCGAGCTTCAGGCTCTCACTGTAGAACCCCCAGACCTTTCTTTCTTTAGGGACAAAGTGGTGTTAAGGACCAAGGCGGCTTTCCTACCAAAGGTTGTTACACCCTTTCACCTGGGGCAGTCGATTACTCTCTCTTCCTTTTACCCTCCACCTCACCCATCCAAGGAGGAAGAGAGGCTCCACCGGCTGCATCCACGAAGAGCGCTGAGCTTCTACGTCGCCAGGACGAAAGAGTTCAGACATGATGATCAGCTCTTCGTTGGATACGTGGGGAAGAGGAAAGGTAGAGCGGTCCACAAGAGAACGCTATCCAGGTGGGTCATTCTATCTATTAAGATTTGCTATTCTTTGGCGAAGAAAGATCCACCTGTGGGGCTTCGTGTCCATTCCACCAGGGCCAAAGCAGCTTCATCGGCTTTGGCTAGAGGTGTTCCTGTGGCTGACATCTGCAGGGCACCGACCTGGGCGTCCCTCCATACTTTTGTCAAACATTACTGTTTGGATTCTGAGTTTAGGAGGGATGGCCATTTTGCTCGCTCGGTGCTGCAGGATTTCTTGGTTTGACCATTCGGGCACCCACCTCCGGAGGTAGTACTGCTTTGGGACGCTATTCTTTTGGTGAGGAATCCACAGGTAGGTGTATCCATCAGAAGAATAAGTTACTTACCTTCGGTAACGCTTTTTCTGGTGGATACAGTAACTACCTGTGGATTCCTCACGGTCCCACCCGCCTCCCTGTTGCCTGACTGGTCAAACCAAGATATCCTTGGGTGCGCATCCTTGATCTTGTAAATATGTATATAACTGATTCATGTATATAGTTATGATAACTGTATATACAATTTCTTTACGAATTAAGATAGTTCAAAGAAGACCTTTTGATCTTGGTTTATATATGTACATATTTATTTCTCTCTGGTTATGTGCATTCATTACTGTTATTTAGAGTGTGTTCTATAATAAATGTTCTATTTTCATTCATTTTGGATGAATATGTGCTCTTTAGGTTTAGCCTGTTCGCCTCTTTGGCACGTAAAAAATGGTGATAACTGACGTCTGCACGTCGACGAGGGCTTCTTATTGCCTGGATGACGTCATACGGCGTCTCATGGAGTCGGGCGATTGTGATGTCATCGTCGACGTGCAGAGATAGAAGAAATTTTCATTGAGGCTGGCGCGAGGGGAGAATTCTTTTGGTGAGGAATCCACAGGTAATTACTGTATCCACCAGAAAAAGTGTTACCGAAGTAAAGTAACTTATTCTTCTCCAATATTGGTATCTTTCATAGATTCACATGGGACCCACCCTCCTCCCCTCAGAGGCTCCCCTTATTTCTAAGACTATGTACTTCACACTTGTACAGGAAAATCTGAGGGAAACAGCCTCTGTTGGGAGTGTTCTAGAGGGTGCTTTCGCCTGATTGGTTGAGTTCAGATTTGATTATTTTTTATAAAAGAACATGGATAGGCTATAACAGTGCCTGTATAGACCATTGAGGCCTAGTGTAATAAACTTACTGCTATGTATATTTAAGGTTACCGTGGGACTCCCACCTCAACGACGGGGATGATTCAAGCATGTGAATCTATGATACCAATACTGGAGAACTACAGTTACATGTAAGCAACCAATTTTCTTATCCAACAGAGAGGAAAGCCAAGCACCTGGCCATTCCCTGGTTGTGACATTTATAGACTGTGGCATCTTTGAACCCTGCTGGATATTATTGAATCTTGGGATCTCAAATTCTGCTTTAGATGCTCCATTTCCACTGTTGCCTGGCACTCAGATGGAGCATATGGTCACAGCACTGTGGGTACTCGCATGGGGTAACATTTGACTGTGCTTGTGATATAGGTAACAACTGGCAGCTCCCATGACAGCCATAATCATGGGTAGCATGACTCCTGTGATGCAGCGCAAATAAATGTTTGAGCGGCAGTGCCCATAGGAACGGGTAGAAGGGGTGGGCAGTAATGCAGAGGGCTAGTGGTGGAAAGAAGTGGGGGCAGGCATCAGTTGCAAGCCATGACACCTGTGCTGGTCTCTCCAGGAAACAATTGGCCAGGGGCAAGGAAACAGAACGGCACCTTCCTAGTATCAAGGATACACTCTGTCTTTTCAGCATCGCTGCACAGTATGCCCTTTTGAAAGAGATCTCTCGAATCTCCTAGGGGAAGCGATACCATATACATTTGGCTGTCTGGACTCTTCATCGAAGCCCCCATTTTAGGTACCATACAGAGTTTGACTCATACAAAGTGAAACCTGCTTTGGCTGTTGTAGCATGCACTGCCTCGCTCTCCACAGGCATTCTTCACATGTTGGCAACTTGTGCACGTGGAATATCTTCACATCTATAGTACATGCATGTGCAACATCCATTACTCTTATAACTCAGCGAAGGACCCGGTTATAGAGAACTGGCAGAATAATTTAAAACACAGATGAGGCCAGTATGCTACTTTCCATAATGCAGCTAGCAGAGAAAAACCCTGCCTTGCCCTAGAATCATTTCGCCGCCACCTCTGCCAGTCCCCTGATGGCAGGAGAATCGGGGTGCACATGTTGTGCCCTTCCGACCACAGAGCCCCACCCTGGGTCTCATTCCACATCATGGAAAGGCCTCAGCATACAAACATGATTGTTGTGTGTGCTGAATTTGAGGTCAAAAGCAATGCTGCATGCTATAGGTACTTTAAGGGCAATATATATCTGCCCTTAGATATCCACTACAGCCTGTGGAACAGCAAAAGTGATGAACTGATGAGCTCCATGAAGGAAATGCGAATATGAAAAATAACACCCAGATTACTTGCAGGGGTTGCAGGAGCTGGAGGGTCCCAAAATCAGCTGGCTATCACAGGGAATGTTTGGAAGAGAGATTCTCGAAAGCCAGCATTTCGATCTCATTAGTTTTCATCTGCATTGTGTTTACATCATCCATGAAGCAGTGGCACCCATATAGTCTCTGACTGGATTTAGTAAGTGGCCTTGTCTCCATTTACATGTATGATAGGCTGAGGAACATCAGCATAAGCGTTCAAACTCAAGCGACATGTAGGAATCAAGTATCTTAAAGATGCAGTGAAGCTAAATCAAATCAAATCATTAGCATTTGTAAAGCGCGCTACTCACCCGTGCGGGTCTCAAGGCGCTAGGGGGGAAAGGGGGGGTTATCGCTGCTCGAACAGCCAAGTCTTTAGGAGTCTCCGGAAAGCGGAGTGGTCCTGGGTGGTCCTGAGGCTGGTGGGGAGGGAGTTCCAGGTCTTGGCCGCCAGGAAGGAGAAAGATCTCCCACCCGCCGTGGAGCGGCGGGTGCGAGGGACGGCAGCAAGTGCGAGGCCAGCGGAGCGGAGGGGGCGGGTGGGGACGTAGAAGCTGAGGCGTCTGTTGAGGTATTCCGGTCCCTTGTTGTGGAGGGCTTTGTGTGCGTGGGTGAGAAGACGGAAGGTGATCCTTTTGCTGACTGGGAGCCAATGCAGGTGTCTCAGGTGTAAGCTACTGGACAGTGCGGAGCTCAGGGCAGAGCCCATCGGCACACCACTAGCACTTTCTTTGAAGGAGAGTGATAATGAATTACTGGAACAGCCTGAACATAGCCATCTGAAAAAGAATGAAGCCAGATCGTGTCCACATCTCTCATGTCAATATTAGCAAGGCTGTCTAACAGGATGGAAGTGAAACCATATGAAATGCTGCGAAAGATCCAGTTTAAGAGTGGCTTCACCACCTCTAGCTAGCAGCAGGAAATTACGAATATCATTAGTCGCTGAAACTACTACACTTTAAAATTTCATAGTATGGACGAAATCCCAGTTGGTGGAAGTCAAAAATGCTGCTGGCTCAATAAAAGCAGAAGTCTGGTCGTTGGCAATTCTAACCAAAAACTCTTCCAAAAGAAACTTTCCCACTGGTATTTGGAATATGGGAAACTGAACACCTCACCCAGAAAGATAACTGGTACTTAAAGTGTTGGCGCGTTTTACTAATAAACTTATGTTTTTTTCGCTGGGGATCAGACACCACTCCCACAATAATATATGACAATTACAATACATTTTTTTTAATGAATTACACCCAGTACTTAACAACATTTGCAATGCAATGGGTTTCGGGTTTGCTCGAGTTAGAGCTAATAGCGTTGTAAATTCCTAACTGGACTTTCTTGCTACATAAATTGAAAATGAAAAGTAAAACAGTAGACAGAAGCAAGTCAATTCAAGGCACCACAGCTGCCATAAGCGTGAGTGTGAGAGTTATTGGCTCCCTGCATGAATGTCTAGAAAGGATCACTGCTGGGATGGAAGGGAAACCGAAACCGGGGGAGGGGCCATCACACGGTGTAACAGGAGGAAGTGTGACGAAGTGTGAATGCCAACAAAAATCTTCACTTAGTGAAATCGCCTGGGAGGGACCTCTGCACACAAAGGAGGGACATTACGCAAAATACACCAATAAAAATGAAGCATTTAGTACAAGCACAACAAAGAATGAATAGCAAGAGTGGGCAAGGTTAAAAGCCCACCAAGAGATTACAACAGGCCAGAACGCTTACGCGCTCTCAACCCTAAGGAAGCATTTAAGACAAGCACAACAACGCATGAAAAGCAAGATTGGGCGTGGTTAAAAGCCCACAGAGAGATTACAACAGGCCACAGCGTTTGCCTTCTCGAATCTAAAAATGAAATGTAGTTTTGGGGAGGAGAGTGGTGGTGTGGACATATAGAGAACATGGGTAGATGTGCCCTTGCAGAGCCCTGGTGTTGGTCTCTAGTGGCAGTCTCTGATCAATGGATAATGTGTTTCTGGCACTGCCTGACGTAGCAGATGGTGAGGCACCTCCGAAATGCTTTGAGGGTCTACTTAAATGTTTCACAGCGACTCGGGTTGCTTCTGAAGCACTGCTCTGCTTCTCTGACTCGCTGTCTCAAGATGTCTGTTGCACAGTATGAAGGTGTGCGCCTGTAGGAGATTCATAGTGTGCTACCCTATGAACTATTATTAGACTGATCCACCTGTGGAGACGCTTCTTGGGGGCTGGAGGCAGGCACACGATTAAGATGGACTGCAGGAAAGGCTGACTTTCCTGGAACAACACCATCAAATGATGAAGGAAAAGACCGATTATTTGGGAAATCTACCCCAGCAAAATAATTTACATGTCAAGGAAAGTTAGCACTGGCGTTCTGAACACAGCACTTGAAAATCATATCCGGAAACTGCTTGTTTTATTCCATGGATAACTTCGCGTTGGTGCTAAATCACACACTTATTAGTGTTCTCTACCTACTAGCAAAAATAAATTAGTCCCACTAAACTCATAAGAGTTCACATAAAATACATCATCGTCACATTACAGAAATTTAACTTTATGCAGTTTGAAAGGTATACTGTCTCAGTCTTTGAGGATGTCTATGTACCTGTGTATGATAGGTCAAGGCAATCCAGACACATCATAGAGTTTCTGCACAATGAAATAGTCCCATATCATCTGGGGTCCCTTACCCCTGTCCTTAACTATCAATAGGAAACAACAATTTCAGGATCAAATATTAAGTTGTAATAATTCTGAATCTGACTGCCTTGAAGGAATAGAGGCCCAGGACGGTCAGCCAAGCACCGATTTTGAAATCGCAGATACAGCGTTGCAGTAGAGAGACAAAAGAAGCCTGGCTAAGAGAAGACTATGGGGCAGAGAGCCGCGGGAGGCCTTCCCCTGCATACAGATGCTGGAATTCACTGTAGTTGTGTCTTCTCTTTGGTTTATGTTTGATAATGATTCCTATGATTCCCTAGGTTTAAGTGACCTCTTATTGGAATATTACATTTAAGTTAATAGTTGCATGTCTGGTAAGCAACTATTTTCCGGTTTGTTCCCAGGCCCTAGGAATGCATGACTGGAATTGTATTTGTTCTCTAAACGATGCTGTGGAGACTACCTGTGGAGCTGGGATATCTGTTGCCTGCCCCCACCCCTTTATGGGTTGTCGTATACTGAAGTGTAGTTTCCACGTTCTTTGTTTATTACTGTTATTGTTTTTTTGTCATAGGGTTATTGTCTTTCCTTCTATGTTGAATTTCTTTTTAGTTAGTAAAGATATGAATGCAGTAGTTCGAACACCATAGAAGTTATAATATGGGGCTGAGATTCACAGGGATTTTGCTGGGTTGAGGGATATTATCAGGCTTACCATTAGTCCTGATGTTTGTATGGACTCTTCTATTAGCTGATCTTTATCAGAGGCAGGAGCTCAATTTAAAACTGCCTGCATCACTCATAAAGTTCCACACTTCTCTTTACCCTGGTACCTCTCTGAGAAACTCAAAATTTCAGGCGCTGGTGGAGATTCGTGACATGCTAAATTGCCCTTACTCAAACCCCCACCATCAAGCACTAGCGATAAATGAACCAATCCTTCTCCAGTGTCACAAGATTATGGAACTCCCACCGAGCCGTCACCTAACTTCATATCATGTCACTTTCAGAAATAATCTCAGAGCTCTTCTCTTTCAACGCCACCTAGCCTGACCCACTTCTACTCCCTCACGCTTCCACCAGGTGCAGAGCAACATCACCCAGCACAAACGACTTGTGACCATTACGTAATACTGTACACCCTACTTGTAACTGCTTTGTTTTACAGTGAATAAGTGTGAAGTGCCCTACCTCACAGGAAGGCTAATCTGGTATTCCCTCAACTGCTAATGTGCATGTATATTTTCGATTTGTTATTGATACGTTCTGCTTTATTGTGAAGCGTTTTGAGGTCTACGGGCCGTGTCTGTGCTAGATAAAATCACAAAAATAAATAAGTAAAATCCTTATAATTCATTGAAAGGCTCTACTGTCTGATGGATACCCACAGTCAATAGATGTACCATTAATGTACAAGGATTAAACACCCCAGTGAACCCTGGTGTAGCCCTCCGACACAGTCTAGACTCTTAAGAAATAATGATGGTACTGTTACAAGAGAGCCCCTGGTTGTGCTTACATGGGTCTTGATTGAGGTCCCTCAACTACCCTGCATGAGGCAAGGCTCTCCTCTTTCCCAATTTTTGTTTACTCTTTCTGTGAAACTTCCTTTGCAGAATATGTGTCAATAAATTTGAAGAGTTGCAAGAGTTTGCGGCCAGCATTACTGAACGAGCCAAACGGCTTTGGATTGGTAAAAGTTGAGTGCTTTAAATCTATGCCCAAAGGTGTCCCATAGTGCCCTCCTACCATTTTTGATAAGCTGGCATGCAGTGAATTTTCAAGAGCTACCAGCCTTTCTTAACTACCTATGATCCCAGGCTGGTTGAAGCAACTGATTATACTGCTGTATTATTCCTCCATTATTAGAAGTCATGTTTAAGGACCTCTATGGATTGCTTAACAATATTTTGCTTTGAGAGTATCGCCGACCAGGTCATTCATTACCTCTGAAATTCTGATTGATCTGTCTAAAACATTCAGAATAAACTTTTTAGAATCACACCAATACATAAAATCACATGAATATTTAAATATACACTTTAAAATGAATATATACATAGAATGGACCTTTCTATATATTGAAAGATGCATCCAGATAGCACAGCTGAGATCTCTGCTCAATCTAATTACATTGTGTGTGCACGTTGTGAAAGAATTCTCCTTGAAGCCCATTCATATGCTCCCTCCCCAGAATAGAAGGAGCCCTGCTGAGCTCTACCACAGCCACTTTGATACATTGAACTACCATGGTCTGGAGATGGGGTGCAGCCATGTTCCCATCTCTAATAGCTTGTGTATTACACACCCCAGATTTCTCACTGAGCCTCTAGGATAGGGGCCTTATCCACTTAATACATATTTCTCGCCGTGCTATCAACACTAAGAGAAAGTAAAACAAAAAAGATGTACCAAAGGTTTCGCCAGCTTATCATGTGTGATTCTCCCGGAACCCTCATAAACCTGAATACAATCATTGGTAAACTGATTTCTACTTGTCCGTTTATGAGGGATAAAATCATCTTGCCCACTTTTTCCCCCAAATTTTGGATTCGCGGACACCGCCACCAAAAGTGTATGTCATCTGCACCCTCTAGGCCGCACTTCAGGCAGTTGCTCTTCCTTTGAAGGCCTATTCTAGCTAGCCTTCTGGGAGTCCAATGGGCCCTGTACAAAAGTGAACAAGCGATTCCTCTTCAAGGAAGCAGGTTTTACCACAGACCAAAGTGTATTCATAGATGCCTGCCAAAGATGAGGGAGCTCGAGTGCTGGGAAATCTGATTTCCACCCCTCTACGGGTAACGAAAGAGAGGCATCCTTGGCTTGTATTAATACCCAATACCATCTTGAAACTTCTTTCTTTAACCTCTGGGCACCTATAATTTCACTTTCCCAACCTGAATCAGAACAGGGAGATGGGGCCCGACGTCATTTCTAATCTCAAAATTCTTACCTGGAATGTAAATGGTCTCTGAGTAAGCAGCAGGAAAAGGAGAATACTTGAATTTTCAAGATTATCTGACAGTCATATTTTCCTCCTGCAGAAGACACTCTTAAGACATGAGTGGATGAATATTCTTAAGACATAAAAATTGATCACTCAGTTTGCCTGTACTAAACAATCTTGCAACGTGAAATAGGTGGCAGTTATCGTGAAAAACAGGATTCAGGGTCATTTGACAGATGTAAGTGTTGACCCTAGGTGGAGATGAGTATTGGCGAATATCAAGCTAGATTGCTGGGTTGAAAAATGGGAGGACTCTGGGTCCAGATGGGATCCCAGCCGAAGTATACAGACTTCTAAAAAGAGAGCTTGTTCCTATACAAATTTGGCCATCCCAGGCACTTCAAAAAAGTAAGATTAAAAGTTCTTAATACCGCTTGCAGAATATGGTTTGCAGTGAGAACGAGGTTGGGAATCCCATACTATAGTGAGTTGGCCCCAATTTGGGATTCGCCCAGTACACTGATATTTTTACAAGATGCCCTAGCTATCCCATTGATAGAGGGAGGAATTGTACGATGGGGACAAATAATTAGCAGAGGCTCTGGGATTCCATGGGAGTCCCTATCCGATGCAACAAATGCTAAGTTATCCATATTTGAATATATACAAATTAAATCCTGGGTACAAAGAGAGCCTGAGGCCAGGCTTGTTACAGATTGGGAAAGTGAAATTATAGGTACCCAGAGGTTAAATAAAGTGTTTTTTGCTTTTGATTGGTAATCATAATATTGCTTTAACTGTGTTGTTTTCAGGAGCTTTCTGTGTTTTTTAGCATATCTTACTGTTTTACACGCAAGAGAGATAATCAGTTACCCTTCTTTTTTTCTGTGATATATATAGGTACATACATTCAGTGTGGTCATTGTATATTTGATAATCCTTTCTTTGTGAAATCGTAAACGGTAAGCTCTAAGTTTGCATAAATTAATGCATTTTACCATTTTCTTTTTAGTAAATATGTTGGTGGTAATTCTCTCAAGCTGGAAGTGGCTGGAATAGAGTACATGAACGACGACCCTGCAATGGTGGATGTCTTGTATGCAAAGGTTCGGCTGAAGGATGCATCTGAGAAGTGAGTTGAGTTCTGAAATTTTTCCTTTATGGATAATTACAATCTTTAGTCTCTTCTAACAGAACCTCTTTTGAGGCTGAAACAAAATGAGAATCCCTTTGAGGCTTTTGCGTTGTTTTGGGTTCTCGAGGACGGTGGAGTGAGATTGTTGCAAACAAAATATCTGTGATGTTAGAGGCATTTGTTTTAACAAAAGAATTGGCCAAGGAGCTTAGGATGTGTCCAAGAACCTAAACTCACAACTGCTTTTAAGCTAGTTGCAAATGAAATAAACTCGTTGGACTAGTGTATACTCAGCATTGTTGGCTCCTGTCACAGTGAAAAGCATTTACTTATTTAGATCTGGCATGTGTTCCACATAAAATCTAAACTCACCAAAGCTGCTTGAAAAATCACCTCTGGTCTAGGTCGAACATGATCTCACTTAATAACAGAAACATGAAATAACGATGTGCTACATTCATACCAGATAGGGAATAACTTGGTTTAAGAGTCATTGCAGCATGAATTCAAAATGTCAGGTCCTAAAGGCAAATTTTACTGGGCACCAGATCATTACTTCACAGGGATGATGTTGGGTAATGCTGCTGCAACTCTCCAGTTCAGATATAAGTTTAGCTAGAGAGGATTCTAAATTAAATCTCCCCTCTCATTCAGTTCTAAAGAACACGCTTCACATCCTTCATTCTCTCAATAAACTTAACATGTTTGGATTCCCCACATAAACCTCTCTAAGAACTGACCAAATAAATAATTTGCAGTTATCATCTTCAAAAGAATTAACTCCTTCCCTTGCAAATTTTAAACCCAGAAGGAAAGCATTAGCCTTTTCTCATGTCTGATAAAAATTAATACATTTAGATAGGAATGATGTCTAATACATAGTCTCCTACATCTGTACAAAACTCTATAATACCCCTCATCCTCTTTCCTCATCCCATTCTTACACCAAGCTAATCTCTTGTTGTAAATCCTTCTCTTTTAGGCTCTCACATATGAAACCCGTCACTGTGCTCTAATAATCTTATATGTCCTGACAATACCAAATACCTTATTTGGGTCATTCTCCTTCATTAGTTGTCTCTCACCAATTCCTCGCTTCAAAGTGGTATTGAACGAAAATATGTTTAAGTTGCCCACATCAAGACCCTTCTTAAAAGACCTAACCTAGTACATACTAATGTTGAGAACTGATGCCCCCTCTATGGGCCATCTTTTCTCACTGGCGTTAATGAGAAAAGTGTCCAGAGAAAATTACCTAGTGGTTTTGTTTCAATCTTGTTTCAGGGAGACCACAGTGAAAAACCTGGGACATTAATGTTGATGTATTACGCACTTGATTATAGACATACCAGTCTTCAAATATTCTTCCTTTTAAGTGTGACATTCTACAATACAATCATATTCTCCTGGACACTCCAAGATTCAGTATTGGCATGGAGTGAACCCTCTTGAAATTGGTTAATTTTTTATCCTTTATAACACTTCTAAGTAGTGGAAATTTATAATTCCATATCTAATCCTTCCCTCCTTCTTGAGCGTCCCTCGGGATTTAGTCTTAGCACCCATCTTTTACAATCTCTATAGACCCAGTGCTTGAAATTCTTAAAGATTGACATTTTGTTTCATCAGTACTGCTATGGCACACAAATCTGTGGCAAATTTGACTCACTTGCATCAGCCTCATTATTAAATCTTCCCTGCATTGCATAAAAAAATGCATGGACAAAAACACTTAAAATGCAAACAATAAAGACTAGATTTATTCGCTTTATCCTGCAATTTACCCACCAACCAAACTATTGTGGTTTGGAAACAGTTTGGAACCTTAAAACAGCTGCTATCACTCCTATCCTGGATACTGGTGCGTTATTCCTGGGCTTCCTTCTTAACTGAAACCTAGCACTAAAAGGGCACATCAAGGCAGTGCCAGATTTAATCTTCCTAAATTCTAGTTTTAAAATTTTTAAAGCACAATCTGCCCCCTCTGCGTCGTCTTTGAGGCCATAAATATCTCTTGGCTTGCTATTTGCAAGCTCTTGTCACAGCCTTTCTTAAAAAGGAAGTACCCCTCTAAGAGCTGTTGTTCATGCTGCTGCCATGTTTCATGCAACAAGAAAATGCGACCAAGTCACCCCTGCTCATCTTTTCTGGTTCCATAGAAACTGCATATCTAATAAACAAAATCTTAAACCTTCAAATTCTGGATCGCTCTCCAAACTATGCATAGAAAAAAGACTCCGGCAACTTATACTGCAAAAGCGGGAGATCCCTCTCCATTTCCTTTATTGAGAAAACACTGGTGTGCCGACCTTTTCCACCAATGTTTCCAAAACCTCTTCTTATCAGGAATGCCACAGAGTTTTCAAAAATGTAAATCTCTCTTAAAGAAAACGTATGCATTGACATCTTAATCTCACAGTTATAGCATACCATTATAGGGTAGCTTTTTCTTCCTTTTGTCTGACTCCTGAGTGGGCTTGATCTCTGGATATTCTCCTCTCCCTGTATAAAATATTTCCTCACTGGAAAAATCACACTGGGCTTCAAAGGAAGCAGGACAGTGAGGAATGCCAGCAAGACCTGCACTCTGACCCTGTACCCCAAAAACAGATTGCAGGCCCAGGAAAGGAATTTTCAGATGGTCTTGAGGAGGGGGGTGTTAATGGAAATGAGGCACCAGTAGGTTGGTTTAGCCAGGTCCTGCTCCTCTGGAGAGTAATTGTCCATCGTGCAGTGCTTTGTGGGACCAGAAAATGCCACACTTTGGAGAAAATTGTCATGCTTTTGGGTGGCACCCTGTATCTCACTGGACGGGGTAACCCCCTGCTTGTCCTCCAAGATGATTGAAAAAATATTTGGGAGCTGCATTGCAACTCAGATCTGCTGCTTGAAGCCACAAGAAGCCGAAGGACTGCCCTCCTAGAACCATGGTCTGAAGGACTGTGCCTGTTGCACACTGGAACAACAGCCCTAAGTACTTTGCCTTGCTTTAAAGGACTCCGGAGTGGACTCCTTGAAAGCAACAGGTTAACAGTGCTTCCCTGCACCAACTTTGACAAGATCCCTAGCCTGGATTGTGTCCAGTGAACCTGTAAGGATTTGGCCAGCTGCATTGTGGGAACTGTAGTTCCAACTTTCAAGGACTAACTCAGAGCTTCTAGACTCTTGTGTTTTGGATAGTTTGAACCCTCAAGAGGAACTTCAGGAAGAAGTTCCAAAAGTTTGGAGCAACTTTGAGAAAAAGCTCCATAAGCAGACCAACCCGACATCGTGAGTCCAGCCAACTACCTTCAACCGTGACCTGGTCTGAATTTTAAGGTAAGTTTTGCTGAAAACTCTGGAGCTCCAGACTTACAGGATTTGACCGGGACCTCACGGAAAAGGAATCCGATTATGTTGCTTCAAAATCAACTTGCTGGAGAAGGCCGCACGATGTCGAGAAAGAAGAGCTTCAGAAACGTTACTAAGTGCAAAGGTAAAATTTTGAGAGGCCTCGGGCTCAGTGTAACTAGGCCGGACCCTAGCACGATCGGCCTCAAACTTTGACTTTGTCCCAGTCTTGCACGACCAGATGTTCCCGGTTGGGGCTAGTGGTTTTAAGCACTAGAACACACCATTTTAAATTAATCTTTAAAAATTCATATCTCCAGTTACCTACATTGGATGTTTGTCGCTTTGGTGTCATTTTAAAGATAAGAATATTTCCTATTCTTATTGTGTGTTGTGTCTTACTTATTTACTGTAATGGTGTATTTAAATGCTTTACATACATGTCTCCTAAGTTAAGCCTGCCAGTTCATTACCATCTATCAGGGCTTGAGCCAGGGGCTTATGTATTGAGACCTTGACTGGGCCTTACATTGGACTGAGTGCCTTATTGCTAGGGGTAGGTGTGTACTTATCTCTACTAATAACCTTCCTCCAACAGTCACCCCTCAGCACATTTACTGCCCGCAAGGAGTGGTACATGTGTGACATCGGAAATAGCATGTTCCCCACTGGAAAGGCCCAAAATGACATACTCCGCCCAGGCTATAACTGCCACATAAGAAAAATCAAATTTTAGATTATACACTTAATTTTTTACTTTTGATCTGTACCATCTACAGACTACATTCAAATACTTGTTTTTATTTTTAATAAAATTCAATCTAATGGCAAAGTCGGATTGTTGTTAAATACAGGGAGTGCAGAATTATTAGGCAAATGAGTATTTTGACCACATCATCCTCTTTATGCATGTTGTCTTACTCCAAGCTGTATAGGCTCGAAAGCCTACTACCAATTAAGCATATTAGGTGATGTGCATCTCTGTAATGAGAAGGGGTGTGGTCTAATGACATCAACACCCTATATCAGGTGTGCATAATTATTATAATAATTCCTTTCCTTTGGCAAAATGGGTCAAAAGAAGGACTTGACAGGCTCAGAAAAGTAAAAAATAGTGAGATATCTTGCAGAGGGATGCAGCACTCTTAAAATTGCAAAGCTTCTGAAGCGTGATCATCGAACAATCAAGCGTTTCATTCAAAATAGTCAACAGGGTCGCAAGAAGCGTGTGGAAAAACCAAGGCGCAAAATAACTGCCCATGAACTGAGAAAAGTCATGCGTGCAGCTGCCACGATGCCACTTGCCACCAGTTTGGCCATATTTCAGAGCTGCAACATCACTGGAGTGCCCAAAAGCACAAGGTGTGCAATACTCAGAGACATGGCCAAGGTAAGAAAGGCTGAAAGACGACCACCACTGAACAAGACACACAAGCTGAAACGTCAAGACTGGGCCAAGAAATATCTCAAGACTGATTTTTCTAAGGTTTTATGGACTGATGAAATGAGAGTGAGTCTTGATGGGCCAGATGGATGGGCCCGTGGCTGGATTGGTAAAGGGCAGAGAGCTCCAGTCCGACTCAGACGCCAGCAAGGTGGAGGTGGAGTACTGGTTTGGGCTGGTATCATCAAAGATGAGGGGCCTTTTCGGGTTGAGGATGGAGTCAAGCTCAACTCCCAGTCCTACTGCCAGTTCCTGGAAGACACCTTCTTCAAGCAGTGGTACAGGAAGAAGTCTGCATCCTTCAAGAAAAACATGATTTTCATGCAGGACAATGCTCCATCACACGCGTCCAAGTACTCCACAGCGTGGCTGGCAAGAAAGGGTATAAAAGAAGGAAATCTAATGACATGGCCTCCTTGTTCACCTGATCTGAACCCCATTGAGAACCTGTGGTCCATCATCAAATGTGAGATTTACAAGGAGGGAAAACAGTACACCTCTCTGAACAGTGTCTGGGAGGCTGTGGTTGCTGCTGCACGCAATGTTGATGGTGAACAGATCAAAACACTGACAGAATCCATGGATGGCAGGCTTTTGAGTGTCCTTGCAAAGAAAGGTGGCTATATTGGTCACTGATTTGTTTTTGTTTTGTTTTTGAATGTCAGAAATTTATATTTGTGAATGTTGAGATGTTATATTGGTTTCACTGGTAATAATAAATAATTGAAATGGGTATATATTTTTTTTTTTGTTAAGATGCCTAATAATTATGCACAGTAATAGTCACCTGCACACACAGATATCCCCCTAACATAGCTAAAACTAAAAACAAACTAAAAACTACTTCCAAAAATATTCAGCTTTGATATTAATGAGTTTTTTGGGTTCATTGAGAACATGGTTGTTGTTCAATAATAAAATTAATCCTCAAAAATACAACTTGCCTAATAATTCTGCACTCCCTGTATGATAAAAATTTGGATTATTAAAAAGGTACCTTTCCCCTGCCTGAAGCTGCTGGGGCTCATTTGCATTAGCTCTCCAGCAACTGTCCATCTTGTACTTTCCCTGAATTAGGTGTGAATACTGCTTCTAGAGTGCAGACAGTGGTCTGGGAGTGTGGTAGTGATGTCTTCCACTGACCGGAAGACCAGCTAGAGTAGGTATAGAAACGTAATTTACTTCAAAGGTTGCTCCGTCACAAGCAAATATTAGGTGACATCTGGATAGCCCCATAGTCAGACTGGCACAAATCCAGTGGGTGGGGAGCTACTCCTAATACTGGTTTTGAGTGACCACAGAGGAGGGGACTGCTCATTACACTGGCCACACCTTGTTGTGGACACCCAGGCTTTACACAATGGGAGAATGATTTCTCCATCTTGGGTTTTGAGAGTGAGGGCACTGTGTGATTTGTTTGTAGTAGGGAAGCAGGAACATCTGAAAGTGTGTAGGGTTTGCCTCTGGGAACCAGATCCCCATTGGTTAGGGACTCCCCAGGAGTCATCCCCATCCACTAGCTCATGCTGTGCATAAATGCGGTACCTCGAGGGACCACCTTAGAACACCTTCTGGACTTGCAGAGAATGGGATAGGACTGGACCTGCTTTCTGTGGCCTGAGAGAAGCCCTTAAGTACTGGACCTGCTCCGACTTATACCCAGGGCAAAGAAGTGAAATCTAAGGGTCACTTTTTTTACGACCAGTGGCTGGTGGCAACTGGATCTGGACTGGTATTTGCTGTTGCCCACTGCCTGGTACCCTGAGAATCTCTAAGTGCCTTGCCCTGAGGTCCTGGGGTCCTGAGAAGTGTACTCATGTGGTTGCTGGGGCACTAGAAAAGAGTTTGAAAATCTTTGCAAATTTTAGCTTCAGGCATTCGGGGGAACCTGCTGCAAAAGATTTGGCCTTTGATTCTACAGCAGCAGCTACAGTTTCAGTGCAGCCCACTCGAGGAGGATTTTTGTCTTAAAAGAAGGACTTGGAAACAATTTTTGAACTATATGATTTACAGAGTTTTCACCTGGATCAGTCCTGTTCCTCTGTCTGATCAGGGCTCATTCGCTGTCTGCCTCAAGTCGCACTTACATCCGGGTCTACCGCTTCCATAGACTATCATTGGTGCTGGAACATACTCTGCATTAAGATCTGCTACGTGTTTTCCCAAAAGCAGCTCCCTGATAATTTGCAGTGGCTCATTCTACCAGAGCCACTGCTGCTACCACTGTGTTGGTGCATGGAGTGCCTGTTCTGAATATTTGTCTGGATGCTTTGTGGGTGTCACTCCTTGCCTTCACAAGGCACTACTGTCTAGGCTGCCAGATCTGCTGGAAAGGGCATGTTTGGCCACTCAATCCTTCAGGACCTCTTGGTTTGACCAGTTCACTGACCCACCTCCTAGAAGGTACTGCTTTGGTATCTATTCAAAAGTTTAGAAATCTGCAGTTAGAATACTCTATCACAGTTGTCTTCAAACTTTTTAATGCGGCCCCCCACCCCTGAGGGAAAAAAATAAATCATCTGTCCCCCCTCCAAATTTTTCACAATTTTCTAATAAATTGGCAATATTTGAAAATGTCTACACTTACCTAAACGTTGCATTTACCTTATATTACTGTTTTAAAAATGTAATCAAATATATGATGCCAAACATACTATTCTGTTCAGGCAGGCCTTACTAACAAAGTATCCACAGTGTGATTATTAGAATTGGGGATGGGGGTTCCGAAGAGTTTTTTGAGTCCCTGCACTTTTGACACATAGTTACAGCTTGAATGCAAATGACAAAACATGTTAGTGATGGCCCATTACAGAGCGGTTACCTGTGGCTCATTTGTTACACCTTAAAACAAAGCCCTGTTATTAGCAAATTGTTTTATCTGGCCAGAGCCTGGCACCCCTTACCTGGGATCACTTGAGGCCTGGTCCCCAGTTTGAAGACCTACACTCTATCAGAAGGAAAAGTTACTTACCTTTGGTAATGCTTTTTCTGACCCTTCCACCTGCACACTGGACACAACTGATCTGAGTTTGTCTCAGCATTGTCAAGCGTGGACCAGTCACAAAGGAACTAGTTGCAAAAAAAGATTGGTAGGCCCACCATAAATCGAATATGAAAATTCAGCTCTTCACACCACAGAGATGTTTTAATTAATATGCTGAGTCAACTCAATGAATCCAGTGGACATTTATTACATAACACTTGAAAAATGACAGCCAACGCGTGTTTCGTCCCTTAAAAGTGTATGTACCTGGGGCTTTCTCAAGGCTATTCATATATTCAGAAGAATGTCTCCATTTTAATTTTCAATAAATTAGGTAGAAGACCAGAGAAGGTGGCCAGGTCACTCATCACAGGCACCCGATGCAAGGGATTTAACCAGTGACAGGCATGAGATCGACTAGTCAAACTTCCTTGGACAATACAGATATACTTCTCTGGTCATCTACATATTTTATGCAAAAATGTGTTGGCTGTCATTTTTCAAGTGTTCTGTAATAAATGCCCACTGGATTCATTGATTTGACTCAGCGTATTAATTAAAACATCTCTGTGGTGTGAAGAGTTGAATTTTCATATTGGATTTATGGTGGGCCTACCAGTCTTTTTTGCAGCTTTAAAGAACTTTATTTGGGGAAAAGTAATCCACACCTCATTTGGTAGCTCACAACTGTTTAAAAAAATGAAAAAGGGATTTTAAATAGAAGAGAGTGCTGGACCATTGGAGCAATGTTTCTTGTCTCTCAAAGGAACTAGTGTCAAGACGCGTGGAGGGGTGCTTTATATAGGCTAGGGCGTGTCATGTCCACGGCGGAACAATGTCGACCCAGAGCTATCAGCGTCACCTGCCTGCACACAGGATACTGCTAAAAATCTTCTGGATCCTGTCTGTCACCAGGAGAATAGTAAAAAAGTGCG
Source organism: Pleurodeles waltl (assembly GCF_031143425.1). NCBI lineage: Eukaryota > Metazoa > Chordata > Amphibia > Caudata > Salamandridae > Pleurodeles > Pleurodeles waltl. The sequence goes on along the minus strand of NC_090445.1, from coordinate 1,169,009,773 downwards.
TTATCTGCAGTTAGACAGAGTTTATACCAGATAGAGTATTACTAAAGGTAGATAACTTGTTTGTATAGGACCAAGTACATTGGTGTGGTTTTGAAGGTGCTCAGGCGGATATCTTGTGTGAGGATGGCATTGTTTTTCAGAAGTGAATTATTTTTTAAGAAGGATTTCAATGTGATTGAAGGACGTATACAATCCAATGGGGGATCCAGTGAGGTTGGCCATGATATTTTCCATTTTGAGCATTTTTATGTTGAACCATTTAGATGTCCGGCATAATAGTATAGGCTGGATTCTGCTGACATGTTTGTTATCATTAGTGTGCTGTCTGATTTTATTGATCTTATCAGTGAAGAAATAGTTGATGGTGTTTTATTCGTTTTAGGGGTTCATACAATGTTTGATGAGTACGGTGCTAGTAAAAGTGAATTCAGTGGTTTTTGCTTTCAGACTTAGGATTATGAAGCTTTTAATATTCTCTTGCTAGCAGATAGTGTTTGCTTTTGGTGGTCTTGAGTGGATCTGGGAATTTATTTGCTTATATATCCATCACAGTTTCATTGGAGCATAGATGTTGACATTGGCTTTGAAGACATTATTAAGAGAGAAAAGCTGTATGTTTCCTTTGAATGGTGTTTGAGAGTGTTAGAATGTCTTACTTGAGTGCTTTAAAGGGAAAGGGAAAGAGCAGACCTGATGTTTTATTGGTTTGGTCTTCAATGGTGGATAATTTGCTTGTGATGGAAGGTGATTTTTAAGTGAATTGATCAGTCTATTTTGTTTTGGGGTAAGGCACAGTGTTGCCCACAATGCATGCTGGTTTATGACATTCTGATTGATATTGAGTATATTTAGGGGAGATCAAGAAATGCGGGTTATTTTTTTCTTTGAGGTACGGCACAGCCTGCATGCTGTGATTAGGGTGTGTTTGATGTTGAATTATTTTATGAGATCAGTGATTTTCCTGCTGAAGGCGTTACTATTTCTTTACAATCTGTAAACCAGATTCAGGTGAAACTTACAAAGGTGGTCATGCTCTTTCTTGTAGGTCATTCCATCACCTTGCCTACTTTTTACGCTCCACCTCCCGCTTCCAAGAATGAGGAGCATCTCCATCTTCTTCTCCCCAAACAAGCATTGTTGTTCTACCTTGACAGCACACAGGAATTCCAGGTGGACGATCAATTCTTCATGGGGTATGTTGGAACTAAAAAGGAGTTATGTTGTGCAGAAAAGGACCATCTCCATATGGGTCATGCTCTGCATTAAAATCTGTTAAGCATTGGCCGGGAAGCAATCCCTCAAGGGTTTGTGCGCTCATTCCACCAGAGCCAAAGCTGCAACCACTGCGTTAGCATGCAGAGTTCCAGTCCTGGATATCTGCTAGGCAGCAACGTGGGCCTCCCTGAACACGCTTACAAAACATTACTGCTTGGACACTAAGGTCCGTCATGACTGGCATTTTGCCCGTTCAGTCCTGCAGGACTTCCTCCTCTCAAATAGGTCCGCAGTCTGGGGATGGTATTGCTTGGGTATCTATTCTAAGGTAAGGAATCTGCAGCTAGAAATCTCTATCAGATGAACAGCTTAGTTACTGCAGATTCCTTACCAGCCCACCCATGCTCCCTGCTCTACAAACAGATTTCTAGGGACATGGCTATTTCCCTTTCAGGGTCCTAGTTTTCCATACCAGTAGTTCATGGCACTGCCCTTCTGGCGTGGAAAGTCATGATACGAAACTGAAGTCAGCCCACCTGGGTGGTGCAGATGTCACTTCCAGCATGGACGACGCCGACAACGTATGCAGAGCTGATCGACGCCACCTGCTAGCGCGGAGAGATACTGCTCACAAAAAATCTTCCTGATCCGGTCTGATGCCTGGGATAATTCCAAGTTAAGAAATCTGCAAATAGATATAGGGCCTGATTTAGATTTTGGCAGATGGGTTACTACGTCACGAATGTGACAGATATCCTGTCTGCCGTATTACGATCGCATCATATCGTATGGGAATTGTAATACGGCGAACAAGATATCCGTCACGCTTGTGAAGGAGTAACCCCTCCGCCCAACTCTAAATCAGGCCCATAGTCTCTCCCAGATAAGGCGTTACCAAAGGTAAGTAACTTGTTCATTATGTTTGTGTGTGTGTGTGTGTGTGTGTGTAGGAAGTCTGGTAATTTAGTGGAGTACGATTAGAGATGGCAAACTTCGAGTTGGAGCCCCAGGAAGATACTCTGAAGATGGAACATGTTGGGAATCTATTGCTGTTCCTAATTGGCCTGGGGTGCTAAGAGTTTGTCAGGTTGTTTCACCTACATCTGAACCTGCTGGCGTTGTGGTGACTGATAGGATGTGATCATGAAGCAATCTGTCTTTGGACTGTCAAGTGACCTGGAATCACCCAATCACAGCCTTGCTTTGTAGTCTGGGATTTGAAAAATACCCTTCTTTTCCTTGGTTGCTGGAGGGTTTCAAGAAATACTTACTTCAGGCCCTTTGAAAAAAACAGCTCATTGTGTACATGTTATTGCGAATGGCATAAACCTTTGATGGAATCTAAGTAATAAGCCACTCTTTTTTTGTGACCTTTCTTTTACTTCTGGAGGGTCTGACTACCCATAACTTCTGTGAGGGCCAAAGACTGTATGAAGGCAGCATAACAATGGATTTAAAACATCTTCCTTTTGATATGCTTGCTCATTACAGGCACTGAGGTTTAAATTTAAGAATATTCAAAACAAAAAGGAATATGGTCATTTGGCCATTAAGTGAAAGAGCAGAACCATGATGGGTTCTAAGGTTATTATCCCGGGCTTATAATCCTACATTGAGTAGCTCGCAGTAATCTCTGTTTTTTAGTTGGGGGACATTCTTCACAGTCCCAGGTGATGCGAGCAGCATATTGTCTTTTATGATTTTACACCTTATCAACCCCTTTTTTTGCCTCTTGGTGATCTAGAGTGATGTGAGTAATGGAAAAATAATGATTGAAGGGTTTATTTACAGGAAGAGTAATTCCACTTTATTTTGGGCTCAAACATGTCCTATCCATTTGTGATTAAGACTACAGGTGTCCCTAAACTTGTATACAAGGAAGGGAGTTAGAACTCATTCTTCAAAAGAAGTCATAAGCGTAGGCCTTCCCAGCTAATTTTTTATTGATAGATGCAGTACATTTAATAATGTATTAGGTGTGTATCATTTACAGTCCTTCCTCTGTAATGTCTTTCAACAAGATACCTTAGAATATGCTGATTTTGTGGGTGTATGTTGTAGGTTTGTGGACATATATTATGTTTCTGTGCTGTGGTGCAGAGTAACTAATCTGTTTAAATGATTATTGATTGTAGGTGCTTAACATTAAGCTCTATAATTATGTGAATATTGCCTCCTGCTGACGTTTTCTCACTGATTGTCCACTTCAGGTTGCAGCTTATCGCTGATCTGCTGATGGAGCGGTTTGTGAGCTCTGGACTCATGCTACGTGAATGGGATAGGGTGAAACTGCATGCCACGATCATGAATACTCTTTTCCGAAGAGATCCAAATGGTATGTATTCGTGGAAGAAATGGTTAAAACATGTGAAAGAGAGACTGAAGCATATAATACCATGCTAAGTGATGCTTGACTCTGTCTATCATCCTTATCTTGCACTTAAAGCACAAGAATCTTACTCCTAGCCTGATTGGTGCATTCACCTTCCAATAATTGTCTGAGATTTGGGACATGGTAGCCCTTGTTTCCTCAACGGAACAAATTCTTCTGCACATTACCAACCTCATTCCTTTGCTGGTCCCTGCATCTGTCCTAGTTATTTAACAGATATGGCGAATATCTGACCCTGAGGTCTGACTGGTGCCCCAACAAAGACTGTAATGACATGGGACTTCATTTCATGTCTCTGACCATTGCCTCACAATGACAATATGTAATTAATGTAATATTTTCTTTACCACAGTTTAACTAATATAGTATTAGTGTCTTTTACATAGCACAATAGTATACATGAAAGATTTTGTAGCATCAGCACAATGAAATAGTGGTGGGAGTAAACAAAAAGAATATAATTAGATGATAACTGAGAATCTACTGTAATCTAAGTGAAGACTTAAGTGACATATAGTAAGCGTTCTATAAATACTTTACAATGCACTACTTACAATACACTTTTAGTAAGCTGTTAAGTTGAGTTTTTAGTTGGATAAGCAGAGAGTTCAATGAGTTTATTGCATCCCCTGTGAATGACTGAGCTTTCAAAAGAAAGAAAATCATGCTCCTAACACACAGTAGATGCAATACAAGTTAGAGCGATAAGGTTTCTTTTTTGTATCACTAATTTCGAAGATGAGGTAGCTGATTTTAAATTGATCAGTGCTTCAGTGGGTGGCCAATGTAAGCCTCCCAACCTTTGGGACATGTGATCAAATGAATGCTGTCTTGGAGAGGATAATCGTATCCGGAGATTGAAATACTGTTTTAAGAACACCCAGTGAGGACTGAGAAACACGTTCTGATATGGTGTTGCTTAAATCCAAGCCGAGAATTATTTATTCATACACAGCTGTTTTAACTTGAGTGGTGAGAACGAAGGTTAAAGTTGGCAAATTGGAGGGAACAAAGCATTGTCAAAGGTGTGATTAAATTATTCCCCTTCTGCTGTTTATGATGGGTGGTGAACAATTCATCTTACGATCATCAAGAAGCATTCTGTTGAATCTGTTTTCATGTCTGAATATAATGAAAAGCGATTCAGTATCAGAAAACTGTCTGAAATCCACTGTCTATGATTTATACATATATCAGCTGGAAAAGAAGGTCAGGAACCAATTCAGTGATTGAACTTTAAAATCCATGTTGTGCTTCAGATTTGTTTATAGCCTGTAGTGCTCAACTGTGTTAAAAGCTGCTGTTGGGTCAAGCTGATCCTGGAGATATGAGTTACTCTCACACAGAATGTGGTGGATAATTATTAAATGGTAGTATCCAAGTTGAAACTAGAGTGACTTTATTCTGGTATGTACTTAAAGAGTGTCATAGCAGTAAATGGTTGACATTTTTGAAAGACATTGGCTCATTAAATTGGAGAGAAATATATCCAGGTGTTCTTTGCTTTTGGTGGGAGTGGTCTAATAGGCAAGCTGCACATTATTTTTCTGTGATGGCACAGATTTTATTGGTGAAAAAAGAGGAGTTGGAGAGTAAAGGTGATGATAGTTATACAAAAGGTGAAGTGTATATTTCTGAATAAGGGACTTGTGGAGATGTGAGAAGCAGCAGTTTGCACTTATTTGTGGTCAGCTTTGCAAGGAAGGATAGCTTTCTTATGCTCCTTTCTCTGGGCTTTTTAGTGATTTGAGTTTAGTAAAATGAATATGTTGTTTTTGAGCTCTGTCAGGACATTTTGTGCTATGAATGATTAATATTATTTTGTCAAGAGATTGTTTGATTCCCTGTTTGCCTCAGTTTTGAGATGTTCGTATTAGGTAGCACACTAGCTAGTATAGAGTGGGTGATGACATTGTATTCCTAAAGTGTAATGTCAGTATCATCAAGAGATCAAGTGGTTCGAGTCTTGAGGCTAAGTTGTTCTGAAGAATAGTTACCGTTCTCTTTTTCATAGGGCAAATCCAGTATTTTTGCAGAGAAGTTGTCTTTTTTGAGGAGATCTGATTAGAGATTGGGACGTGAGAAGGGACAGGGAAATGTTACGATAGTCATTTGCAGGGTAGACATTTCATTTTGGATTCTGACTTGACCATGTCTAAAAACTTTCTTTGTTGTGGTTAGATAACAAGGAAAGTTGATTAATCATATGTAAATGAAAGAGAATGACAAATAGTTGTAGAGTTTGGGACATAGCATTGTAGTATCCAGTCAAACTCCCAGAAGGTATTTGAGGTGAGTATTTTGGTTGGGTTTGATTTTGTGTGGATCCTAATAATGTGACGAGTGATGGTGTTGGATGAAGAAAATGAGAAGGCTGCTTTGAGGCACTTAAAGATGGTGGCGGAAGAAGTGGGAATTGCTTCACATTTTGGCAAGTCCATGAAGGTTATGATGGTAATCCCCCTTTGTTTAAAATGCTTATCTTCATGTGGATGGAGTATTCCTGTGCAGGCAGTATATCCGTGATTAATTGGGAATGAGTATTGAGACGGGATTTGGCATGAAAGGTAGAGTTCATTTTTCAATGAGATGGGCAGTGTTGTGTCATCTTGTGGCCGTTTGGAGCTTTGATGTCATGTTACATGCAGCTGAGGGTACAGTTCGGTTTGGATATGCAAGGTGTGTGATTGTGCAAGCATTAGTCATCAGGTATAGTGTTCAGGATTAACGTATTTGAGGGGCATGTGTTTAGAAGATATGGAGTGTTAGGTGACATGATTGAAGAGTTGCAGAGTTCTAAGGCACATCTTTCTGGGAAAAGTCTTGCTGCTGTCACATGACAGTCAGAATGATAAAGCCTCCTGTAATGCTGATTGAAAACACTGTGATGATGGTAAAGATGGTTTGTCATGTTTAGCATGCCTCTCAACTGCACCGCAACAACAACAATTACACTGGAGTGGAGTTGTCTTTGTTCAATTATAACAACAATATAGCATTATTTTGTTAACTCTAGGCATTCAAACAGGTATCGGGTAGTAAATTATTTTAGGCAATCTTCTATTTAATTAAGTTATAACGGTGCCATGCAAATCTTCTTCTACAGTTTCCCCCATATCTATACCAAAATGTTTCCTCCTTGATCCTCGTCTCTTATAGAACTTCTTTGGGTAACCTCCAGCCTTGTATATGGCTCCGGGGCTCCCCAGTACTTTGCCACATCCCTCTTGGCCATCATTAGTCCCAGATTACTAAAGAGGAGTTTGGGACATGGCATATCCACTTCAGTTGGTATTCCCACTTGGGAGATGCTACTTTCGCAAATTTATGGAAGAGAACCCTGTTATAGTACACTGTGTGAAGAATCTTAAATTGTATCAGTCTTAACCTGGCTTTGATTACCATCTCCCTCGGGTGCATTAAAGCTGCAGCCCAGTCCATGTCGTCTAGTTCCTCAACCTCTCTTTTCCATTTTGTTCTAAGTTTCTTTATGGAGTCAGGCATGTTATTGTTAATCGTTGTGTAAGTCCTGGAGACCCCGTTCCCCTCTATTTCCCCATGGAGTAATCTCCCTTCTAGTGGTGCATAGTCCAGGATGTCTGTAGTGTCCAGTCTTTCTGCCTTTCAGGCATGCTGCATGGGTGTGGAATCTATTAAAATATCTACTTGTACGCAGGACGTTCCTTCATAAATCTACTTGTCCTGTTAAAAGAATCAAATCTACTTGTCCCTTTGGTGCCATGTAGAGTGGCAACACATTATCTCATTATATAAGAGCTTTGATAATAGCCTCTCTGATTATGTAGAGGCTAGTACTATAGCAGGGCTTGAATACTAGCACTTTCCTTGCCACCTTTCTGCAGGTCACCATACTGGAGCAGGAGGCAGCAGTAACAAAAGTTCCAGGATTGGAATACCCTTTTGAGTCTGTGCAAACCTACTCACTTGCATGTTAAACAGGTTTTCACAAGCCCTTCTCTAATCTTTTCCAAAATTGTGAAAGGTTGAAAATTTACCCCTGAAAAGGGCAGAAGTAAAACTTCTTCCAGGGTGGGGAAAAAAGTAGTTAAAAGGAAAGTGAACTTTTAAGCACTCAACATATTTTCGCACGAGCAAATCTATACATGCATATTTGCTTGTGCTAAAATGCAGTTCACAAATATTTTCTAGGGCTATGATTTCTTGGTCTACTTCTGTAAATGCATGCATGTTCAGGAAAAAATGTAAATCTGCACTAATGCAAAGAAATATAACATGGGGGAACTTTTGTGACCCTCTTTAACAAATGGGCTCATAGTTAGGTCTGACGGTAACCAAGACCGTTTGTTTTTATTAAAGTTCTATTTTTCTCTCTCTGCATTTATTGCTGCCTTCACTGTAAGTGACAGCAATCTGATCTTTCACAAAGAGCATTTTGACACCCAAAGTAGTTTTGTTCAGTGCCAGAAACTACTGAGGCAATATGTGCTTTTTAAGATAAAAAAATATTTTTGCTTTTTGCCCATGTTTGTTATAGTGGTGAGGGGCCAGCAGCTCCCAGAATGATAAAGTTTCACAAAAGCAATACCAAAATAAAAAATACAAAAGACTGACCATCAATGTTGGATTTATTTGCTTTGCCTGTGCTTGTTTATTGTCATGTTTCTCATAATCTTGTTGAAACTGGTTTCACTGATTTTTCCATTATGAATATTTTTGGGAAATACTAGCATGCATCAAAACATTTCACTGAATGATGCTTCAAAGAAATGGAGGCTAAAATTTCACAGTAATTTAGCAAAATGTTTTTTGTGAACATTTTATTTTGAAAGCAAAGAATCGTCAATCCTGCCTTCAAGGTTCTGCAAATATTTACATCTAATCAGAGAGCATTCTGGAAGCAATACATGTAGCCTCAGATTGTTAAACTTTGCAAATGTGTGAACACTTTTTTTTTACTGGAACCACTGTCAGTAGTGCAGTCTGAGCTTACAACATGTATTTAGAATGCTCAGCCTAATAATAAAGACTTTGCATTAATGAACCATAATACAGTCTCGAAGAGCATTAGCATATGGACACAAATATTACCTCAACTGCAGACAATTCCCTTCCCTGCTCTATAATGTGCTTCTGTGAACTGGCAGCCAAAGGATTTGTGCTGCAGGGGGTTGGACCAACTTGTCCCAAGGACGAAAGAAAACATGAAAACTTGTACTTGAGCCCAAACAATATGTCCTGGGCGTCGGGCTACAAGAAATTCCACACTCCTGATGATATAACTATATATACTTGTAGTGTTTGTTTTGGTTTAGTATTAGTTCTTCTGTAGTGAACTGAATGGCATGACCTTTCCCTCTTCTAATAGATCTCCTAACTTGGAGATGCCAATCTAATCCCAAATCTGTGTAATTTCCAAGTTTTCCTCAAGCGGGTTCCTTCTCATAGGGGGGTTTTCCTAGTTAGTTGTGTGTTCCACTCTAAGCACTTCCCGACCCCTTTCCAGGCATCTATGGTTAGCACTGTTGCCGCCAGTAATTTTCCTGCCCCCTTCCCTCCATATAGATAGTGTAGGAATGATTTTGAGCGGACTTGGCTTCTCTCTAGTGTCCATCCAGGATGGTCCCCGGGTGTATATCCCCAATCGTTGATCGCCATTAAATATGCTGCCCAGAGGTATGCCCATAGGGAGAACAATGTCCCTGTTGTATTGGTTACATTGCAATGTCCGCAATGAAATTCGATTCTAGGGAGTCCCTCATTCCATAGTAGTCTCCTAACCTCTCCTTCTGTTTTGGTGAAGGTCTCTTCTGGGACTGTATGATAGGTATTTTGGAGTACATATAGCAACTTTGGCAAGGTTATCATCTTGAACATAGCTGCTGTCCCAGCAGCATCAGTGGTAGGTGACATCTTTGTGAAATTCCCTAAGAACTCTCTGGATATTATGATCAAAGCTGTGTTCCTTGTCCGGGGGTCACGTATATTCCCAGGTGTTTGAGCCCTTCCCTGGCTATATGTAAATCCCCTGGTATGTTTAACTGTTTCAGGACCCCTTCCACCAGGTATAGACTGGAGTTATCCCAATTTATTTTGTAGCCCGCATGTGCTTCATATTGCTCAAAAATACGGCATAGTCCTGGCAAAGTCTTACTGGGGTGTGTCACACAGAGGAGGATGTCGTCCTCCATCTCATCCTCACATATGCAGGATCCTGCGATATCTGGGTGTGCCCGGACAATGCAGGCCAGGGGTTCCAGTGTGAGGGTGAACAACAATGGAGACAAGGGTGAGCCCTGCCTTGTCTCTCTCCCGATGGGGAACTGCTGATGTCACCACATTCACACTGACTGTAGCCACCAGGTTGTAAAGTAGCGCCACCAATGTCAGAATTTAGGACCAAACCCAAGTTACTTCAGGGCCTGTGTCATGAATGGCCAGTGCATCGAATGCTTTTTCAGCATCAAGTGATAGTACATATGTGGTTCCTCTAGCTGTCGAGCTGTTTCCAGCCAGTGATAGTCTGCATAGATTGCACCTGGTTGACCTCTTTTGCATAAAGCCTGATTGGTATTTATGGATTAGGGGGTCTATAACTGTTATCAAACTTGTGGTGAGTATGGTCACCAGAATCTTTGTCTCTATATTGAGGATAAAGATGGGGCTTATGGATTACTACTATTGTGGCTTTACAGAGTTCTGGTGGGAGGGTACCCTCATCCCTTGTGGCTTTAAACATTTTGAGTAGGTATGGGCTTAGGATATCCACATTTCTCTTTAAAAAAAATTCTACAGGAATTCCATTGGATCCAGGTGTCTTGCCCGACTGTAGTTTTGCCTATTGATGTTACTATTTCAGGGGGGGACATTTCTTCCTCTCGCATTTTAGTAGTATTCAGAGTTAAACATTTATAGCAGATGGAGAGGATTCTTGCATTTCCATTTTGTGACAGTGTTTGGCAGTTCAGACATTGCTGCCCGATTCAAAGGACATATGGAATTGTATGGGTAGTTTTTCCGTAGCCTCTGCATGCCGGAAGTTGGCACTGTACTGCTCCATACTGATGCCATTCTGCTCCAGAAGTAATATGCGGGACATATTTAGGCACCATGCCCTCATGCTGATGTCAGTTCCTTTCTTCCTGTACCTCTAAATGGCAGATCCGTAGCTTCTCTCATTCTCAGAAACCGTTTTTTTGCATTTTTTCCATCAAATGTATTAACAGTGTGTAAGGCATGTCACTACCTAAAACAACAGGTTATAAACACTGTAAGGACTGTCACAAACTAATGTCTGTAACAGATCCCCTCCAACTTTGCCTGTTGTGCCTGGGATGGAGCTACAACTCCACGACCTTCAAAGACTGTGCTTCAGTTATCCTAAAGACCATCAGGAAACACTAGGCCAAACTTTATCTCCTCAGCAGAAGAATATGCAACACTGGGACCGCTCCAAGTCCAAAGCTCGATTCTGGTCCCGCTCCTGTCCCGGAGTCGCTGGAGCTGCTCTCGAGGCCGGTCTATATTGTGCTCCAAATCCCCAGGTTAGAGCAAAAACCATAAGAAGTTGAAGTGGAGTTCCGCTCCTTCGCTATATTCCGACTTCCCCGATGAAGTACATGGGAAGCCAAGCAGTTATATTCCCGCTCCAAATATCAGCTGAATTTGAAGTCGATTCTGCAGCTCGATCTGGCACAAACTCAGTTTCCAGGATCTTTAGCAAAGCTACACTAGATCGAAGAGTTTTGCTCACCTATGCTCCGGCTCTTTGCATCTCTTAACAGCTTCCTCTGGCTCACCTTTGGGCCCCAAGGAGCTGAGTGGCCTTCCACCTAGATTACTGCTGACTGGCCTCTATGCTGCTTCTGCCCTCAGCTCCAGTACTGTTGCCACTCTTGACACACACTCCAGGCCCAGGTACATCGATGTCAATGCGGACTTTGCCACCCAAAGAGGTAGCCTCGATTGTCCTTTTCTACGCTAGTCCTACTTCCACTGATGTCTCAGCCCTATGCTGATGACAACTGGTATGAGGAATTGCAAGATGCTAGGAGGCTAGACCCTTCCCCAGAGTCAGCCCTTTTTTCTTCTCTTGGCCTGCCCATGGAAGAATCTACATTCTAAGCCATGGTTATGCAGAGACTGGCCAAAGTCCTTGATCTCCTCCTGCCCACCATGGAGGTGAACACAAACATTGTGATGAAAGTCGAGCAGCCTGTCCAAACTGATTCTTAGGCTCTACTCCTTTTTAAAGAGGCGTTGACGGATACCCTACTAGCGGTTTGAGCTAAGCCTTTTTACCTGCCCTCCTGCTAACCAGCAAATGGCCAGATGCCATCATTCTGCTCCAGGTGACCTGGCCTTTGGGTCGCTGCACCCCTCTCCGGAGAGTCTTGTGCAAGCTTTCACTAGCTAGACCAACCCCAACAATTTCCCAACCAAGCTCCCTGATATGGAATCAAAGAGAGTGGCGACCTTTGAAAAACTCTTATTCTCCTCAGCCAATTTCGCCCTACGGTCAATTAACGCCTCCTATTTGCTTGGACACTAAACTTGTACCTTTTGGGATTTGGTAGCGCAAGCCCTCCCAAATGTTCCAGAATGCCTTAGCTCTGGTCTGTGACAGGCCATTCAGGATGGTCGTGATGGGCCGAAGTTCACAATTTGTTGTGGCTTGGACACCACAGACTCCGTCAGATGGGCTCTTGGTACCAGTGCTGCCATTCGTCCCCATGTGTGGTTGCATCAACTGGGTCCTTGGGCAAAGTCTACCTTTCCCTGCAGGGGATACTGTATGATGGGGCTCGCTTGTTCAGGGACAAGGCTGATTAATCTGCCCTTGTATTTTTCACTGGAGATTTGGGCTACTGTGTGCTCTTTGGATCTTTCTACCCCCCTCACCAACAAATATTTCAGTATTCCTTTCGTGACTTTGAATAAAGCTTTCCTTTCTGCAGTCTGTCCCTCCCCAGCAGGGGACCCAGCAGTTTCGCTGGAAAGGCCATGGTGCCCACTGCCCTGGGGGCCAAGGTTAGCTCGGTGCTCAGTCGACTGCTTCCAGCACCGACAGTGCCACCTGCCAAATCTCTTTAGTGTATCCTTACAGGCTCGCTGCCACATGGTGGGACGCAGAATCCACCGACTATCTGGTTGGCAAGCGATCACTTTGGACAGGTGGATCCTGCACATCAAACGCAGATGTTATGCCTTACCTTTTTTTTCTTCCCTACCGCACCTTCTACCGTCACCCCAGCGACTGACGGAGGACCATCTCTCCATTTTGTGTCAGGAAGTGCAAGCCTTTGACAAGGGGCTATTGAGAGGGTGCCAGCACCAGAAGTAGAACTTGCCTGTTATTCCCGCTACTTTCTGGTACCCAAGAAGGCCGGAGACCTTCGGCCTGTTATAGATCTGTGCCCTCTCATTGCCTTTCTCTGGAAGGAGAAGTTTGAAATGCTAACCAGGACCCAGGTCTTGCCTGCTCTCGACCCTGGAGACTGGATGGTGGCGTTGGACCTGCCTACTTCTATATTTCCATTCTGCCAGCCCATCAGCAGTACCTGGGGTTTGTGGTGGAAGAGGAGCATTTCAGTTCACTTTGGTTTCACAAGCACTCCTCGGGGTGTTCACGAAACTGATGGTGGTGGCAGCACTCTTTTGGAGGTCAGAAGTACCAGTCTTCCCCTACCTCACTTACTGGCTGTTGAAGGCAGGCTCACCCCAGGCAGTCAAAAACTTCCTCCACACTATGGCTAGCCTCCTATAATCTTTAGAGGTCAATATCAACATGCTGACGTCACACCTGACTCCTCAGACGCTCTCCTTCATTGGAGCCATTCTGGACACTGTTCTGTTTCGTGCCTTTCCCCTGGGAAAGAGTGTCAAGGACATTAAGACTATAATCCTGATCTTTAAACCTTGGTCCTGGATTTTGGTGAGGTAGACCCTGAGGCTGCTGTGGCTGAGGGCCTCCTGTCCCCTGCTGGGCAATCACGCCCGGTAGCACATGCGGAAGTGGGATCTGACATTCCAATGGGCCCAATATCAAGGGGTCCTCTACGACCACGTTCAGATTTCAGAGGAGACTGAGAAAGATGTGCAGTGGTGGCTACTAGACCATAATTGAGTCTATAATTGAGTCATAAACCGACGTCTCTGCCTTCCCCATCCAAGGTTCACAGTGGTGACTGATGCCTTACTTTTTGGGAAGGTGAAGATCAGAGATCTCTGGTCTCTTGCTGAGTATCTTATCAATCTTGGAGCTAAGGGCCATGCATTTGGTGCTGAAAGCCTTCCTGCCATCCATCAAGGGAAGACTGGTACAGATGCTCAACAAACAGGGTGGAGTGGGGTCACGGATCCTGTGCAGGAAGCCTTGCATCCCTGGAAATGGCTGGGCCACTAAGTTATTTTCCTAAAGGGGAACCACCTGGCAGGCTCCTTGAACACCAGGGTGGACGAACCTAGCAGTTGGCTTCAAGCAGATCACCACTGGCAGTTAAACCCAGAGGTGACGCAGGGTATCTTCAACGAATGGGGAGAGCTTTGGTTCGATCTGTTCGCCACCACAGATAATGTGCAATGTATACACTTCTGAAGGTTCCAGTGCATCTCTCGCTTGGAGATGCATTTTGCCTCGAGTGCAAATCAGGACTTCAGTAAGCCTTTCTGCAAGTACCACTCCAGCTTCAAGCTCTCACGAAGATCAGGACCAACTCGTTCCAAGTCATCCTGGTGGCTCCAAATTGGGCACCAAGAGTTTATCCAGAACTCCTGGGCTTGAGCAGATGTCCTCTGATCAAACAAGCCATCTGGGAGATCCTACTGTTTCACAGCAAGGTAGGGTTCTTCACCTGGACCTTTGCAGCCTCCACCTTCATGGGTGAAGGCTGAGCAGAGACAGCTGAACACCTACGACCTTCCTCTGGAGGAGGGTGATGTCATCTTGGCAGCCAAGTGGCCCTCGGCGAAAACTGTAAATGCCTGTCATTGAGATAATTGTGTGATTCTGTGTGGCGCTCGCCAGGTTGACATTCTCCAGGCCAAACAGCCTGAAATGATATTATCTGTTGTGTCTGTCGCCCGGCAAGACCTTGCTCTGGGCACAGGTAAGTGTTATCTTTTGGCCCCATCGGCTTCCTGTAAGTGCCTGATCAACCCTCTTGTTTAAACTGCCAGTTCTGGTGCGACATTTGAAAGGGCTACAACACATTTTCCCCTTCTCCACTTGTGATGCCCCAATGGGATCTCAGACTTGTCTTTACTTATTTAATGTGTACTCCAGATTTTGCAGCTTCTCACCATTAATACTGTGTTTCTGATTGAGATCACATATGCACATTGTTAATAAACTCCAGGCTCTGTCTCTTCTCCCACTTAAAAAAGAGGGACTAGGAGCACTTTAAGGTCCAGCATACATGCTCCTACTCTATAACTATATTCCAAAGAGTATGCCGTTCCTACTTTAAACTAGTTCAAAGATTTAGAACCAAGAGGTACTAAGGCAGGAGAAAAATATTGTATTGCCTGTAATAAGAAGAGCTCCAGGATCAAGGGGTCCTGTTGCCCAGGAGCAAGAGTCCTCATACACCCATTTGGGTGTCATCCTTCATCCTCAGCTAGCTCCTTGTTAGGCTGGCACTGCAATGCCCAACAGGCACCTCAAAAGGGGCAGTTTGCCAGAGATCTTTTAAATATACCACAGATGAAGTAGATGGAACATGTGCTCAAGAAGTAGATTGGTGATTAAGGTGAAAATACAATAAACTACGAGATGCCCTAGAACTAAATTTAATAAGGGGGCTCCCTTTTAATGGTTCAAAACAACAAGATGAGACCGCTGATTGATGCAGGGATCAGAAGCTGTTTCAGAATAGTGTGAAAATAATAGTCAACATGTTTATTGCCTTTATTGTTCCTGTGGATCAGGGCAGTTCGTCAGGACCACTAAACCTGATCTGCGTATCAATGTCAGAAATAACTCAACAGTAATGGACTAAAATATGCCAGTCGTTGTCTTCCTAGACACTCAAATCCGACTCCAATAAGATCTATTGAGTGCCACCTGTGTAATCAGAGTGGCGCCAATAAGCTTCTCAGAAAAGGACGTCAGCTGCGCTCCTCGCTGCAACCTATCCCTCTCCTCAATGCTTGATTTCTGACACCACCTCTGCAATTCATCTCTGATGCAGGACCTTGCATCACGCCCGCAGCTTGTCAGAACTCCCACTGAACAGTGCATTCTTGAGGCAGGATTTTGCAACACTCCGCAACCAGGATTTAAAGTAGTTTGTTCTGCGGGCCTAACTTGATCCCTGTACCCAGCCTGTGCTCCATGGCAGTCAGCCTGAACTTGTGACTTTGTCCTGGTCTGGCACGACTAGATATCTAGAGTTGTCTCTTTCTGCTTCTAAGCACTGTTTTCACTTAAGTTTTTTTTAATTTGCATATCTCAGGTTCTGCTGATGGGATTTTTGTTTTTGTCTAAAAAATATAAATTTTTATACTATTTTTCTAAATTGGTGTGGGATTCTTTTGTGTTGTGTCTATATTTGATAGCTGTTTGAAGTGCTGTATAAATACTTTACACGTTGCCTGTAAAATAAGCCCAAATGCTTTTGTGCCAAGCTAAGCACAGGTTAATTTGGGGTTTTCTTGTGCTTCTCCCTAACAAGAATTGTGGTTGCTGTTTGTCTAAGGTTTCACCCCCTCCTGAACCAGTAGTTGGGACACTGTTCCACATCTGTCAAACCATCACCTTGCCGGTGTTCTATGCTCTGCCTCATCCTTGTAAGGAGGAGAAGAGACTGCATCACTTGAAACCCAAAGGAGCTCTCAGTTTCTATATCGATTGTAGCAAAGAACACTGGGTGGACGATCAGCTATTTGTGGGGTTCGCTGGAGCAAAAATAGGCAAGGCTGTGCAGAATCGTACAATCACCCATTGGATTGTGCTGTACATCAAAATCTGCTATGCACTGGCAAGGGAGAAACCTCCCTGAGGCTTGCCAGCCCACTTCACTGTGGCCAAAGTTGCTACTACTGTGTTAGCATGCAGTGTCCCTGTCCTAGACATCTGCCAGAAAGGTACATGGGCGTCCCATCATACGTTCAAAAAGCACTATTGTCCAGCAAGCCAAGTCTGACTAGAAGGGCACTTCGCCGCTCTGTTCTGCAGGACCTTCTGGTTTGAGTCCATTTGCAGCCTACATTACATAGGTAATGCATTGATATCTATTCAAAAGGTGAGGAATCTCTATCAGAAGAACAAGTTACTTACCTTTGGTAACACTCTTTCTGGTAGAGACTCTGGCTAGCTGCAGATTCCTCACCTACACTACCATCCTCCCTGTTCTTTGATCGGTCTCTACCCATTGAAAAGATCCCAAGTCAATGAATCTGCACACTGGTAATCAATTTGCTTTTGTGACTGCGTCTGGTGGCATGGACAGTGTCAAAAGCAACTAACGTCAGCACGTGTGTGGTGCATATATAGGCTCTGCATGTCACTTCTGGAGTGGAATGGTGTCCGTGCAGAGCTGAAACGGCTCCACTTTCCGGCATGCAGAGGTACTATGGAAAGGTTAACAGATCCAGCCTGGCACCTGGGGAATATTCAGAAGGTGAGGAATCTGCAGCTATATAGAGTTTTACCAGAAAGAGTGTTACCGAAGATAAGTAACTTGTTCATCAGGTTAAGTACTTCATTTGGGCTGCCAAAAAGCATGCAATAGGAAGTACAAGAATTTTGGGTGTAACTCTCAATATCAGAATGAGGATGCTTTTGGAGCATCTTTTTGGAAGAGTGACACTACTTAGGTTTGGCATGGAATAATCCATTTTACATCTTGTGACATTTCTTTGTTGGCTAAGAGTTGCATGTTTCAATAGATCCTTGCATGTTTTACAAGCCTTGTAAATGTCCATCTTCTGCCCCTAGAGTCCAAGAACATAGACAGGAAATTGGTATTCTTACTTCTCCACAAGGCCTCCTCTTGAATGTATGTCGGAACGACGCCTGCCGGAACAACGAATGCCTGAACAACGAGGTCGGAACAACGACCTCGTTGTTACCACTAATACCTTTACCACGAATGCCTTAACGATTTTTCGTGGTAAAGGCATTCCTGGTAAAGGCATTAGTGATAGGCATCCATTGTTCCTGCATGCGTCCCCCCTGGCCCACCCACCCCTAAAAATTACCGCGACCCCCCCCCCCCAACTCCCCCCTAAAACTACACCAACCCCCCACCCTTGCCCCTAAAACTACCCCAACCCCCCACCTCCTCCCTAAAATTACCGCGACCCCCACTCAAACCTAAAACAACCCCAACCCCCGCCCCATCCATGAAACCTAAAGTACCCCAACCCCCACCCCTAAAGCTACTCCGAGCCCCCCACCCTGCCCCTAAACCCCCCACCCCGCCCCTAAAATTACCCGACCCCCAACCCACCCCTAAAACCCCAACCCCCCACCCCTGGCCCTAAAACTGACCCCTCACCCTACCCCCAAAACCTAAAACAACCCCAACCCCCACCCCATCCCTGAAACCTAAAGTACCCAACCCCCACCCCTAAAACTACTCCGAGCCCCCCACCCTGCCCCTAAACCCAAACCCCCCAACCACCCACCCGCCCCTAAAATTATCCGACCCCCCCAACCCAACCCTAAAACCCCAACCCCCCACCCGCCCCTAAAACTGACCCCCAACCTACCCCTAAAACCTAAAACAACCCCAACCCCATCCCTGAAACCTAAAGTACCCCAACCCCCACCCCTAAAACTACTCCGAGACCCCACCCTGTCCCTAAACCTAAACCTCCCCAACCCCCACCACTAAAACAGAAAATACCCTGCCCCTAAAACTAAAACCCAGACCCCCCCAACCCCACCCTTAAAATGGAAAATACCCCGACCCCCAACCCCGCCCCTAAACATAAAACCCCGACCTCCCACCCCACCCCTAAAACAGAAAATACCCCGACCCCCCCCTACCCCTGGCCCTAAACCTAAAACCCGATCCCCCGCCCCTAAAACAGAAAATACCCGCCCCTAAAACTAAAGCCCCGACCCCCCACCCCGCTCCTAAAACAGAAAAAACCCCGATCCCCCGGCCCTAAACCTAAAACCCAGACCCCCCCATCCCTGCCCCTAAAACAGAAAATACCCGACCTCCCACCCCCGGCCCTAAACCTAAAACCCTGACCCCCCCCCACCCCCGCCCCCTGCCCCTAAAACGGAAAATACCCCGCCCCTAAAATTAAAGCCCCACCCCAACCCCAAAACAGAAAATACCCTGACCCCCCACCCCTGCCCCTAAAACTAAAGCCCCGAACCCCCCACCCCTAAAACAGAAAATACCCCGACTCCCGGCCCTAAACCTAAAACCCGACCCCCCACCCTGCCCCTAAAACGGAAAATACCCCGATCCCCCCACCCCTAAAACTAAAACCCCGACCCCCCCCCACCCACTTACCTGAGTCGTTGCGTCATCCTCCTCAGTGACTCTCTTGTTTGTGCCTTAACCACGCATGTGCGTTGTTCAGCACATGCCTGGTTAAGGCACAAAACAACGAAGTCGTGGATAACGAAAGCGTTGTTCTGCTTTCGTTAACCAGGACTTCGTTGTTCAGGAGTCGGCGTTAAGGCCGTTTCCCCCTCCTCTCTGCCATCTTAGGGAGAGTGAAGTAAACTGTTGTTTCTTTATTCCAGAATACTAAGATTGTGGACAGCAAAATAAACATTTGTCAAAACACTGAACAGGCACATGCAGGGATTGTCTTGTCCAGATATTACATATATTTAAAGATATATAACATTTCAGGTCAGGGAATGCATGAAGGAATCATTTGTGTTCATGACTGGCGAGAGAAACGTCTGCTCTAGAATTGTGGCTACAGTGTGTAAGACTTTTGGAAGGTCTTATGTGGCCATTGTATAAATGCAGCAAAGTGATGGGGTAAATGCTTTTGTTAGTTTTAGCCATTGTTGATTTCTCTAGACTGCATTGTATGCTTTACTCGTCCATGTCACCGCAAAATGTAACACTGTGAAAAGAAGTCTACATATATCCCCAGATACACTCCTCCTTTTCTTTTCTCAACTGTGAGATACAACATAAGTCGATGTGGCAGTGCTAGCTATGGCCCACATTGGGCCTGTCCCTTCCACTTTCATAATCTCCCCTGGAGTGTTAAAAATGAATGGACTGAATTCTTGAGCCAATCCTAAGGATATTGAATTTCCCAACATAGCACTCCAATTCATCTTTTTTGCCTGGGGCATTACTGAATTGATCCAACCATCTGCAAATTCTTCTTGACCAAGGCCTAAAAGAGCAGTCCATCCCAGACTGCGTGGCCTTGTCTCCATGAAGATGAACATTGTAAGCGTTTTTGGTTCTCAGTGGCAACATGTGTATTCAGTCCCTCTAACAGAGATAGCCTAGCACCCTCGCCTAGGCGTATTTCTTTCATATCATGAGACACGCTCAGGTGGTACACCAGCAGCAGTAGCCCGTAAAAGAATAGGATTTTAGAAAGTTACAAACATAATGCAACTATACAATAACATGGTCATTGAGTTTGCTGTGAGTGAGTATTGGGGGGACTAAAAGAGAGGGGAGAAGCAGACGAGGAGTTGATGCTAGCAGCAATGAAGCCTGCTGTAATATAGAACATTTCTCCTCATTTCACCGAACAGCGAGGCATAAGTAGGGCTGCCAAGGAACCTGTGAAAACAGAATAGACACATTGGACTGGTGAATGTTACTGGGTACATTTGACGTCGGGCTTGAAGTGTCAGATAATTATACAGAAATGTAAAGACTACAATTGGTTTTCCCATGTATTTGCAAGGAATGTTTTTTTACATTGAAAATAAGATAATAAAGGTGATTTTGGAGTGTGTTTTTTAAGAAAAAGCATTCGGCTACATATCAAACGCTTCATGTTTTTCTCACATTTTTAGAAGACAGGTGATCTAACACAGTATCAAGGGCACTTTACTTTTGCAAATCCATATGCAACCTCTCATCATAATATGATTAAGGTAGTAGGTTCTCTGTCCACTCGAGTTGTCATCATCCTGCCCCTGTAACAGATGTTTAAAGATCCAAGCATCAATGTCCACCCATAATAAAAAGTGGCTAAATGTGATTATAAGCAAGGACGGCGCCGGGGACACAAGGAGCAAGAGTGCGAAGGAAAAACACTTGCCTCCCCTCAGAGGGTGATGGCGGAGCCAGAAGCGGGTCGCAGTCAGCAGGGCCTTCTGACAGGCCAAGCTGGCTTCCAATGGTAAACTCGGAAGGACACATAGAGCAGCCCACGTAAATGGAAGGTGGGGGCGTCCTTCTACGGAATGCCGAGCAAAGGGGGAAGAAGGGAAGTAGCCGCCCACGCGAATCATGGTGAAAAAAGGCATAATGGCGTCTCCAGGCACATGCAGTAGATTTTCATTCACGCAGGCTCAGTGGTGGATGCTGTCTTTAGGTTTTGGCTCCCACGTGCATAGAAAGAATTGCAAGAACGGATGTCCTGTGTATCACTGCTATCTGAGCCTCTCGTCTGCTGAAATCTCTAGTAATTATATAGTATAAAAAGGATATCGCTTCCTCTGTTCAGTGCTTCATAACTGTGATTCTTCTGCTGGCGACCAGAAGTTCCTTTCCCCTTCACTGCTCCTTTGTTCTTTTTCATTCAGTCTCAAGCTTTCTTTTGTCCTTGTGTTTCCTTTCATTTCCTTTCATCTCCTCATTTGGTAGTCCTTTTTTCATATGTGCAGATTTTGGTGGAATTGCAAATGTATTGATGATTTTGTTACCGCCTTGGCCATCGAGCCTCTTTCATGGATAATTGCATTTTTGCCCATTTGTTTGACTGCAAGCAAACTTCTTTTTCCTTTTGTGTGTCTCCTTCATGCTCACGGCGGCCGTGGCTCTTTGAATTGGCTCGCTTATGTCTAGGGTGACCAGAGGACCCAGATTTCCCCCAGACAGTCTCGGTTTTCAGAGGACTGTCCTAGTGTCCCGTCACTTTGGTTCATTTTACATAAATGTCCCGTATTTTGGGGCAAAGATCAGGACAACCTGCAAACACTTTTGTTCATTTGAAACAAATGTCTCCGTATTTGGGACAAAGGTCAGGTCAACCTGCGCATCAGAAGTGAAAGGTACACTCACCTTTCACATGCACCTCTAGAGCAGTAGCGGCTTGTGTGGCCTTTAAGGGGGTGGCGCGTATGCGGGGGGAGGGCTTTGGAATAAACATTTATTTATTGTGATGAAAAAAACACATACCTTTCACCTCCGCCACGCCACTCCTCCCTGTCACCGGATGCTGCAGGCACAGGCTCCCAGCCTGCCCTGCGCTAATCTTGACGCTGCTCATGGCATCGTCAGGATTGGCTGGGAATGCCCAGCAAGGGCGCTCCCAGGCAGACTGGGAGTCTGTGCAGGAGCCTACTGCGCATGTGTGTTTGGCCGGCCTAAGACGGCCGGCCAAACATACATGCGCATTCAGGGGGAGTGCTGAGCACTCCACCTCGCTGCTCTTCACCCCCGTGGCCCTACACCCTTTACCAGAAAACGATCATAAACAAAGTTTATGATCATTTTCTGGTAAAGGATTTGCAGCTGCTGCTGCTGGCAGGGGGGGGCAACGCTCCTCCGCCCAAACGAAGGAGCCACCACTGCTCTAGAGTTTTAAATACTTCTGCTGCCTTGTGTTAGTGTCTGTGTGTGTGCGTGCGCACACTCTCTCTCTTTTACAGGACAGGCCAGATATAAAAGCGAGACTAAAGGCTTTAGTCCTACTTTTATGTCTAACCTAATCCGTTTTTTTTCTTTTCAAACTCTGGTTACCCTACTTATGTCAACTGTTTTACTTCTCTTTTTATTTTGACACACTGACGGTAAGAGCAATATCCACTTGACTATTTTTGTTACTTTTTTGTTTCAGATACTCTAAAAGCACCGTCACCTCCATCAGCTCGTTTTCATTTGTGCTCAGCGTCATCTTATAGTTTAGTGTTTTCTGAACTGATTTTGATAACCCCTTTTGGCAAATTCTGCTATTTGTTTGTAGCAGTGCCTTTGGAGACATCAGCATTATATTATTTTACACTTTTCCCCAGCTCCTTGTTTTCTTTACAAAAGCGATTATACCTGGAGTCCTTAGTGTGTTCGGTGTTCCAGTGAGCTCCCCAGCAGCTAGCTATAAAATAAAGTTTGCCATTTGACTGCCTTAGCCACAGTTTTCTTTCTGCCTCCTCATCACCAGTTTGACCATTCACTTAGAGTCGATGCCCAGCTGGTCACATACACCCTGTGCATGCAAAAAATCTGCCAAATCAGGAGTTAAAGATTAAATGAGCGAAATTAGAGGAGTTTGAGACAAAAATGCAGCAAAATTGGAGAAAAACGGTGTCTTAAAGTTAAAAGTGGTGGATTTGCTTGATATGAATTCATGTGTGATTAGTATGATGTTTAAAATAAAAAACATCAAATGCCATATTGCTTTGGTGTACTCTTCTTCACCATCGAAATATATTGCAGATGTTAAATGTGAATATGGAGACAGTAAAATTGCTACAAAGATAGCGAAAATGCAGTAAATTAGGAACACATCACAAACAGCACCTCCGTGAGTCTGTCACCATTTTTGATTCACCCTCTTTGGACTCTCTTGGTAGTATTCCACCTAAGTGTCTAACAGATAGGCAGTCACCTTCTCCAGTGCAACACACCTTGCCTTCAAATCCTACCATGCATTTGGTCAAGTATCATGCTACTTGGTTGCCGCTGCCTCAAATTGTGTTACTCATACAGGGCACTCTGAGGCTCTGAGCGTCTTTTTAATACATTTTATTTGCATTTCCCAAGTATATATAGGCAGCAGTACTCTGCAGCAAATTCAAGCAAAATTACAGGGGTGTAGAATTTAATAAACTATCTACTTGTCCATGAGACAGTTTTCTTCTTAAATCTATTTGTCCTGTAAACAAATCTGTTTGTCCCTTTGGTGCCATGTAGTACAGCAACAAACTATGGCAGCAATCTCATTATATAAGAGCTCTTATAATAGCCTCTCTGATTATGCCAGGGCTACTACTATAGTAGGGTCTGAATACTTGCAATTTCAATCCCTACTATAACAATTTCCTTATTTTGCCACTTTTCAGCAGATCTACATACTGGGACTGGAGGAAGCAGTAAGCAATAATTCCAGGGCTGAAATGCCTTTGACTCTGAAAACTTACTAACTTGCATGGTTTAAGGATTTTCACCATCTCTTCTCTAATATTTTCCCATGAGAAGGATTGGAAATTTAATCATGACAATGGCAGGGTTGGGAAAAAAGTAGTTGGAGGGAAAATTTATTTGTATACACTCAATAGATTTTCACATGAACAAATCTACACATGCATATTTGCTTGTGCTAAAATGCAGTTCATAAATATGTTTTACAAGTTCGATTTCCTGGTCTACTCCTGTAAGTTCTTGTGAATTCATGGAAGCTACTAATTCAAAAATACGTACCATGGGTTCACTTTTGTGACTTTTTTTAAGAATTGGGTCCCTAATTAGGTCTCGTGTTAACAAAGACATTTTGGGGGTTATTCTAACTTTGGAGGAGTGTTAATCCGTCCCAAAAGTGACGGTAAAGTGACGGATATACCACCAGCCGTATTACGAGTTCCATAGGATATAATGGACTCGTAATACGGCTGGTGGTAAATCCGTCACTTTTCCGTCACTTTTGGGACGGATTAACACCTCCTCCAAAGTTAGAATAACCCCCTTTGTTTTTATTGAACTTCTCTATCTATCGGCTAGCTTTACTGTGAGTGATCGCAATCCGCTCTTCCATGTTTTGCTTTCACTAATGACCGAGCTGACAAAAATCTCTGGAATGCACTTCTTAGTTCAAAGAAGACCTTTATTATTACTTACCCACGAGGTTCCTAAAAAGAGATTAGTAGGTCGAAGGCACACGTTTAAAAATAGTCACATCAATGGAAGGAAAATATATCAAAGTGATTCTCAACTGCAGTGTACACAGCAAATATATGTGATTATATTACAGCATAATTGCAAAGAATAAAGTAAAAATGTATCACTATAGTGCCTGCCAAGCTCTTCATGTTTCTCATGCCAGCAAGAAAATGACCCCATTCAACTGCGAGAAAGAGATATCCACCCTTGCGGGACAAGTGTCAGGCATTTGACGTCCAATCCTGACTGAGGTCTTGGAAATTCCCTCGCTACTGAGCAGGGCCACCTCTTTTATAGCTTAAACAATCATGGAAAGAGCCTTCTTAAAAGGCCCTCCCCCTCTCAGATAGAAATATTCAAACATTGTGGCTACTGTAGGTCAGAATTGGAAGAAAAACGTTGAAAACTGGCCAGCCTTTCAAGGCTCTCCTTTCAAGGCCGACCTGTTCCCTGCACTGAAGAAAACAAAAAATATGTGCTCTCTTATCATGAACTGTTAGTGTTCGGTGAGGAAAAAATATGAAGAAACAAGCTTAGTTTACCATGTGGAAAAACACAGCTCCACTGCAATGTCTCAACTGCAATGTCTAACGCCACGATAAAGCCAATAGGCAGCTAAACTGAATACAAAATGTAATCTGCAACTGGTGAACAATGAACAACTAATATGCAAAGTGGTGCAACCCAAAGTCAGTGGTCAAACATACCTATTTCTGATGGATACAACTACCTGTGGATTCCTCACCTCATGAATACTCCCATGGCGCCAGCATTCTACGTAAATCTTCTTACTAGTCTCTGCACGTCGACGAGGACGTCACTGTCTCGCACGCGACGCCGTCTGACGTCATACAGGCAATAAGAGGTCCTCGACGACGTGCGGACGTCAGTTCCCTTTTTTCCGTGCATTCGAAACGGTTATCTTCGAGGGAGCAACTGTTACTCTTGCGGTTACAGTGTATATCTTGCTGCGTACTCTTTCTCTGTGGAAATAATGTCGCAGAGAAAGTCTGGATTTAAGCCTTGTCGTGAGTGTGGAGGCAAGATGTCGGTGACGGATCCTCATTCCGATTGCCTTTGGTGTTTGAGCTCCGACCACGACGTCTCGACTTGTGATTCGTGTCAGCACATGAATCCGAAGGCCATTAAAGAACGCGAGGCGAAGCTGTTTATGGCCAAGTCAAAGGAGAAGCATCACAAGAAAAAGTCTTCTCCAAGACATCGGCGTCATCGAGACTCCCGGCGCCGTAGAGAATCTCGGCGTCATTCAAGGGAGGCTCGTTCCAGGTCTCCGGATCGGCACAGGACATGGGAGGTCAGCCCCACGGTGACGCCGCATCCTTCGACGCCGTTGATCTCTCCGACGTCTCCAACTTCGCCTGGACAGGCGTCGGTGATTGAGGTATTGGAGCCTCAGGTGTTTTCTCCGGCGCAGACGCCGAGGCCGGCGTCGGGGTCGCCTCCGAGTCAGGCACCCCAGTATCCGGCTTTTCCCACCCCTGGAGCCGATAGTTCCGCATTCTTGAATGCGATGTATGCCATCTTCCAACAGATGGCTCCAGGGGGTGCTCCGGCTGGGCCTTTGGCCTTTTCTTTGGGTGATCCTGCGCCTCTTCGGCCGGCACCCTTTATGCCCTTTCTCCCGTTTGGGAACGTGGGCTCGGCGCCAGTGTCGGCGCCGGTGGCCGCTCCGATGGCTTCGGAGGGATTGGCCCCAGGGATTTCCATCCCGTCGACGTCGAGATTTCGGCCTGTGACTCCGGTGGGTCCATCCGTTTCATCTGCTCTTCAGTCGGCGCCGAAGTTACCTGTGGCGCCGGATGCGGCGTCGGTGGCTTCGGAAGATCGGCGCCGATCTCCGACTTCGGCGGAGGTGTTGTCGACTCCGCGGATTGAGCAACGACTGCATTCAAGGAGGCGTGCTCTCCGGGTACTAGAGGAGCAGGAGTACCAACGAGCCCTAGAGGAAGGAGAGCTAGAGGACTCGGGTGATGGGCTGCGTGGACTGGAGTCGGCCAGTGGGCTGGACACTTCCCCTGAGTGGGACCTTTCGTCCCCGGGGGAATATACCGAGGAAGCTGCTTCCTTTCATACAGTGGTACGGAAGGCAGCTAGTTTTTTGGACCTGCCTTTGCCGGTGGTGGAGGCGAAACAAAACCTTTTGACAGAGGTGTTGCATCCGGCCTCAGCCGCGGCGGAGCCTCTATTACCTTTTAATGACGCTCTGCTGGATCCGGTTTTAGAGGTGTGGAAGAAGCCGGCATCTTCCCCAGCAGTTCACAGAGCCGTGGCCAGGAGGTATCGGACGGCTCCAACTGATCCTGGTTTCCTATCTAGGCACCCTACGCCGGAGAGCTTGGTTGTGCAGGCCTCCTGTTCGTCCAAATCAGCGCCTGGTTCTTTCCCGACGGTGCCTGGGGACAGAGACTCAAAAAAGCTAGAGGCGCAGTCGAAGAAGATTTTTTCGTCCTGCAGTCTGGCGTTAAAAGCCACTAATGCGACCTGTATTCTGGGGAGGTATATTCATGCTCTGATGGATGACATCTCCTCTTCGTTTACAGAGCTTCCCCAGGGTCTTTTGGATCTTGTCTCTGATGCCCAGGCTGCTGCGACCCAAATTATCCAGACGGGACTGGATACCACCGACTCGGTAGCCAGAGCAATGGGCACAACTGTGGTGGAAAGGAGACAGGCCTGGCTACGTAACTCGGGCTTTTCGGCAGATGTACAGTCCGCATTGTTGGATCTCCCGTTTGATGGGGACAAACTGTTTGGGGCTAAGGCTGATTCGGCCTTGGAACGTTTTAAGGAGAGCAGGGCCACGGCTAAGTCGTTGGGACTCCAAGCTCCTTCTTCCACGGCCTCTTCCAGATTCTTCAGGAGGTTTCGTGGATTTGGGCGTGGCTCTTCCTCCTCTTCCTTTCGGGGAAGATATCAGCAACCTGCCTCTTCCCACCCCTATAGATCTTTTAGGGGGAGGGGTAGGGTCCGCACCAGGGGAGCCTCTCAGCAGCACTCTGCCTCTTCCTCATCCTCTGGCGGGGTGCAGCAGGGGAAGCAGCCTTAGGCTTCCACCATTTCCCACTCACTCCTCTCCTGTAGGGGGAAGATTACAGCATTTTCTCACCAAATGGGAGACTGTTACGTCGGACACTTGGGTTCTCAGTGTTGTGGGAAAAGGCTACACCCTTCCCTTTCGGGAGTTTCCGCCCCTCATCCCGCCCCGCCCTTCGTATTGTTCACAAGAACACCTCCTGTTGCTAGAACAGGAGGTGGAAGTCCTCCTTTTAAAGGGCGCGGTGGAGTTGGTCCCGGAGCAGGAAAGGGGTCAAGGAGTTTACTCAAGGTATTTCCTGATTCCCAAGAAGGATGGTCGTTTGAGACCAATTCTGGACCTGAGGATCTTGAATTGGTTCCTCAAGCAGGAAAAGTTCAAGATGCTGACCCTAGCACAGGTGCTTTTGGCGTTGAACATGGAAGACTGGATGGTGTCTGTCGACTTGCAGGATGCTTACTTTCATATCCCGATACTCAAGTCACACAGGAAGTATCTCCGGTTTGTGGTGGGATCGCAACACTACCAGTTTGCGGTCCTTCCGTTTGGTCTTACTTCAGCACCTCGAGTCTTCACGAAGGTGATGTCGGTGGTTGCGGCAGAGCTCAGAAGGAAGGGGATAGCAGTATTCCCTTACTTGGACGATTGGTTGATCAAAGCCAAGTCCCCGGAGCTTGTGTTGCGTCATCTGCAGTCAACAACCCAGTTGTTATTCGACCTGGGCTTTTCGGTGAACGAGCCCAAATCTCACCTGGAGCCCTCTCAGCGCCTCCTGTTCATAGGGGCAGTACTGGATACGACATTGGGTCGGGCCTTTCCTCCGCCTCAGCGGATTCAAGATATTCAGGATTTGGTTCCAATGTTTCGAAACGGAGCGGTAGTTCCAGTCCTCAAGGTCCTTCGTCTGCTCGGTCTTTTTGCCTCCTGCATTCTGTTGGTCACGCATGCTCGCTGGCACATGAGGGCTCTTCAGTGGTGCCTCCGAAGGCAGTGGTCTCAACACAGAGGGGATCTAGAGGGTACTGTCAAGATCTCCAGAGATGCTGCTGTGGATTTGAAGTGGTTGATTGCAAGCAACAATCTTTCACAAGGAAAACCGTTCCAGCAGTCGCCACCAGTGGCCACAGTCATAACGGATGCTTCCACTCTAGGGTGGGGAGCTCATCTGGGGGATCTGGAGATCAAAGGTCTTTGGTCTCCAGAGGAACAGATTTTTCACATCAATCTGTTAGAGTTACGGGCTGTACGTCTGGCTCTCAAGGCCTTCCTCCCTTCCCTTCGTGGTCAGTCGGTACAGGTCCTAACGGACAATACTACCACGATGTGGTACATAAACAAGCAGGGAGGAGTGGGGTCGTACCTTCTCTGCAGAGAAGCTCTTCGACTATGGTCCTGGGCAAAGGACCATCGGATTTGCTTGATAGCAAACCATCTGGCCGGAGTCTTGAACGTGCGTGCGGACAGTCTCAGTCGCCACTTCTCGGCAGACCACGAGTGGCGTCTCCATCCAGATCAAGTCCGTTTAATCTTCCAGAAGTGGGGGTTTCCTCGGGTAGATCTGTTCGCCACTCGAGAGAACGCGCATTGTCCGTTGTTCTGCAGCCTTCAGTATCCGATGCAGGAAGCATTGGGGGACGCGTTTCAAATGACCTGGTGCGGCCAGTTGCTTTACGCGTTTCCTCCCATACCCTTGATTCCTCGAGTATTGAGGAAGATTCGCCAAGACCGGGCTCTAGTAATTGTAATAGCTCCGGATTGGCCAAGGAGGGTGTGGTACTCCGACCTTCTCCAACTCTCAACGTGCCCGCCGCTCCGTCTCCCTTTCAGGGCAGACCTCCTCTCGCAGTCGCAGGGGCAGGTTCTACACCCCAACCTCCAGAGTCTGCACCTACATGCCTGGAGATTGAACGGGGCAACCTGAGTTCCTTCTCTCTCCCGCCTGAGGTAGTGGATGTTATATTAGCGGCCAGGCGACACTCCACTAAATCTATCTACGCTAATAGGTGGTCTAAATTTGTTGCGTGGTGTGGAGAGAGGCAGATTGATCCTTTACAAGCTCATCTATCAGACGTTTTGTCTTTTGCTCTATCTCTGGCGCAGAAAGGTTGTGCAGTGGCTACCATTAAAGGTTATTTATCGGCCTTGTCAGCCTTCATATGTCTTCCAGACCAACCATCTTTATTTAAATCCCCTATTGTTATCAGATTCTTGAAAGGTCTTCTAAATCAATATCCTCCAAAGCCATTCGTTATGCCGCAATGGGATTTGTCCTTAGTCCTGACTTTCCTTATGGGGTCCCCTTTTGAACCTATGCATTCTTGCCCCTTAAGGTATTTGTTTTTAAAAACAGTCTTCCTGATAGCTATAACATCAGCAAGGAGAGTGAGTGAGTTGCAGGCCTTATCAGTAAAACCCCCTTATACAACTTTTTATGGGGATAAGGTGGTGTTGAGGACCAAGGCTGCTTTCCTCCCGAAGGTTGTTTCACCCTTCCATTTGGCTCAGGCAATTACTTTGTCCACGTTCTATCCTCCGCCTCATCCTTCCAAAGAGGAAGAAAGACTGCACCGTCTGGATCCAAAGAGAGCGTTGAGCTTCTTTATCAATAGAACAAAGGATTTCAGGCTGGAGGATCAGCTGTTTATTGGATACGTGGGCAAGAGGAGAGGAAAGGCAGTCCACAAGAGAACACTATCCAGGTGGGTTGTTCTTTGCATTAAAATATGTTACTCTTTGGCAAAGAAGGATCCTCCTGAGGGCATTAGAGCTCATTCCACCAGAGCTAAGTCGGCCACTTCGGCCTTAGCCAGAGGTGTTCCTGTGGTCGACATCTGCAAGGCCGCAACTTGGTCGTCCCTTCACACTTTTGCAAAACATTACTGTTTAGATTCTGAGGTTAGAAGGGACGGCCATTTTGCACGGTCAGTGCTGCAGGATTTCTTGGTTTGACCATTTAGGCACCCACCGCCGGGCGTGGTACTGCTTTGGGACTCTATTCATGAGGTGAGGAATCCACAGGTAGTTGTATCCATCAGAAGAACGAGTTACTTACCTTCGGTAACGACTTTTCTGGTGGATACATTAGCTACCTGTGGATTCCTCACGGTCCCACCCGCCTCCCCGTTGCCTTTATGGTCTTGCCAAGTAATCCTTGAGTGCGCTCCTCTTGATCTTTGAGGGTGCAATAGATGTATATATATAATATATTTATATATATATATGGGTATATGTGTATATATCTTTATGTATATACTTGGTGTGTGTATATATTTTTAAAAGAAAGAGTTTTATATATATATATATATATATATATGTACATAAAAAAGATTTACAGTTATTCATACAATGTGGTGTATTTTTACAATATAATGGATGTTGCTTTGTTCTTTCATTGCATTGCCTGGTTGTTCTCATGCACGTAAAAAATGATTGGTACTGACGTCCGCACGTCGTCGAGGACCTCTTATTGCCTGTATGACGTCAGACGGCGTCGCGTGCGAGACAGTGACGTCCTCGTCGACGTGCAGAGACTAGTATGAAGATTTCCGTAGAATGCTGGCGCCATGGGAGTATTCATGAGGTGAGGAATCCACAGGTAGCTAATGTATCCACCAGAAAAGTCGTTACCGAAGGTAAGTAACTCGTTCTTTTAATACATTCCACAAGGAGCATATTGGCACACAAAGTTTTTTTGTTCAGTGCCAGGAACTACTGTGGCAATCAGTGGTGTAAAAACACTGGAGGGGGACCCCTGCAAAGAACATGGAGGCCCCCGCCTCTCCAGACTCACTCAGGGCAGGTGCTGTGCTGAGCGG
Source organism: Pleurodeles waltl (assembly GCF_031143425.1). NCBI lineage: Eukaryota > Metazoa > Chordata > Amphibia > Caudata > Salamandridae > Pleurodeles > Pleurodeles waltl. The sequence goes on along the minus strand of NC_090445.1, from coordinate 1,168,978,321 downwards.
GCCCCCTGGAGGGGGCTGCCGGGCCTTTCTTATGCCACTGGTAGCAATGTGTGCTTTTTGAGACCCAAAAACTTTTTTTTTTCTTTTTGCCAGTGTTTGTTAAAATGGTGAGGGCCTGGCAGCCCCACAACAGTAAAGTGTTACAAATGCCATGTCAAAATAAGTTACCCATTGATGAAACCGAAAGACTCACAAAAATGTCAGATCGGTTGGCTTTTCCAGTGCTTGTTTATTTTCATGCTTTCCACAATCTTGTTGGAAATGGTTACGCTGATTGTTATCAGGAATATTTTTTGGAAATACTAACATGCATCAACATATTTTACTAAATGACACATCAAAGAAATAGCTCATAAGGTTTCATAGTAGCGAAGCATTTTTTTCCCACTTGCATTTTTTTTCAGCATATTTTATTTTGAAAGCAAAGAATCATCACTCTTGCTTACAAGCTTCTGTAAACATTTGCATTTAATCAGAGAGCATTCTGGGAGCATTATAATTAGCCTCATTGTTAAACTTTTCAAACGTGTGTACATTTTTTTTTTCTTTTTACTGGAACCACTGTCAGTAGTGAAGTGTGACCTTAAAATGTTTATTTACGTTCTCACCCTAATAATGAAGGCTTTTCATTAATGAACCAGAAATACAAGTTTGAACAGCATTAAAATATGGAAACACATATTACTTCAACTGCAGACAGTTTCCTTTTCTGTAAACTGGCAGCCAAAGGGTTTGTGCTGCAGTGGGTTGGGCCTACTTGTCTCAAGGACAAAATAAGCATGAAAACTTGTTTCCCTTAACCTCAAACAGCGGGCAATAGGAATTCACATCACTGAATTAATATACCATCTATTGCATTATAGTGGCTGCCATCATACAAAAACAGTTCCCCAACTGCCCGTATCCCCCTGTTTTGCTTCACTACGGACCGAGATAAAACACACACACATTGAAAAGAATCTCTGGTATGCAACTCTTAATCTAGAGAATACATTTATTAAATCAATCTGCAAGGCTGTAAAGGAAGGTTAGTACAACCGAATGTGCAACTTTAAAGTATGCACAATGCTGAAATGAAAACATATACAAACAATTTTCAATTTATAAACAGCAAATATATATGCAAAAACATATATATATATATACATATATATATATATATATATATATATATATATATATATATATACACACACACATTGCAAAGCAGATAATAGGAATTAAAAATTCATTACCATGGGGCGCAGTTGCGTCATCTTTCTCCAGCCAGCACAAAGTTGTTGACCCCAGATCGACTGTGAAGAGAAAGAGATCTACCCTCACTGGAAGGATGACAGGCATCAGCGTCCCAACCATGCCGGTCTGAATCACTTCACCGTCCATCCAGTTTTCGGTCTCTTATATACCTTAGACAAGCCAGAGAGGAGATTTCTAGAAAACCCCTCCCGCTCCACAAGTTGTTGTTAGGAAATGCTGGCTACTTCAGGTCAGTTTTGAAAGGAACACGTTGGAACTAGCCAGGTTCCCAAGTTGCTCTTCCCAAAACCAAACCGTTCCCTGCCATACCATAAACATCACCCTAGCACATCCTTATCAGCCTACCTCCCCATGTTATGCCTTAGCCCTTGATGAGAAAGAACACGCAGACACGTAGAGTGAAAACATGTTGCATAACATATTGTGCACAGACAAATACTTGCAGTTTCAGCGTGGCGGTGAAGCTAAGGCTAAGTTAAATTCAAAATTTAGTCTGTAGCAGGTGACCGCTAATGTAACGGTGGATAGCTAAGCTAAGTGCAACGTGGAGTCAGTGATCAAAACACAAATATCATTACACCCCTCCCCCCACCCCTTTGCAAAGTACAGCAGCACAGTATCATGTCAAACATGGTTTGAAGTGGATAGATGGTTCGACAGTGACAAGGTAAAGCAAGGGAGGTCACTCGCTCTTGTATAGTATGACAGGTTAGGAGAGTCAACTTGTGTATAAGATATTCTAATTCCCCTCAGATGAAGAGGGCTTGTCTCTCCCTTGGGGTACACTGTGGTGTGCCCGGTGGTGAAGGCTCCAGCTATGAGAAATAACCGAATAATGTGTCCCATGCCCTTGCCGTGTTCATAGATCCTTGATCTGTCTTGGCTTCTCTTAACATATTTCTCTCTCATAGCCAACCCACCATTCAAACTCTCTCCTCCAACATTGTATCCTAGGGCCTGTAGATACCTTTCAATTGCACATTATTTCTCTTCTTCGCAATCAGAAAGGCTAAGTCCCGTAATCTGCTTGTGGTTTGTTTGTAAGTGTGGGGAAACCAGTGTAGTAGGCAGTGCTGTGGAGTGCAAGGGACCTCCCGTTCAGTAATGTCAGCAAGAGTATTTGTAAGTTGCTCCCAGAACAATGTGAGCCGTGGGCACTTCCACCTCATGTGCAGTAGTTCTGCCCCCACCTCCCTGCATCTAGGGCATAGTGCTTTAGTCATATGAAAATGTTGGTTAAGTTGACCAGGCATGAGATATGTGCCCTACGAAGCACATAGAGTGCATCAGTCAGAATTGAGAGTTTTGTGAAACCTTAGGGACCCTCCCCAGAATATCTCCCAATCCTTGTCCAGTATAGGGGAACCTAAATCAGTCTCCCAATTGGATTGCAGGTTATTGAAAGGCATGGTGGAATCGTCCCCAGTCGATCTATAGAGACATGTAACTGCTTTAAACCTCCCAGCGTAGGGGACAACATATTGACAAGTTTTGTGCGGTTGTGGCTCAGCAGGCTCCTTCTGCCAGTGTTTTTACTGCAGATGTCACCGCCCCATGGAGCAAAAAGGAAGGTCATACAGGGAGTGCAGAATTATTAGGCAAGTTGTATTTTTGAGGATTAATTTTATTATTGAACAACAACCATGTTCTCAATGAACCCAAAAAACTCATTAATATCAAAGCTGAATATTTTTGGAAGTAGTTTTTAGTTTGTTTTTAGTTTTAGCTATGTTAGGGGGATATCTGTGTGTGCAGGTGACTATTACTGTGCATAATTATTAGGCAACTTGACAAAAAAAAAATATATACCCATTTCAATTATTTATTATTACCAGTGAAACCAATATAACATCTCAACATTCACAAATATACATTTCTGACATTCAAAAACAAAACAAAAACAAATCAGTGACCAATATAGCCACCTTTCTTTGCAAGGACACTCAAAAGCCTGCCATCCATGGATTCTGTCAGTGTTTTGATCTGTTCACCATCAACATTGCGTGCAGCAGCAACCACAGCCTCCCAGACACTGTTCAGAGAGGTGTACTGTTTTCCCTCCTTGTAAATCTCACATTTGATGATGGACCACAGGTTCTCAATGGGGTTCAGATCAGGTGAACAAGGAGGCCATGTCATTAGATTTCCTTCTTTTATACCCTTTCTTGCCAGCCACGCTGTGGAGTACTTGGACGCGTGTGATGGAGCATTGTCCTGCATGAAAATCATGTTTTTCTTGAAGGATGCAGACTTCTTCCTGTACCACTGCTTGAAGAAGGTGTCTTCCAGGAACTGGCAGTAGGACTGGGAGTTGAGCTTGACTCCATCCTCAACCCGAAAAGGCCCCACAAGCTCATCTTTGATGATACCAGCCCAAACCAGTACTCCACCTCCACCTTGCTGGCGTCTGAGTCGGACTGGAGCTCTCTGCCCTTTACCAATCCAGCCACGGGCCCATCCATCTGGCCCATCAAGACTCACTCTCATTTCATCAGTCCATAAAACCTTAGAAAAATCAGTCTTGAGATATTTATTGGCCCAGTCTTGACGTTTCAGCTTGTGTGTCTTGTTCAGTGGTGGTCGTCTTTCAGCCTTTCTTACCTTGGCCATGTCTCTGAGTATTGCACACCTTGTGCTTTTGGGCACTCCAGTGATGTTGCAGCTCTGAAATATGGCCAAACTGGTGGCAAGTGGCATCGTGGCAGCTGCACGCTTGACTTTTCTCAGTTCATGGGCAGTTATTTTGCGCCTTGGTTTTTCCACACGCTTCTTGCGACCCTGTTGACTATTTTGAATGAAACGCTTGATTGTTCGATGATCACGCTTCAGAAGCTTTGCAATTTTAAGAGTGCTGCATCCCTCTGCAAGATATCTCACTATTTTTGACTTTTCTGAGCCTGTCAAGTCCTTCTTTTGACCCATTTTGCCAAAGGAAAGGAAGTTGCCTAATAATTATGCACACCTGATATAGGGTGTTGATGTCATTAGACCACACCCCTTCTCATTACAGAGATGCACATCACCTAATATGCTTAATTGGTAGTAGGCTTTCGAGCCTATACAGCTTGGAGTAAGACAACATGCATAAAGAGGATGATGTGGTCAAAATACTCATTTGCCTAATAATTCTGCACTCCCTGTAGTCAGAAATAAAGTCCTCAAAGGGGAGAAGGGTGTTGTTGCTGTATAAATCCCCTACCTTCTGAGCTCCCAGCTTCTCCCATGCCTCTAGCCCTCTCCATCACCCCCCATACGGTAGTGCAGGTAGAGCTTACATTAGGATATCTGGTGAGTATGGAACAGCCATAAGTATTTTCTGGAGGCAGCATGCCCAGCAGCACTGTAGGACCCAAAACTCCGCTGAATCACCCCCTCTCGGGCACTCCAGTCACAACAGTACTCTGATTAACGTAGAAGTATCCAACAGTACTCTGATTAACGTAGAAGTACGTAGAAGGACCTCCATTCCCAGCTCGCGTCCGCGGTCCAGTTTACTCACCACCGACTGTGTCAACCACTGCAGTTGTGCTGCCAAACAGTGATTCTCAAAGTCTAGGACGGCTAGCCCCTCCACTGGGTTGTTTTAGGGTTGCTAAAGTCACTATCCTGCATACCCCACAGGAATAATACCATGAGGGAGTCCAATTCCCTAAATACAGTTCTGGATATCCACACTGGGAGCACCCTGACGTAATATAGCATCCGCGAGAGTGCCACCATCTTGAGCAAAGCAACCCTGCCCACCACGGACAATGGCAATGTGCTTGTTGGAACTCCAGGTTCCTTCTCAGGTCCCCAGCTGCTCTTTCTATGTTCCCTTCCAATAAGTCAGTAGGGTCATGATCTATTTAAACCCCTAGATACTAGAAGCAGTCAGGTTTCCACAGCAGCCCCAACATGTTAGGTGGGCAGGAATGGCCTGGGAGTGTAGGTAATACCTGGGACTTACACCAATATACCTTCAGGCCAAAGTGTTGTCCGAATCTTTCTAGCAGGCCCGAGCACATTCAAGTTCCGTCAAAGAGTTCCCAAGAAACATTAGATCATTGGCATAGAGAGCAATGTGATGGGTGTGCCCCTCACATTCTAGGCCCCTATACTCTGCCCCAGTCCTGGCATGAGCTCCCAAGGGTTCCATAGCTAGTGTAAACAGCAGTCCTCCCAATGAAATCTACTCCCAGCCTAAATCTTCCCATCACCACGTATAGAAAGGACCACTCAAGGCTATCAAATGCCTTTTCAATAGTTACTATAAAGACTGCTGTTTCCGTGCAATCATATGTGTCCACTGCCGGTATTGCAAGCAATCTCCTTACGGTAAAAGCTGTATTTCTGCTAGGAATGAACTCCACCTGATCTGGGTGGATAAGTGTGGTCATATAAGGGAGAAGTCTGGTGGCGAATATCTGACTCAGCAGTTTATAATCAGTATTCAACATTGATAGAGGTGGTTAAGACCTCTTGTCATGGCCCGGCTTCCCTGGTTTCAGCAGGGGCACCATCAGGGCCTTGAGAGAGGATGCCGGTAGCATGCCCATGCGCTTTGCTGCATTATAAATCTCAACTAGTTTTGGGGCCAGGTCCTTCGCATATGTGGCATTGAACTTGACCGGAAGGCCGTAGGAGCCTGAAGTTTTGCCTCTGGCCATCAACCTTATTGCTGCCCTAACCTCTGGTATTGTGATATCACCCCCAGTGCCTCTGCCTCTTCAGGAGTCAGTGTGGGGAACTCCAAAGGTACTAGCAAGTCATCTGTTGTCAAGTAATCAAGTGCACTAGTATATAGTGTGGAGTAGTAGTTCTGAAACTCCCTCTTAGTCTGGTGTTGTTGATATAGCTTATCACCCTCATCAGGCTCAATTTGAAGTATCATGGACCCTCTCTTCGATGGGTTTGCTTGCCACGCTGGCAACATGCCGGTGCGGTCCCTTTCTGCATGTGCCTAGATCATATAATTTTATTATCAAAACATCGAAGTTGCTTTGCCTGCTCTGCCACTGCCTCTTTAGCCTCCTATCTTCCATTAACTCCGCCTGTTTCTTAGGGTGGCTTGGTCTCTGTAATTCTAGTCTACCCAGTACTCACTCAGCTTCAGAGACCTCCGTTAGTAGTGTACGCCTGACCCCACTGTAGGAAAGTAGCACCTTTCTGGCATAGTTACTCCCCACTTTTTGCCTGGTGTCAGTGTGTTTAGACTGTAGTACACTGGGATCCTGCTAACCAGGACCCCAGTGTCAGTGTCTCTCCCATAAATTTAGTTGTATGGTAACATTTACCCCCCACAATTGGCATGCCGATGCACCCATGTGAGTCCCTAATTTATGGTACTGAGGTACCCAGGGCATTAGTACACCAGGTGTCCCCATGGGCTGCAGCATGTATTATGCCACCCAGGGGGGCATGCAAACTGTCACTACAGGCCTGCCATGGCAGCTTGTGTGAAATGGTGCATGCACCTTTCACTTCAGATATGTTTACCTTATATCATGGTCACTGCACTCTGACCCTGTAAGTCACCCCTAAGGTAAGCCCTTTGGCCCAAGGGCAGGATGCATGGTTTTAAGTGTGAGGGCCCCCCTGCATGAACAGAGGTGCCCCTACACCCCCAGACTCCATTTCCTGAGCTTTGCAAATGCAGGGAAGCCATCTTGAGGTATGTAGTGGACAGTGATCAACACAAGTTGTCCAACTACATAATGGCTTCATCGAACATAGGCATGTTTGGTGTCAAACATGTTGGAATTGTGCAACTACACCAATTCCAGTGCTAGTTGCATGATGCCATGTACTCGGGGGGTTCCCTAGCGCATCCTCCAAAGTCTGCCTATTCAGTCTTGCAAGGTCTGCATGCCAGCCCTTGCTGCTGCCGACCCCAGACACTGTTCTGCTCTCCTGCTGTTGAGCCTAACTCAGGCAGGGAAAAGCAGAACAAGGGATTTCCTGTAAGATAGAGGTGTGACCACCTCTTATTTAGAAATAGGTGTCTCTGGGCTGGGTCGGGCGCCTCTGAACACCACCAGACTGCTATGAAAGGGCACATTTGGTGACCTCCTTGCTTAAACCAGTTTGCACCAGTACAGGTAGTCCCGGTTCCCGCTCTTGCATGAAATCACATCATTATTTAGTGATGCAGTAATTCCTGGTCACCTGCACATTTCAATCTGCTTAAGTGAGTTGCCCCCTAGTATATCACAGCATTGATACATCACCATGCCATGATCGGGTCATTCATCTGCTGTGGCTGGTGTGACTGCAAGCATCAGGGCATCGGAGTCCACGTGGACATCAGTACTCACTGCGGAGTCCGATGTAGAGTCCACATCCTCCATATCATCAGTGGGCTGGCTCATCCCATCATTATTTAGCATCGCTGCAACCTCCAACACCTTCTGCTGGTCACTAAAGACCTCCTCACTCAATGGGACCCCCCACAGGGGGTATAGTTCTGTCTCCTCACTCTCCGCTGACTCCTATCCCCACTGCGAGGCTGGCGGTTTGTGCCCACATGAGATTGCGTTTCAATCCATTCCCAGACCACTTGTGGCATGCCAAAGAATTGCACCCCACTGGGAGTCTCAACTCGCAGTCTGGCAGGAAACAGCATTGCATAAGTTACTGACATCTGGCAGATGCATTTCTTGGCTTCCACAAAACTCCCCCATGGCCTCCTAGCCTTCCTTGTGAAGTCTGGAAAGATCATAATCCTCCTATTCGCCAGCATGGGTTCACCTCACATCCTGGCTTGTGCTAGAATGTGGTTGCGGCCCCTGTATTGCAGAAATTTGGCCATGGCGCTGCCTCAGGTAGTGGCGGTCTCACTGGGACCTTATGGGCCTCTTCTGCTCATAGAAGGGGGGAAAGACCCTCAGGAGCTACCTCTTCTTTCAGCCATGTTTCCAGGAAAGATAGCATGTCCATCTCTTCAACCCGCTCAGGCATGCCCAGGTTATGGATATTATTTCTCCTTGAGCAATTTTCTGCGTCTTCCACTCGCGCCTTTAATGTCTGCACTTTTCCCTCCATGGTCATGGGGCTTTTGCAAGTTCATCACTTCCCCAGGGAGTTCTGTCAGCATTATTTGTAACTCTTTCCGCCAGACTGCGATGATCCGTCTTGAGAATAATAAACTTTACCCCAAGAGAGTCTGTCTTTGTTTCCCAGGCATCTTGAGTAGCTGTGATGGCCTGGAGGATGTCCTTCAGGGTAGGCCCCTCAGCTGTGTGAGAGTGGGACGTTTCATCATTGTCCTCATGTGGCAGTGCAACGTCGTCTGTAGGGTGTCCAGCTGCCACAGGTCCTTCTTTTTAACCGCCTTCCCCATCGCGAGTGTCAAAGCACCATGGTCTGTGGTGTGCAGGTGAGATACGGGTCCTCGCAGATTAATGTTACTGGCAGCTTGCAGCAGGTCACCATGCCGAAGCCTCTTAGGCAAGGCCTCTCGCTACAGGGAACCTGTGGATGCGTGGACCGATGGGCTACCCAGTCTTGGCTGTTAGTCTGTCTGTGGTGGGCTTTATTGCAGGGCACAGGTTACGTATAGTCTATGGATCCTGGTAGGGCCTAATGAGTACTCTTGATGATGCTAGGGTGAAGCAAAGTAGGACTGCACCACCACTGAGCAGTGTCAGGGGGCACAGTTTTCACAAATCGCACATATAAGTTATTGTTTGCAGGCCCCACATACCAGTGTACAGGCTTGCAAAGGGCCTTTTGACATGCACTCTCGAGGTAGCGCCACATCCCTGCTCAGTTGCTCCGCATGGGTTACCCCTCAAGGTCTGCAATCAGTCTCTCATGTCAGTCTGGCCTAGTAAGGCCCTACAGATCATGGTAGAGACTTGTCCAGGGCCTTCAGCCAAGCCAAAGCACCTTGCGTCTCTAGGTGGTGGATTTTGCTCCTGCTAGGCATAGAGGGCTGCACTGCTATGGGAGCCATACGTTTCACCGCCAGTTGTGGGCCCAAGTGATGTGGTGGCAATCACGGGGGTCCACTCCCAGGCGTTCGCCCAAGTGAATAAAGGCAGTCAGTGGTGCCGCTCAGAATTGTTCTCTGCCCTCAGGGGCCAGCCGTCACTCCGGCGTCCCCGATCACATCTCACGCGCTCATGGAGTGTTCATGTTCTTTTGAGGGAATCTCATCTTTAAACTCCCGGTGCCCAGCAAGTGGCGCAAATAAATGCTTGCGGTCAGAGTGTTTTAGCGCTGCCCCCGCCTCCAACGGCCCAGTAGCCCATGTGGCGCTCCTCAAACAGCCCACTTTTGGCTTGATCCTGCAGTTCTCTATTTGTCCTACACTCTGGCAAGGTCCCGGGTGTCTTCCCCTGGCGGCGGCTTCTCTGATGTTGATTCAGAGTTCAGGGGAGTATTCGGGTGCTCGGCTAACATCAGCCCTGTAAACCTTTGCTCTGCGTCGCTGCCATTCTTGGCCACACTCGGCCAGGCCAAACTGCCTCAGCTATTTTGGGTCCCTGTTTGCTGGAGCCTCTGCAACCAAGAGGTTTGGGACCATCAATGAGCAATAATAGTTGGGGACCCTCCAGCCCCCCTGCTCACTCAGAAGGGACATGGATAGGGGAATCACCCACCCTCCTTGATTCTCAGGTTTAAGGTATGATGCTGTACGTCAGTCCAGCTTTCCTGACAGAATGGCATTTTATATACATGCTGAAAATATTCAATCGTTTGTGTATGCTAACATAGTTAAACACTTTCCCCTCTAAAATCAGAGAAAGACCAATACACTGTTTCAAGTATGCAGACACCACTGTGCTGATAGGTAGCAGCAGGTCGGCCACCAAAGGCAATTGTAAGCTTGGGAATTCTATTGTGGTATTAAAAATCAAAAGCAGTTATGACAGATGCTAAAATACTAATATTTGGACCTAGATGAGTTGGGATGTGTTAGAAATGGGGTCTCTAGTTGGCAGTCGGTTTGCACCATGTCCAAGTATGGACCCTCACTCTAGTCAGGATAAGGGAGATACCTGCTCAGATAACCCCTGCTCACCCCCTTGATAGCTTTGCACGAGCACTCACGCTCATCTTAGAAGTAATGTGTAAAGCACTTGCACATAACACACAGTAACACAGTGAAAACACTACAAAAGGACACTACATCAGTTTTAGAGAAATAGCCAATATTTATCTGTGTAAAACAAGACCAAAACACAAAAAATCTAACATACAATAATAAAGATATGAATTTTGAAAGCATTAACTTAAAAATATAGTTCCTTGAAGTCAATAGCTCCACCTGGGGCTACCACTGGATCGTGATCAACAAAACCAACAGCTGGCTGGCCAGCTACGGTGTAGGAAAGTCACGCAAACAGTACCTTTGGATTTGTAGGGCATTGTGATCCACGCAGTGAGCTCCGGAGAGTGGTGTCGCTGGTTTTGCGGTGTCGGTTCTGGAGTCGGTGGGGGGGGTCATCGGGCCCTTGAAGTCACACGTGTTGAGTATCGAACTCCGAGCTCATGCAGGCAGCGGCTCGGTGATGGCATCCAGCGGCGTCGGTGAGACCAGGGCTGTGGTGTGAAGCAGGACGGTGCGATATGCGGTGTCACCAGGTCACGGTGCAGGCAGCGGCAGCAGCGTTGCTGAAGCTCTGTCGTCGGTTGGCCCAAGTCGGCGGTGTGGCACAGGACAGGCGCCATGCGACGTCCAGGGGTCACGTTGCAGACAGGGATGTCTGTTGACGACACTGGAGTCGATGGTGCTGGCGTCGGTAGACCGGGGCTGCAGTGCAGAACGAGACGATGCTTCGTGCTCCTCGTGAGCGGTGTCCACAGGCCACGGTGCAGGCAGCAGCACTGGTGTCAGCAGGAACGTCGGCGTCGGCGATGCCCAGGCTGCGGTGTGAGCAAGGCGATGCTAGAGTGCGGGCCCACGGGTCACGATGCAAACTGCGGCTCTGTGAAGTCGTCCGATGATGTCGTCGTTGAATCCAGGGTTGCGGTAGGGGGTGCCTTACATGTATTAAAGGGAAGGTTTCGGCCTGGCAGGTAGGTGCATTTGCTAGGTCGAATTGGAAGTTTAAAACTGCACACACAGACACTGCAGTGGCAGATCTGAGACATGTTCACATGACTACTTTTGTGGGTGGCACAATCAGTGCAGCAGGCCCACTAGTAGTATTTGATTTACAAGCCCTGGGCGCCTCTAGTGCACTTTACTAGGGACTTACTAGTAAATCAGATTTGACAAGGATGGATAAACCAATCAACAATACAATTTACACAGAGAGCATATGCACTTTAGCCCTGGTTAGTAGTGGTAAAGTGCCCTGAGTCCTAAAGCCAACAAAAACTGGTCAGAAAAAATAGGAGGAAGGAGGCAAACATTTCAGAGATGACCCTGCAAAAAGGGCCACTTCCAACCGGATTTAATCCTAAAAGAGAACAAATTGGAAATGTTTTCCAGTTAGAAGTAATTGAGTGTGGAGGTTTCTCAAATAGTGAGCATCACATACTTGCCAAATTCTACCAAGTAGTGGCCATTATGGTAGAATTCCGACAGTTTAATAAACAAAATTGAGAGGCACTTAGAAAGGCTTATAAGGGTAAGACATCCACTTAACTATGCAATATGCGTTTCATAAAATAATAAATGAATGAATCAATATCACTCTTAACCTGAAATCCATTCACTGTCATTCCCTCAAGACAAGATTAAAACTTAAAACAGCATGCCTATCTAATCTCCTGTATACTCTTCTCTGAAACTGAAAACAGTTTGGGGTGACTGCGAATTATTTGAAGCAAGGAATCACTTCTCAGAGACTACTGCCTTCAGAAAACAAACAACCATATTGCAGTCTGTTTTTTACAATGTGAGCCACATAATTGGAACTCTTCCTTCCAGATTTAAATCAGTCATTATCTTCTGACTCTTTTAGAAAGACCTGAGGCATTGCTGTTCCAGACTCAATTAAACTGAAAAACTTACGCTACTTACACCGAGAATTATTTTCCCTTTCTTCCTCTCTAGCTTGACTATTCTGTTTGCAGGTCATAGCAAGATGTCCATAAGGCATCTTCTTCACAACCCTGCAGTCCATCCCTTCTTCAACCTTCTTAGGCATAGCAGACCATGTGGTATTTTAGATGCAGAGTTTTTTAGGCTAACTTCCGAGGTCCTGTAAGCAGAGATCAACACAATTTATGAAGAGCTGGATCAAGCCACCCAGCACAGGATAAGGCACTAGACGAGACTCGAAGATCACAGTGTAACATAGATTTAAGTGATTGTGGAATTGCTGAGGGAAGACCATAGCACAGGATCGAGATTTGGACTGGAGCTGTAGAGCATCTTATGGGGGTGGAGTGTTCAGTGCGATAGCCCAACTGTGATATGTTTCGCAGGGAGAATCCCTGAGCTGTTGCTAATGTATGTGAGTGAAATACATAGCATTCCCCCTGGTTCGGGGGACAGCAGTCACACTCTGGATAAATCTGAGTGCAATGGGGAATGACGGCAGTCCTTATGCGGCCTACCTAGTCAGCTCCCTTGTATTGGAAAATGGAGAAAGTGAGACACTTGTATAATAATATAAACCGACTGTCCTGATTGTGCGTAATACTGAAGACTACTCACCATCATCCACTGTCCCTTAAAAAACATAGGAAGAAGTGTTAAGGGAGAATTTTCTCAGCCCCGTGTCACCATGGTGGATTTTGTCTTACTGCAGATCAGAACGTTCCAGCAATGCGGCAATAAGTGCTTACTGGTTGCGTACAAAGATCCCTAAAAAGGTCTGTTCACAGGAGGCATGGCTTTAGTAAAACTGGAGTCAGTGGACTGAAGTGATAGTAATCTGTTTGCAAATGTATGCAAGAAAGACTTCTGATTTGAGGAGCAGTGGATTCTCCCCCAAACCCCACCCCCCAACATGTCCATGAGACACTGACAAGGAAAAACTATTGAGAATCAAAAGTAAGCTCAGGTTTAGGCACCATAAAATGATTTAACTAATGTTTTGAACTTGCTAGCAAGCTAAAGGTGTTCTACCAGTATGAATCACTCCTTATCCAGGAAGAAGCACTTGGGGCCAGATGTACGAAAGGATTTTACCCATTCTGTGTCTATGGGAAAAAGCTTTCGTACATATGGCCCTTAACGTCTTCCTAGGTGAAGAGAAGTTGAGATAGCTGTAAATATAGTGGCGTTTTGGAAAATTGTGGTTTACATGTTCATCGCAGTGCTTTGGTGCCCTTGATCTCATGAACCTTTGAAGTCCTATTTTACAAGAGAGGAGTATTTTCCACTTTGGGTGGAGTGTGATGTCAGAAAATGTTTATAAACCGGTAGTTCTGGGTAGGTTTCCCCCATTCCCCTTTCTCTTGATGGACATTATTTGGACGGCAGCGTTCGTTGTTGGATCCGGACAACTGTATTTTTTTTTTTTTATATTGCTAAACTTATTCACAGTGATGTATTTCAATCTTGTATTTAATGTTATGGAGGTCAATGTGATTACTATTACTGTTTAACCTGTGTTGCCAATCAAAATGATTGAAACCGAAATGTGTGTACAGCCAGTAAAACACAGAAATGTATGAGGGAATATTTGATGTGGTCTAGGGTTTCAAGGAGTGGGTGTCAGTTCTGCTAAGGTTGAGGCTATAACCTTGTATCACAATATACATTGTCATAAAAAGCTCAGCTAGAAATGACTCGGTGCCTTAATCTATCACCTTGGCCCAAGCCCATATTGTTATTGTTTTGTCCAATTGTGTTACTTATTCGGATATGTTGAGCCCACTGTTGAGTTTCTCAGACATAACAAGAGTTACACACTCTATATTATTTCTATTTACCATGTATGAACAATCTGTGCATGGTGCCCTATAGCACTGTTGAAACACATCCTAAACAGATGCGGATCTAAATGTGGGAAATGCATTGGAGGGTTTGGTCATGCTCTTTGTGCATTAATAGGAGGAATGTAGAACAAGTAGTGTTAGGAAATAAACAAATATGGCAAAGTTTAATTGAGGGAGCGCTGGAAAATGTGATCTCACATGGATTTTAAAATGGATTTTATTTCAGTTTTCGAATTAAGTTGTATAATATATTGGAATATTATGGTGTTTTTATTTGGTAGTGTGAAAGCATAATATTGAAACTCGATATAGTGTTGTGGCGTGAGTTGGCATTTGCTGGGGCACTGATAGGCAATTTGTTAAAATATAGTTACTCTCTGGCTTAAAATTGTGCATATTGTCCCACAAAGGTGCTTTTAATAGTGATTGTGGGCAAAGGTAAGTGGGAAGTTAGGCATTATTATAAGGGATGGAGACTCCCCTAATGATTGGATGAGGATTTGTATATCATAGTATGTAGTGCTCTGGTTATGTTTTTCAAAGTTGGGGCCCGTTTTGAGCATCCCACAAGCCAATAAATGTGAATTTCGACTAATGTATTTTGGCACATAAGTTTCAAAATCCAAAACTTTTACATAATTGCTTCAGTGTACTCCTTTCGGTGGAGTTGTTTTATATATCGAAAAACATCAGTTGATTTCACCTGGTGTTGACATGGGACCAACAGTAGCTACAACATAAAAATTTAAAAAGCTTGGATATTCATTAATTAAGGTAAGGATGTAATCTTAAATCGCAGCCCTACAAAACATGGTATGGCGAAAGAATATGTGTGGAGTCACAAGAGTCGGTGTACTGAGAGATGGCATCATATGGAGGGAGCACTGTTAAAAACAGCCAGGCAATATTCTTTCAGTACATAAGTATTGCCACTCTTCCCCAATGGAATTGCAAATTAGGTGGTTCCCACCTTCCTCTAGCCTTGCCCAGGAGATGGAGTGTGCTGTGTTGGGCATCGCCCCAAATTCAGTCTTTCCTTGTTGTGCCCAAATGTCAAAGAGGATTTTATTGGGTCCCTTCCCCGCAGTTCATTTTCTCCATCTGCCTTGCCCAAGGGTTGATGAAAGTAATGCTGACTGAACGAAAAGCCACCGGATTTGGAAAGTGCATGTAGTTGGGCCACATTCAGTGTGTTGTGTTGTGCCCAGCCTTCCAGCCTGCACAGGGAGGCAACATTTGTGGTATTCAACACTTGTCTAACGGCTGGGGTGGGAATCTATCACAACACGTGCATCTTCGCCTGGCCTTGTTCGTGGTCCTGGAAGTCTCTTGTTGCCATGCCTGCCCGTCCACCTCAAACGACGGCTGGATGCCACTCTGGTGCAATGTTTAGTGTAGTAAGCATGACTCCTGGACAGCAGGAAGCTTCCCTAATCACCTCTTCCTACAAAGGATGTGGGACAAGAAGGACCAGAACATGTACAGGTGCCCCTCTGTGTCATCTAATCTTCGAATCGAATACAGGGCATTTTCAGCTGCTTTCGTCAGCAAACGTGTCCCGCTCATGCAGGGCACGGATGGCGTCACAGTCTCTGTAGGGCAAACAATTGGATTTTTAAAGAAAAAAGAGGGTCCCCCTCAATATACAAGTACCACTCATGACCTTTAGACTTGAAAAACAAATAAAAGCAGTTGGTCGGTGGGGCTTGCTCTCCCAGGGGAGCATTAGAAATAAGAAAAAAAAGTTACGTTTATAACATTTAAAAGATAAAGGTTCATTCAGGAGAACTCGAGGGTTGTAGTTCCACATTGTATTTTACCTGCATGTTGACAGGAAGTAGCCAGGTGTAAAAATAATTATACGATACCAGAAAACTTTGAAAGCTACACAAAGCCCTGTGGCACCATACATTAGGAAACACCGGAGGCAGAACAATTGGGGTGCCACTCGAGTAACCCAAGAATCTATGCCAAAAAGAGGATTACTGATGCATTAAACACTGCCTGCTCCCACCTGGCTTTAGAAATTATGACGAATTGTATAATGTGAATGAGTATGTGTTTAAAACGCAAAAATATCGACGATGGTACCTTCTGAAAACACAAATATTGTTCTTGTTTAAACCTAAATATCCCAATATATTCTATGTCTAAATAACCCATCGAATCATGCTGTATTCTTGGCATTCACCTCATGCCTAAAAGTGTTTAAAATGTGAATACTGATAAAACTGCTCCCAATACATACATTTACTCCTCTACCATCCAGCCTGCCCATTCTTCTCATTCAAACACACTACTTAAACATCCGCCATTTTCATTTTCACTCATCTGTCCATCTACCTCCCAATGGACTTAATCAGCCTCCAACCTACCCATCCATCCACCGACTTCCTTTCCACCCAACCACCTATTTACGCATGCATTCACTCCTCCAGCCACTAGCTGATGAATCCGTTCACACCCATCTTTATACTCGCCCACTCTCCCCCTCGCTGCCTCCACTTGTTTCTGTGCCTGGTTCTTTAAAAATGCAAGCTAATTGTACCTCAGTCAATTGCCATAAAATGTTTGGCTACCTCTCTTTGCTTCCCATTCTTGCGCCACATTTTTAAGGTCTAAAGTGTCCTTCATTTGTTACCTTGCTCAATACATTCATTTTTCGGCACTTAAAAGTCTAATTTCCTTGGTTCAGAGATGTGAATCATAGTTTTCCGAACTAGTAACTTTAGTTGTTGAGTCAATATGCACAGTTTTTGATTGAAGGTTAAGAGTTGGTGTAAATTAAACACTTTTCAATTGAGCAACAAAATCAAGAATACTCTTAAAATGGAGGGTGGTTTACTTTACGCAAAGACTGCAAATGTCTTAAGAGCCGAACATGTATGCGCTTTCAGTGAGGACTACAGCTCATTTGTACTACCCATTTATTTCCACCACACCCACAAGTTACTTATTAGTGAGCGCAACACTCAAGTTGTGTCTTCAAGTTCAGACACAGTTTGCCAGAGGTGTTCTTGAATATACTCCAGAAGTACCCTCACAAAACTAAAAAAGGAACTACTGAACTAGACGTAATGCCCTAGAAATGTCCTAAAGTTTGGGATACAATATTCCAGAAGAGGTCTCAGTAAGAAGGAGCAGTACTCCAATGGAGGTATTACATGTGTTTTTCCTATTTTTGTACACACACTGCACCTCGTCCCAGCACTCCTGATGTAGCTCCAGACCCTTTTCTGTCTGTTCTGCGATACCCATCAGACAGTCATACATTTGTGCATGTGCGGTGCCTAGTGTTGTGCCTTAATTTGCATGTGCCCTAGGCGAATGAAGGAATGCCAATGACCATACACCGTATAAAGGGTAGACCAGTGGCATACATGCTCTCTGGAGGTATCCTAACTGTTGGGCACCTATGAAGGGTTGCAGACTTAGGGCCAGATGTACCAAAGGATTTTACCCATTCTGTGTCTATGGGAAAAAGCTTTCGTACATATGGCCCTTAGTGTGCATTAAAGATGTTGTGGGGTTTCTAGGGAAAATCCAGAGTTCCACTGACGTGACCTGCTCCTACAGACACAATACTCCAGTTAGGTCCTTAACTGTACGGCACTAAACCGCAAAGGTAGCCTTCAGAACCTGACACAATATATCACATATGGCCTCTAAAACCTACAAATACTAGCAGTTCTCCAGGTGAGTCTCATGTGAACCTTTCAGCAATGGACACAGTCCTCTGGTTGTGGTGTAACACACTAGTCTTTATTTTTTCTAAGGGTTGTATTATCTTTACTTCTGCTTATCAGTATTCCTTTATCTCTGCTCGCAGCCTTGTCATGTTGTTTACCCAATTTGTAGTCATCCATTTTGAAATCACAGAGATGCTCAAGGCAAGCGTTTACTGTTACTGTTACTGTTGTATGTGTAAAATAATGTTACGCTGCTGTTATCTCTGTATGTCTGGATGGGTGTGCGCTATGTGCATGCACCCAGCACTACTGTGTGGTGTGTGTATGTACATGTTCCACCCATACTGTAGGACCGGACCTGTCCTCACAGTGTTAGTAAATTCTGACAAACACCACCTTTTTGAGGGCCAGTGCTTTACGGTGGCCGTTACTGTCTTTAGGGGCTTTCGAGTGAATGTATCAGTAAACAAAAAGGTTTGATCTACATTACAACCTACCCCCAGTATCAATGCACACGTGGAGTTAGGATGATAAATACACGCTCCATTAAGACAAATGGTCGGTCGTAATAAATATGTTGGGTTAGGGGGCGGAAGGGAGAAGAGAGTAAAAAAACGATCGGTTTCTGTAATGCTTGGAGCTAAAGTTACTTAACGTATCTTCCAGCTGAGGAAATGAGAAACACCTCAACTCCAGGAAGGCCAGGACAGAGGGCGCGCGAGTCATTTGATGCCCGAAATGTGCTCAAGGTAAGTTTGCAACTATGGAACTAGTGTTCTGAAAAGGGAAGCGCCTAACTGTCCACTATCTTCTGTCATTTGAAATGTGCTTTACGTGAATAGAAATGAAGAAGTGCATCTTGCAGTTTTGCGATCGTGCAAGACTCCCTTTGATACAACCAAGAATACGCTGACATTACTCTCACTTTCTTCTGTGCTTCGTCTTTTTTTCGAGGGCCAGAGCATGAAGTACAGTCGTTTTTTAAATTGAGAAAAAAAATATCACAAAGTTGTGTGCATAACATAGCGGTTCAAGCATTACTTTTTCCCTTCTCTTTTGTAATTAAATTCTATAAATAAGTACTATGATTTGCACCTCCATTACAAATACTAGCATTAAAGATGTATTTACCCTGATAAGTACAACAGTTGAAGGAGAAAGTATATTGCCCCACTTTGGGGCCCGGTTTTTAAAGTGCAATGCTTTACAAAAGAGTACAGACCTGTTTTATTAAGGCCTGCTCACATAACATCCCAACTCAACCACAGAGAAACTGACCTCAGCCAGTCAGCATCAAACAGTAGTCAAGACATCGCCAGCCCGCAGTCGAAGAAAGCAAGGAAAGGAAAAACAGGAAACTGTCCGTCACCAAATACGCGCCCAGGATATGGAAGTACATCTCCATCTCATCCATATTCAGGAGATTCTGTGCATCTCCCTGATCCTGATTGCGCTAAATCGGCTTCCCATAGGGACTAGAAGCTTTTTTAAGCTTGTCCTTGTCTACATGGAGGAAAACCTAACTTCCTGACACACACAGTAATCATCTCAGGAGGTCTCAGAGCTTTAAGATTACAAATTCCCTCTAACTTGAAAGCCCTCTTTAAAAAAAAAATACAAAACTCACAATATTAGAGCATATGCAATTGAAGTCTTATTTTTGCAGCATCTCTCTTGACCATGACCAGTACCTATTTAGTTTGGGGCATTGCTTTGATTTCTTGGACCTCTATGGCAGACTCCATAGAGATCGCCCTTATATCCCCAGCTGACCATGGATCTCTTACCCTGTACTGCACTTTTCTTTGCCACTGGTTAATCTTGAGTTGCTTCGTGCACTTTGATGATATAGTTTGTAACCAGTACGTGAATAAAGCCTTCTGCTGCCTGACGGGTCTGGTTAGCGCTTCGGAGGGCTGTCAACCAATAAACCAATAAACATTAGAACAACCTCTACACCCATGGAAAACTCATCCTTCAAAGGGAACTACCACACTCGCATTATTCACATTACAAACACTATGCTTGTCAATCTTCCTCTAAACAATCTAATTTGTATCCTGTGGCGGACTTCCTTGTGCAGTGCTCCATTAGTATTCAGGCGTGTGCTATACAATACCCCTACATGTATCCATGCATATTTCATTAAAGCTTCCCGTCACTCTCTTTTCATTGGATGTAAATGTAACCTGCATTAGCCACATTGTAGAAATTATATAATGGTGCATATGCTTACAGAGGCCCAAAGCACACTGATTAGCATCTGATTGCTCTGCGCCTTTTCAGAATACATGGTCTATAGGATGTTGGCTGTAGTTTGACCTATATTGGAGGTGTTGGGTGAGGAGTGCAAGGTTCGATGATATGTTTCAAAACATAGTGCAACGAATCGGTATCAGAACATGAGCATGAGACATATTGCAGAGTGTGAGAAAAGAAATGGCTGTGCATGTGACTTACTTTGTTAAAGCATATATAACCCTTTGTTTACAAGCTTATGTGTTTTAAATTCTTGACTTGTCAGGGGCCTCAGCAGTAATGGTGAACACTGTATGACTTTTGCGAATGCCTGCATTTGAATTTTTGTCAATTCTATTATAATTAAAGTTATTATATATTAAATAGTACACAGGCTACATTTGCATACCTCCCCACCCCCCAACAAAACAGTTCTTGGTTTGCATTTTTTCAGTTTCTAAAAGTAGGAGGTATGGCAAAATCCTGTGCATTTGCAACAAATCCAAAATAAAATGGTAGAAAAAGAAAGTGGAGCTTAAGGGACCATCCACTAAAAAAACTCCATACATTTCTGTTTTGAAGAATCAGTAATTTGTGCAGATTGTTACTAATTTCTCACCCATGATTCCTATGGAAATATTGAAAATAATCTTACATTTATTATGAGGAAATGTTTGCATCTCTGTGACTTAAATGTGTTTCCTTTACCAATATGTACTTCTGATTCCTGTTATTCTTGCGCAGTTTTGAGAATTCACAATCTTCATTTTTTTTTAAATGACAGCTATGTACCTGCATGCAATATTATATATAAAGGCATCTGGAAAACAATAAAAATAATTGTATAACTGAATATCCTACGACACAATCATGAACTCCCACATTGCACTTTATCAAAACTGCAGTCCGCATGTATAAGATTTTACAAAATGTTGCTATTATATCATGTGATATTCGTTGTATGTTGTATATCTTCACTCAGTTTGAAAAACCTCTAGGTTAAGTAATTGTTTTTCTTAATTTTTACTCCTGAGCATAAAAAAGGATGAGTTGAGACTTAAATGTCTGTCCTTGGGGCTCTCAAAGCATGTACCTCTCTGTGGTGGAGGCTGTCTGACCCCCTTTTATTGTTGATATGATTGTGTGATCACTAGAGATAGTTGTCCAGTGGGATCTTGGGGAGAATATAAAGGATGAGAATCTGAACATTTACTGTTTAGAACAATTTTTTTTATTTTTTAAAGTGAATTGAGACAATAAAAATACCAGCACATGCACTAATTGAAGTGTTGCTGATGGTCTGAAAAAAGGAAATTAGCAAAGCAATCAGTGTTGAAAGGGTGCCATAATACCAAGGACAGTGTCCAATAGAGATGGTGAACATTAGTCCGGGCAGTAACGTGTTAAAATTAAGAAACGTTCCAAGGGTTAAGTCACCTGATGTCCACATGGAGCCTGTTAGTCATGGTATCATTGATGTAGTTCTCCCCTAATGTTTTGCCTTCAACCCTCCTGTTTCGCTGATTTTATTTTTTCTGGCTTTAGGACTCTACACACTGAACCAATGCTAACCAGGGCAAAAATGCTTGTGCTGTCTCCTTAAAACATGGTAGAAGTGGTTTAGATCCAATTAGCCTATTTAATTTACTTGTTAAACCCTTAGTAAAGTGGTACGGTGTGCCGAGGGCCTCTAAATTAAATCATACTAGTGGGCCTGCATCACTGATCTGCCACCCATTGAAGAAGTCCTTTAAACATGTCTGAGGCGTGCCATTGCAACCTGTGTGTGCAGTTTTAAATTGCCATGTCGACTGCGCAAAGTGAACCTTTTGCCAGTCCAAAACCTTTTTTTTGGTTACATATGTTTCCCTAGGGTAGGCCCTGAACAGCACAGAGGGCAGGGTGAAAGTGTTTTAAAAAAAGGACGTGTACCTTTAAGATTTTTTTGCCCTAGTAGTAAAAAACTCTTAAATTCGTATTTCTCTACTGCAAAGGCTACCTCTCCCATAGGATAACATTGGTGTTACCTTATTACATTTAATGAGCAGTAACTTCCAATTGGGGACAGGTAGACAGCTTGAGTTTGGTGTCTAAAGAATTGTAAATAAAATACCTCTTTAATGGTAAAAACATATTTGTAGTCCCAATTATGAAAATGCCACTCTGGGAAAGTTGGTATTTTCTTCCACTAACCATTTGGTGCCTGCAACCTGTTCCTTGGTCACATGACTAGATGCATCTGGTGGTTGGTATTTGCGTGTTGTTCCCAGACAGTGAGACTGAGGGAAAATCGATGTTGGCAGGATAGGACACTCTGAGTATCATGAGGTCATCTTCCCAGCCAATGTCCTCCAGCTCACCCATAAGCAATGCAGTTTCTCTTCAGGTTAACCAGTCAGGAGTGACAGTTGTCACATTTCTATAAGTTTCAGAGGTTGCAAATCCCCCCACCGCCAACCCAAGCAGTTTATGCAGCAACACTATATCTTCAAAACCAACAAAGTTGCTCAGGTGCTTCTTAGCCTTCTGCTTGATACAAAAGCATGTTAGAACAGCAGATACACAAAGACCTCCCGTCATATAATTCAAATTCCGACCTTAATTGACTAGATGATTCCATGGAGACCAACATGGTTAGGTCTTCCAAGGTGAAGATGTAAATCAGATCCCATTGTCTGAAATGTCCTCATCAACTCTTGTAGCATTTCACCAGCCTATTGTGGGGGCTCATCTTTATGAGTCTACACTTCTTTCTGGTGATAGTCTGGCTGCTTCCTGTACTTGTAGGCTGCAGTAGTGTTGATGCATTCATTCATTTAGGAAAAATATTTTCAGAATTTGGATAGTGACTTTGCTTTGCAGCCACCCTGAAGGAGCATTTATAGAGATGAAAGGAAAGAAGTGGAATTGTGTTCCAGTGGACAGTGCAGAATAAGTAAATGCAATGGTCATCCTACACCCTTTGTTAACATCCTTCCAGTAGCTTAATTTAAATAAAATCACAGTGAATCATCATTTTTATGTGGAAAATCTTGATCCTTTGATCATTTTACTTTTTGCCCATGTTGCAAGGAATTGATTAAATGCACGGACAACGTTGTGCATTGGAAACAAATAATAGCTTTATTCCATCAGGGTATAAGTTAAAAACATATCTATCCTAATAATTTGAGAATGTTTACTCTGGCTGGGGTGATGCTATACGCAGCTCCTAATGGTTCAAAACCTCAAGATTTAACATAGGAATCAAAAGCAGTTTTTACTTCATCATAAGGTGTTCTTCAGTGACAGCCTAAACCGACATCGTAGTATGAGATCTTGTCTGTGTATGACCGCTAGGACATTTTGAATGAAATAATCCACTGAAATAATGTATCCCATTTTAGCACAACAAGCCACTGTGATTCTATAACCAATAATTACTGTGCACCCCACAAAACATATGTTTGAAGGGGACAAGCATCCCAAAAAGTGAACGCTCAAATAAAGTAATTTTACCTGTAACAGCTACCATTGCAGTTCCATGATGAGTACTGCACATACATGAAGGTTTTCTGCAAGGGATTACTTCGCTTCAATTATTTCAAATCCTGCAAGACATCTCCAAAATGCAATTACAAACTACCTCATACTTAGTCACGATTCTTCATACAACCTGTCCTGTCAGCAACGTTGTGTCAATTTGGATAGAAACAGCTGTTAACCTTTTATTATCAGGAGAGGTCTTGATGCCATTGGTAACTTCCTGAGTGGGGAGTCAAATGCAGAATCCCACCTTACTGCTTTAGTGGGAGTAAGACTCTGCTCCCTGGCTGTCCATGCACACTTACAGTTTAGCCTCCTAAATTAGCTCATTCAAGAAAATGATACTGTTTAACCCCTTCTAAATTGAGGGTGGCTTTACAATTATTTTCTGGAACATTATTGACATTCTTTCTAAAATCGAAGATTTCTATTATATCACATGAATTTACATCAACTGATCACATTTGTTGTTTCCCAAAATCATGGCATCTTACCTAAAGTTTGTGAAGTGTGCTGTATACATAGCACAGCCTATTTCTCATTTTCCCATTTTGACTGACTTTGTTTTAATCTGCAGGAGAACCATTTAACATGTTGTTTCACAAATGCTGTACATTTCGATATGTTGCTTACCAGCAGCATCATAGACTTTATTAGTTGGTAGAAGTACACCCACGTGACTACTCCCTTTAGCCTTGGTGGCTACCTCCCTGTGACGAGGAAGTACATCTATATTGCAGCATCAATTCATAGTACTAGGGTACTGGCATTTTTACCTGCACCTGAACAGGGAGACCGTATACTGGCCCTGTACTGTTTAATATATCATGAGTTGTCCCCCCCCGTTGTATGTGAAGTGTATGGGCTACCAATGGTTTGGTCTCTTCGCCCTGGATTTATACTGCCCTGAAGTGTGTAGAATACTCCATAGTGTGTAGTGGTGGCAGAGCTGTTGTCCTCCCTTCCGCCTGAGCAGCTCTTTCCTTTCCTTCTATAGATTGCATTGTAAAACTAAGTGCATGTACATGGTGTTCACTTCTCATCCACTAAGTGGAGAAAGGTGCATCCTTCTTGCTCAGTAAGTCCGTTCCAGCAGGTGAGCCTGTGACCCAAGAAGAGCAACACTTGAAGGGTGACTGCACCCAAGAGCATGGCCAAAGGTGAGAACCTTATGGTTATGGGTTGACCCCCTGCATCATTTGTTCTGTTCTACATGGAAGGAAAGATTCCAGCAGCAGGACCTGATTCCGCAGAGGTTGCATGGATCCTAATGCCACATAAATAGAGGTGGGCAGAACTTGCAGAGTTTCACTTTGCTGAATTCAGCAGAGTTACAGAAAAATTCTGTGAGATTCCATAGAATTCTGGCAATGGTTGGATAATATGCAGCTCGTGCTGCTTGCTCTGCAATTTAATGCTGGCAGCGCGAGCAACGCTGAAAATCAGCAGGAACTGCTTCATGTGTTGCACAAGAGTGTGAGACCATTCAAGTTGATGTTGCTTCTGTTCGAGTAGAAAATATACTTGAGCAGCAGCAAATCCACTCAAATGCAGTCCTCTGACCGTGACCGCTTGCAAATGCTGTCGACAGCCCACATTAGAAAATCACGCTAGGGGACGCCAAATCTTGCTCATATAATCTGGAGCCTTGCTGGAGAAAAATTCCACCATGTGCCGAATGGCAGTATTTGGGCAGAACTTTGCGTTAAAGAGTAACCCAGAGTGACCAAAATTCTGTCAATTCCGTGGACAGAACTGACTATTTCACCCACTGGTACAAATAAACAGAGTGAGTGCTCGCCTGTGGCAGGGTGCTGCGGACCTGCAGCACACAACAAAGAAAAAAGGCGCATTAACATGATCGGGCCAACTTTAAATTTAAGTGGTCACTTGGTAGAGAGTTCAGTTGCCACAGTACTGGACATGTGAAGACCCCTTTGCCTTATTCAGTGTTCACCTTATACTTTAAGATGTACAGCACACCTGTGTAGAGGAAGGCTGAGACTAGGGTCATAATCTTTGGTAACCTTCCTTGAATAAGTATGAAATATACCCCACGACAAAAGATAAGACTTTTTGCTGAAGGAAGCCTTAAGTAAGGGGATTGATTATACTGCCTGGTGAGTGAAAACCCACTTGCTCAGACTAGGTAAGGTCGCAGCTATTGAGAGCGGAGCCGCCTGCAGATCATATGCTTGAACCTGCTGCTACATCTGCTTTCCCCCAAGCATCTGAAGGCCCACATGGCTTTTTCTGCCACTGCATCTGTGTTCCCTGGACCGGCTCACGAAGCGAGCGAAAGTCTGTGTGACTTGTGCCCATTGCTGCTTCTCATTTCCCTAAGCAGCTGGATTCGAGCATGAAGGCTGGTGTGTCTTGTATCGCTGGTGTCCCGTTGAAGAAGAACTGAGGCCCAATCGCTGGTGTCCCGTTGAAGAACTGAGGCCCACATACCTCTCTGACCAACGCTCTGTGACTGCTTAAACCTATGCTTTTAGATTCTTAGATTAAGGGCTGAGGATTTATGACATACTTCTTGAAATTTCTAAGCATGTTCTACCCTCAAACCACCATCCAAGACCTCACTACTCCCTAAAAATGAAAGCTTAAATAAGAGATACTTGGCATTTCGGTTAGATCACAGTAGGTGTATTTCAAAGGTTTCCAGCAGTAGTTGTCACGATTGCCTACTTTTTTTGCAGTTTTATATAGCGCAAACTCGACCCGAAAGTATTGGAGCACTTTATATGAGCACCAGTTACGTTACACAAGGACATATTTATTTTTGGGTGGCACAGGGAGAGTAAGTGATTTGCCCAGAATCACAGGATGCTGAGCAGATACCGAGGCTCGAACCTGGTTGACCAGCTCCAAAGTCAGCAGATTAGGCCATTACACTAGTTACAAAACCTCTGAAACCACCACTGCCCATTATTCTTGGCAGCTATCAAAGGCAGTGACTTGCCCTGTGCGGTGATGTGCCCATGGCATGGTAATGAATCATGACGCCTCATGAGTGCGTGCCCCCCTGCTGCTCACTAGTCTTGCCTGGTTTCATGAACATTAATGAATTATGCCGGCCGTCATTGTTTTGACTGCTCACACAGGCTGGCAAAGTGACCAAGCACGTAAGAGCACGATCTCAAATTTAGCAACCACAATGAAATAACATATAAAACAAGCATTTGCAATGCAACGGGTCTCACATTTGCTCGAGTTAGAGGTTTAGCGTTGTAAACTCCTAACCAGACTTTTCTTGCCACATAAATTGAAAGAAAAAAACAAGCGTGATTGCACTGAAATTGAAAAACAAAAAAACAAGCGCATTCGCGCTGCGTGGAAAATAAAAAGATAAAGTATTGCAGAAACCAGGCTGAAAACTTGGAGCCTAGTATGTTTTCAGTAGTTGACATGGGCGTGACATGGGCTTGGTTAAAAGCCCCAAGAGATATTACAACAGAGACGCTGGACCCTAAAAACAGTAATGCTGGCCTACACTGACCCACAACGCAACTTCCTACCTGCCTGTCCGTCCTCGCTCAAGCCGTAAAACTTGTGTGATTTACCGTATAATTGTATTTGATCCATGAGCTAGACTTCCGGCAGCATGAAACGCTGGTTTATCCAGTGATGTTTCTGCGAATGCGCTGCGTTTAATTTTCCGCTACGTGGCTGCGTCTTTGTGTGTGAAAACGTCGCATAGTACATGTGCTGTGCGTCAGTGTGTGAAAACAGCCTGCTTAACCACAGACGGATAATTTCGCATTTTAGTGGAGGACAACGTGGAGTTTCAAGACTCCTCTCTCTAAGGCCGCCTTCTAGCGACAGCTGCTGTCTTTGACAGTGCCCCTTTTACTGCTGCACTGAGATCCGGAGGACTGTTTGTTTGTGTTTGATTGACTCTTCTGTTGTATGACGCGAACTCAGTATGCTACAGTAATGTTTCTCTCCCTCCCTTCAGGCCCAGGCCAGCTTCCCAAGCAGCATTGTTCCCATTCATATTTTAATTAGACGGGATGGAGTTCAGAATTGGAAATTAAGTTATGGGAATATACACCAGCGCTGCAATTAAAAATTGTGTGGGTGAATAAGCAAACATAATGTATTCTGGGAGTTGTATTCAGGACCATCGCGGTATTTGGGGACAAAAGCTTCCCCATACAATTATGAGGCAATGGAAAGTGTCTGCGCCATTTAACAGTTTCTCAAAATAAGAAGCACAATGAAAATTAAGCACCGGCGGCCCTGTTTTGGAGGTAGCTATGCAGGGAACTTTAATGCATATTTAATCGGCCCCCCTCCCAAAATTGTACCAGCCATGTAAGCATTTGGCGATTTCCCAAGGTCTGTTAATAATGTAATGGAAACAATTCTGAATAAAAGCACACTGCGTTTCGAAAATAATTACATTTTCAAACGTCCTTTTTTTAAAACCTCAACGATTCATTTTCATTTGCATATGCTAGTAGCATTCTATACTGTGTTTCATACCCGATTTTCAGTCTTTGGGACCTTACTAGTTATGTGCACTCATTGCCTTCAAAGCAATCTGAAAACATGGCCTAAAACGACAGGCCCCCACCCCACTTGGTTTGTATCCCTGGATGTTTGCTTTCTACATAAACTCACCTGACTTTTTTTGGTATTTTTCTACGTCTCATGATTGTAAGTCCAGGATAATTTCCACAGTGCACCCGGATGTCAGGGCGGGTTTCTTAAGAAACGGACTTGGGGTGTTTTTATTTCCTGGACCGTTCGCCTTCTAGGGGTGACCCTTACAGCCACAGACAGACAACCGCAGGGAACTGCGTGTGAGGGGGCCTTAATTCCGTCACAGAGAAGGAACTGGAGTTGTTCTTCCAGTATTTTTCTGTTATTGCTCTTTTGTTGTTAAGGGGGTTTGAGGGTAAAATGTGTCCAGGATATTGGTCCGGATAATAGGGAAGCGAAAAGTCGACCTTGCACACTGTTCCACGAGTTTCCACCATCGAGGGCTTGCTGAACCGGGCAGTAGGGGTGGTTTCTAAAGAGGTCAAGCTGGCTGAAAGAACTATGGGTGACCTTCCCTTGTCTCCCTCCGCCTTCCTCCGCTCTGGGCCTGCAGCCTCTACCTTTTATGCGGACAGTCTGGAAGCACTTAGTGATGACACTGGGGTGTGGGTCGCCCTGGAGGGACCTGTATCTTTTTCTGTGGTAAGGCAGGGGAGGGCAGCAGAGCAAGGACCATCGCCTGCACGCATGAACGTAAGTTAACCAAAATGCTAGGGGTAGTGGAAGAGACATCACATGCCCTTTGACCTTCAGTTTCACTCACATGCTTATACCTACACATACATTCACACTTACATGCACTCTCTCACGTAAACATACACTCATTTGCAAGTATGCACACAACATACATTTAATAGCATTTTTTTTTTTTACTTACCTCAACTACCTGGGAAAATCATATTCCAGCTAATTATGCTCCATTTTCTCATACACTAATAGTGAATAATGAATCTTTATTCACTATTAGTGTAGGAAAAATCAGAGAGAAAACAAAGCGAATGGAGTCCCAAACAACATCTATCTTGACTAGTTACTGATGTGTTCTTGACACTGATTTGCCACCTCTGAGGTCAGGGGTCACAAAGGCAGTGCCAGGGGTCGCATGGGCCAAGCCAGGGGTCACAGTTGAGACTTCTGGTGACCCCCCTAAATGACGTCCATGCCTGCACCCTCTAGCCCTCTTGCTAGGGGGACCAGATTTTGAGGAGCAAAAACCGGGACAGGTCAGACATAAAAGAAGGACTAAAGACATTACTCTCACTTTTATCTGGCCTGTCCCGTTTTTTTGCGTAGCTTTGTGAATGTGTGCCTATAAATGTGTGTGTGTGTGCCTGTACATACATATATATATATATATATATATATATATATATATATATATACACACACCCACACATATATACACACACACTTACATGACTGTCTATATAAAATTAGCTATGGCTTGACTTCCCACTCTGCACCCCCAACCCGCTCCCACCCACCTCTCTCAGCTCCCCGCTTCGTCTCTCTGTTGGGAGCAGACAGGGGACTGTGTTGCCTGACAGTAACAGATAAATTACTTTAATTATTTCATACTTTGTAGGCCTCTTTAACTTTTGCTTCCCTAGATGATCTGACCTTTGTCCCAAAAACCGGGACATTTATTTAATAATCTGACCTTTGTCCCAAAAACCGGGACATTTATTTAAAATTGAGAAGCGTCGGGACAATGGGACAATCCTCTAAAAACCGGGACTGTCCGGGGAAATCCGGGACGTCTGGTCACCCTACCTCTCGCTAGCCCCAGGTGTAAGCATAGGAGGCATGTGGTTGCCTCTAATCAGAGGTTATTGTCAGCCTGTTTGGCGGTTCAAACTGAGTTACAGTGCCTCCGCCCTCAAAACACGGACCTCCTTAGTGAGAGTCATTTGTTAGAGCTTCGGAAATTGCTTAATGACAAACTGGATCCGATCCTTGCTAGATAATACTCAATTAAAAATCAAGTATCCTCCTTGCAGGACCTAATCACTAAGGGCAGTGCCCAGGAGGGTGAGGTTCGCACTTTAACAGTTCCAGCGTCCTATGCTAGGCCTGCTGCAGATCAAATCGACTGCCTTTGTCTCTCATCTAAGGACCTGCCTCCTCCAGGGTGCAATGTGCAAAACTCGTAATGCATTAGACCGGACCTTTCAGCCTAAGTGGCTTCTGGTGATAGGGTTAGATCTGAAGTAGTGTCCCCTATCCCCTTCCCTAAGTAACAGGGTGGTCTTGGGGAATGTTCTTCCACGGCTTAATTCTTCACCAGAGCCCTTTGAAGAGCTAAACAATAAGGTTGTACATTGGTTAACATAGCATTCTGATATGGGGATGGACACTTCCAATTCAATCCTTATGGTTGGGAGGGTGGGCTGGGGATTGTGTGGTGGTTACCTTTAACCAACTCTCCATCCCCGCACATATCTTGGCTTCGATGAGCTCTTCTGGGATCCTCAATTCATCCGATATTTTAGCCCCCCCAATCAACTAATTTTACATGCCGGAAAAAGTTTGTCACCCTCCTCCCCCATGGTTTCTGGTATGGCGTAGGAGAAACCCCAAAGGCAGCCCTTGCCTAGTTTCTAAAGGTCCGTTGACCCCGAGTCTTTCAAATAGGTTTGCTCCACTAATTAATCTTGAATCCTGTGGCTGACTGAGTTCTCCTGGCCCCATACCTTCACCTACCTCCACTGTCCCTCTTCCAGTTGACAATTTGCAGGCAAATCAGGTGGCTTTGAAGCTACTGTTATGGAGTATTGCAGGATTCTTTGCTAAGTATAAAGCTCAATTGTGGTTAGTATTTGTAAGGGGTTATCAGATCATTTGTCTTCAGGAAACTTGGGAGGTACAGAATACTTTTTTTTCTAGAGAGTTACAAAATCTTTTTCTCTCCAGCTACGCCCGCAAGGGTGGGGGGTTGATTATTTTTGTTGATGTGGAATTATGTGGACTTGATAGGGATCTAGAATGGGACATGGGTGTGTTACAAGGATTGAGGTTGGTGGGCCTGGGTGTTCCTCTGCTAGTATTGATCAACTTCTATAACACTCAGGTTGGTCAGATTAGAGTTCCCAGTTTTCACGCGTTGTGAACTATTTTGGATTCACTGTGAAAACAGAGCCCCAAGAGGAAGATGATTGTACTTGTGGGGGATTTCAACTGACATCTGTGTAATTGCTCCCTAGCTACAGGGAGTTGGTCACTAAATGCACACTGAATGATGGGCTCCACTTGGTTCATAACAGGGAGGGATTTGAGCTTCCATCTATTTTGAAGTTAATGATCTGCATCCTGGCCCCTCAGCGTCTGTGCGGTTCACCCAAGGAGTTGGTCACTCGTGATCCTTCCCTACAAGCAGAGGTATTCTCTAAGGGTGCATTCTTGTGCCTTTTCTGTTCACCGCTTATATAAATGGTCTTAAGTAATCCCTTCTTTCTGTTCAAGTATATTATCCCATAGTAGGTGCTAAGTCACTACCGGTGTTGCTCCACGCTGATGATGTGGTCCTTATGGCGCGTACAGCAGTAGGTTTGCAGCTTCTCTTAGATAGATTTGTATAATTTATGGGGTCTTTGGACTTGGCTGTTAACTTCACCAAGTCATTCGTAATGGTTGTAGGCCCACATACCACAAGATCTAAGACATTTAAGGTGAATAATCACATTCTGTCCAAAGTTTCCCTGTTTTGGGGTACTACTTGCTCTTTCAAATAATTGGAAAACCCTGCTTGAAGACAGATGATCAGTGTTACGTGGGGCCACGGGTTGTGTAGGCTGGGCTCCTGGTTGCTACGCAATTTTCTTAAGAGCTATCAGGCCAAATGTGTGTCACAGGCGCTATATGGCAGTAAAGTCTGGGGTTAAGAGAGAATTAACACTCTTCAGAGTGTGGAAAATCAATTTTTAAGACAATTGGTGCAGATTCCACTTAGTACACCTGCTTTTGTAGTGCATGAAAAATTAGGTATTCGATGTCTAGTGGACATTGCGGCCTTTAGCCCCCTTTTATGTTCGATTAAGATCTGGGCTAGGGAGGGTCTCAATCTCAATAGAGGGATACTACTGAGCCTTGAGAATGCACATAGAATCCCCTGGCTGGCTCTTGTGTAAAAAAGTTACTGCCATGATAGGGAGAGCAAACATATTCACCGATCCACAATTGTAGTCGCTCTCAGAATTGAAAAGGGTGAAACCCCTGTTCCTAGAGCATGGTAGGCTTGCTCAAGAGCAGACCAAGTTGATTAAACCCACCATGTGATACTGCAACAAGCAGGACATTGTGGTGTCATGGGTTCTGTACCAGAAACAGAGTATATTCTACCTGTGGCTGGACCTTCAGTAAATTTCCCTGTGGGTCAATTACTTGGTCGGACCCCTCAGTGCTAGAGCAGACAAGCTCACCCGGTGGCATCTGGCTGTCCACATTTGGAGGTAATTCAAAGTGTCTTCACCCAGTTGGATGGGTCTTAGATCTTTTCACCACCACAGAGAATACTTACTATTGCACCTTTACTCCCTGGAGTTCCTGCATCAAGGTTCCTTGAAGGATGCATTCTGTCTTCACTGGGATTCTGGTATTCAGCATGTGTTTGCCCCTCTGCTGTTAATTACCGATTTCTGGGAACATTCAAACAAGACCAAGTGCAGCTCATTCTGATAGGCCCGAACTGAGATTGGTGAGTCAGGTACTCCAATGGGCTTAGTATGAACCTTTGCCTTCCCTTACTTCTATACCCAGCAACAAAGCAAGAGAACAGAGTTCGTCACCTGATTCGCCACAAAGTACATGTCAATAGGTAGAAAGTGAGCAGAACCAGTTTACATGTTTTGACTTAACTTGAGAAGTGGCAAATGATTTCTGCTCCTGTCCATCCATAAAGTTGATCTATTCTGTCAGCGGGCAAAGTTTGTGACCTTCTGCTAGTATTGTGAGGTTGGTCTGCTTTAGGTATAGCTTTCTGATGAAATTTTGTTTGTTTTGTCCTTAGCGCAACAAAGCTTTGTTGTGGGACATCAAAGGTTACTTGTCGGCCCTTTTGACTTTGCTACATTAGCATAATCAGCACCCCTTATTTAACTCGCCAATTTTGATGTTTTCTTTTACAGGGGCTTAGAAGTTTGTTCTTTCCTGAACTTCTGTTTGGACCGCAAAGGGCTATACATTTATTATTACATTCTTACTATGTGTTGGACCTGGCCCTTTTTTAAGGCTTATCCCCAAACCTTTTGGCTTCTTCATCCTATTTTATTCTGACCTGTTTTTGTTGGTTTAGGACTCTGGGCACTTTACCAATGCTAACCAGTGCTAAAGTGCATATGCTCTGTCTAAAATGTATTGGTGATTGGTTTCTCCATGATTGGCATATTTGATTTACTAGTACGTCCCCAATACAATGCACAGTTTGTGTCCAGGGCCTGTAACTCGAAACCTACTAGTGGGCCTGCAGCTCTGATTGTGCCATTCACCTTAGTAGCCATGTAAATATGTCTCCGGCATGCAATTGCAGTGTCCATGTGTGCATTGTTATGATGCCATTTTGACCTGGGAAGTGCACCCACTTGCCAGGCCCAAACCTTCCCTTTTACTACATGTGAATCACCCCTACGGTAGGCCAAAGGCAGCCCCATGGGCAGGGTGCAGTGTAGTTAAAAGATAGGACATGTACAGGTGTGTTTTATACTTCCTGCTAGTGAAATACAGCTGAATTCGTTTTTCACTATTGCAAGGCCTATCTATCCCATAGGGTAACATAGGGATTGCCTTAAAATATATTTTGAGTGTAATTTCCCATTGGCAGCAGATAGAGAGTTTGGGGTCTCTAAACTCACAATTTAAAAATACATATTTTGGTAAAGTTGGATTTTGAATTAAAAGTTTGAAAATGCCACTTTTAGAAAGTGGGCATTTCCTTGCTTAACCATTCTGTGCCTCTGCCTGTCTGCTGACTACACGTCTGGGCCAGGATGATTGTTGGGCTGTTTGTGCATTCGCTCTAGACAGTCACACAAAGGGAACTGGGATGTGCCCAGCATGTACTGATGGCCCATCACCAGTCTAATGGGTTTTCCTGAGCTAGAGTAGTGGGAGGAGCTGACACATGCACCTGAATAGGGCTGTGCCTGTCCTCACAAAAAGCTGTGCCCAACCCCCTGCAGTGTATCTGGGGCCAGGGCAGAAAAAGGCAGGGTCTTGTGCACTAAAAAGACTTCTATTTGAAGTCTGCCTACTTCAAAGGCAGAAATCGGTATAAGGACTGGAGCTCCGACACCATGCAGTTAGAATCCTTGTAGATTGAAAAAATTCTGCCAGGCAAAAGAGCTGGACGCTGTAGGAGGTACTACCAACTCTGCCTGTTGGGTTGTTGTGCTGGCATGCTGCTTGCTTTTTCTGTCCTGGGAGTGAAAGGACTGAACTTGGCTTTCTACCTCTTGCTTTCAAAGGTTCTCCAATGTCTTGGACTGAGCTTGCCTCCTGTTAAGTTTCAGGTACATCAAAGACTTCACCTGCCAGCGCCTAGGCTCACTTGCTGAGTGTCCTGACTTGTCAGGTGGTGTCAAATCCAGTTCCTGGGCCCTTGGAAGTGAGTCTAGTGCAACAAGGAAGAAACTAGTGCATCCATTTTGAGAACAACTTTGGAACTGGTGCAGCTGTCTGACCCCCACACCGCTGCCTGCGCTGGAGTCGTGGTCCCCACTGACCGCAACGACTGTGACCTACAGCACAGGCCTGAGGCTGCTGCAGTGCCTCCAAAGTCCTGCCACAGCATGATTCCAGAGTGCTGTGTCACAGACATCCATGGCACCCGACTTGACTCTGCCGCAGCTCCTGTAGCCTCGTGGTGTGATCACGACACAGCAAAATCAACACCTCGTGTCTTGACCTGCTGGATTCATCAACCCGACCTTGTTGTAAGGAACCAATGCCTCACGGCCAATGCAGCGTCACTTCCCCTGCAGCCGCAAGGAACCTATGCCTGATCTCCCCTGCCTAACAGTAAGGAACCAACGCCTCACCTCCCCGGTGGCAGTAAGGAACCAAATCCTCACTGGCTCCAGCGACACTCCCCTATGCGACTCTGTGCAACATCAGTGGCAATGGCCATTTCATGGGCCAGGAGGGGTCAGTGAGCTTCAGTCTCTTTTGGTCAAGCCTCTGTATACCAGATTTACCCAGACAAAACTTTGCTTCAGATGTGTGCCTCTTTTCTCCTGCAGGTAGACAATCCTTTTCATGTCAGGTAGAAAATGACGCTGTCCAAATTTTTCACCCCACCTCATCCCTCTGAGGAGGAGAACTAGCCTGAAACCAACAAGAGCTCTTCCTTTCTACATCGATCACACCAAGAACATCAGTTGGACAACCAACTCTTCATGAAACAACAACAATCATCCTGGCCCAGACGTGTAGTCAGCAGACAGGCAGAGGCACAGAATGGTTAAGCAAGGAAATGCCCACTCTTCAACAGTTTCACCGGACCGAAAAAGGGCAAAGCGGTGCGCCAACAGTCCATCTCTCAAAGGATTCTACACAACATTAGGATCGGTTACGAATTAGCTAAAAAAACAGCCCCCTGAGGGCTTGCAAGCT
Organism: Pleurodeles waltl; assembly: GCF_031143425.1. Classification (NCBI taxonomy): domain Eukaryota; kingdom Metazoa; phylum Chordata; class Amphibia; order Caudata; family Salamandridae; genus Pleurodeles; species Pleurodeles waltl. The sequence goes on along the minus strand of NC_090445.1, from coordinate 1,168,942,631 downwards.
CATTCTACCATGGCTAAGGCTGCTACCACTGCTTTAGCATGCCAAATACCTGTTCTGGACTTCTGCTAAGCTGCAACATGGGCGTCCCTCCACACGTTCGGGAACCACTGCTTGGACAGTCACATCCATCGGGACGAGCATTTTACCTTTTCCATTTTCCATTTCCTTGCTTGAGCCATTCGCAGTACCCCCCTTCAGAGAAGTATTGCTTCAATATCTATTGTAAGGTGAGGAACTTGTAGTTAGAAGTCTCTATCAGAAGAACAAGTTACTTCCCTTCAGTAATGCTTTTTCTGTTAGAAACACTATCTAACTGTAGGTTTCTCACCAACTCTACCATCCCCCCGCCCGGCGACATGGGCTCTTCTCCCTAACATACTGTTAGATTCTGCACACTGGTCAAACACTTAGACTAACGTGGCTCCATGTTTTAGTCCAAAAATGGCCATGAAAGAAACTAATGTCAGTGCGCCGGGGTGTCGCCTATATAGGTACAACACACGTCACTTCCGACACGGATTACGCAGATTCAGAGCTGATCAGTGCCACCTATGGGTGCACAGAAGTACAGCCCAAGATTTTTCGGATCCAGTTTGACTCCTAAGGAATATTATAAGGTGAGGAATTGCAGTTAGACGGAGTCTCTACCATAAAAGGTTTTACAGAAGGTAAGTAACTTGTTCTTTTGTGTCTTCTGTGTTTGTTGATTTTATAACTGTTGTAGGCTTGATATGCACTCCATTGGAGTGATCTGTATCATACAGTTTACACCACATTGAATATTGTACAGCATTATGCTACAGCTCAGAGTTGCAACCTTCCATTTACTATAGCAGTCCACCCATGAGCAGCAGAGGTATTAGTGTAGTGCAGGCAGTGTCTAGAAGCCAGGCTCTCTAGAGATAGCTATGGATGAGCAGTCAAGGCTTATCTAGGAGTCATGCAAAACTCATGCAATACTACTGTAGTCACACAGTACTCAAACACATTAAAGAAAATACTCATTATTACAAAAATAAAGATACTTTATTTTGGTGACACGAATACCAAAAATACCATAGAGACTATACTCTCTAAGGAGGTAAGTAATACACAAAATATATACACTAGTATGCAGAAATATGCATAAAACAGTTAGAAAATAGTGCAATTAGTGAAAATCACAATAGTTAGAAATGGGCCTAGGGAGAGCACAAACCATATACAAAGAAAGTGGATTGCGAACGTTGGTCCCCCACCTAGGCAAGTGTTGTGTGTAGAGGGGAGCTGGGAGTACTAGAAAAGCCCAAAGGTAAGTATCACAACCCAACCAACTGACCAGGAAAGCAGGAGTAAATCACAGTAACTTTCCCAGAACACACACACCCACACAGAAACGAGAAGAAGAATTATGTAAAACCCAGAAGAGACTGCAAGAGACCAACAGTGGAGTTCTGGGCAAGAAGACCTGTGGAAGAAGGGGACCAAGTCCAAGAAGCACAGAAGACTCCAGGAAGAGCCTGAGTCCCTGCTAACCCGGAATAAGGTGCAAAAGGTGAACCACAAGAGATGAAAAGTCAGCACTGCACTCCAGAGGACAAAGTTGGGTTCCTGAAGGGTGCAAGTGATCTCCCACGCCAGATGGAGGATTGTGGTTGGGTTTGCGTTGTTGGAGTCTTCCAACAAGCCTTGCCACATGCAAAACTCGCGATTAGCAGAAAATGGCGCTGCCAGGGACCAGGAAGGACCAGGTGGACTCTACCCAGGAGAGGGAGTCAGACGGGGTCCTCAGCAACTCAGAGAGCCCACAGAAGATGAGGCAGTGCACACAGGAGTCCCACAGCATGAAGACAAGAAAGTTGCAGAAGAGGCCCACTCAGCACTATGACAAAGGCTCCCACACCGCTGGTTCTCTGACATCCAGTCCGTAACTCTCTTTAGACACTGACTGAGCCGCGGCTTGGTTGAGTTCGGAGCAGGATTCAGTGCATAATAATTTGGGCATCATCAGCATAAAACACAAGATCCAGACCAAATGAGTGGACAGTCTCTGCAAGGGGATGGACGTAAATATTGAAAAGCGTGGGACTAAGGGATGATCCCTGAGGCACCCCACAAGTCAGAGAAAAAACCTCTGAAGAATAAGTTTCCTCACATACTTGGAAGCTCCTATCCTCCAAAAAGGCTTTTAGCCATTTTGCTCCCCAATTCCTATTTCATTCAACCTTTGTATAAGGATGGAATGGGGGACCTTATCAAATGCCGCACTGCGGTCCAACATGAGCAGTGCGGCCGTACCACTCCACCTTAATTCTTATGTAACGGCCAAAAGGGTGGTCTCAGTGCTGCTCCCCTGTCTAAACCCTGTTTGTGTAGGGTTGAGAATGTTACGAGTTTCTAGAAAATTAGACATGTGCTTACTAACATGTTTTTCTAAAATTTTGCTTGCCAATGAGAGAAGTGAAATTGGTCTATAGTTTTCAAGCATTATTGGGTTTGCTGAAGGTTTTTTCGGAAGAGGTTTAACTGTTGCTTGTTTTCATACTTCAGGAATTGTTCTGCATTCTAAAGAGTGATTCAAGACTTCTAGTATCTGGCACAATAAAGTGCTTCCACCATTTAACAGCGCATTAGGTGGAGCAGGATCCAGGGATAACCCTGACTTAATCGGTTTCAAGATTGCTTCCATGGAGTCAAGGTCGACTGCTGGGAAAAAAATTAGAGAGTTATCATTTCCCCTTCGTGTTATCTCTTCGTTAGTAATGTCACCTTTTGATGTTGGAATGGAGAGTGACTTAATGATATTTCAAATTTTATTTTGGAAAAACTCAGCAGGCATATTACATTGGTCAGTTGAGCCTGGACATCCAGAGGTGTTCTGAGATAATTTATCAAAGAATTCTCTATTTTAAATAGTTCCCTTGGGGAGTTTGAGGCATTATCTATTCTTTCCTTAAAGTGGATTTTCCTGAATTCTTTTATTGCTGTTTTATATTCTATCAAAGCTGTTCTATACTGAGTCTTACAAGATGCTTTGTATTTCCTTCTCCATTCCCTCTCTCTTTTCTTGGCAGCCTTTTTCGATTTTGACATGTCCATAGAATACCAGTGGGCCCCAACTCTTTTTTGAGTGATTATTGAGGCCCTGTAATGTAAACCAAATAAAATTTCCGGGCTCACTGGACAGCAGATTGGCAAAAGTGATTTATGAGGCGTGGTTGTTAGATGCAGAATAATAATATAGTACTGATCATTAATAAATATAGATCCATACTGCCTTTAAATGACTCACTGTGTGGAGGGAACTATACCCAGATAGTCGTGAATATTCATATCATTGCAGTATGGACAAGATTTACATCACATTAGGCATATGTTTTTTAGACATGGAGTAGAGATAAATATCATCAAGGCAGATTACCTGAGCAAAATATTATCTGATCACAGCCCCTTGGCGTACAGGTAGAACTGGGTGGTGCCCTGATACGACCTGGCAATTGCAGGTAGAAACACTTCTTGATAGTCCGTTTAGGGTGATAATTCATGAGCACATTAACTGTTACTTTAAACAAAATGAATTAGCGGGTAGTGATGTTGCCACTGAAGGGGAGGCATTTAAAATAGTTACCATGGGGGAGTGCCTCAAAAATTCTTATGATGCCAAAGCGATGCTGACCTGCCAGCTGACTGCATTAGAGTTTAGGATGCTGCAGCTGTATATGTCAGACTGGATGATCCCTAAGCGTGTAGGGGCGAGAAATAAAGTGGTGAAGGAACAATAAGTGCTCCTGGATAAGATAGGAAGAGTGAGCTACAAGGAGTTTGTGGGGCTAAACAACTCTGGGAGAATAGGCGGATCCCTTGCTGGCCTAGATAATCCATTTTGAGGAAGGACAGAAACTGATCTATACTATTAGATCTTCAAGTGCTATCATAAACATTAGTGGATATAAATATTACATTTGCGGCCAACTATAGGTTGTTGTATCCTTTCCACGATAAGCACAGGACAGACAGCCTGGAGCTTTACCTGGCTGGTATTTCAATGCCAGGGTTATTCGTTGATGATAGGGAGATGCTGGATGCCCCTTTGCCTTTGGAAGAGATGGTGATAGACCAGCTAGTAAAGGAGAGAACACCGTGGATGGAAGGCTTGCCACTTGAATTTTATTGTATCTACAAGGAACAGCTGGCCCCCAAAATATTAAGCATGTATGAGCACACTGTAATCTGCATTTACTGTAATGACAGTTGTGGTCCCAAAGAGGGTAGATGCCTTGCACGTTTAGTCCAAAGACAACTCTTGTTGTCTAATTCTGTGTACAGGATTCTGGAGAAATGATTACCAAACAGACTACACCTGTACATTAATTGGTTGGTTCACCCAGAGAACATGGATGTATTCTGGGTCAGAGTACTCTCCTGAAGTTAAGGCAACTGTTCATGGTACTAGATATGGCACCTCACACATCTCCTCTTTCTGCTGTAGCCTCCTTAGACATAGAGAAGGTTTTTGACACCCTGGGGTGACCCTTCCTGTTTGCTGTACTGTGGTAGCTGGGTCTGGAACCAAAAATTATTAAGTATATGGCTGCTACATAGTAACCCTGTGATTAGAGTTCAAACTGGCTGGATTTTCTAACAGCCTGTTCATATTCAGAAGGGTATACGCCAGGGGTGTCCACTCTTCACACTACTGTTTTAATTGACAATGGCATTTGCTATCTAAAAGTGGGCTCGGAACATCAGACTGCCAATAGGTGTACACATGATTTCATTTAATGCAGGTGACGCCCTGTTGTACCTGAGTAAATCCAGAAGTCCACCAAATATTGTAGAGGTATCGTGTACATTCGGCTTGTACTTGGGGTGAGGGTAAATTGGGCGAAGTCCTGCTGGTTTAAAGTCTTCTGAACTGTAGGCATTCCAGGGCTGACCTTTAAGTTCTCGTCGCTGGTGTGGGAAGCTGACACTTTAAGATAGTTGGGTGTACAGCAGTATCACACTGATGATGAATTTGATTGTTGGGTATTTTAGTAAGGCAATGTCCAAGATTAAGGTACTAGTCTCTATTTGGACCAAGCTGCCTCTAAACTATGAAATTGGTGACAATCACTAACATTATTTTATCCATCTCATACCTTTTAGTGGCCATCACTGTGGTCTTGAAAAAGCACTTCTTTACTGAGCTAAATAACCTTCTTATGGAATTAATCCGAATAACTGAAAGAAATAGATTTGTTCCTAGCTAAAATGATGAGTTTATTGAACAAGGGGATTTGGGCACACCCAACTTTGAGGCACATTATTGTCCTGTCTCCATGATGAAGCTTGTCATTAGTAGAGTGAGGGTTATATATAAATAAGAGAAATACTCATTCATAGCTTGTTATCCCAGACTGTAGTCATCTTACATGGGCATTGGGTGTGTTTTTGTGTAGGCAGATGGATACTTTATTTGGTTTGTAGTACATTATTGTGCTGCACAGATTTTATGGCTAGTGAGGTGGATTGCAGACCCAACAGAACAAGAGACCACAGAAATCACTGGCAGCACTGGAGTCAGAGGAATTGAGGGGTAACATTCGGTGGGAAAGGTAAGAGAGGTCATACTAGTGCTATCTATGTTACCTCCTTTTGTTAACAAAGGCCGTTTAGTAAACTGTGAGAGGGTGCATTAGGCATCCGAAACTCCATTATGCTGCATGCCTAATCTTTTGGGATCTGCTGCCTCTTTATGAACAAAGGCACTAGGGAGATGTTGGAACTCAGATGCTGGGCTACTTAGTCAAAGGAAGACTACGGGGCACTTTTGAGATGATACAGACTGATATGAGAATGACTGCCAGTTCAAGGCATACGCAGTCCTGGTTTGGGATTCTAGACACAAGTAGGGAGTGAAGGATGCAGAATCGGAAATGTCTGAGATCCTTACTGTAATACTGATGTATGGACCTTGCCATTGTGGTGTCAATCAATCAATCAATCAAATTTCTTAAGCCGCGCTACTCACCTGGTAGGGCCTCAAGGCATGAGGGGTTGGGGTCTATTACTGCTCTAAAAGCCATGTTTTGAGGCGCTTTCTTAAAGTTAGGAGGTCCTAGGTCTTGCGTAGGTTGGTGGGAAGGGAGTTCCAGGTTTTGGCGGTGAGGTGGGAGAAGGATCTGCCATCGGAGGTGGTGCGTTGGACTGGGGGGAATGTTGCGAGGTCAGCGGAGTGGAGCTGTCGAGTTGGGTTGTGGAAGTTTATTCGTTCGTTGAGGTAGGCTGGTCCGGTGTCGTGGAGGGCTTTGTGAGCATGGACAAGGATTTTGAAAATGATCCTTTTGTTGATGGGCAGCCAGTGTAGGGATCTGAGGTGGGCGGAGATGTGTTTGTGGCGAGTAAGGTTGAGGATGAGAAGTGCGGCTGCATTCTGGATGAGCTGGAGATTTCTCTGAAGCTTGGCTTTGGTCCCTGCGTAGAGGGCATTGCCATAGTCCAGTCTGCTGCTTATGAGGGCGTGGGTGACCATTCTTCTTGGTTCTAAAGGAATCCATTTGAAAGTCTTGCGTAGCATGCAGGGGTGTTAAAGCAGGAGGATGATATAGCGTTGATTTGCTGAGTCATGGAGAGAGATGAGTCGAGTATGATGCTGAGATTGCATGCATGGGTTGTGGGTGTTGGGGGTGTTCCTAGGGTGGTGGGCCGCCAAGAGTCATTCCATGCTGTCTTGTTGGGACCGAAGATGATGATCTCGTTTTTTTCTGAGTTCAATTTGAGGTGGCTTGCTGTCATCCAGGTAGCGATGGCGAGGGAGGTTATTCTTGGCGGTAGATGGGTTCCTCGTGAGGGAGATGATGGGCTGGGTATCATCAGCGTAAGAAATGATGGAGAGGCTGTGGGGGTGGATGATGCTGGCTTGTGGAGCCATGTAGATATTGAAAAGGGTGGGGCTGAGGGAGGATCCTTGGGGGACCCCACAGATGTTCCTGGTGGCTGTAGACTGGAAAGGAGGGAGGGAAACTCTTTGGGTTCATTCGGAGAGGAAGGAGGTGAGCCAGTCCAGGGCTTTGTGGCTAATTCCGGCATCGAAGAGGTGTGTGCGAAGGGTTTGGTGGCATACGGTGTCGAATGCTGCGGAGAGGTCTAGGAGGATGAGGGCGACGGTTTCGCCCTTGTCCAACCTGGTCCTGATGTCGTCTGTGCAGGCGATGAGGGCGGTCTCGGTGCTGGGGTTTTTGCGGAATCCTGACTAGTAGACGTTGAGTATGTTGTTGTCCTCCAGGAAGCGAAACAGTTGTTTGTTTACTATCTTCTCTATGACCTTCGCGGGGAAGGGGAGTAGAAAGATAGGTCGGTAGTTTGTGAGGTCTTCAGGGGCTGCTTTGGGTTTTTTGAGAAGAGCGTTTACTTCAGCATGTTTCCAAATATCTGGGAAGGTTGCGTTCTCGAAGGAGCTGTTGATGAGGGGCCGGAGCTGGGGAACAATTATTTGGCTGGCCTTGTTGAAGATGTGGTGGGGGCAAGGGTCTGTTGGGAAGCCTGAGTGGATGGAGCTCATGGTTTTGCCGGTTTCTTCATCGTTGATGGGGGGGAGGGGGGGGTCCAGGTGTTCAGTACGTTGGTGCGGCAGGGTGCTGTGGTGTTGGCTGTGTCGGTGGTGGTGATGGTGGGTGATGACGATATGAAGCTGTTGTGTATGTCTGCATACATCTTGCAGTGGAAGTAGTTGGAGATGGAGTTGCAGAGGTCTTGGGAGTGTGGAGGGTCGATGGCGCAGGATTTGGCTTTGGTGAGTTCTGTGATGATGGCTAAAAGTTCCTTGCTGTTGTGTGCATTGTCCTCTATGCGTTTTTTGCAGAAGAATCGTTTGGTGGTCCAGATGAGCTGGTGATGTTTGCGCATGGCTGATTTGAGGGCGGAGAAGTTGCTCACTGAGGGTTCTTGGCGCCAGGCTTTCTCAATTTTTTGGCATTCTCGTTTGGAAGACTGAAGTTCTGCGGTGAACCGGGGGTTGTCTTGTTGGTGCAGGAGTTGTTGGTTTTTTTGAGTGGGGCAAGGGAGTCTGCGCATACTTCTAGCCATCGTGTGAGGTTGAGGGCGGCGGCTTTGGGGTCGTTGGTACTGGGAGGTGGAGCCTTTGCAAGGTTGGAGATCAGTTGTTCTTTGGAGATGTTGTTCTACTTGCGGTAGGGGGTAGGATGTTGTTGGTGGTGGGCTTCAGCAAGGAGAAATGGACGCAGTGGTGGTCAGTCCAGTGGAGTTCGGTGGTGTGAGTGAAGGCGATGTGGCTGCTGGAGGAAAAGATGGCATCTAGCGTGTGACCAGCTGAGTGGGTGGGTGAGGTGACCAGTTGCTTGAGGCCGAGGTTTGCGAGATTGTCCAGCAGGGCAGTGGAGTTGCAGTCTTTGGTGCTCCCCAGGTGAAAGTTTAGGTCACCGAGGAGTAGGTAGTCCGTGGAGGCGAGGGCATGGGAGGTGATAGTGTTGGTGATGGTGTCACAGAATGGGGGGCGGGGTCCTGGTGGCCTGTAGATGAGGGTTCCTCTGAGGGTGGTGTTGGTGTTGATGTGTACCTGAAAGTGTAGGTGCTCTGCGGTGTCTAGGGTGTCGGTGATGTTGGAAATCTTGATGGTATTTCTGTGTATTATGGCGATTCCTCCTCCTGGTTTGTTGATACGGTCTCTATGGGTGATTTTGTATCCTTCTGGGATGGCTATGGTGATGTCGCGTTCCGATGAGGAGATCATCCATGTTTCAGTGAGGAAGGCGATGTGGGGTGAGTTTGTCGTGAGTAGGTCCCAAAGTTCGATGGTGTGCTTGTGGACGGAGCGGGTGTTAAGGAGGATACAGTTGAGGTGATTGGGGTGTTTGGTGTTGTTGTGGTGCTTGGTGTGAGTGGAGGAGAAGTGGCATGAGTGGCATGTGAAAGGTCCGTGGGTGTGTCTGGTGTTGGCCTGGGTGCAGGCGGTGTGCTTACCGGGGTTGAGAGCAAGGAGCTCTGTGGAGAAGTAGTGGCGCTTGGGGGCACCGGAGGAGCGTGGACCAGGGCGACGGGCACTGGGGGTGGTCCAGGCGCGGACGGGCTTGCCTCTGGTGTGCCTCTTACGCTCCAGCAGCCACCATTAGGAAGGGGAGGTGAGAGGGAGGAGCAGGTGGGAGGGAGTGGCCAATGGGGGCACGAGGGGGGCGGGGCCGCAGCAGCAGGGTCGGGAAAACGAGCAAGAGCCGGATTTGAAAACAAGCAAAATCACAGTGAGTAAAATGAAGCAGAACAGAAAATGGGCACAGATCAAGTCAAAAACAGTGCATAAAACGAAATACAGATTACAAAAACGAAATACAAAGTACAAAGCACACTAGATACGCCTACCACTAGGCACCAGGGATGAGGCACATGCGGGTGCCTGCGGGTGGTGGAGGGCCTCGAACTTCCTTCAGTAGTAAAGACGGGGTCAGGGGCACGGAGGGAGGCTGGTGTGTAGGAAAGTACCATCTTGCCTGGCATGTTACCCCCATTTTTACTGTATGTATGTTTGTTTTTGCCTATGTGCCACTGGGGTCCTGCTAGCCAGGACCCCAGTGCTCATAAAGTATGCTCTGTATGTGTTCCCTGTGTGGTGCCTAACTGTATCACTGAGGCTCTGCTAACCAGAACCTCAGTGTTTATGCTCTCTCTGCTTTTAAAATTGTCAATGCAGGCTAGTGACTAATTTTACTAATTCTCATTGGCACACTGGAACACCCTTATCATTCTCTTGTATATGCTACCTAGGTACCCAGGGTATTGAGGTTCCAGGAGATCCCTATGGGCTGCAGCATTTCTTTTGCCACCCATAGGGAGCTCAGACAATTCTTACACAGGACTGCCACTGCAGCCTGAGGGAAATAAGTTCCACGTTATTTCACAGCCATTTTACACTGCACTTAAGTAACTTATAAGTCACCTATATGTCTAACCGTCACTTGGTGAAGGCTAGGTGCAAAGTTACTTAGTGTGTGGGCACCCTGGCACTAGCCAAGGTGCACCCACAATGTTCAGGGCAAATTCCCCAGACTTTTTGAGTGTGGGGACACCAATACACGCGTGCACTACATATAGGTCACTACCTATATGTAGCGTCACAATGGTAACTCCGAACATGGCCATGTAACATGTCTAGGATCATGGAATTGTCACCCCAATACCATTCTGGTATTGGGGGCACAATTCCATGCATTCTCGGGTCTCCAGCATAGTGCCCGGGTACTGCCAAACTAACTTTCCAGGGTCTCCACTGCAGCTACTGCTGCTGCCAACTCCTCAGACAGGTTTCCGCCCCCCTGGGGCCTGGGAAGCCTGGTCCCAGGAAGGCAGAACAAAGGATTTCCTCTGAGAGAGGGTGTTACACCCTCTCCCTTTGGAAATAGGTGTGAAGGGCCTGGGAGGAGTAGCCCCTCCTGGCCTCTGGAAATGCTTTGAAGGGCACAGATGTGCCCTCCTCGCATAAGCCAGTCTACACCGGTTCAGAGATCCCCCCCAGCCCTGCTCTGGCACGAAACTGGACAAAGTTTCGTGCCAGTCCCCTGACCAGCACCTCCCAGGGGAGGTGCCCAGAGCTCCTCCAGTGTGTCCCAGACCTCTGCCATCTTGGATGCAGAGGTATGAGGGCGCACTGGACAGCTCTGAGTGGCCAGTGCCAGCAGGTGACGTCAGAGGCCCCTCCTGATAGGTGCTTACCTTTTTCAGTAGCAAATCCTCCTCTGTGGGCTATTTAGGGTCTCTCCTGTGGGTATCTCACCAGATAACGAATGCAAGAGCTCACCAGAGTTCCTCTGCACTTCCCTCTTCGACTTCTGCCAAGGATCGACCGCTGACTGCTCCAGGACGCCTGCATAACCGCAACAAAGTAGCAGCAACATTGTAGGGCCTCACAGCTTTCTCAACTGTTTCCTGGTGGTTCATGCTCTGAGGGCTGTCTGCCTTCACCCTGCACTGGAAGCCAAGAAGAAATCTCCTGGGGGTTGACGGAATCTTCCCCCTGCTAACGCAGGCACCAAACTTCTGCATCACAGGTCCTCTGGGTCCCCTCTCATCCTGACGAGCGTGGCTCCTGGAACACAGGAGCTGGGTCCAGTGGCCCTTCTGTCCAAATTTGGTCGAGGTAAGTCCTTGCCTCCCCACGCCAGACAGTAATCCTGTGTACTGCAGGAACTGCAGCTGCTCGGGCTTCTGTGCACTTTTGCAAGACTTCCTTTGTGCACGGCCTAGCCCAGGTCCCCAGCACTCCGTCCTGCATTGCCCAACTCGCTGAGTTGGACTCCGACGTCGTGGGACCCTCCTTTGTGGCTCTGAGTTGACTGTCGTCCTCAGATCTAAGTGCCTATTCAGGTGCTTCTGCGGGTGCTGCCTGCTTCGGCGGGGGCTCTCTGTGTTGCTGAGCGCCCCCTCTGTCTCCTCCTCCAAGGGGCAACCTCCTGCTCCTTCCTGGGCCCTAGCAGCACCCAAAAACCTCAACCGTGACTGTTGCAGCTAGCAACGCTTGTTTGTGGTCTTTCTGCGTGGGAATAACTCTGCATCCTCCAGCACACGTGGGACATCTTCTGACCAAAGGAGAAGTTCCTGGCACCTTCCGTTGTTGCAGAATCTTTGGCTTCTTCCACCCGGAGGCAGCCCTTTGGCACCTTCATCCGGGGTTTAGTGGGCTCCTGCCCCCCCGGACACTTGCGTGACTCTTGGACATGGTCCCCTTCCTTTACAGGTCCTCAGGTCCAGGAGTCCGTCTTCAGTGTTTTGCAGTCAGTTGTTGTCCTTGCAGAATCCCCTATCTCCACTTTACTGTCTTTCTGGCGTAGTAGGGTAACTTTACTCCTACTTTTCAGAGTCTTGGGGTGGGGTATCTTGGACACTCTTAGTGTTTTCTAACAGTCCCAGCGACCCTCTACACACTACACTAGGCCTGGGGTCCATTCATGGTTCGCATTCCACTTTTGGAGTATATGGTTTGTGTTGCCCCCAGGCCTATTTCTCCCTATTGCATTCTATTGTGATTCTACATTGTCTGCACTACTTTTCTAACTGTTACTTACCTGATTTTGGTTTGTGTGTGTATATTTGTGTATATTACTTACCTCCTACGGGAGTATATCCTCTGAGATACTTTTGGCATATTGTCACTAAAACAAAGTACCTTTATTTTTAGTAACTCTCAGTATTGTGTTTTATGATATAGTGCTATATTATATGTGGTATGGTAGGAGCTTTGCATGTCTCCTAGTTCAGCCTAAGCTGCTCTGCTATAGCTACCTCTATCAGCCTAAGCTGCTAGAACACCTCTAACCTACTAATAAGGGATAACTGGACCTTGCACAAGGTATAAGTACCACAAGGTACACACACTATAAGCCAGGCCAGCCTCCTACATGGTGGAGCTGTCTGCTGTGTCTAGTGTACTCCTGGCCCTAAGTCAGGTCAGGGGGTCACACTTGGCACCGCGCAACGGCCAACATTAAGAAGGGGAGGTGGGAAGGAGGAGCAGCTGGGAGGTGGGAGGCAGGAGGGAGTGGCCAATGGGGGCGCGAGGGGGGCGGGGACACAGCGGCAGGGTCTGCAAAACCAGCAAGAGACGGATTTGAAAACAGGCAAAATCACAGTGAGTAAAATGAAGTGGAGCAGAAAATGGGCACAGGTAAAGTGCTGTGACTGCTTTTTATACAGAGGTGGCTTCACTAAAGGTGTGCTGAGAAAAATGCTGTGGGAAAGAACTTCTGGACGTTGAATGATCAACATCTTTGGTTACCCAAATATCATCATGAGAAAACCGCAGTTTAAGTGCATACAGATCAACTATATGCATAAGCACTCCTGTTACTTTAGAAGGTTGCTACAGTATTACCTACATCATCCAATCTCTGCAGTAGATGCCAACAACTGCACTCTGATTTCTACCACATGGCTTGGGAATGTATACAAATTCAATGCTGTTGGGTGTAGGTTGTGGGTTGATAGGGAACATTAGAGGGAGAATCGTGCCCTCGGACCCTTCAGTGTGTTTATTGGGCATGATGAAATCTACAAAAAAAGAAAGAGTGTGTCTTGCTCTATTGATCTAGTACTAGCTAATTTGAATATAGCTATGAGATGGAAGGGGCATTCAGTGCCTTACTACATATCCTGACTGAGGGATGTGAAAAAGTGGATGCATTCTGAGTTGAGGTGCTCTGCACACTGTCAGAGAGCACTGTCCTGGCTACTGAATGGCTGAGAGGGTGCCTTTATGAACCTAGAGGCCAAATTGGATGATCTGCCACTGTAGGCTGTCGGTTTGAGAACCCAGGTGGGCATGGCACCTAGACCAAGTCTAATTGTAGAGAGCTCCATTGAATGGGAATGTAGCATTGCTGTGGGTTTTGTGTGTAACAGGATCACCACTGGGAGACCAGGCACAAATATCCCATTCACGCACTGTCTCTCAATACATGCACATGTCATTTTCTGCCATTGCACATAGCATTATTGATTATGTTCTGCTGCTCAAAGTAAGGGGTGGGTACGTGTGTATTTACTTGTTTTAATTGCTTTTACACATTTTAAGATTATTATGCTCAATGGTCATCCAGGTTCCAGCTTCAATGTGGCCGATAAGAATAATTAAATTGGTGGAACATCAATGTATGGGATACGGGGAATGGAATTGTATGTTTAGTCCGTGTTAAAGAAAACAATAAAGAGTAATCAAATAATATTTGGTTATGAGAGGATATACTACATACCTTATACACCTGTGAGTGAAAATGAAGTGCAAAACCAGAGAAAGCATAGAATCCTGGTATCCACAAATTACATCGAGGCCCTGGGCCTGATACCCTGCGCAGATCTAGGCAACGATCAGAACCCTTCCCAAGGAGCTGCAGGACACCAGGCGATCAGGTGGAAGGATTGGATGAAGTGATGAGTCTCTCCTCTGACTGAGCCACTTAGGGAGGACTAGAAGGCAAGAGGAAGAGAAGGCAAGAGTAATTATGGTGGTAGGGGGCGCCAGGAGCAGGTAGGTTGTGAAGAAGTATCAACATGTGGATGATAGGCTACAACATTATACACCTGTGGAGGAAATATAAATGCACTGCAAGTGAAAACACCAAATGCCTATGGTTGATAATAACAAGGCAAGGGCGTCATGAAGCCCCAATTTTAGCAACTTGAATGAGTGTGATGCCGTTAGACAGATTTTTGTGACATAAAACTATTAACTTGATGTTTATGGATTTTGTGACTTTCATCTTTGTCACTGGTCTTCACACAAGTTCATCTGCACCAGTGCCAGAAGCTTAGCAAGTTGCTATGGTTTGGGGGAGAGAAGAATAGAGGGATAATGAGAGATCGGTGAGTGAATGGAGAGATGGAAAGATGGTTGAAGAAGAGATGGATAGAGGGGACTGATGTATGTATGGATAGATCAAAAGAAGCAAAAGAAAGAGTGAGGGATGGAGAAACTTAACCATCAGTGTTCAGTAGCCATCATGATGAACTGTAATATACAAGAACACCATAAAGCAACCTTGAAGACCCTATCAAGTCTGTGAGTACCTCATCATCCATCACATTTCTTAGCACTGTGCCAAGAAAAGCAAGCACACCTCAGTGGTCATAAGGCACAACATGGAAGCACATCCCACACATGATCAAAACAAGGAGAAAACCCTTAAAGCTGCACCCTTTACTAGGCGTAGCATGCTACTTGTGCGGGCAAGTGATTCAGCGCCCCACATAAAGGTAGTGAGCATTATATAAATATTGTAAAATGCAATAAATACAGGGAAATAAATTCAGGGAACCGAGATTTGGAGACAGGTATAGATTATAACCCCTTACTTTTGGCTTCTCCTTCTGGGATCATTCATCAGTTTATGCCTGTGTTTAATTGTGGATTAGCAGATCATGCAGTTGGTCAACAATATCAGATGCAGCTTTGCAATATCATTCACACAGTTCCCTTTTGTTATGTGCAGCAGCCTCTGCTGGGTAAAATATATACCTCCTGGGGGTGTGGCCGAAGCAGCCAAAATTTAGGACGTGTATTAAGGATGCTCTTGCGACCTCCGGTAACATGCTCCACCATCCTGGCACCCTGGGTCTTCTGAATGAGTTCTCTGCAGACTCCTTGCATCCTCCCGCCTGCACAGCGCTGTCTTCCGCTCCCTGCTGGGACAGGTAGCCGACCAGATCACTGTGCTCAGGCCCATCCGTGTGCTCCATTCAATGGCGGTGACCTGGATGCTGTAGCCCCGAGGACGCAGCCCATCCCTGTGAGCCGTCCCTGACCGGGGACACGACACTGTCTCTGCTGCGTCTGGATGGTGGCTGCCCCAAGGCGGGCACGGCACAGGCGGGGCTGGGCCATTGTTGCTAGGGACTGTGTGGGGCTGCTGACAGGAGCCACATGGGCGGCACCGCAGCCCCGCTTTGCTGCCTGCCCCAGTGGGATGGGACATGCCGCACCATCGACCAAGGCCGCGCAGTTGGAGAGGTAACTGCGACCCGCACCGTCACCTTGGGGGTGCAGAAGTTATACTGACGTACATGCCTCCCTTTGCCCAGACTCTCTGCTGCCATTGGCTTGGGCTTGCTGCAGCCCTTGGCCCAGGTGGAGAGACTTGTGAGTATGACCTTATCCAATGGCCTTTAACTGGGGCCGCACTGAGGGCCTCCTGACGTTGAGCTGTAAGATGTCAGGACCTGGGGCTGCGTTCGGGACTTGTGACCACAGCCCATTCTTCATTCTGGCCTGTTACGCGGCACTCAGGAGCAGCATGGAGCACCGAGACTGTAATTGAAGCTGCACGATTGGAATAGCAGCCCCAGCACCCCCTCCCACCCCTTTGAGACCCAGAGGGTGCCACTGTGAGCCTTGACAGCGGGTGGACTGTGTGTCCTGCCCATGCAGCCTCACCTCCTACATAGAAACAGAAGACCTGAGATGAAACTGCTGTGGCCAAAGGCACCCCATTGACATCTCCTTTAAGATGAGGTGAAATGGGCCTGGGGCGACAGCCTGGTGGTGCAGTGCATGCGTGTGGAAGGCTACTGATCCATAGAGGCCCAATACCCATTGCTGCTGTCTTTTAATAAAACAACCTGGCTGTGATGGGAGTCCCCCACTCAAGCTCTTCCCCCTTAACTGCCACTATTGGGGTTGTTGATCCTGTGGGCCGGGGAAGGCAGCCCCATTGCGCTACGGTCACTGCTGCCTTGCCTTTGTCTCCCTTGATGATACACCAAGAGCCTGCGGGGGTTCTGTCGTCAGCGGGGAAGGATCCTCGATTGACCTAGTGGGTCCCTACACCTTGCCTCGGCTGCTCGTGCTACCTTGAGATCGGGCTGAGCGTAAATACTCATTACTACCTTACAGCATGCAACCTGGGATGTGGGGACACGCAAAAGCATCTGCTGGCTGGTGGCCTCCTGCTCCCCCACCCCCCAAAAGGGAAACTTACTCGACAGACACGCACAGAGGGGTCCACCCCACGCAGTGGCCTGGCAGAAATGGGGATGAACTGACCTTCTACCTTGCACTCAACCCAGGTTCGACAAGTTTGCTACCGCAGTGGCCAACCAACAGAAGAAACCCGCAGATGGGGTGCCACCCAGCCACAGTCTCTCCTGATGCACACCACATCCTCCAAGCCAGTCACGCACCTAAAGAAGCTCTAGAAACCAAAATAGGTGAGATTGGCGTGGACATGGCCCTGCTGCGCCAGGACCTCTGCTGTGTGGCGGTGATGAGTTACAGAGACAGAAGCTCACCTGTCCACTCTTGAAGATTATTCCACAGATTTCAAAGCCAAAGTTTCTGTCCTACAAGCCACGGTTCGAAGTCTTGTAGTCATTGCGGAAGATGCAGAAAACTGCTCCTTCCGGAATTATCTTCGCCTGGTGGGATTTCCTGAGGGGGTCAAGTCCCCCATTCAACAAACTTTGTGGAGACCTGGCTGTGGTCTTGGAAGCCGAAGGGCACCCTCTCACACTGGTTCATCGTAGAGTGAGTCCACCACTCACTGGCTCCGCATTCATGACATTCCTAGCTATGTGGAGAAAAGATCTTCGACTGTGTCATATCCAGGGACAGGAAGGATGGCCGGACTCGGGCCTCTGCATTGTCTGAATTGGACTACCCTGGGTCGCATCCTTCCCCGGGGGACGAGGTAGCCCCCTGGCTCCCTGAGACACTCAAGAAAAGGGAGACACAAGCCTCCCCGGCAACACACGCCCATTGGGGTCATCACTTTGATCCTACAGATCTCATTAATTGGCACATTCTCACCCTTGAATCATGGTGCCTACTGATATTGACATCCTTTGCATTGACCCTTCTGTATGGAGGAGATCTCCCTCTTCAAATGACCAGTTATGTGTTCTACATTTGTTTGGGATTGTTTTCAGGCGACCAATGCTTCCGTGGTGGAGGTGTGGGGAAGGTTAGTTTGGGTTGGTCTATTGTGAGTTTTGTTTGATTATTTGATGTACGTTCCTTGCTTTTGGGTTTTCCTTATGTTCTTTCCTTCTTGCCACTACCCGCCCTCTCTTGGGACCTATCCAGCCCTTCTCCCACCCGCCACATGACACCACAAATCAGTCGGTCCTATGACAAACTGCATTCTACTATCTTGGGATGTTAATGGTTTATTACACCATATCAAATGCACAAGGGTCCTCAAATCCCTACACTGACACTGCCCAGACAAAGGCCCTCATTATGAACTCGGCGGAAAAACCCACGGGTTCGGCGCTGGCGGTCAACAAAAGGCCGCCAGCACGCAGAACTCCCCCGCCGGCCACAAATAGATCATTCAGCTTGGCCGGCGGGCGGAAACAGTGTTTCCGCCTTGCGGCCCAGCTGAATGCAGGTCCTGAACATTGATGCTGGCTCCAAATGGAGCCGGTGGCAATGTAGCAGTGCAGCGGGTGCAGCAGCACCATCATTCGCTCATTTCACTGCCCGTAAATCGGGCAGTGAAATGCACGACAGGGCTGTGCATGGGGGCCCGAGACCCCCATTCCGCCAGCCTTTGGTGGTGTGAACCGCCAGGGAAAGGCTGGTGAAACCTGACATATTATTCGGCGGACAGCGCTGCTTGCATATGGAAATGTAATTCCACCACCGCCTGGCTGCCTGGTGGCGGAAGTCTGGTGGTGGCAGGGTTACAAAAGTGGCGGTTCTGCCACGTATATTATATTGTGGTCTGAACCGCCATGCCGGGCCATAGTTTTATTGCAGGAGACTCCTCTTCCTTGGCAGATTCGGGTGCAACCGTGTCTACCATGCAGGCTCAATTGTACAGCGATCTTCCTTCACAAAAACATTCCTTTTGTGATAACCCACACATTCCATGATCCACACTCTAGGTATATTTGTGTGATGGGGGTTGGGCTGGTGGGGAAAAAAGTACAATATTTTTAGCATCTATATCCCCCTCCACTGCAAATGCAAACACAGATGCTGCAGGACTCAATCCAGCTGGTGGTCAACTTGCACTGTGGCTCTTTAATCCTTAGGGGCGATGTCAATGCAGTGGTAGATCCAACTCTCGACATTCCTGAGGCCCATCTTTTGCGTCCTGCGCACCCGCTCATGTGCCTTAACCAGTTGGGACCTCATTGGGCCTTTGTGACTTCTGGAGGGTCAGGAATCCACATGTGACGGCCTTTTCCCATATGTCAGCCTCTAACCACTCGCTGAACAGCATTGACTACGTCTTTCTCTCGCCACAGACATCGTTGCCACAGTGACCATGTCTATGCTTGCCCGTGCATTTCTGATCATTCCCCACAGGTTCTCCACCTGGCAGGCTCAAGCTCATCCGGTCGTCCTATTTTGCGTCTTAACGCTTGGCTTCTGACAGACAAGTGGATGGTAGTGTACCTAGCGGAACCGATTACGTCCTGTTTTGATCTCAGTGCCAGCTCAGTCCAAAGGTCACACACCCTAGGGGTGACTAGCAAGTCCACAATACGGAGGGGTCAGGCTTGGAGGTACCTCAAACAAAAGTCAAAAAGTAGGCAAAACAACATGGTAGAACTAGAGACGCGAATACCCGGCACTGAACCTCGGTTGACCCAAGAGGTCAGCGAGACTCCCACTTGCCATCTTGACAGGGCCGCACTACGGCAAATACTCTAGAGTGAGATGTGCCTTTGCTGGAGGGCATCTGTCTGATGCGTTTACGAGCACGGGGACACCAATGGACCACTCTTGTACAGACTTGCGAATTGTGATATCGCCTCCTGTGGTTGGCGGAGCAGGACGACTCGGGTTCAGTGGTCAGGCGACCCCTGAAATTGTGGCTTGTGTTTACAGCCAACTACCGATGATATTATGGCCAGAATCCACGGTGCCACATAGAACGTACCCGACCACTCCTTTATGACATCCCTCTCCCCTCTTCGATGGCGGCCCACCGGGGAGCACTGGACGAGCCAGTCACAGAGGACGGAATTCATGCTGTCATCGGGGATCTGAATACCCAAAAGACCCCCGGACCAGATGGCTTGCCTTCCGAATACTATTATGAATTCAGAGACCAACTGGTTCCCCACTTGCTACACTGAGGCCATCGAGAAGGGTGCATTCCCCACAGACCTAGTCTTAGAGACAATTGTTGTTATTCCTAAGACCATGCCACCGTCGCTGGACCACAGTCCTATCTCCTTCCTGAATACAGACATTAATATGTACATTAAAATCTTGGCAGCCAGGCCCCAACCGGTTCTGTCTGCCCTGTGTCATCCTGATTAGTGTGGCTTTATGCCAAACCGCAGTACCTGCCACTGCATTCAGTGGTTACATTGTGTTCTTGCCCGCATGGGAAGCCTGACAGGAGACTTAGCGCTATTCCGGCTGATTTTGAAAAGGCCTTTGACATTGTCGACTGAGATTACCTGCCAGCATTCCACCCCCAATATGGGCTATGATGCTGTTTTCAAATGATGACCTCCCTTCGGTACTTGCGCCGAATGGTCCAAGTCTGTATCAATGGGGTGCTCTCCGATAAATTTATGATCGAAAGGGGCACCTGTCAAGGTTGTCCCCTTTCCCCACTTCTGTTCGCACTGGCCATCGAGCCCTTGGCACAGTTGGTTAACTGTGACACACAACTCAAGGGGTGGTACTGGACGAACACCTCTGAAGACAGGATTCTGCTATACGCTGACAATGTCCTCCTCTACCTGGCCAACCCCGGAGTCTCGGGCTCCCGGACTCCCGAGCTATTTGATCTATTTAAAGAGACCTCCAGCCTGCTCATTAATAAGACAGTCTCTCCTTGTCCCCATGCCTAGTGATAGCGCTTCGACTGGCTGGCAAGCAAACATTCCCCTCCACCAGCTCAGTTTCATATATCTTGGCATACATGTGGTGACTATACCAGAACTTACCTGGGCCCTCAATTTGACCCTCCCTTCTGAAGAGTACCAAAGCTAGCCTGACCACATAGCATGACCTCCCCTTGAATCTCCTTGGTAGAGTGACTCTGGTGAAAATGATGTTTCTTCCACATTTTCTTTATACCATACAAAAGTTCCCACTGTGCATCCCTAACTAATGGTTTGCAGAGGTGACGTCAGTGCTTCGCACCTTTCTCTGACTCGGGCGCCTGCTTCAGATAGACCAAAATACATGCTGCTGCGCCATCAATGAGGGTGGAATTGGGGTATTGGACATTTGTCTATACTACTGGGCATCCAACCTTCTTGACATTAATGACTGGCTGTCAGGGGGTTGGAGTAACCTGGTGTACCAGTCGGAACTTGGTGACCTGGAGTTGAACAGGGTAATGCACCACTTGTACAGATCTCTGCTTCCCTTTACACTACCAGAAGTTACTAGGGTGATCTTCTTGGTGTGGTGGGGCGTTCTCAGATTATGGGATGGAGCAGATGCCTAACTCTGCAAAACCCCCTTATGGAGAGACAGCAGGCTGGAATGAACAGCTGGCTCGTCTTGAGGGATTTCACTGCTGGGACCTGATTTTCATTTCCACTTTGGCTAATGTTTGGAGCACGTCTACCATGTGCTCCTCCTCCAAACTCCAAACACAATTTTCCCTCTCTACCACCCAATTTCACCGTTATCTCCAGTTTCGACATGCCCTTGCCTCTTAAACCGAGAGTTTGCATGATCTCCCAGACCTTAGCCCCCTCGAGGCCTGGCTGATGCTCGGGGGTTTGGGTAAAGGGGGAGTTTCCCAAATCTACAGGGCATTGGTGAGTAGCACCCCAGGCTCCTTAGATGCACTGCATCGGAGATGGCAGGGCTGGATCAGGGACTTGGACAAGGTTAAATGGTGAGAGGCTTGTATAGCTCCAAGAGAGGATATCAGCCCAGCCACAGCTGATTCAGCGGAACTATCTTCACCAAACCTACAGGACTCCCAAAAAGGCTTGGCCGGGCGCGAATCCTTACCGATCCCAGGGTGTTCTAGCGGTCATGCCTAAGAAGCTGACTTTTTTCACATGGTGTCGCTGTGCCCACAGATTTCATCCTACAGGGTTGGCACCACCGTGTCAGTGGTCCTGTGCACCTGCGTCCATTTAACCCCCAAGCTGGCACTGCTAGGAGTAATTGATAGTCTGGCAGGGCCCCGTGGCAACAGAACAGTGATTGGACTGGCAACCCTGATTTTTTTTTTTTCCATAAATCTGTTTATTAGCTTTTTTAAACTTTACATTTTGTCGTAGTTTGGCGTTCTTTTCAGTACAACATATTCTAGTGTGTAATGCTCACAGTGTTAAGTAATGTTTAGTACAGTGGCAACACAGGTATACGGCATATGTTACATCGTGTTTTTGCAATTGTTCAATTGTTCATCACAGTCGCAGCGCTTATTGGTATAACATTGTTTCCGTCACAAGTATCCAATTATTGCGCTTTTGATTAGAAAGCAGATAATATGAATTTTATATAGGTAAACCTTAGAGTAAAAGAAAGGGAAAAAAGAACATCAATAACGTTTGCCAGGATCAATACCTATGTGATTATTTTAGACTTGACTATTTTCGTGCCGGGTTGGGGATCAATTGGGACAGATCAATTTGCAGGCGGAGGGGATTGGGTCATTTGTCAGGTCTGGTGCATGCGGTTTTCCCACCCCTCAATGTCATAGTGTGTCCAGTCGACTTCTGCATTCTATCCCCTTATATGGTGTGACCTTCTCACCCATGGATACTAGTTTGCTTTAGTCCGATCCCTCCCCTGTTGGGTGTGCCTCCATGCTATGCAGTTGTAGTAAGAACCCCTCCCAGCAGGTGGAGATCAGAAATTGTCGTAGCCCTAGGGTTTCTTCTCGTCTAAGTGCTAAGCCCTCTTCTCCCGCCCACACCTCAAGCGAGCGCCTCTAGGCCTGTATCGGCTGAGGGTCTGGCGATTTCCACCTTCGGGTCAATAGTCGCTTCGCAACAATGAGTCCTAGGTCTGTGAAGCGCGCCTCTGCTCTGTGTTGTTTGTTTCTAGGGAACAGTCCCAGGATGCATGTCTCCCATGTGAAGGGTATTTATTGTGTTATGTAGTTAGATAGATTATCGATTACCACCCTCCAATAGGTGCTTAGGCTAGGACAGGACCACACCATGTGCAACATATCCACCCCGATCTCACGGCATCTGGGGCAGGCTGCACCCTTGACGAGTAAAGTATTTGTTCGCGCGTGCAGGTGTGAGATAGGCTCTATTCACTATATAATATTGGATTAGTCTGAATCGCGAGATACGTGGTATGTTGAGATGGCCTGAGAGAGCAGATCTCCATCGCGTTATCGCGATAGAATCGCCAGTGTCCTTTTCCCATGCGACACGCAGTGCATCGTTGTCGGAGGCAGTTTGGGTTCTCAAGGCATCCGCAAGCCAGCTGACCTGGTGTTGGCCATAGCCAACACCAGTAGGTACTGGACCAGCAGGTGGGTAGGTGGAGCTGTTGTGATGTCTCCCCACTTGGACCCAAGAGTCCTCACCAGAGAGCAGTATAAGAGGAATTGGCCAGGTGGAAGTCCCATTTCCTGAAGCCTAGCAAACGGCAATAGTTGGTTTTCTTCATAGGGGTCGCCCAGTGTGTGTAACTCTAATTCGTGCCATGTGCGCAATTCTGAATGTGACGTGACCCTGGGGCCCCTTGGTGTACCCGTCAACGCCAAGGCGGGTGCAAGGGGGATCACCGATCTTGTGAGGTGGAGCGATCTGCAGAAACATTTATGAGCTGTTCTGAGGAACAGCTGCTGTGGGGTTTGTGCGTGTGTGAGCGGGTGGAATAAGTACTGTATTTGTTGGAGCGGGTGTGGCCCTTCCTCCGATGCTGTGTCTGCAAGCTGTATGCCAGCCAACCATCTAGATATCCATTGAAGTTGGGCTGCCAGATAATAGTGCTCCAGGTTGGGGACCGCAAGTCCGCCCTTATCAGGCGGCAGGTACAGTTTTTTAAGGGCAACCCTACAGTGGCCGCCGTTCCATATGAATTCCCTCAGCCCTGTCTCCAGTGCCCTGAAGAAGCTGGGGGGAACGTAGTGTGGAAGGTTAGAGAAGAAGTACAGGAGCCGTGGAAGAACCACAATTTTTAGGAGTGCTATCCTGCCCGCCACAGATAGTGGCAACGTCCTCCAAAATGCCATTTGGGACCTGACTGAGGATACCGCTTTTACAAGGTTACCCTCAAATATGTCTTCTTCGCTGTGGTAGACTCGGACACCCAGGTATCTGAATGTGCTTGGTTGCCATGGGACAGGACTCCCGGCTAGATTAAGTCCCGGGTCTGGTAGGTCTGGGTCGAATGGGAAGAGGCATGACTTAGACCAGTTGACTTTTAGACCTGATATCGACGCAAAGTGTTGTAGGAGCGAACTGGCCCTTTGTGGGATCTGCGTGATAACTCTGAAATATAATAAGAGGTCATCAGCGTACAGTGACACTATGTGTAAGTCATCTCCCAGAGGAATTCCCCAGTTGCTTCCCTCCCCGTGTAAGGCCGCCGCCAGGAGCTCCATTGCAAGTGAAAATAGTAACAGTGAGAGGGGGCAGCCGTGTCTCGTACCTCTGCATACCTGGATTGGTTCCGATATCTCGGAACCCAGTCCCACCCGGAACATTGGTCTGGTGTATAATAGTTTAACTAGACGAGTGAAAGATGGTCCCATGCCGAATTGTTGCAACACCCTGAACAGGTAGGGCCATTCCAGGGAGTCAAAGGCTTTTTCTAGATCAAGGACAAGGCAGCCCGCCCGTGGCCAGTCACGTCTTGCATATTGCATAACCCGGAATAGTCTTCTGATATTATGGGAGGTATCTCTGGCTGGTACAAACCCGTTTTGGTCAGGGTGTATTAGTTCTGGCACACTTGGCGCAAATCTTGTCGCCAACACTTTGGCTAATATTTTATAATCGGTGTTTAGCATTGCCAGAGGTCTATATGAGCCCATGCCTATTGGATCCCTCCCAGGTTTGGGAAGGGAGACCAGTAGCGCCTCCCTTTGTGTGGCCAATAGGTGGCCCTCCTGCCCTACTGTCTCATATACCTGAAGTAGCTTGGGCGCTAACTGCACCGCGAAGGCTTTGTAAAAGTCGACTGGTAGCCCATCTGGGCCCGGCGTTTTGCCGGATGTAGGTTCCCAGATACTGGATTTGATCTCCTCAAGGTCAAGGGGTGCCTCAAGCGTCTCAGTCTGGCCATTTTCTAGGTGTGGGAGCTTCACTCTAGCAAGAAATTCAGCACTGGAGTCTCTCCCAGGGGTTGCCCTTGAAGTGTAGAGCGCAGCATAATGTCTTATAAATTCGGCCTGTATCTCCACGGGTGTGTATACTAATTCCCCTGTTTGTGAGCAAATTTCCATAATCAGTTTCCTCTCACAATCCCGACGTATCAGCCAAGCCAGTAATTTACCTGCTTTATCCGCTGATGCATGAGTTCTCGCGGTGTGTGCAGTGTAGTTTAGACATCTCAGATGCTCTAGTAGTGCCTGGTGGTCTGCGCGTATTGTTGATAGTCTCGTCTTTTCAGTTTGGTTATTAGTGGTTTCGTCTTCTGACTGCGGTAGGGTCCGCTCTATTCGTGTCAGGTTGCGTTCAACAGAACGGGGCATGTTACATTGAGGCCCCAGACAGTGCCCCCGGCTGAAGACCTTGAATACATCCCATTCGATCAACCCGAGGTAGCCGTGCCTTCGTTTTGCTTGAAAAATTCTAGGATTGCAGCACTTATTGATGCTCTAAAATCAGCGCCTTCTAGGAGTTCTGGCCTCAACCTCCATGTGAGGATAGGTGAACGAGGGGATCCCCAGCACAAACGTGCTATCTATGGGTTATGGTCCGAGTGTGTGCGTCCCATATATTCCGAGTTCACAACCACTGTGGCAAGGCTCGCAGTGCAAAATATGCAGTCTAGGCGCTCGTGTAAGGAGTGCGGGCGGAGTAGAAGGAGTAGACTCTGTCCTCTCTGTGCCTCTGCCTCCACACATCCACCAGCTGCCATTGTTGGGTCCAGTTTACCAGACCGCGCTAGGCAGCTTCCACCGGTGATGTGGGCAGTGGGGGAAAGGAGCGGTCCAGTTCAACATCAAGCACACTGTTAAAGTCTCCCCCCAGTAGCCACGGAAGTGCACTCCAGCTCGCCAGGTGGTGTCATAGATTATGTAGAAAGGCAGTCTGGTTTGTGTTTGGGGCGTATATGGAGCCCAATACAACTGTGCATCCTGCCAGCTTTCCCTTGACGAGTACGAATCTACCCTGCGGGTCTGTAATCTGTTCCTCCGCCGCAAAGGGAGTGCCTGCCCTAATCCAGATAAGCGTGCCTCAGGCGTAGCTGAGTGACCTGTCGCGTATAGTTGCCCTCTCCAGCGCTGGCGCAGTCGTGGAATCTCGAGGTTTGTTAGGTGTGTCTCCTGTAAGAACGCTAGTTGGATTGAGTGTCTTTTAAGGTAGGAGTAAATAGCATAGCGTCGCTTGGGGGTATGAATGCCTCTTACATTCCAGGTACTTGTTGTGTATGTAGCCATGTCATGAGTGTTGGGTCTTTTTTCAGCTTTACCCACCCAAGCCCTCTACGCTGCGCTACTTCGTTAATCTTCTGTTCCCAGCTAATATTCAGAGAAATAGTGTGTGACCACCGGCAAGCGCAAAACATAACTAACGCCATCAGAGCAGTTAGACAACGGGTCACCGCACAAACACTACAACAAAAACAATAACGTGCGATATCTATACATTTTGTGGCTCCAATGATAGGAGCGTGGGGGTAGGCCAAATATACCGGGGGATGGTGTAGTCTTGGGCCTTTTTGTCCGGCTGCAACGGATAATTAAAATAATAGAGGGGAACACGGGGGGTCTCATTGTATTTAATCGCCAAGAAGCGTAGTATGTAATGTCGGGCGTTGCATCTGTCTGTGCACTCACAACTCCGCGGACCGATACGGGTGCTTCATAGTTAAGTTTGTTGTTTGCTCGTCTTTTAGGGCAAATTCACGTAGGTGTCTCTAGTTGGATATTTCCTGCAGTGTGTTGTTTCTTTACATTGTTCAAGAGTCTTTTAGAAAAGTTCATCTGCGGTGGCCGGCGTCACAGGGGGTCCCTCGATAAGGCCCAATTCTGATAAGTGATCTGGTGTGAGGGGACGGTCGCTGGTCAATTGTGAGAGTTCTGTGTCTGATCCCGAGCCCGGGGGGGATGCACCCATCGTTGCTGCAGTGTGAATCGCCTCACTTCTCTCCTGAGTTAGTTGTTCCAGGTCTGGAGCGCATATTGTTGGTCCTGCGTGAGTTGTCTTTCTTCTCCGGTCACGCCTGTTTCGACTGCGCTTGGTTCGGGGTGCCTGTTCAGCTCGCTCCGGCATGCCACCGGTGAACAGTCCCGTCGACTCAAGCCATTCCCGAGCTGCCTCGGTGTGGGGAAGAAGTGTGTTTTATTTTCCACCACAACTCGTAGTTTGGCCGGAAACAGCAAAGAGTAGGTTAGGCCAAATGACCGTAGCTTACGTTTTAGGGGGAGGTAGGAGGCCCGGTCTCTTTGCACCGCCAAGGTGTAATCTGGGAATAGCAAAATTTGCATGTCGTCCATCCGGAGTGGCGGCGCGGCCCTTACCGTTCTCAGTATGATGTCTCTGTCCGCGTAGTGAAGAAGGCGAATGATGAATGGGCGTGGAGCGCTTCCCGGCGGTCTTGCCCAAGTCGGGATCCGGTGGGCGTGCTCCACGGAGAAAAAGGGGGTAAGCACTCCATCTGGTACCAGCCCTCGCAACCAGCCCTCCGAGTAAGTCATCGGGTCTCGACCCTCCGTGCCCTCCGGCAGGTTCACCACGCGGATGTTGTTTCTTCTGGAGCAGCCCTCTGCATCCTCCACTCGGAGTTCCAGCTCCGCCACTCTGGCTTGAATGTCTTCCATACCTGCTTTCAGCTGGGTGGTCACAGGCGTTAGTTCCTTTACTGTGGCTTCAATCTCGTTGGTCTTGTCTGATAGTTTGCGGTGGTCTGCGTGTAGAAGGATAAGGTCACTCGCCACCCTGTCTATCTTGGCTTCCAGTGACGTGCGGGCACGTTCCAGTGAGTCTCCGATGCGTTCTACTGCGGCAAGCACTGCATCTAGTTTTTGGTTGTCTTGAGTTGGGAGGTCTTGTGTTTTCCCGGATCCAGCTCCAGAGCGAAGGCGCCCGGTTCTGGCCATAGTCCAAATTTTTGAGGAGTTCTGTTTGGCTTCTGATCAGCGCTTCCTGCTCGACTAGTCTCCGCTCGCACTTCACACCATGGATCAGTTTCCGTTAGGGTGGTGTGAGGTAGGTATGCTGTTCATCGCCAGTTCCCAGCGGTCTGGTGAGAGGTCCCAGTTCCCCCCAGAAGAAGATGAAGAAAAAGTGGGGGAGGGGGCTACAGGCACCCCTCGGTTCCACCCACGGCTCCGGTGCAGCTCCCTTGCGGGACACGTGCACGCCCAGTTGTTTTGGTGCCGGGGGCGCCGTCTCTCACCAAGTTGTGCAAGTTGACTGATGAGGGGGATCCAGGAGTATCTTGATTCCGGCGTGTGGCTCCAGCCGTGCCGGCTGCTCCTCCTCTCGTACGATCACCGCCTCACGGCCCGGTTGTCGGGTGCGGCCCACACAGTTGCGGCGCAGGTCCACGAGTGGAGGTCGCCGGGAGACCGCTTTCAGTCTAGGCGGTCCCGGCGTATTCTCCGCTTCCGGGTAGCTAATGTAGGATGTTGTGTACCCCCGCACACCATCTGGGAAGCTAGTTTGGCCGGATGCCGCGCGGAGCTCTAGCAGCTCGCAACCGCCATGTTTGGTGGCTTGGCCACGCCCCCTTGGACTGGCAACCCTGATAGACGAGAAGAATATTGCCCGGCTTAGAAACAGTCTTCTCCGCCAATGTTGAAACATTGGAGTGCTGGGATGGACTAGTGTGCCAGACTGAAGGAACCCATTTATGTGTCCCGGGACTACCCCACAAAGTTTTCTAAGATCTGGGGTAGATGGTGGCACTACTATGAACTATCCTCCACACTGGAATCCTTGGCAAGACATGTAAACTGAATATATATATATATATATATATATATATATATATATATATATATATATATATATATATATATCTATATCCCTTACCAACCTCTCCTTATTGCTGTGAAATTTGACAGCCCAGACAAAACAGTTGAGGTTATGTCGATTTAGTTTCTTTTTCGTACAAAAATGATAGTGTGGTCTTTCCCTGCTGTTATTGCTAGCACTTAACCTTTGACATAAGCAACTATAATGTTTTAATTTTCAAAATACCTTAGCTATAATGCTTTCATTAAAATATTCTTGCATTAATTGATAGTTTAATTTCTAGGTTACATGACTGTTTCACAAACTGTATTAAATACTTGAAGAGTAATACACATTGTTTTAGGAAGAGGGGATTATTTGTATTTCCCTATATGTTCGCTAGAGCTAAACATTTTAATAGGTTCTAGGAAAAAAGCTCAATGGCAACCCCACTGAAACTGTGAAATGTAATTTTTTCGTGGAGGTATGCTTAAATTGTGAAACAGGAGTGATAAAGGGATTTGCATCCCTGATATTTAAGTGAGAATGACAGGCCTAGGCTGGTTTATTTGTTCTGGGTTCCCTGTAGACGTGCACATCTGCTGTCAGAACAAGGGACTAATCGTCTTCCAAACTAGAACTGGCGATTCCGATTATAAGACTTAATGGGGGAGGTTAAGCAGCATTAGAAAATATTTTCCCATTGAAACTACAACTATTAACTAACAAGACACCAGCTTTACCGCAAAGGTTTCCTGAAAAGATGGTCATGGTGAATGATTTTAAGGTAACTTGCGACAGAATGGCATCTGGTCTTTGCCATCAGGCATATTTGCAAATTGGTGAACAAAAATATTTGAAATAGTTATTGCTAATATTTTAATTGTGATTGCTCTGTATGTTTTAATAAAACAATAATTTGCATCATCTTACACACTTGCACTAATAAAGGCTCTATCCACAAGTATCAACTAGCTACACTCCAGGATGAAGAAGGTGGTAATAAGGTGGATGTAAACGCAGATATTATAAGGCTGTTTGCCATTGTTGTAAAGAGTTGTCTTCCTTCAAAAAAAATGTGGCTAAGAAAGCAGAATCATTTATTTCCGTGCCTTAATGCCTCTACTTTATGAACACGCCAGTGTCCATGTATGCCTTAACACGTACTGATATGTTTCATGACTGAGTTGCAATATTTTTTAAATTTATTTTAACCTGAAGTGCACATGCAATTCATTTTAACCTGAACCTTAACAAGTCTGCAGAGTTCAATATATTTCTGTGGCCTAGAAGCTATTTTTATTCGGTGTTGCAGTTTTGCACCATGAGAGGATTGGCATAATGCAGCGTGAATTATAGAAAGTAGTGGAGTCGGCACTTGTTGCTCTTTTAATATCTAAAAGGCACTTCTCATATTCTTTCTCTTGAGAAAGTCAGTAAGATGTTTGGGTTTCTGTTGACTTGTACTAAGGGAAAACTGTTTCAGGTCCTGAGCTCGCCCCCCACGACCGCAGCACCAACCTGCTGCCTTCTGCCTCTGTCCCACGAGCACGCTGCCGTTTGCGTGTTCGAGGCCCTCCTCCACCCGCAGGCATCCTCCTGCGCCTCATCCCTGGTGGCTAGTGGGCTCACTTGACCCGTGTGCCGCTTCCGCCGTCCTGTAAGTGTTTTTTGGCTTTTTCGTTTTTTCAGCGCCTCGCCGCCGGCGCTTCTGCCCCCTTTGTGCCCCCCTGATTGCTGTCTCCCCGATCGTGTATTGTGCCATTATTGTATTTCTGATTGTATTTCTGATTGTATTTTCTCTTTGTAACTGCTTGTAGTTTTGCTCGTTTTCAGTGTTTTTTGCCCCTTGTGCGCTCCCCGTTCCCTGCCGCTGCCTCCCTGCGGCCCCGCCCCCCACGCGCCCCCATTTGCCGCTCCCTCCCGCCTCCCAGCTGCTCCTCCCTCCCCCCTCCCTTCTTAATGGCTGGCGCTGCGCGTCGCGAGTGAGCGAACTCTGACCTGTTTCAGGTCCTGAGCTCGCCCCCCACGACCGCAGCACCAACCTGCTGCCTTCTGCCTCTGTCCCACGAGCACGCTGCCGTTTGCGTGTTCGAGGCCCTCCTCCACCCGCAGGCATCCTCCTGCGCCTCATCCCTGGTGGCTAGTGGGCTCACTTGACCCGTGTGCCGCTTCCGCCGTCCTGTAAGTGTTTTTTGGCTTTTTCGTTTTTTCAGCGCCTCGCCGCCGGCGCTTCTGCCCCCTTTGTGCCCCCCTGATTGCTGTCTCCCCGATCGTGTATTGTGCCATTATTGTATTTCTGATTGTATTTCTGATTGTATTTTCTCTTTGTAACTGCTTGTAGTTTTGCTCGTTTTCAGTGTTTTTTGCCCCTTGTGCGCTCCCCGTTCCCTGCCGCTGCCTCCCTGCGGCCCCGCCCCCCTCGCGCCCCCATTTGCCGCTCCCTCCCGCCTCCCAGCTGCTCCTCCCTCCCCCCTCCCTTCTTAATGGCTGGCGCTGCGCGTCGCGAGTGAGCGAACTCTGACCTGTTTCAGGTCCTGAGCTCGCCCCCCACGACCGCAGCACCAACCTGCTGCCTTCTGCCTCTGTCCCACGAGCATGCTGCCGTTTGCGTGTTCGAGGCCCTCCTCCACCCGCAGGCATCCTCCTGCGCCTCATCCCTGGTGGCTAGTGGGCTCACTTGACCCGTGTGCCGCTTCCGCCGTCCTGTAAGTGTTTTTTGTCTTTTTCGTTTTTTCAGCGCCTCGCCGCTTCTGCCCCCTTTGTGCCCCCCTGATTGCTGTCTCCCCGATCGTGTATTGTGCCATTATTGTATTTCTGATTGTATTTCTGATTGTATTTTCTCTTTGTAACTGCTTGTAGTTTTGCTCGTTTTCAGTGTTTTTTGCCCCTTGTGCGCTCCCCGTTCCCTGCCGCTGCCTCCCTGCGGCCCCGCCCCCCTCGCGCCCCCATTTGCCGCTCCCTCCCGCCTCCCAGCTGCTCCTCCCTCCCCCCTCCCTTCTTAATGGCTGGCGCTGCGCGTCCGCGCCGCTGGCGCGCCAGAGGCAAGCCCGTCTGCGCCCGTCCGCGCCTGGACCGCGCCCAGCGCCACACCCCCTGGCCCTCGCGCCCCCCGCATCCGCTACTCGATCAACGAACTCCGCACCTTCAACCCCGGCCCCTCCACTGAATGCTGCCGGGCATCCCCGAAGCACACTAAAGGACCTTTTTCCTGCCGTACCTGCAACTTCTCCTGCATCAGAACGACCAATCCAACTACTGAAACATTCAACCCCAACCACCTGAACTGCATCCTCATCAACACCCGCTCCGCACGAAAACACGCCATCGAGCTCTGGGATTTGCTCGACACCACTGCTCCTGACGTGGCTTTCCTGACCGAAACCTGGTGGAACGACTCCTCGTCTCCGGACATTGCCATCGCCATACCGGACGGCTACAAAATCACCAGAAGAGATCGAACCAACGGAATCGGCGGCGGAATAGCCATCGCTCACAAAGCTACCCTCAAAATCCACACCCACTCGGACGACACCCTCAAGACAGCCGAACACCTCCACTTCCAGATCCACACGGACCCCAACACGACCCTCAGAGGAACCCTCATATACCGCCCTCCAGGACCAAGAGCCCCCTTCAGCGACACCATCGCCGACCTTGCAAGCACCCACGCCCTCGCTTCCCCGGATTACATCCTCCTGGGAGATCTGAACTACCATCTGGAAAATGCCAACGACGTCAACACCGCATCACTGACCTCCAACCTCCTCAACCTCGGACTCCGCCAGCTAGTCAACACGCCCACCCACATCGCCGGACACACCCTTGACCCCCTCTTCACCTCAAGCAACCACGTTTCCTTCAGCCACACCTCCGAACTCCACTGGACCGACCATCACTGCGTCCATTTCACCTATAAGAAAACCACAGAGCAACACCGCATCCAGCTACCTCCCCACCGCCGCTGGGGCAAAGTCACCCAAGACCAACTGACCAGCACCCTCATCAACAACCTTCCACCCGACGCAACCGACCCGAGCACAGCCGCCATCAACCTCCATCAATGGATCCTCGACTGCGCCAACACCCTTGCCCCTCTCAAGAAACCCACCGCCATCCAAGGAAAGAAAAAAACAGCCTGGTTCACAGACGATCTAACCACCTCCAAAAGCATCTGCCAGAAGCTCAAAAAGAAATGGATCCAAGAACGCACACCCGACAACCTCGTCGCCCTCAAAAACGCCAACCGCGAACACCACCAACGGATCCGCATCGCCAAGCGCGCCCACTTCACCGAACGCATCAACAACAACGCCCACGACTGCAAAGAACTCTTCAGCATCGTGAAGGAACTCTCCAATCCAAAAGCCAACTCCAACGACATCCCGCCCTCCCAGAAACTCTGCGACGACCTCTCCACCTTCTTCCACCAGAAAATCGCTACCATCCACGACAGCTTCAACACCGGTCCACCGCCAGACCCCACCCCCGACGTCTCCTCCCGCGACTGCCGCCTCACCGCCTGGACCCACGTGGACGAGGCAGAAACCATAACAACCATGAACACCATCCACTCAGGCTCCCCCACGGACCCCTGCCCCCATCATGTTTTCAACTCAGCCAACGCCACCATCGCCCCCGAACTCCGCAAGATCATCAACCTCTCCTTCACTTCTGCCACCTTCCCAGACAGCTGGAAACACGCAGAAATCCAACCCCTCCTCAAAAAACCTAAGGCCGACCCCAACGTTCTCAAAAACTTCCGTCCGATCTCTCTCCTCCCTTTTCCAGCGAAAGTCATCGAGAAGATCGTCAACACTCAGCTCACCCACTTCCTCAAAGACAATTCCATCCTGGACCCCTCACAATCCGGATTCAGACGAAACCACAGCACTGAGACTGCTCTCCTCGCCGCCACAGATGACATCAGACATCAAATGGACAACGTGAAACCTCAGCCCTCATCCTCCTCGACCTATCAGCCGCCTTTGACACCGTCTGCCACCGCACCCTACTGACCCGCCTCCAGGAAGCCGGCATCCAAGACAAAGCCCTCCACTGGATCTCATCCTTCCTCTCCGACAGAACGCAGAGAGTCCGTCTCTCCCCTTTCCGCTCCAAAGCCACCAAACTCATCTGCGGCGTCCCCCAAGGATCC
This sequence comes from Pleurodeles waltl, assembly GCF_031143425.1. Taxonomy (NCBI): domain Eukaryota; kingdom Metazoa; phylum Chordata; class Amphibia; order Caudata; family Salamandridae; genus Pleurodeles; species Pleurodeles waltl. The sequence goes on along the minus strand of NC_090445.1, from coordinate 1,168,908,985 downwards.
TCCCTCAGCCCTACGTTGTTCAACGTCTACATGGCCCCCCTCGCTCAACTGGCCCGCCAACATCATCTCAGCATCATCTCCTACGCCGACGACACCCAGCTCGTCCTCTCCCTGACCAAAGACCCGCTCACCGCCAAAACAAACCTCCACGAGGGACTAAAATCCATCGCCGATTGGATGAACAACAGTCGCCTGAAACTCAACTCCGACAAGACGGAAGTCCTCATCCTCGGGCGCACTCCCTCGGCCTGGAACGACTCATGGTGGCCCTCCGTCCTCGGACCCCCGCCCACCCCTGCCAGCCACGCAAGAAACCTCGGCTTCATCCTGGACTCCGCCCTCACCATGTCCAAACAGGTCAGCGTCGTCTCCTCCTCCTGTTTCACCACCCTTCGAATGCTCCGCAGAATCTTCAAGTGGATTCCAACAGAAACCAGAAAGACTGTGACCCAGGCCCTCGTCAGCAGCAGACTTGACTACGGCAACGCACTCTACACAGGCATCCCAACCAAAGACATCAAACGACTCCAACGCATCCAAAATGCTTCCGCCCGACTGATCCTCGACATACCCCGCCGAAGTCACATCTCCCCTCACCTAAAGGAACTCCACTGGCTCCCGGTAGACAAGAGGATCACCTTTAAACTCCTGACCCACGCTCACAAGGCACTTCACAACACCGGACCCTCCTACCTCAACACCAGACTTAACTTCTACACTCCAACACGTCAACTCCGATCCGCCAACCTCGCCCTCGCCATCGTACCCCGAATCCAGCGCAAGACATCCGGCGGCAGATCCTTCTCCTTCCTCGCCGCCAAGACCTGGAACTCTCTCCCCACATCTCTTCGCCAGACCCAGGACCTCCTCGCATTCAGAAGGCTCCTCAAGACCTGGCTCTTCGACCGCTAAATCAGCAGCGCTCCCCCCCCCCCCCCCCCCTCTCAGCGCCTCGAAACCCTGACGGGTACATAGCGCGCTTTATAAATATTATGATTGATTGATTGATTGATATAATGAGTGCACAAAAATGTGTGGATTTTAGCATCGTGCTCCAACTAGAGGTTGGGTGGAAGCTGGTCCGTTTAAATTGCAATTGTCTCGTATGGTGTTTCTTGCTTACTGGCTATTTTTGCATTAACTGCATGTTAGCTGTTCAGGATTCCAAAAGAGCTGTGTTTTATTGTCCCAAGTGATGGGGTACATTTTGCACAAGAGTTTGTAGCAAATATACAGATGTACGATTGGAGCTCTTAGAAACTTGAAGAAGAAAACTAAAGCAATGATAACTGGCAGCGAAGCTTTGTAATAGAAGAGTAATTCAGAAACACATTTGTATAATTATTTCCCATTCAGACCAGAATTCTTTTCTGTTTAACATAGTAGTGGCATTTTTAATTAATGTAGATCTATTAAAAGAAGATTTTGACTGGAGAGAAACACTCAAAATAATAATTCTTGTATTACTTTAAGGATTTGCAGAAGGGGTGGGTGGTGTGACCTTCAGTGTCTATGTAGCTTGGAGGGGTGACACTCACCATAGTGTACAAAGTAGGCTCAGGCCCTCTCTATCATGACATTGACTCTCGTACAGTTCTGCACTGCGTAAGAGGTGACTTAGTTTTTGAAATATCAGCTTCTTAAACTCACCATCCCCTAAATGTTTTTCATGGTTGATCTGGCAGAGTCCAGCGCCTTAAAAGGTCTCTTGTGTATTCTCCAGACATTATGAAGTAATGTCATTCACAGAGACTTCCTCTCCTTTGCATCTCAAACACCACATGGAGAAAGAAGGAAATAAGGTACAGTAACAACTAACTATCAGCACAATGGCAAATGTAGATGCATTGTTCATTGCATATTACCAGAAAGAACACCATCTGCAATGGACAAGTACAGACAGACTAATGGCACTTATACAGGCTTACTTTCTCTAATTAAACGTAAACAGGGTATAATGTGAAGGGAAGAATAAAGCAAAATGAAATCTTTCCTGAATAAAGTAAAAGTATAACTCCCTAACGAACCATGACATTTTACAAAGGAAATATTTGGAATTTATAGAAATTCTAATAGTTGCCGAAAAGACCACACCTTTAAAATCCTGGAGCAGGCATTCCTAAGGAACTAAGATATTAATTGTGATCTTTCACAGACAACTTGTGTTGTAGCTACAATGAAAATTTTGTAAGTCTCTCTCTATAGTATTTAACTTGTATTTTGCCATTGCTGTTGGTCATCACTCAGTGACTGAGTGTGCCTTTTTACTAAGCAAATCTACTCCATGTTAGCCACATGTGTATAAATCTGATCATGGATTTTTGTGAACAACTACACAACATTTAGAGGGGATTTATAAGAAACTTGACAATCTAATGCTAGCACACCCTTAGCAGTAAATGACATACACAACTAAAATATATTTTTCCCATTAGGAATGTTAGATGCAGAAACAGAATATCACTGGGCTGACTGATATTGTGTCTGTTTGATCCTAGAAAAATTAGCCTACAGCCTGCAGTGGTTACATGTAAACTTCTCAGCACCGGACTTTGAAAATGAGCTTATCAGTCAGATGATCCAACTATTGCAATATCACTTTGCATCCTTTCCTTGTTTCCATTTATTTGTTTTCAGATGTGCTCTCACCCAGAAGATTAAATGAAATAACAACCTTATTGGTTTGTCAATGTCAAAGAAAACTGGAAAGGTTCACGCTTGACATCATATACTTAATGTGCAATTCACTACTCGTTGTTTCTAAGTTAAGAATGGGATTTTGATTTCCAGCAGGATTGTTGCTCATTCAGTGCATGAGGAATTATTACTTAACCATCTGCTACTTATCTCTAGTCAAACGTACCTATCAGTTATTGCTTAGAAACCTATGAAGCAATTCAAGAGTTTAGAAAAACTAGTAATATGGTTAGGATAGATAAATTATGTTCAGATTATTTTTTGCTCTTATTACACATTTGGGATTGATACTCGTGCCAACCACAAAGTCGGCTGAAATTATCTTGGTTGCACAAAAGAAGGTTAGAACAGTCTCTTCCTTGGGCCCATAAATTTATCTGAATAGAGGGCTATTTGGCCCCAGAGCCATACTAGATAATTAATACAGCCAAATGGAAGATGGTGATTTATGGCTGACAATCTACTGTTAGCTTCTTACTTGATGCAGGTCTTTACTTTGATTTACAATACTCCAGTTGCCATGAAACTTCGCAAGAAGTGCATATCCTTTACCTGTTTGAGGCCCGGAAAGAAGAAGTAATTCTCCTTTGCCAAAGCGATGTGTAAAGCTACAGAAACTCTGAATGCGACTTTCACCTCCAAGGGGTCTAGGTCTAACAAGATAAAGGAACTATTGTAAATCTGCTTCTTCAGTTTCTGAGCCCTTGCTTCAATTTAACAAGATTGTATTGGAACCGGCTTTGGGTGACTTCTTGGGCCTGAAGGTCCACAGATACAATCAAATTGCCAGGTACCATAGCCAATTCTGGATGAATCAGAATTCTTATGCTCACATCTGTCACATGAGAGCTTAGTGGTTCAGACTTCTTCTAGATTGAACTCCAGTCTCTTCGCCACAGCCCTAAACAAAGGGAGTCTAAGAAACTGGGCAACAAAAGCTAAAATGTTTTGGATTCACTGGGTAACGTGGTCTTGCCATTCTGCTAACAACTGCTCCTTGTGTTTTTTACAAAACTGCTGGCAGGTGGACTTAAGACCATCTCGTTGAAGCTGGGGAACTTCACTGAGATGGTCTTAAGTCCACCTACTTCAGTACTTGTATGGCTGGCCGGTGAAGGCCGGGTCCCCCTACTGGTTGAGGGGCGTCTTTGGCACACAATGACTTAGGCTTTTCTATCAACTCACAAAAGTCCAGTCTGTTTTTAACTCAGAGGTTAACCTTCATAGGTGAGTTACTAGATGCATGAAGGCCTATCGGCCTCCTCAGAACATCTTGGATGTTCGTGAGATGACTCTGAAATTTCTTACTCCAGTGCTTCTCCTGGTCTTACAAATCTTGGTCAGCTTCATGGTCTTGTGCATTATGCTGGTTATTCAAGCCAGAAGGTGGATGAAGTCTTCCTACGGTACCTGCAATGGCAGTGGCTCCAGCAACAAGCAGGTCTTTCACCTCAGGTACATATGTACATATTTTCCGGTGTGTATATCAGGAACTCCACAGTTGGATGGATCTCCAGTTCTATGGATGGCTGTAAGTTCAGCTCTCCAAACGTCAGGCTGCCTGGCCTACATCCAAAATACATTACAGACCTCATTGCTAGAGTGCTCCACTTGACTCAGACATCACATGACACTCTTCTTGCTGTGTTTGATAGCTTCTAATGCAGTTCCTAGAAAACCATAATAACACATGACATAAACTCTTTACAAAGTGCTAGACCTGTGAACCACAAGGGATGAAACAGATGTTTCCTGTTACAACTTTCTAGTAACTAAAGACAAGGAAATTAATATAAGAAGAACTAAAGAATATTAATCTTGAACACTACTATAGAGTATGTGAATTAATGAGCATATACAGATGTCACTGTTTTCCAATACTGAAAAGTGATTACACTGAACAATCTGATGGTTTCATTCTATTTGTACATACCATGGTCACAGACACCTCCTCGCTCAGTTGAGGTGTCCACCAGGGAAAAGCGTTGGGGCTGGGTCTTTGGTCCACATTGGGCCAGCATTTGCACATCAATATGCTAGAGCTGTGGGTGGTCCACCTTGCTTTGAAGACATTACTCCCTTCAATACCTGGGAGTGCTATTCAGATCCTGTTGGACAACGGCATCACCTTTCATTATTGCAAAAGGTTGTTGTGGGGTCATGGCTCTTGGTTATGAGGCGACTTACCGGTGGTAGTGGGCACAGCGAGGGGAATGTTCCTGGTAGGAGCCCTTCTCAGTGTGAAAATTGATGCTCTGATTTGCTACCCTTCGGAAAGAAACTCCAAAGTGTCAGAAGTGATCTTCTCCGAGTTGGGATGACCGCCCATAAACCTCTTTGCCTGGGCCCAGAACAGGAAGCTTCCCTGGTTTTCTGCTACACATTTCCTCTTACTGGTTCCCTGGGGGCTACCTTCAGGTTCAGCTGGGGAGAGGGCCTATTTTGTGTATTTCCACTAATTCCAGAACTACTATGGAACATGTAGGAGGATCAAGTACAGTTGATTCTTATTGTCCCATATTTGGGTGAGGGGGATTTGGTATGGTGGTCTGTTGACACTCTGCGCTCCACACCATTTTCCTCTTCCACACAAGGTTGACCTGGTTTCACTGCAGGATAGTTAGGCGATCCACCCTGAACCGTGAACGCTTCTCACTGTGTGTGCGGAGTTTTAGCCATACCAGTTGAGCCCTTTTCCTTCCCTGATAAATTTGCACACATCATTTCGGCTGCCAGACAACCCACTAGGAACTCCATCTTCTGGGTTAGTGAACACATTTGTTCATTGTTGTGTATCAGAAAGTTTGAATCACTTTAAGTAAAGTCTTTCTGATGTTTCACATCTTGTGCGTGCAGTTAGGAGTTACTTGGTTGCCCTTTCAGCTTTCATGTGTCCTCCCAAATCAGCCATGCAGTGTTTAGGTCAGATTTTCTGAAAGGTTTCCTTTTCCTTTTTCCTGACACTCCATTCATTGATCCTCAGTGGGCTTTGAACCTTGTACTGACTTTCTGTATAGCATCTCCTTTTGAGCCAATATACAGTTGTCCAGTTCGACTCATTACTTTGAAGATGGTATTGTTCGCTGCGATAACCTCTGCTTGTAGGGTCAGAGAACACCAGACCTTGTCAGTTTGTTACACCTGGGTAACTGCCCTGCCAATCTGCCCAAGGTGGATTCAGTATTTCATATGACCCAGTCTATTACTCTTCCAACTGGCTTTAATCCCATCATCCCACCAAGGATGAGGAGCGACTGCAAAGACTAAATCCCAGGCATGAGGTCACGTACTTCATCGACCATACTCAACAGGACAGAGTGGATGATCAGCTAAGAAACGCATGTTAATAACGAAACGTGCCAGTTTGTGTGCTGTTCTCATCTGTATGAAGTTTTTCTCCACCTTGGCCAAGGATGACCCTATGGAGAGAATTTCCACTAGGGCCATGGCAACTTCCATGGCTCTCGGTGAGGCCTCCCAGTGGTGACATCTGCAAGATAGTCACATAGTAATCCCTACATATGTTATTGTATCAACGTCCAAATACTCAGTGACTGATACTTTGCTAGAAAGTTGCTTGATTATTTACTTAGTTAGTTGCCACTACTCAAATGTCACAGAGGCTATTGCTTTGAGGCTCATTCTTACGGTGTGCATTTATGTTCTTCTTGTAGATTTCTCACCTTCTTCTTCAGATAAGTCAGTGTGCTATACAATGAGATCCCAAAGTATGCTTATGTCCAGGTGTTGTCGCTGTCATGGGTACATTGTCGATTTCTCTCAGCACGCCTCACTAGACCTAGATAAAGTATCTGATGCTCACATTTGAGGCAAAGGTTTATGCCTCTTAAATGCTAGTGACTTTATGTTTAGTGGGTGGATTCACGGATGGTGCCACATGGCTGCTTCTGGCGGTGTTGGAATGCTGCTGCTGACAAAGGGCTTTTCCTACCCAGTCTGGAACCTGAGGGATATTCTCATGGGGAGGAACATCATGTGCCCACCAAAAGTTATAGTTACGAAGAGTAAATATCTGTTTCTTCATGTTGATTAGCTATAACAGAACCCTAGGTCTATACTGTTGTTCTTAAATTGACAATCCATTGTTGAGTCAAATTGAAATACCAATTCTTAGTGTTCCCTCCATCTTTTCCACAGAACAGCACAATGCATGAAGGCACTTTGGTCTTAAAATATTTACCTTTAGACTCAACAAGATTTAGAGGATGAAATCAGTTCTGAAGAAATCAGCTTGGTAGAGTATGTTAGTGCAGCTAAAACAGAGGTTCAAGTGAAAATTTGAAGGAAGTGAAAGTAATATCCACATTAAGCAGATAATTACAGATTCTGCTGGTAGCAGAGCTCTATGGTGAAAAGCATCCATCACTGTAGTCCTTTATCAGCAGTTATTCCAGGATCAGTCAAGTGCTCATACCATGATAGGACTTCATCCATTAACTACCCTGACTGCTCCTTCTTTAGGCTAGCCTAAATAATCCAACACTGCAAGGTTATCTGACACTTCCGTCTCAGACCAGTACTAAAACCAAGAATAAACAGGACACCAGCAGATACTAGTTGCAAAATGCCTAGGATCACAGGACTCACCAGAGGTCAAAGAAGAGCACTAGCGCTCATTACAGATCTTCCCATTAGGATCTTGTCATTATTGCCCCCTTACCTCCCCCAGCCCCTCAGTTATATCACCCCCTGTGCAGTTCCTGGTGAGATTGAGTGCTTCCCTAAATTGCATCCCAAAGATTGAGCCGTTCTCAAGATGGCAAACCCACGTGCATCAGTGACACTTTATATTTGTTTATTCCAAGACCAATTACTTTGTGAGTAAACCTTTGTTCACACCTAAGAAGTCTGTCTGTTGAAGGAGATCACTGACTGCCTTAATGCTCCTCGCTTAACAATTTGTCTAGAAGGTACAATAGGATGCATATGTGGCTGCACACTAGATGCATCAAAACACAGTTCCTCAAATGTTGTCTAGCTGAAGCTTGAACAGTAAATAATCTTACCATAGAATATTCAGGGATACATTAGTTATTTACCACTGCCACATTTAAGAACCACACTCTTCAGATACTTCAAATAAATCTGATTTGTGGTTCCCTGGGCTAAAGATACGATACCGCAGATGGACTGCTTAGAACAAACCTTTGTACTGTACAAAAGCTTACCCCTGCCTATGTAAACTGGCTAGATTAGTGAAAGCTTCCTGGAGTAATTCAAGCTGCAAGAGAACCCTTTTCTAGAGAGGTATACAGTCAAAAGTTGCAAAATTTCTGTGTAAAGTTTCAGGGAATTCATCTGATTCCTCTTTGTTTTGCAATGAGTTGTATCCTCAGTTCACTCGCATTCACTGGACATTTTACTTATGCGATCTATGTGATAATAGGAAATTACTCCTTCTGCACTTTAGAGCTAATGGTCGTGGAGTTTGTTATACAATATCATTTTTCCTTTGGGTGTTGCACCAGTAATGAGATTTATTTTGCTGCAGTACATCTCCATGTTTTGAATGCGCGATCTTGAAGGATTACACTTTAACCAGGAGACAGTTTTATCTCTTGTTTTGTAAGAATTTTACATTCACGAAAGCAGAAATCATTACACTCTTTTATCTCTCTCTGAAAACTTCAGTTATGGCTTCAATGTTCCTTCAGTTCCTTCATACTCATGATGGTTGAACAAAAAATGTGAAGCCATCTTAGTTTAAGCTTCTTGTCTTACTAAAGCTCATGCTTTGTTGAACTCTTCAAAAAAATACTGATGGGTTTGGGAGAAACAATGTAGTTGAATAGTTTTAATCCCAATGATACAAGATTGAGGCTCCTAGCTGGAAGAAAGATAAGCAATTTGAGGGAATAATTAGTAAATCTGAATATTATTGTACTTTGAGATGGATAATAATTCCAGTTAAGACCGGTAATTGAAAAGAAGTGATGTTTTAATCAAGCTACACTGAGGGCATTGGAAACCCTCCTCAGACCAAGGCCCTCATTATGGATCTGGCGGTAGGCGGGCGGACCGCCGCAGTAGTGGTTGTCCGCCGGCCATATTATGACTGTGGCGGAAACGCCATGGTGGAAACGCCACTGCCATCAGGCAGCCTGGCGGTGGTGGCGTTTCAAATCAGACAGGGCAGCGCTGCAAGCAGCAATGCCCTGGGGATTATGAGTCCCATTCTGCCCGCCTTTCCATGGCGGTTAACACCGACATGGAAAGGCTGGCGAAATGGGTGACTAGGGCCCCAATGCACAGCCCCGTTGTGCATTTCATTGCTCAAATTACATGCAGTGAAATTCGCGACGGGTGCTGCTGCACCCACCGCACTGCGACATTAGTGCTGGCTCCATTTGGAGACGGCGTCAATGTAAAGGCGCAGCGGGAACATCATTATAGGGCCGATGGGGGCTTCGTCGCGCTGGTGGTCTTCCGTCGACCGTCAGCGCGGTGTCATCAAAATCAGGGCCCAAGTCTTTAATTTAGAAGACAAGGTCGAAGGTGGATCCAACCTGGTCGGTGTGTGGAGTCCCCAGCTGATTGACATGTAACTGGCCTTCAGTGTCAAAAACTCACCCCACGCGTAAAATCAAACAGAATTACTAGCTTGTTGACATTGAGTAAGGGTTGGGCGGCTGTATATGCAATTTCGTGAATAATTACTACATCTGTCATTACTCTACAGAATGAAGGCCTGTAATTTGCCTTGGTTTATATTCTGATTTGATGGATAAACCATGCCCAAAGGTATCTTGAAATATTCTGTTCATCAAAAGACTACTACTACATGTACTCCTTCAGACATCAGAGTTGCAGCCTGATTCTTTTTATCACTTAGGCACTGATTTGAGTGCCTTGGTAAAGACTAAGGTATTTATCACACCATGTAAATAAATACCCTTACCCATAGTCAAACCAACAGTTTTTACAGCAAAACTTTAAGTTCAGGAACTAGTGTAAGGCCGTTTATCATTGTGTTTGATCAGACTGCACTAGAGCTCGCCTGATATCCATTTCATTATTCCATGAAGTTCTCTTCAAAGAATTTTAGATCCGATGAAAAATACAAAATGACTAATTTCTTCTCTCTTAATAATCGTTCTTCCTCTCAGTACTCCAGTACACTATGGCCCTCATTACAACATCAGCGGTAAAAACCACCTACCTCTGCGGCGACGGCTGCCAAAAGACCGCCGCGGCGGCTACCAGCCATCTGCCATATTATGACCACGGCTGGATTTTGGCCACAAGAAATGCTGAAATCCGGTTGTGGCCATACTGGCGGATGGCAGGAAGGTTGCGCTGCTGGTACCAGCAGCGCCACGCCAGTAGACCGCTGTACGAGGCTGGCCTGGTTTGTGGTGGGTACCTTGGGTACTTACACCTTATCCCAGGTGCAGTTATCCCTTATTAGTGAAGTGGTAGTAATCCAGCAGCTTTGGCTGATAGAGGTAGCTATAGCAGAGCAGCTTAGGCTGAACTAGGAAACATGCAAAGCTCATGCAATACCACTTATAGTTACACAGTACTTATACACAAGCAAAGACAATACTCAGTGTTACCAAAAATAAAGGTAGTTTATTTGGGTGACACAGTACCAAAAATATCTTAGAGGCAATACTCCTTCTGGAGGTAAGTATTATACACAATATGTACACTAGACACCAAAATTAGACAACTAATTAGTCATAGGATAGTGCAAACAATAGGAAATGCTATAGAATGCAATAGAAGAAAATAGGTCTAGGGGCAACACAAACCATATACTAAGAAAGTGGAATGCGAATTCCCCCCTAGACAAGTGCAGTGTGTGCTGAATCGCTGGGAGAGTAGGAATACAGTAAAGGTAAGTAAATTACCCCACCCCAGAGCCCAGAAAAGCAGGAGTAAAATACTGCAAGTTTCCTTAGGACACACTACACCTCGTGATTGGGATTTTGCAGTAACCAACCAAGTCTGCAAACAACAACTGTTGGATTCCTGGACCTGAAGACCTGCAAAAGAAGGGGACCAAGTCCAGAAGTCGGAAGAAGTTCCAGGAAGGACAGGAGCCCCTGCCAACCCAGAAGAGGGTGGAAAAGAAGAGTCCCCGGTTGGACGAAGTCTGCAGGAATGCACCCCAGGAAGATGCCAGTGGATTCCTGCATGATGCAAAAGATGTCCCACGACGTGAAGATGGATGCAGACGTGATTTTGTGTTGGAAGTCACCAACAAGCCTTGGTTACGACAAAAGTGCATTTTGCGTCAAAATGGCGCTGGCTGGACCCAGGAGGGACCTGGGGGCCTCAATTCTGTGGGAGGAGGAAGAGGGGGCTCTCAGCACTTTAGAGAGCCCTCAGGGTGCCAGACAGCACCCACGGAGTCCCAGGATACGGGGACAAAGGAGGTGCAAAACGCAGTTGGTGCAGCACTACAAAGAAGGGTCCTGCGCTGCCGGAGGTCAACTCAGTGAGATGGGCGTCACAGGATAGAGTGCTGGGGCCCTGGGCCAGGCTGTGCACGAAGGAATTTTGCAAGTAGTGCACAGAGGCCTCAGGAGGTGAAGAAGACTCAGTGCACAGGGGTACTGTTGCTCTTAGGGAAGGCAAGGTCTTACTTCCTCCAAATTGCGTCAGCTGTACCGCAGGACAGTCTGTGTTGATGGGGTCCACCCTTTGTGTTTCTAGGAGCATGCTCGTCCTTGTGAGAGGAGTTCAGAGTACCGGTTGTCGACTTGGAAGGTGCCTGCGTGAGCAGGGGAGTTACTCCGTCACCCTACGGGAGATTTCCTCGGTCCTTCTGGTGCAGGGTGAAGACAGGGAGTCCCCAGAGGGTGCACACTGTGGAAACTGTTGCAGTTGCTGGCTGGAGCTGAAGTTGCATAAGAAAAGTATCCCTTGTGGATACTTTGTTGCTGTTACAGCGTTTCCTGGAGCAGGCTGCGGTTGATCTGAAGTCAGAGGATGAAGTAGTAGTTGTAGAGGATTCCTGCTGGAAAATTGCAAGTAGAATCTCAAGAGAACCCACAGGAGAGACCCTAAATAGCCCTGAAAGGGGGATTGGCTACCTTATCAGGTGTGGACCTATCAGGAGGGGTCTCTGACATCACCTGGTGGCACTGGCCACTCAGAGCCCTCCACAGTGACCCCACACCTTGCAAAGCAAGATGGCTGAAGTCTGAGACATACTGGAGGAGCTCTGGGCATCAACCCTAGGGTGGTGATGGACAGGGGAGTGGTCACTCCCCTTTCCTTTGTCCAGTTTTGCGACAGAGCAGGGGGACAAGGGGTCCCTGAACCAGTGTAGACTGGCTTATGCAAGGAGGGCACTATCTGTGCCCTGCAAAGCATTTCCAGAGGCTGGGGGAGGCTACCCCTCCCCAGCCTGTAACACCTACTTCCAAAGGGAGAGGGTGTAACACCCTGCCCTCAGAGGAAGTGCTTTGTTCTGCCTTCCTGAGACTGAGCTGCTCAGACCCCAGGAGGGAAGAACCCTGTCTGTGAGGTGGCAGCAGCTGTAGCTGCAGTGCAAGCCTCAGAGAGCTAGTTTGGCAGTAGTGGACCCCCCCCTCCCCCAGGATGCATGGAATCGGCTCCCCAATACCAGATTTGGAATGGGGGGGACAATTCCATGATCTTAAACACCTTACATGGCCATATTCAGAGTTACCATTGTGAAGCTACATATAGGTATTGACCTATATGTAGTGCACACGTGTAATTGCCTCCCCACACTCAGAAAGTCCCAGAAAATGGCCCTGAACTATGTGGGGGCACCTTTGCTAGTGCAAGGGTTCCCTCACACTTCTTCACTTGCTGAAGGCTAGGTGCAAAGTTACTGTTAGACATATAGGTGACTTATAAGTTACTTAAGTACAGTAATAGTGTGTGCACTATTTCACGCAGGCTGCAATGGCAGGCCTGTGGAAGGGTTTGTCTGAGCCCCTTATGGGTGGCAAAAGAAATGCTGCAGCCCATAAGGATCTCCTGGAACCCCAATGCCCTGGGTACCGAGATACCATATACTAGGGACTTATAAGGGGGGGTCCAGTGTGCCAAATGAAATTGGGAAATGAAGTCACTAGCCTACAGTGACACATTTAAAAGCAGAGAGAGCATAAGCACTGAGGTTCTGGTTAACAGAGCCTCGGTGACACAGTTAAGCACTACTGACAACACACACATTAGGCCACAAACTATGAGCACTGGGGTCTGGCTAGCAGGATCTGAGTGAGACAGGCAAAAAACACTGATATATAGAGTTTTCACTATGAGCACCTGGGCTCTGGCTATCAGGATCCCAGTGACACAGGAAAAACACACTGACACACACTCACAAACAGGCTATAAGTTGGGCGGGGGGTAACCATGCTAGAAAGAGGCTACTTTCTCACAACCGCCGCCATCCATATTATAACAGATAATACGGCCTGGCCGTGTTCTGCTGACGGGCGCTGCTGGCGGTATCATTGCCCCGTACCGTCTCCTACCGGTAGTCCCCTGGGATCCAGGTAAGTCGGGTCTCCGACAGTGGATGGGGGGTGTTGCGTGTGGGGGGGGTGTGTGCATGTATGCAGGTGTGTGTTTAGTATTGAATGCATGTGTGCATGTACAGACATGTGAGTGTGTGTATGTTGTGAAATGTGAATGCGTGTCTCCAAGTATGTTTGGAAGTGTGTGCGGATGTGTCTGTGATTGGATGTATGCATGCGTGTATGTATGTGTGAATGCGTGTGTGTGTGTGTGAAGGGGGTCGTGGATGCAGGGGGGTGGGGAGGTTTGGAGAGGTAGGGTGGGGTGTAGGGGTATCTGGAGAGGTAAAGGGGGAGACCCCTATCAGTGGAAAGGAAGGAATTCCCTGGCACTGATATGGCCTACCGCCATGGTTTTTGTGGTGTTACGAACGCCACTGAAAACATGGCAGTAGGGGGGTTCATTATCCTGCAGGTGGCACAATGGCGGCCGCTGTGCTGTAGATGGATATCTCCAGCCCAGTGGCTGTTACTGCTGTGGCGGTCGGAGTGGTAACGTGGCGGTAAGTTTGTGGTACTTACCACCACATTATTGCTGACCGCCAGGGTCGTAATGACCCCCTGTGTTCCTATGGTATGGGCTGTAGGGACAAATAGTGCCAAATACTGTAATTCAGAGATTCTCTGAAAAACGAAGATGTGTTTTATCCCATCCACATTCAGTAAGGCAGAGGGAGTTTTAAATTCCTCCTCTCTCCTCATATCTAGAGACCCTTAACACAGAAATAATACAAGTCCTGTAAAGCCAGGCAGTATAGGTGGATATTCCATCCATTCCTGACTTAAGGAACAGCTCCTTTTGCGTTAAATCAAAGAAATTGTATGTCATTTACAAAGTGTGTAACTCACAAAGGTAATACGTTAGCATTAAATGAAACAAGACATTAGCTTTCCTGTGGAACTAAGGGTTAGTCTGAACCAATGAATTGTCTGCCTTTTTAGGTCAAGCCCGCAAGTGCTTTGACCTGTTGTAGGTATTGTGGGCTTTTAACCACGTTCATCACTTTAACTAGTTCATGGGCTTTTCTTTCAAAAATCACTTGATGTCATTGGTAAAAGCTTTACATTTGACCCGCCTTGAGGCTGTTTTTGTCATGCCTTGCAGACTGCTTCTGTTACATGGATTATTGCACGATTTCCGATATCCTTCAGCGTGGGTGAAAAATGTATTTTTTCTCTCCCTTTCGTGATGCATGGCGGCCATGGCCTTCACAGCGGGAACAGGCACAATAGCGTGAACTTGATCAGTGGTATTGGAGCATTGGTCATAATGTTCACAGTTACCTAATCCAAGTAATTTCTTGTGGCTCTCCCCTAAAAACACTTGAAGTTGGTGAATGCTTTACCTAAAACAGAAATCCTCAAAGTGAAAGCGGCTCTCCCGGCACAGTGGGAGAGCCGATAATACAATATTCACTGGGAAAACTCAACACATAAGGCTTTGCAGGGCATTACTTTTACAAAATATTTTTGCTCATAACTCAGCCCGTGGTGGTCCTAGGACAATGGGACCACCGCCAAAACATTCACGATAACATGCTCTTTCTGTCTACATCATCTTTGGGTCCCCACACTAAGTTAGTGAGGACCCCAGAATAATGACCCGTCCCACTATTCAGCGTCTGTTTAAGCTCTCTCATGGCTGGTACTTTTGTTTTACAGCCGCAAGTTCCTTGTGTTTTAAGGGCTTTGTTTGTAATATCATTGTTATAGGCCTGTTACCCCTGAATAAATGTAATGCACTATGGGGGTCATTACAACCCTGGCGGACGGAGTTAAAGGTGCGGTAATACCGCAAACAGGCCGGCGGACAAAAAAAGGGAATCATGACCCTGGCGGAAACCGCCAACAAAGACAGCAACTTTAACACACCGCCCGCCACGGCGGTACAGACAAGCAGCGCGGCGGTCACCGCCAACAGACAGACGGGAGACAATGTACCGCCCACACTATTACAACCCGCCAATCCGCCACGTTTTCCGGGGCGGATTCACTGTGTATAAAAACACGGCGGAAACAGCTTGTGCTATGGGAAAACGCTCACCTTAACATATCCCACGAGGAACGACGACTCCATGGACCCCGAACTCCAAATACTACCTGCCCTTGTCTATCTGCTCCTTTACGACCAACAGCGAAGTAGGCGGAGAAGATACCGGTGAGTACTGCACCTACGACACGGGGGGAAAGGGGAGGCAAAAGTTAGGGGGACACCCACCAAACACCCCCACCCTCGCATATTACAACATACACACCAATGCAGTCAAAAATATAACATTAACAACCCACAATCCCCCCGGAAGAATCCAAAGACAAAGCGAATTTCGGTCAAACATTGTAATGTGCCAATATACATGTCATACAAAAATATACAGATATATATGTCTAAATCACTCATAATTATATATACAAGAAGTAGTACAGATATGTACACAACAATGTCCGTGCACCAACAGTCCAAAAATGCATGGGCGAGGCCCACAATAGATACCTGACCAAAATCGGAGAGAACACTGCCGGGGCATCAGATAGAAATAAAACAGGCACCTCAGGGGGAAAGGAAGTGGGGGCACCTCAGCCAGATGAATGCGAAGCCAGATCCACGACGGGGCTCCATGTCCATTGATGTATCCTGGGGAGTGCAAAGCCACAGTCTCTCAAGTCTCTACAGTGGGTGGCTTGCCCACTGTGCCATCCTGGGGAGTGCAAAGCCACAGTCTCTCAAGTCTCTACAGTGGGTGGGTTGCCCACTGTGCCATCCTGGGGAGTGCAAAGCAACAGTCTCTCAAGTCTCTACAGTGGGTGGCTTGCCCACTGTGCCATACTGGGGAGTGCAAAGCCACAGTCTCTCAAGTAGATGCAGGTCTCCACTTGTTCTGGAGGGGGACTGGTGCCCAGACTGGATGCATCTCCCCGTGAAAGTTCCTGTCCTGTCACTGTCCCAGCTGCACATGGGATAAGGATGCCTGATGTGGCGGTCCATTCATTCCTACACGGTCCATGCCCTGTTCAGCGGTGCTTTACCATGGCGGTCTTTGCCCTATTCAGCGGTGCTATGCCATGGCGGTCTTTGCCCTGTTCAGCAGTGCTTTGCCATTGAGGTTCATGAGTGTTCAGCGGTGCTTTGCCATGGCGGTCTTTGCCCTGTTCAGCGGTGCTTTGCCATTGAGGTTCATGAGTGTTCAGCGGTGCTTTGCCATGGCTGTCTTTGCCCTGTTCAGCGGTGCTTTGCCATTGAGGTTCATGACTGTTCAGCGGTGTTTTGCCATCGCGATCCTGATACTGACATTGGTGTGTGGCATGACGATCTCTACACTGGGCATTGGTGTGTGGCATGACGATCTTCACACTGGACATTGGTGTGTGGCATGACGTTCCATCATTGGCCAGCGGGGCTGTGGCATCCTGTCCCTCCTGGGCTGTGACTCTGGCGGTGGTCTCTGGACCAGTGACGATACTTGGGCCCTCCTGGCCTGTGACTCTGGCGGTGGTCTCTGGACCAGTGACGATACTTGGGCCCTCCTGGGCTGTGGCTCTGGTGGTGGTCTCTGGACCAGTGACGATACTTGGGCCCTCCTGGGCTGTGGCTCTGGCGGTGGTCTCTGGACCAGTGACGATACTTGGGCCCTCCTGGCCTGTGACTCTGACGGTGGTCTCTGGACCAGTGACGACGGTGCTGGCGGTTGTGTCTGGACCGCCGGAAAAGATGCTGCACTTCTCCGCCGTGACACTCACAACAGGCTGGGCAGACTTCCTCTGGACCTTCCCCACCTTTTTTGGAGTTACAGCTGACTCACCAATCGCCTTCGATCCCATTTCCCTTGTTGTCCCACCAGGAGTCTTGACACGGTCCCGTCATCCACTCTCCAATTTTGGAGCCTTTACAGGGGGTGGGCTGCCAGTGCCTTGGCTCCGGGTCCTACTGCCTGCCCTGGTGGACGGTGCACTCCAAAAACCTGGAACACACACCACTGGTACTGGAGGCTTTTTGGCTGAGGCGCTACGACGGGACTGATGAATTGGAGGGGGGGGGGGGTGGGGGCAAAAAGGTCAATTTGACAGTTTCTGACGGACACTGGGATGGGTAGCTGGAGGGGGTCTGGGAGTGGAGGAAGAGGAGGTGGTTGTAGGAGGTGTCACTTTAGCTGTTTTGGGTGCAGGTACTGGAGGCTGTCGTGAGGTGGATGGATGTTGGGTGAGTGATTGCCGGCGTTTGGGTACTTTGGGAGGGGGCGTTACAGACACACTGGGAGAGGACACAGGGGACGTGTAAATGGCAGTGGAGGTGGTGAGTGCAGGTGAGCGGCTTGTGGTGCTGGGTGTCCTGGTGCGAGTCCTAGTGCCTGTAGATATGGTGCATGCAGGTGTGTGTGTAGACGAGACTGGGAGGGAGGAGGGAGAAGAAGAGGAGGGGGACACAGTGGAGATAGTGGATGTTGCTGTGTCTGTATGTGTGTGATGCTTGTGTGAATGCCTGTGGTGTGTGTGGTGCCTATGTTTGCTTGAGCTACTTGTGTGTGTTGACTTTTGTGCATGCTGGTCTGTAGGTGTGCTTGGGATGGGCTGGGGTACAGGGGATTGGGTCTGGGTGGAGGAAGTTGGAGGGGGGAGTCTAGACACAGGGACAATGGCTGCCATCAGTGCTGAGGCCAGAGATTGCAGGGTTCGCTGAAGGACAGCCTGACCAGAATGAATGCCCTCCAGGAATGCATTACCGTGTTGCAACTCTCGTTCTACACCCTGGATGGCATTCACAATGGTAGACTGCCCAACAGTGAGTGGCCTGAGGAGGTCAATGGCCTCCTCACTGAGGGCAGCAGGGGTGACCGGGGCAGGGCCTGAGGTGCCTGGGGCGAAGGTGATGCCCACCCTCCTGGGTGAGCGGGCACGGGGTGAACACTGAGGGGCTGCTGGGAGGGCGGTGCTGGTAGGGGAGGTGGCGGCTGTACCTGTAGAAGTGGGGGGCACAGATGGTGCCGCCACCACAAGGGAGCTCCCATCGTCGGACGAGTCTGTGTCGCTGGTTGCTGATCCGCTGGTCGACGTGAAGCTCCCCTCGCCCTCCGTCCCACTGGTGCATTCAGAGTCTGTGGTGTGGCCCTCCATGGCCATGTGGGATGCAGCTCCCTCGTGCTCCGGTGCCACTGTACCTCCGCCTGATGATGCTGATGTACAAAAGGACAGGGAGAGCAGATAAAGAGGGGGAGACAGAAATAAGAGAGTTTTAGTGCATGGCATACCGCTACCGTTGGCGGACAAGACAGACGCAGCAGCCCCATGCATTACGCCGTGCTCCTGGCCTCTGCACATGCAATTTCTGGGATATGGCCTACATGGCAATGGTGGACATCTGCGCACATGGATGCCACAGGGGCAACTATACCTCAACTTGGCACTCTTCTGAGGTGGGGTAGAGGGCCACATGGCCTACATTACGGAGGGGCCTTGCCTACCGAATTTGTGGGGACACCCACAGCCCACCTGCCCCACCCAGACACCTCCACTGCACGCAAAGTCCGCAGAATGAGGTTGTACTCACCCCCTTGTGTCTGCTGTGATGTCCTCAAGCGCCCATCCAACTCCGGGTAGGCCACCGCCAGGACCCGGAACATCAGGGGGGTCATGGTGTGACGGGCACCCCTCCCACGTTGGGAGGCCATCCCCAGCTGAGCCTCCCCCGTCTTCTTGCTGCAGTGGCGAATGTCCTCCCATCTCTTCCGGCAGTGGGTGCCCCGTCTCTGGTGGGCCCCCTGGGTCCGGACCTCCTTGGCGATGGCACGCCAAATGTCCCTCTTCTGGTGGGCGCTGACCTACATGACATGCACAAGGAAAGAGGAACAGTCATTACCAACTGCACCGTCGTTGTGAGTGGCCCCCTCCATACTCTGACCATGTGGCCCATTCATTCCCATGCATTAATGTTCTATGGACTCTGCCCCCTTCCCTCTTCCAACCAGCCCTCTCCACCCAGGCCTAGCCCATACAACGTGCTCCCTGTGTACTAACCTGTTGGTCTGGAGGACCGTAGAGTAGCATGTACTGGGGGAGCACCCCATCCACAAGTTTCTCCAACTCCTGTGCAGTGAAGGCAGGGACCCTTTCCCCAGACGCAGCAGCCATCGTCGCTTCCAGACCGAGGTCACAGCAGCACTAGCAGTGTAGGTCCTCTCCTGTCGAAGGTCAGGTATCTAGTGATTGAAGAGATAGAAAATGGCGGTGACGTCCGCGGCGGTGACGTCCGCGGCGGTGCGCATCATCACCGCTAGCGCACCTGTTCATTGGCTCCTGGGACCCATAGGGTCCAATGTTAACCAATGCAGCAGTGCGCCACGGTCTACGACCGCCTACCGCGACGGTGTGCAACGCCAGCGCTGTTACCCCACAGTCCCAGCTTAGAGGTCAGGCAGCCGCCATTTCAGGGGCCCACATGGATTCTTTTTCAACTGCGTCACACATACCGAGGCCTACACTCAACACACATACTGGAAGGGTTCATTGTCTGGTGTAGTCTTGTGTGTGACTGTGGATACATACCTGGAGGAATATTGACTGGGTATTCGCTGTTGTCCTTCGTAGGCAGCTGGGACATGTGAGAAGATGGCGGAATCCTCCGGTGTACCGACCGCTGGTGGACCTGTTGACAATGGAAGAGAGACATTTAATCGTCACCTACAGGTTTGACCGTGCCACAATCCAGGAACTATGTACCCAGTTGGAGCCAGACCTGATGTCACCAATCCGCCATCCGACTGGAATCCCCCCTGATGTGCAGGTGCTGTCAGTGCTCCATTTTCTTGCAAGTGGGTCTTTTCAGACAACAGTGGCCATGGCATCAGGGATGTCCCAGCCTATGTTTTCAAACGTGTTGTCCAGAGTGTTGGCTGCCCTGCTGAAACACGTAAGGAGATACATCATGTTTCCTGAGGTGGAGGATTTGCCTACAGTGAAAGGTGACTTCTATGCCCTTGGACATATCCCGAACGTCATAGGTGCCATTGATGGGACCCATGTAGCTCTGGTCCCCCCCGCAGGAGTGAACAGGTGTACAGGAACCGGAAGAGTTATCATTTGATGAATGTCCAGATGGTCTGTTTGGCTGACCAGTACATCTCGCAGGTAAATGCTATGTTCCCTGGCTCTGTGCATGACGCCTATATCCTGCGCGATAGCAGCATCCCTGATATGATGGGTCAACTCCAGAGGCACCGTGTATGGCTATTAGGGGACTCTGGTTACCCCAACCTATCCTGGCTATTGACCCCAGTGAGGAATCCCAGGACCAGGGCAGAGGAACGCTACAATGATGCCCATGGGCGGACTAGGAGGGTTATCGAACGCACCTTCGGCCTTCTTAAGGCCAGGTTCAGGTGCCTCCATATGACAGGTGGGTCCCTATTCTACTCACCGAAGAAGGTGTGCGACATCATCATCGCCTGCTCCATGCTCCATAATTTAGCATTGCGACGCCAGGTGCCTTTTCTGCAGGAGGATGATCCAGATGACGGTGTTGTTGCAGCTGTGGAGTCTGGAGCCTGTGGACAGTGATGAGGATGAAGCTGAGGAAGAAGAAAACGACAACAGGGAGTCAGTCTTACAGCAATATTTCCAGTGAAACTCAGGTGAGTACATTTTTCGGTGTAACATTACATTAACTTTCACGCGTCTACCTCTATCCTGTACCGACATTTCACTCACTATTTGTTAACTGTGTTGTCCCCTTCCATTTCAGTTTCACAAATGTGGTAACCTACGTGTCAACTGCTTGCATCCTTGAAGGGCTTGTGATGTGTGACATTGGTATGTTAGCCTCCCAATGGGTAACCCATTATGACACTGTCATTGATAATAGAAAAATACAAATCATAGACTGACTCCAGTTTTTTTAGTGTTTCAAGTGTGTTTATTTAAGTGCCAAAAATGAAGGGGGGTTGTAAAATGGTGAGGGGTGATGGTGGAGGAATGTCCATGGCAGAGTCCAGTCTACTAGTCTCACAGGTACATTGCACATCTGCCCATTGGAAGTGGAGCTGGGGCAGTTCCGATTTGGACAGGGTAACAAAGTGGGACAGTGGGGGGGACAATCAGGGTGGTCTTATTTCCTGGCGGGGGTCTTGCCATCTTGCTCTGTCCTGTTCCTGGATCTCAGGGCCCGCTTGTGTGGTGGTTGTCCGTCTGCAGGGTATGGGGTGCTGGTGTGGTGGTCCTGTGGCGGGGCGTCCTGTTCACTAGCGCCAGCGGAGGTAGTAGGCAGTTCATCGTCGTGGCTAGTGTCAGGGGCCCCTTGGAGTGCCACGGTGTCCCTCAAGGTCTTTTGAATGTCCGTCAGCACCCCTACGATGGTGCCCAGGGCGGAGCCGATGGTCCTGAGCTCCTCCCTGAACCCCAAATACTGCTCCTCCTGCAGACGCAGGGTCTCCTGCAACTTGTCCAGGACCGTGGCCATCGTCTCCTGGGAGTGGTGGTATGCTCCCATGATGGAGGAGAGGGCCTCGTGGAGAGTTGGTTCCCTTGGCCTGTCCTCCCTCTGTCGCACAGCAGCCCTGCCAGTTCCCCTGTGTTCCTGTGCCTCCGTCCCCTGGACCGTGTGCCCACTAACACTGCCCCCAGGTCCCTGTTGTTGTTGGGGTGGTGGGTTAGCCTGGGTGCCCTGTAGTGGTGGACACACCGCTGATTGACCTGTCCTGGGTAGGGAGGTTTGGGCCCGCTGGGTGGGTGCTGTGCTGGTGTTACCAGAGGGTGGAAGGTCAGTGTTGGGCTGTGCCTGTGCGAGGGGAACCGACTGTCCTGAGGCCCACGATGGTCCGGGCTGGTCATCAAGATCCAGTAGGGCAGAGCTGCTCTCGTCACTGTGGGCCTCTTCTGGGGGTGGGGTGGTGTTGTCTGGACCCTCTGGTGTGGTGAAGTTCCTTCGGGTTCCTGCGGGGGTATAAGTACATGATTATTGCATGTGTGTGTGTAATGGTGTGCAATGGTTGGGTGTGCGTGAACCCAGTGCAGGCATTCCTGTGTGTGGGGTTGTGTGGTGATGGTTTGGGGGGTGTTGTGGGTATGTGCAGTGGGCATGCTTTAGTGATGAGTGTCCATGGTTAGTTGTGTCATGCAGGTCTTGGGGTTGGGATGTGTAGTTGGTGTTCTTAGTACATTAGTGAGGAGTTTGGGTGATAGGGGAGGGTGTGAGGGTGGGGGTGTGTGATAGCATGCAGGTAGGGTGGGGGATGTGATAGTTAAGATTTGACTTACCAGTGTCCGTTCCTCTGACGACTCCTCCGAGGCCCTCAGGATGCAAGATGGTCAAGACTTGCTCCTCCCATGTTGTTAGTTGAGGGGGAGGAGGTGGGGGTCCGCCGCCAGTCCGCTGTACCGCGATGTGGTGCCTGGATACCGTTGAACGCACCTTCCCCCGTAGGTCGTTCCACCTCTGCCTGATGTCCTCCCTATTTCTTGGGTGCTGTCCCACTGCGTTGACCCTGTCCACTATTCTTTGCCATAGCTCCATCTTCCTTGCAATTGATGTGTGCTGTACCTGTGAGCCAAATAGCTGTGGCTCTACCCGTAGGATTTCCTCCACCATGACCCTGAGCTCCTCCTCGGAGAAGCGCGGGGGTGTCTTTGGCGTGACATGGGGTGGTGTGTGTAATGTGTGGGGTGGTGTATGTGGTGATGAGTGTGGTGAGTGTAGTGGTATGTGGTGTTTTGTGCTTGGATGTTGTGTGGGTGATGGTGTTGTGTGCCCCTGTGTGATGGGGTTGTCTATTCTGTGCTCTCTCTCTGGCCTTCTCTCAGAATTTCTGGTTGTAGGGGTTTGTGGGTGATGTGGGTGTGTGTTTTTTATTGTGTTGGGTGTGTGGGAGTGGTGTTTGTATGTGTATCAGGTGTGTGTATTTTGAATTGTCCAATGTGGCGGTGTTTTGTATGTGTGTGTATTTTGAGCGCGGCGGTATGTACTGCCAATGAAATACCGCGGTTGAAAGACCGCCGCGTGGATTCGTGGGTCGTAATAGCATGGGCGTGTTTCTGTTGGCGTGGAGGTGGAGGATGTGTTTCCGCAAGTTTATCGCTGACCTTTGGTGTGGCGGTATTGTGTGGGTGTCTGAATTTCAGCGGATTCCGTGATGTGTGTCATAATAGCTGTGGCGGTCTACCGCCGCGGTGTATTGGCGGTCTTCTGCACGGCGGTAAGCGCCTTATACCGCCAGGGTCGTAACGACCCCCTATGTCTTCAAGGGGCTAACTACAGTTACATTACCATATTTCTTACAAATGCTATTTTCATTGTGATATCCTCTAGGGGCTGTCTGAAGCATTACAGTCTTTTCAACAAATATTCGTGGCACGGAAACTTGTCCCATAATGCTTTGCAGGGCATTTCCTTTACAAAACATTTTAGCTCATAACTCAGCCTGGGGTGGAACTAGGACAATGGGATCACCTTCAAAACCTTAAACACAATGGGGGTCATTACGACCTCGGCGGTCTTTTCAAAAGACCGCTGAGGCCGCGGGAGACAGAATACCGCCATTGACGGGGCTATGCATGGGGGCCCCTGCACTGCCCATGCCAAGTGCATGGGCAGTGCAGGGGCACCCCAAGTCCCCTTACCGCCGGCCTTTCCATGGCAGTGTGTACCGCCATGGACAGGCTGGCGGTCGGGGACTCATAATCCCCAGGGCAGCGGTGCTTGCACCGCTGCCCTGGGGATTATGACCGCCAGGCGGAATCCTGACGGGAAAATGGAGGGGCCGGCGGTATGGCCGTGGCAATTCCGCCACGGTCATAATTGCTGGAGGAACACCGCCAGCCTGTTGGCGGTGTTACCGCCAACATACCGCGGGCCGCCAGGGTCGTAATGACCCCCAATGTGTTCTTTCTGTCTATATCATCTCTGGGTCCCCAAGCTATGTTAGTGGGGACTCCAAAATAACTCCTACCACCATTCATTATCTTCTTAAGCATTCCCATGACTATAACTTTTGTTTTACAGCTGAGAGAAGTTGTGTTGTATGGGCCTTGTTTGTAATATTGTTACAATAGTCCTGCTAGCCTTAAAATGTGTAATGCACTATGCTCTCTAGGGGCTAAATATATGTTTATGCTGCATTACTTACTCACATTCTTTATTCATGTGGGTGTGCTCTCTATGGGCTGACTCTGTGGTACATGACCATGTTTTTCACAAATGCTGTTTTTATTTTGGTTTCCTCTAGGGGCTGTTCTGAGCATTGCAGTCAACATACTACAATATTTGTCGCACAAAAGCCTGCCCTATAATGCTTTGCAGGGCATTACTTTTACAAAACATTTTTGCTCATAAATCAGCCTATGGTGGTCCCAGGACAATGGGACCACCTTCAAAACGCTCTGTCTACATCATCTCTCGGTCTCCACACCACATTAGTGGGGATCCCAAAATAATAACTCCCCCTACCATTCAGTGTCTTTTAAACTTTCTGATGGCTACAACTTTTGTTTCACAGCTGGGAGAAGTTTTGTTTAAAAGGCCTTATTTGTAATATAATTGCAGTAGGCTTGCTAACCCCAGAAGGTCCTCTGGGGGCTAAGTATGTGGTTACACTGCATTACTTTCTCCTGTGTTTTTTTCACGGGGTTATCCCCCGGGGGCTAACAATATGGTTACATGACCATGTTTCTTACAAATGATATTTTTGTTATGGTGCCCTCAAGGGGTTGTTTTGAGCATTACAGTGTAATGCCCAAAGTTTACTTCTGATAAAGGTTTATATGATCATTGTATGTGTTTTAATAATCTCTCCTCATAACAATTATTACCATAATTCAAGCCAATTTAGCATCCTTATTACACTATGACTGTTTGAACAATCTTCATATGTTTGGGTGACCCTTCTAGCTTATTTTTCCTCTGTGGCAGTCTTGTGTCTTTTTTAGGGGAATTGTGTTAGCCAGCCAGCAACTCTTATGGTGGGGTGGTGAAAGTGATATTCTATTGGAATTAGCATGGCAGATTTAAATTAAGATGCTATATGGCAATATTTTAATTTTGTATTGTAGATAGAGGAGTAGTAAATGGAAGTGCTCTACTTATATGCAGGGCCACTGGAATTATATGGCCGGAAAAGGCAAATTTATGAGGCAGGGTTGACCAATTTATGTGGCAAGAAAAGTCCAGTTATGAATTTACAGTGCCAGTGTGAGACCCAATGCATTGCAAATGCTTGTTTAGTTTCAGACCGGGCAAGAGCGCTGTGACCGTCATTTAGGCGGGGGACTGAATATTGGGTTGGGCAATAACATAACCGCACTGCAGTGATTAGATTGTTTTTAAACCCCTCGATTTTGAGCGATGCTGCAAAAAAACATTAAAACATGTAGAACAGCAAACGCAAATACTGCACTTGCCATATGGTACATTTGACTGCACTTGTGCCAGTATTCTGGGTCTCTCTTTTGCTGGTGGTACATTCTGTTCAGCAATGTGGTATCACTGCATTTCTCTAAATGTAGGTATTTTATTTATATTTATTTAACAGGTTTATATAGCACTAATCCCAAGCCCTACAGAAACTCTTTACATAAAACATAAATAATAACATGCAGGTCTTACATCGAAAATTGACTTGGAGGTCCTAAATCCAAAAGGAACAAATAAGAAGGGAGAACAATCGCAGAGATGAGTGGGAGGATAAGAGTGAAACAGGGGAGTGAGGAAGGGCATATGTAGGGAAGAGGTGGCAAAGTGGAGATGATGCAGAGGCATGTAACGGTGTGATGGAACAGGAGCCCGAAGCAGGCATGTCAAATAGGAATATAGAGGGATATTGAGTCCATGAATGGGACAGAGGTATTACTTAGTAGTCGGGAGGAAGGACATTTGGGGGAAGAAGGTGAGTGATTGTGGGGGAAAGTGACTGAATGGAGAACGAGCCTGATGGATTGAAAAAGATTAGGGGAGTTAGGGCTGGGGGGCGATGCTTAGATCAAATGGTTGAAGCTGGGGGAGACCAGAAGTGTAGAACTCATGGGAGAGGAGCATAGAGAGGAGTGGAGAAAGTGGCAGGTGGTATGGGAGGGAGACAGTGAAGTAGTGAAAAGAAGGGGAGTGTAGTAAGAATGCACATGATTAGCGGGTCAAACCAGCTCATGACTCAAAGCTAACTTGTATGAGAGGAGATTGAAGCAAATTAACAAATATAGTCAAATAGTTCTTTCGCACCAGGTATAATCTGAAGAGGTGTATCTTTAGGTGTTGGAGGAAATACTGCAGAGTGGATGTGGTCCCGAGATCCGCAAGGAGAGTTACATAGAAGAGTGGCAGCACTTGATAAGGATTAGTGATATGCATGAAAGGTTATGAAGCTAGGGGGTTATAGAAGAAGGTTGTTTTTTCTTTTGAGACATCTCATCCTACCGAATAGCATGAGAAGGTTGGAGAGGTAGAGTGGGTAATTAGTGTAGATGGCTTCATAGAAACACATCCTAGGTTACATATTATCCAAGCCTCAATAGATAGTCATTGTAACATGATGAGGAGTGGGGTGATGTGATTCCATTCTGTAAATGTTGATAGAAGTATGAATGTGGTATGTAGGACAGCTTCTGATAGAGACGTCTAACCACAGATTCCTCATCTAAGACTATTCCCCAGGTGTCAGACTCGATATGGAAAACCTTAAGGTGTACCTGTGTGGTCTGATGGGTAACATTGATCTGCTCTGTGCTAGCGTTGTCCACATTGGAAGTGGAGTCGTGGTGCCCATGTAAGTATCACTCCAGTACGCTGACATTAATTCCTTTCTTTCCCCGTCAACAGTGCAGAACTCGAGAGCTACTTCAGTCATATTTTGACCAACTTTTTTCACCCTTTTGTCCACTATTTTTCAGCAATTGCGTCCAGTTGGCTAGGGACATGTCCACTTCAAAACCTACAGGATTTAAACGTTGCGGGAATGTCACAGACATATCTCTGTGTCTGATCCCCACTTGGTCTGTCTCTGGTGCCTGGGGTCGGGCCTTGACCTCAAGGCCTGCATCAAGTACAGGTCAGTGCAACCCAAGGCAATTGATGAGTTGTGGTAAAGCCCATGGTAACTTGACAGAAGAAGGCTCCATGACGTTCTTCGGATATCTCGGTGCTGTTCCTGAGTATGATTGTCTTTGCCTTAAGTCCAGGAAGCACAAGAAGGAGAAGTTGAAGCATGTGATGTCAAGCAGGCCTTGATGCCTATACTTTGCCCGGCTCTAGTCCCTCCAGGGCCAAACCTGATGCCTCCTCTGGCACTGCTGGATGATGAACCTATAATATCTCTGACTCTGAGTCAACATGGTCCTGACTCCGCTCAACACTAGTGCCCTCCAGACTATATCAGTAAACTTGCCTCCTGTTGACAGATACTTCCTGACTAAGGGGGTGATGAGGGCGAAGAGTACGGACCCTTTGGGCATGACCCCGACCAAGAAGGGAACTAGCGTCATAATGCCAGCATTCTGGCCATCTCCTTAGGCTCTGGCATGCTTTCTTTTCCTGGTCCTCTTTTGGAGGAAGGTTCATCCTTTGCTACAGTGATGTGCAGTGCAGCGGAGGACCCTGACCAACAACTCCCTGCAATTAAGGTCAAGGCCAACGTCTTGACAGAGGTGCTTCACCCATGGGTGCCCTCTGCAGAACCTGTACTCTTTTTTTTTTTATTGAGGTCCTCACTCAGTCTCCTCGAGCTTTGAGCTAAACCTTGTATGAGGGCTCTTGTGCACCACATGATTACCTGTCACCAATGTCCATCCATCCCTCCCCAAGCGACATGGCCTTCCTCTCCCAGCTGGTAGTGCAGATCTGAACAGCCAAAGTTAACATAAATGCATTCCCTTCCACGCCACCTGATAGAGAATCCAAGAGGACGGATACCTTTAGAAGGCAATTTTTGTCTTCCACCAGCATGGCTGTGTAGTCAGTGAACACACCATGGCTTTTGTGCCGATACTGCTATGCATTATAGTACCCAGTTGTGCAGCTGCTCCTTATGCTGCTCAAAGAGGGCTGTCGCATTCTGAACCAAGCGTTGGTGGACGCTGGAACACAGTGAAGTTCGCGACCAGGTGTGAGTGGACATCACAGGCTCTCTAAGCAAGGCTGTGACCTCTACTATGGTGCGTTGTTGCCATGCCTGGTTGCTTTTGTCCACTGGGCTTTCTGGGGATACACACCTGCTTGTGTTGTCCCAAGTCTGGAACAGCATCCCCTTAGCAGACTACTGAATAGTGTCCCAAAAGGGATTGATGCTTAACTAAAACAGAAGATCTTGTGTCTTGTTGACTTGTGTATTTTAAACGAAATGTAACTGAAGCTCATGCACCGAGTTCAACTTGTTATTTTGCTTTCATTTTCATGATTATTTCATGGTTCAGCATTTCGTTTCAACATTGTGGTTAAACCATCCAGGGTAAGGTAAATCATACATCTCAATACATTTCGACCTTTTATTTATTTTACTTTTGGAGCTACTGACATAGCTAACCAGGTGCAAGAACTTTTGTTTAAGTTAAGCATCAATCCCTTTTAGGGCAGTATTCAGTAGTGTGCTAAGGGGACGCTATTCCTTACACGGTACAACGCAAGCAGGTCTTTATCCCACACACACCCACTATCAGGAGGGATACCCTTCTGCACACAATCAAATTGACTAACTACAGATGATTTATTGGTCTGCATTGTCAATTCTCTTTCTATATCTGTTTTTTCCGGAGATGTGCAATCATCCCTGATTGACATGCCATTTGATGGCTCCCGCTAATAAGTTTAGTTTTAATCAGAAACATGCACAAATATGTTTCCTTACATTATCACAATAATCTGAGACCTACTGGCTTTGCCATATATTTTTGTTCACATTGCTGTTCAGAATCGGCAACAGAAATTGGCAAAGTCAAAAACCAACTAACAAAGGTGAGACCTGTTGGCTTTGCCAATGCTTGTTTGATAACGGAGTCAAGTGCTCACTTTTGACACTAACCTTTACCACCTAACTAAGCATTTTTCACAACATAGCTGTTACTGTACCTCAAAAACATACCACTAATTCCTTACTGACACTCAAGTGATCTCTCTTGAGCTTGGCATTAACTAGATGTCACATCTCTATACGGACGGTTCTTTACCTGCAAGATCTATGTGCATATTATGAAATTTGCCCTTTTTTGCATATTATATTTCTGTTTAATTTAACTGTTAGTAGTTTTCTTTTGCATATGTCGTTTCTGTTGAATATAATTGTCTACATAATGTGTTTGCTAACTTACTAAACTGATAACTTTTCTGTCAATAGATCGGTTTTGGAAACTGTATTCTTTATTCTTTATATCATCTCTGCTTATTATACTTTAAACTTCATCACCAGCTGCCTCCAGTATGACCACTGCTTAACTATATTATGCTTGGGACTTCTTATATTTATTCCCTCTTCTATTTCTATTCCCTATTTACTTGTATACCGTCTTCATTTCGGTTTGATTGTCTGTATGATGAGGTCCCTCATGGTGCACCACGGTAAGCTCCTGCCCCAATGTTTGCATGTGTGGCATTTTAGCTTCTATTCTATTAACCAGTCTATGCACTTCTTATTGGGAAGCCTTCTGTATCTTTATTTACAGGAAAGCCCACCATGCTCCCGAAATGGCACCCACTCTGGGCACGCCCCACTATGTTTTCCATCGTGTTTGACACTCAGTTTCTTCTTTATTAGATATGTGCAGCACTGATGTGATGTCTATAATTATTTCCCATAGAGCACTGTTACTACCCTCTTTAATACTTCTACACCCCTGTTGTTTTGTTTCCAAATCTGCATCTAGTTGGCCACAAGTTCCCAGGTTATATAATAATCATCTGGTCAGTTACAGTACTGGACATTAATGCTTCATGCTTCCCTCCATTGATTGGGTAGGTGCAGCACTACATAAGTTTTTTTATTTTTTATTTAACTATTATCTAGAGTGCCCCAGTCATGCCCCAAATTATTTTACACTCCTTTTGATTGGCTCCATTATTGTTCCTTAGAAATAGTTTCATGGCTGTTACATTTTATTGAAAATTAGGAATTTTCATGGTTACTCACATTTTATTTTTTGGGAAATTGACCTTTGAGCCCCTCTACTTTTCTGGCTTACTATATACGATTAATTTTCAGAATTCTGACTCTGAAGCCCTTCTACCGAGAAGCTCTAACTCTGGGAAACTGTCGGCCTGACAGTTTTTCCCTTTTGAGTGACCCCTATTTGAATAGTTTTCCTCAGCTGTAAATGTATCTGCTACCCACCTTTATTAGGTATTCTCCTACTCCACTTTTAGTGGGCAGCGCAGTGGCACGCACAGTATGCTTACAATGCTAGCATGTAGCACTGCATGGTATGTTTTGAGATATTTGCGGGCATTTTTGATCGTTTATGTTTGGAAGCGTGTCCTTTACCTCACTGCAAGGCACTCACTAGTTCGGGACCACTCCATCGCCTGGATGGTCCACCTAGATTACCTTTTCAGCACACTAGAGAGCATTTTCAGCATGTCCTCATCATGAGTGAATCACTGTTGGTCATTGGTTTAAGAGCCTCTAATTTCTTCTTCTCCTTCCTTCCTCTCTTTACTTACCTTCCCTTTATTTTGCAGGTTGGAGCATGTATTCATTGATATATTGTAGATAAAGTATGTAGTTAAGCAAATATTAAATTGTTCTGATGATGATCCTATTTGCTTAGGGGATTGAAACGTCATAGACTAAATCACTGTGACCCGCATTACTTTATAAAATTACTCTTTTGGGTGCAGTAGTGTTTCCTTTTAATAAGAGATGTGACCTTTTGATTATATGGAATTTGTGATATCACACCTTGTTCTTTTGCCTGTTTGTTTGTGTAATACCTGCTTTGGTGCGCCCGTGGGGGTACATACCCCTAAAAGAACTGATGTATGCACACCAATATGGAAACAAGCAGCACATAGCCAAACCTACAAGTTAAGATCTACAGATATTTATGCACACACAGACAACACAAAGATAGACATACCCTGCAGAGGCACATGTATGCACTACAAATATTGTGCAACCGCAATGGGGGCAAGACAGTAATTAAGAGGAGAGAGAGGAAGTGAGAAGTAAGGGGATAAAGACTGAAGAGGGGATTGTATCTAGGAGAACTATGGACAATGAAAGCACATGAAATATGGAAATGAAACAAAAGGAAGAATGGTTAAATGGTAGAAAAATAAAAGGTGGGGGAGGGAAGAGGAAAAACTTGAAAAAATGACACATAGTTAAGATATAGTAAAGAATGAAAAAGTATGCATTAGCCCTTAGAGTATGAAGACAGCATTAGCTGAACAAGCATTGATAAAGCCGAGACGGGACACAAAGCATAGTGCATTGCATTGATATTGAGCTTCACACCACTAGTGAGGGTCTGTAGCAGACCTGAAGTTAGACTGGATGGGTACTCGGTAAAGTGGTTTGCAAAGAGGGAAAGTTTCTAAAAAGAGATGGAAAGAAAGGGATCAGTGTCCTGTGGGTTGAACAATTTAGAGAACAATTTAAAGAACAGTGGGTTGTTCCACTTTCCTAGCTACTTAAAATATACTTACTAGCAAAATGCTTAAAGTGGCTCACATTAAATATGGAGTTGTGTTTAAGTAGGTGTTCTTGTTCTGTTCCGGAGTTAACTAACAGGGTGCACTTTGCATTCCTTTTTGAGAGGCTAGTTCCATGCTGAAGAATAAAGGTCAACAAACAGACTAAAAGTCGGCGCAGATTTAGGCAGGCAGGTGGATGTCTATGAGGTGCAGGTATGTCTGCGGTCAGGCAATAGGTCTACGGGGAGCATGATGGTTTGACTGTGCTCCCACAGCTTTTGCAACCAGTGCTTTAAATGGTCTGGTACTCTCATGTGCTGAGTACCTGCACTTCTTTAAAATGCAGTTTTATATTACAATTTCAAGCATTTGTTGCAACATCGTAGAATGTTTTCTAACTTGTGTAAATGTGAAAAATAAAGGGGCGAGTAGAATGTAACTAATGGAGACTGGAAGAAACATTGGAAAACAAATCCCCTGATTGTAAAAACAAATAAATATGCACAACAATGCCCAACAATGTAAAACCACTTTGAAGCATACTGCACTTCACTAACAGTGCTCACACCGCCGGAATGGGAGGCAAGCTCCAGCCAGACGGGATGCTGAAGAGAGTTGAGTAATGACTGGGAAGCAAACAGGTTACTCCAGTAATTGAACTTTCATGGATTCACATGCTTGAATCATTCCCAATAGTCGAGATGGGAGTCCCCAGGTACCTTACAATAACAATGTAATGTTAAACATAATGCATGAAGGCACTAGGTCCTTCACTTTTGTGGCATATATTAGTCAATTTAAAAAAGAGACCAAACACAGGTTTCATCCAATCAGGCTGCTTTGCCCTCTAGAACAGTCGTTCCCTACCTTTTGACTTCTGTGGACCCTCACTTTACCATTACTGGAGCCAAGAGACCCCCACTGAATCTTTATTAGAATCGGGGGACCCCCTACTGAGTCATTACTGAAAGGTGGAGACCTAATCTGTTAATATTATGTAATTTTCTAAGCAGTCCCGGAACCCCTGAGAAGGCTTTGCAGACCCCCAGGCGTCCCCCGACCACAGGTTGGGAACCACTACTCTAGAACACTCCAGTGAGAAGCTCCATTCCCTGAGATTTTCTACTGCACGTCCTGCTAGAGAGTTTTCACTCTGCTCTGCTCAGTTATACCTTTCAACAGTTATTTCTAGGTCTTTTTCCAGTATTTCTGTGCTTTGTGTGTTATTTCTCAAACACCAAAGTTGTACTTGGTGTGGTGTCAAGTCTGACTTCTCACCTCATCTAGTCATGTCAGATAAGTGGAAAAAAGTCTCTTCAGGGCCTGTAAACCCTGTGGCAAAAAGGGACTTCACTTTGAGGATCCTCACCAAGGTTGTATCTACTGTCTTTACCCAGACCATACAGCTAAGGACTGCAAGGCATATCAAACATTTTCCAACAAGACCCTAAAAGATAGAGAAGGAAGGCCGCTGATTTGGCTCTAGAAGCTAAAATCCAGGAAAAAGCCTGTGTCTGACTCAGAGAGAGGACTCCTCTTCGTCCTCAAGAAAATCTCTTAAAAGGGACAAATCTGCCCAGTCTTGTTTCTAGTGAGCAGCTCAAAAAACACTACCCATGGGTCTTACAAAGGCTACAGTCCTTCTATATTTCCACATGAACATACAGCTTCTGACAAACATAAGGAAAAGAAAGGACAATCTGCCTTCTCAAAAAGGCTAAAAAAAGGCATCATCTGAACCACCTAAACCACCTCCTAATGTTTGTCACTCTTTAATAAAAAACCTTCCTCTGCACTGTCCTCTGTCAAGTCGTCGACGAGCATTCCACTGTCAACGAGAGCTTGTCGTCGGCACCGTCGACAACAAAGACGTACACAGCAGTCTCAACTACGGCAACTACCAGCACTGTCTCCACACTGTGCACCGCTTCTTTCTTTATGACGACGACATCCTTGTTGATGGCATTTATAGCAAGACTGTCAAAGATTTCCTTCACCTCACCATCCATGATAGCGATGATGCTCCTGCTGTCGACGTCCATCCCATCGTTGATGTCATTGAGACAGACGCCGACTTCATTAACAGAAGAGTGGGCCTTTGTGACATCAATCTTTGTCACCTCGTTGACGACCCTGTAGACGAAGGAAAAAACACAGAAACCTGATGAGCAAATATTTGACTCCATTTCACACTTCTCCAAGCAAAATAGCTCCTCTGATACCTTCACATCTGTTGGATGAGGAAGACTCAGAGGACGAAGGGCCCTTCGATGTGGCACACAGTCCATTTGAACTGCATGTTAAATCCCAGGAGGAGGAAGAAGATTATAATGCAGAGGGTTATGATCCCCAGGAGTACTAAGCTTCACAGGAACAAAACCCATACCAGGAGAAAATGGTTTCTCTACCTGGTTCTGTGATTTCAGACTTACAGTTCATGCTTGCCGACTATAAAAAGCGTTTCCACCCATGTCAGCCTCTACAGAACAAGTATCCATACCTGCAGAGCCACCTATAGCACAACCTTCTACACCTAGGCATAGACCAATGCCATTTCCTCAGCCAGTAAGGCACACCTCTCAGACGCCTCTCAGGCAGCTCTTCTTCAAGACCCGGCAACACCTGATGAGGGCAGAGAGGAAGGAGAGCTCTGCACACAACACGGAATAGGATGATTACCTCATACCCATGCCAACCTTGTCTTCACCTACTCCAATGGATTCCCCACCTGTGGACACTGGCGG
The DNA here is from genome assembly GCF_031143425.1 of Pleurodeles waltl. Lineage (NCBI taxonomy): Eukaryota > Metazoa > Chordata > Amphibia > Caudata > Salamandridae > Pleurodeles > Pleurodeles waltl. Next base: position 1,168,874,432 of record NC_090445.1, on the reverse strand, counting down.
ATTTCATAATTTATTGGAAAGGGTGGTAAAAAAGGTTTGCCCACTAAGCAGATGGACTGCTTTCTTTATTAATTTTAAAGACCCATTCCAGAAGAGCGTAAGATCTATGCCCATTGTCATCTTTTTGCTCTGGAGCCTGAAGCTGACACGATAGGTGAGTTCAAGCTCTCGATTTTATGTTGATTTCTGAAATCGTGTGTGGGGGAAGAACTGCACGGTGTTGGCCCTAGAAATGAACATTTCATCTTCCTGGGGGGGCACAGATGCTGGTGGGGGGACTCGTTGGTGCCCATCACCAAGCGATTCCTGCTCTGAGCTGTGTTGGCGCGCCTGGTCCTTAATAAGTAAACTTACAAGGGGACGCGCTCAGGTCGATGAACCTTTTGATTTGCATTGAGTATCCTAGCTACGATGTGACCAATGTTTCTCAATACACAAAATCAATAACCAGTAAGCTAATCATTATTCAGCAGTTAATAACATCACACCATGACCCTTCAGTCATGAATAACCACAACTCAGTATACGGTTTAGCAATTTTATTTCCCTATTAGTTTCAATACTACGTCATGAGATTAATTCAAACTTTATTCAGATCAAATCAAGATTACTTCATCAGTAAGAACCAGTAACCAAATCTAATCAAAACTTGTGACGATATACATTCTAAAGCATTAGCATAAGTCAACATGTGAATCATAGGCGAATATGTCAACATGAGTAACAAGGTACAGCAAATCAGTCCGTCAAAAAATTGTCTCTGTAGTTATCAGTGTCTTACAATAGGAACCTCACCTAACCCAGATTAGCATTAGCATTAGCATGTGGGACTTCATGCAAAAACAATTTAAAACGCGAATTTTGGAGAACATCTAACTAAGAGAAATCTATTAGACAGCGCAGTTGGTACCTATAAAGAAAAGGCACAAAAGGTAATTTTGTCAGATTGTCATAGCTTACCTATCCACGGGATGGCTCAGCAACAAAGTCAGTCTTCGACTTCATGTCATCAATCGATTAGCATTGCATCAGGCTCTCCTCTTAGAGAGTATGACCCCAATAACAGAATTTCGTGTCTCTTCTCCTCAATATTGCATCAATTTCAGAATAAGGGCTAAGAGCTTTTCCCTCTGTCACGTTGTTATATTAATGTCACCCAGACTGTCCCCCAATTCCTAACTGGTCAATTAGTTGTACGTTATTTACTTAGCCAATGAATAAAACACACCAAGTCTGTAGATTCTAATATTTCATACTTCACAGACTGTTGATTGGTCCGTCTTGTGATGTCCTTATTATCCGGCTCATCAGGTATTGAAAATGTTGCATCTTGTTCTCCAGTCAGTGTCTCTATTGTTCGAGTCCTGGGAATGTACACTCTGAATGCTTTACACAATTTTTGCTACAATTTGTATTCCCTCATCTCCTGTCCGTCGGTTCACGCAAAGGATTCTAGATGAGCAGATTTTATTAAACAATGAGCAGTTCACGGTTAGTTCAGCACATCAGCGTCTCTACATTGAACATTAAATATTCAACTTCTGCGAAAGGCCTGGCAAAGCTAGGCCACAACTTTGGCTAAGTTAAGCTCTACAATAGATGCAAAAAATAAGTTATATCTCCCAATATGACATACTACTACATTATTTCAATATATTTTCAATATTTCACATATGTTAGTTGTTTTTTTAATATAATTTGGGAATCTTTGTAGTCACTCTCTGAGGGCACATTTTCAAATGTGCACATTATTTTTCTATATTGATCATTTTCTACATTTTTCATTATTCAAAATACATAAACATTAATTAATAATTTCTAATCAATATATTTGCGTTAACGATCCCTCCTCTGATGACTTAATATGTCATCACGATACTTTTACCATCAATGGTTTTCACAGTTCTGTTTCATCAGTATTTTGTCTTCTTCTTAAATCTTCCCTATAAATTCTTTCCCTGGTTCGTTCTTCCCTCCTCTGATTATTTTGAAACCTTTTCAGTTTAATCTTTTGACACCATTTACATGAACCCCATAATCTTAATATGCAAACAATCATAATTAATATTCCCTGTGTGATTTTTAATAACACCCTATTCCAAATATTACTAAGCCAATTTCGCACTGAAACAAATCCTTTTCCAACCTCTTCCCAAACACCTGGTTCTTTCAATTCTTTCAAATCCTTACTTGAGTGTGTCAGGTTAGTAAGTAAGTCTCTTATCTCCTTACTGTTATCCGGTATATATGAGCAGCAATGCCTAGAGTCAATCATTTACCAGACTCCGCTGTCCTTTACTAGAAGGATGTCTAATGCAAGGCGATTTTGAAGACTCATAGCTCTATCGCAGCCAATTCAGTATCTATCAGGAGTATTGCCCCTGTAAAATTTGTCAACATATTATCCACAATAGTAGACAACTTTCGTATCTTGATCGAGTTCAGGATGACTCCCAATGAAGGAATCACCACGCCAAATATATCTCCCACAACTGCATAAGAGGATTTCCTCCTCTGTCGCTTATGATGTAATTCAGTCAATTTCGGAAACTTCTTCAAGTCATCTATCTGATAAATATTTGGGAAAACTATCCCCAAACAACATGTCCCATACCATCGTCTTGGAAGACGATAATAACTATTAAGTCCACAAATATAGTAAATTCCTGGAATCTCAGGATCCTGACCATTCAACATAAAAGTCCACTTACTCTGGAACAAAAACACATGCCTACATTCACTCATACCCACAAATAAAGTGTCAATGCATGATTTTGGCCTATATATACAAAGCTTCCCTACGTGTAATGCGTCTAGTGCTAATTTCCTTTGTGTTTTAATTGCAGTATAAGCATAATCATTCTTAAAAGCCTTTTACTAATTTCTCTTTTAATGCCTCTCTCCGTTCATCAGTATGCCCTATGAAGCTCTTCTCTATAGGAGTAAGCAAGCATGTGATATTATTTCTGTGCACATATGCAGTTCCAAATGTTAGTGTAGGCTCACTAGTTTAAGAATCCTTTAACCAATACTATATCATGATCCTTAGCTACTCTAGTCCAATACCTAATAATAGGAACAAACAAAAACACTACATCTTAATTTGAGTAAAAATACTGAATATACTCTTGGTCATAGAACCTTGTTAGTAGCAGACTACAGCTTATACTGTAGGTTAGTGGAAGACTGTGGTACATAACTCCTTCCTCTACTGACGAAGGAATTTGCGTACACAGAAGACAATCCCTTGCATCGATTGTCTCAACATACTCACTCAACAAGCGATAGAAGACGTTAGAAGAAAGCTCTCCTTGAGCATTAGTATAGTCATGCAAATATTTTTCATCTAACTTAAACTTCTCTAAAGCCGTTAGTGTAGTAGTCTCAGAAGCAGAAGTACGATTGGCTCCTTTCACGTCAAGAACAGACAATCCCAAAATATCCACTATAAACAAAATCTCACACATAATTGCCAATCCAACACTCATGTATCTACAGTGCCTAGGATTCCTAACTTCATTTATTCAATTCAGCCATGCTCTATAAAGATTCAGAAAGCAAAAGTATTTCTTATAAAGTGCATCAAAAATCTAAAATAGGCAACTTCTTCTCTTGCAGTTCAGTCTCGCATCCAGGAACCCCTTTCCTTGTCAAAATCGATTAGCAGCTTGTCACATTCCGTTTTTAATGTCAAATCAGGTTTAACATGTCTCTTCCAGTTTATTTTCAACAGTCTCTTTTCTTAAGATATTTACAGATTGGTTTGATAATTCAGCTCCTTGATCACCTTCAGGTTACATCAAAATACTGACTCAGATCCTCTCTATCAAAACAAAAAGACATAAACTTGTGTTGCCATTCATTAGTAGTTGCATACGCCCATTCAGGACCTGCGGATCTTCGACTTGCTATTCTCTTTCTTTTCAACTTTTGATCGCCACTTCGTTCTCCTTCCCTCAATTCTTCCTTTCTTGTAGTATCTACTTCTTCCTTTATTGTTTCATTTATGACCACTTCCTTTCTTCTCTCTACTCACAATTCAGGCCAATTATCTCCTTTCCTCGATCCTTCTGTCAATATTCTTTCCAGGATTGAACTCTTCTCCTTCTCTTTCTCTATGATGTTTTCTCTTGCTGGACCTCCAACAGGCTCAGGAGGAGTCAGATCACTTTGACTTTGATCCGTCACAAATCTTTCCCCTTCTTGGTCTGGCACTTGCTCTGTTTGCTTCTCAGCACCATCTGCTTCTGGCAGAACCCCTGCTGAGCCAGGCTCTCCTGCTGTATCTGTTGAGATTGATTCTTCCGCACCCTCCTTTAATTCTTCACTTTCGTCTCTTACAGGGGTAATAAAACCATCTTCCACAAGCTCTTGTTGAATTACAGGCTCTCTTTGTTCCTTTTCTGGTTCAGGTGCGGCGACCTGTTTCACCATTGTTGGTGCTGTCAACAACGCTTCTTCATGATCCAGTGGACATGCCACTTACTTCGTGTGACTTGCGTGAATCCAGTTTGGGAGTCCTGCACACTTCACAGCTGTCGTAGTTGTTAGAATCACCTGGTAAGGCCCTCTCCAATGTGGCTCCAGACACGTCTTGCGAACATGTTTTCGGACAATGACAGTCGCCGGCTCTCAGATTGTGCTCTGGATCGTGTATTGATGGCAGGGTAGTGGCCTCCATCTGCTGAGAGAAAGAGCGAACCACATCAGCCAGACCCTTGCAGTAGTTCAACACCATATCATCTGTAATATTTACAAGTGCATTGGCTAGAACTGCTGGCAATCTAATTGCTCTGCCCATAAGGATCTCATCGGGCGACAGCCCTGTCTTCCTGTGAGGTGTATTTCTCATTGACATCAACAAGAAAGGCAATGCATCTGGCCATTTCAAATTCGTAGCTGCACACATCTTAGCAATTCTTGATTTCAAGGTACCATTCATCTCTTCCACTAGTCCTGGGAATCTTCCTTGACCCTTTCTCAATTTGGTCTCCCAAATATTTCACAGACTTCTGACAATACTGCAACTTTAAAGGTGTCACCTTATGTCCACATTTTCCCAAGTGATTCAACAGGGCAATCGAGTCGTAATTACACTCGTCCCTTGATTTGGATGCAATCAGTAAGTCATCAATGTACTACACCAGAGTCGATTAGTACGGTAGTTCCAATGACTCCAAATTCTTTTTCAAAATCTGATTGTACAAGTGTACTTCCTCTGTGTACCCTTGAGGAAGTCTGCACCAGCTGTAGACTCTGTCTGAGAGTTTGAAACTAAAAAGAAACTGACTATCCTCATGAAGAGGCACAGAAAAGAAAGCTTGTGACAAATCAATCACTGTGAACCATTCTGCATAGCATGGAATTTGAAACATTATTACTGCTGGGTTTGGCACCACAACACAGCACTTGATCACCATGTCATTCACTTTTTGCAAGTCTTGCATAATTCCCACTTTCCCACAAGGCTTCTTCAAGCCCATTATTGGTGAATTACGTTGACTACTCAGCACGTCTTTCAAAACCCCTTGTTTCAGGAAATCTCCAGTTATTTGCGCCACTTTCATCAGAACATCTTGTGCCATGTTATACTGTGGAAGCTGTGGAAACACTGCATTCGGCTTCAAAGTGACCTTAATCGTCTCCACTCCCTTGATCAAACCCACCTCTTTACCTGTCAGGACCCACGCATTTTCCTGCACTGTTCCCTGCAAATCTGCATGCAATTCTTTCACACTAAAAATCGGGAAAAACTCAATTAATGGGTATTCCTCATTAATTATTTCATTCTCAATTTCAGGTGTTTGTTCTTCCTCATCATCACTATTTGTCTGGATCTCTATTCCAGCAGTTGAACAATTAATCGAACATTTGGTATTGCACAATAAATCCCTCCTTAGTAGGGATACTGGACTTGAATCACAGACTACAAACTTGTGCAGTCCCTGAAAGTTGCCAATCTCAACCTGTACTGGATCTGTGATCGAATTTATCAAATGCTTATTTGCTACCCCTACAAACAGAACTGTTCTTCCAGAAAGAGCTAAGTTCAGAACTTCTGCACTCCTCACTGTAGAGCGTGTAGCTCCTGTGTCTACTAAAAATTAGACACTATGACCCATCACTTTCCCTCTCACAAAGGGGTCCTCGCTGATCTACCTCTAAGGAGGCTGCAGGCATACATGGCTCCTCATCTGAACTATCACACATCCATTCACCATTTATTTCATTCCCGCTATGTAATGGGAATTGATGCACAGTGTCACTACTTCTGTCTTGTCTCTGACCTGTGACCTGCTGAGTAAGAATCATCTGTTGCAGTTCCATCGGGGCTTGAGGGATCTGCATTTTCGGTCTAGGTACCATAGGGACCGGCTGCTGCATTGGTTGCAACTGTGACATTTGTGCACAAGGCATTTCCACCTGCTGAATAGGTTGAAAATTCTGCACTTGATTCATGTTATTCTGAAAATTTGGATTGAGTCCTCTCATTCTTGAGACTTTCACATTTTTAAATGTATTGACATCACCACTTTACTGAACAACACCATCCTGCACCATCATCGGACACTCCTGCTTCCAATGTCCCACGTTTCCGCAAAGATGACACAGTAACATCTTCTTCATCCCTTGCACATCATTCTGAACCATTACAGTACTCAACTCCACTCCGTGATTCATATTGTTTCCACATCCTCTACCTCTCACCTGAGGTTGGAACATAACAGTTCCCTGTTGCTGCAGTATCTGCTGCACAAAAGCTCCCTGCACTTCTGTTTGAGCTGCCTTAATCTGCATCACCATCACCTTCTCCTTCAACTTCTTCTGCTTCAAGTCAATCTCATCACTACAGTATTTCGCATATTGCAACACTTCATCAATCGGCTTCGCTTGCCAAATCAAATGACTCTTAATCATCTGACCTATTTCAGGTCTCAATCCTTCCACAAACCTGAACACAAAGTGTAACATGTCTTTCGGCCCGATAGCTTCCTTACCACTGTACTCATTGAACGCCTTCAACAATCTCTCATAGTATGTATGTATCGACTCTTTTACCTTTTGCACTGTTCTGTCAGTTCTTTGCCAGTCAATATTTTTAGGTGAAATTCTTGTTTTCAGGAACTCAATCACCTTATAATAATGTTTCATTACCTCAGGTGACGGTGCACCTGTAACTCTATCCCTTTCTGGTTCACTCGTCGGCCAGTCTACTGCCCTCTTGCATTCCAATCAGCTGGAACCACTATCTCCAACAGAGTATTCAAGTCTTCCCACAGACATTTTGAAAGTTTCACAAATCTGTCTGTCTGCTGGTACCATTCAACCGGTTTCTCTCTCAGCTACAATAATCATTTGTGAAAGACAGAATATCTCTCCTGTGCCAAGGAACAAGAACAAACTGCCCTCCTGCAATTTCCCTCATTGATATTATTTTCACTGGATCCTTTTCTTTCTGAACACTTTCAGACCCTTCTTGTGAATCTCGTTTCCGTTTATCCTTCTTCTTCGCCCATCTGCCTTCCCACTTTTCTAATGCTCCCCAGATCTGAGCACTCTGCAATAGTTCTTTAAGATGTGCCTTCATCCCAGCTGATCTCATGTGTTCAAAATTCTTTGCTTCAAAATCTAACCTATAACTCTTTTTCAGATGCCTTGTTTTCCCTTTTCTATGTCATGTTTCTCTTCCAAATCTGCCAACCTCTGCTGTATATTGCCCACTTCTCTTGTGATTCTTGGGCATAAGTATCTCAGTTCTTCTTCAGTATAGGATTCTAACCTATTCACTCCCATTGATCCCTCGACTAGTTCAGTTATTTCTGTAGCCAGCCTCACACGATCAATCTGGTCTTCACCCTTGGATGCATTTTGTGGAGTATTCAGACTGTCTAACCACTCATTTAGTTGCCGTGCTGTCAATCCCTGTAATGAAATATTACTTGCGTTCGGCAATAGCACCTGTTGTACCACTGCACCTGGTGTCTGCGGTATGAAAAGCTTCAAGCTCTGACTTGCACTCGGGCCATTTGCGACATCTGGAAGTGCAACAAGTGGACTAAAATCCATTAATGGCCTAGATACATCAAAGATCTGCCCCAAAGACGAAACTACCTGCACATATTCTGTTACCCCCCTCCTCACGAGGCTCTGTGACATTTCACCCTGCTCTTCTGTGATGGGCTTCTTTTGCGCAAATAATGGTACCACTGGACCAACAGTAATCTGCAGTGATATTACATCTGGTGCCGCTCTGACACCTGCATTCTGTGGAAGGGCTACTCCCATGCTCTGATTCATCACTGGAGTCACATATGACTGTGTCCCTGTCATTGGTGTAAACTTCAGCAAACCCTGTGGCTGTGCCTGAGGCATCAACATTGGAGTTGGCTCGGTCTGCACTAACGTTGGCCTCAGAACCACTTGCTCCGTAGGAACCACTAAGTTCGAGGTTGTCTCAAGAATTGGTATCGCTGGATAAATTCCCTGTACCGGTGGTGGATGTATCTGCTCTTGGACTTCCAAAGTAGTTACCGCATTAGGAATACTCTGCACTACCCATTGGACCTGTCCATTATCATTTTGCACTGGTCCCGCTGTCCCCAACACTTGTGCTGGGGCAGTTGGAGCAGAGCTAGTACTTGGACCCCCCCTCACGCACCGCATAGGGTGGAGGTCGATCCCTCAGCACCTGAGTAGTAAGAACCTCAATATCTGAATCTTCTTCTATGTAAGCTTTTTTCTTCTTTTTACTCCCTGATGGCCTCTGTGGCCTTAAAATATGTATCTCCCTTCATGGCACTCTTAAACACTTTGAAAAACTTCATCTTTTCTATATTTTGTGTGTTCGAATCAAATCAGGAAATGACTTTTATTCCCAGGAATCCCTTCACCTGCTTTCTCAACCAATTGCCTCTCACGGACGGCTGCCAATCCGCTCGTGACTCTTTTCACTAACCAACCTATCCCAGAGCGGCGCAAATGACGTCACACTCACACACTGCAGCTGACAATGTCTTGCGGCTCGTCCTCCTAAACTTCAATTCACACAAAACCAATGCAATGTATTGTGAGCACTAACCTAAAACCAAACCAAAACAAATCTGCTGGTTTACTACAGGAAGGTAACACAATCGCTTCAGAGACCTTATGGAATTTTCCCTGATGGCCCTTTTGCTCATGCAGCCTGTCCTCTTTCTCAGTCTCCCACATTTGCAAGCAAAATTCGACCCACAAATTTCACTCTGAACTAATCAATGGGTCTGCCCTGGTGCACATAGGTCTCGCCAAATCTCAGTCTAAATTTTCTCTTACCCACTTAACTTACACACCGACTTGTTGATCATACCCGATCAACCTACTAAACCAGACAGGTTACAACATATAACCAAGTGTCCCATACACTTGTCAATATACTCCAGAGTCTTGGACCACGCAGGGTCCTTGCATCACCAACAACCATGTGGACAATGTTTGAGCACAAAGCGCCACACATGTGAAGTTCGACGACTTCCCTACTCTCATACTGCATTACGCACGCTCCTACTAAAATTTACCTGGAGTACGCAGACTCCCTACCTTTCCTCACATATGTCACAATTCACCAAGCTGACACGATGGGTGAGTACAAGCTCTCATTTTTATGTTGATTTCTGAAATTGTGTGTGGGGAAGAACTGCACGTTGTTGGCCCTAGAAGTGAACACCACTAGGCCAGTAAGCTAATCATTATTCAGCAGTTAATAACATCATACCATGACCCTTTAGTCATGAATAACCACAACTCAGTATACGTTTTAGCAGTTTTATTTCCCTTTTAGTTACAATAATACGTCATGAGATTAATTCAAACTTTTTTCTAATCGAATCAAGATTACTTCATTAGTAATAACCAATAACACAATCTAATCAAAACTTGTGACAATATACATTCTAAAGCATTAGCATAAGTCAACATGTGAATCATAGGCGAATACGTCAACATGAGTAACAAGGTTCAGCAAATCAGTCCGTCAATCATTTGTCTCTGTAGTTATCAGTGTCTTAGAAAAAGAACCTCACCTAACCCAGATTAGCATTAGCATGTGGGACTTCATGCAAAAACAATTTTAAACACGAATTTTGGAAAACATCTAGCCAAGAGAAATCTATTAGACAGCGCAGTTGGTACCTAGAAAGAAAAGGCACAAAAGGTAATTTTGTCAGATTGTCATAGCTATCTATCCACGTAATGGATCAGCAACAAAGTAAGTCTTCAGGCCATCAATCGATCAGTATCGCATGAGGCTTTCCTCTTAGAGAGTATGAGCCCAATAATAGAATCTCGTGTCTCTTCTCCCCAATATCACATCAGTTTCGGAATAAGGACTAGGAGCTTTTCCCTCTTTCAAGTTGTTATATTAATGTCACCCAGACTATCCCCCAATTCCTAATTGGTCTATTAGTTGTACGTTATTTACTTAGCCAATGAATAAAACACACCAAATCTATAGATTCTAATATGTCATCGTTCTCAGACTGTTGATTGGTCCATCTTGTGATGTCCTCATCATCCGGCTTGTCAGGTATAGAAAATGTTGCATCTTCTTCTCTAGTCGATGTCTCTATTGTTCGAGGCCTAAGAAAGTACACAATTTTGATTCCCATCATCTCATGTCCGTCGGTTCACGCAAAGGATTCTCGGTGAGCAGATTTTATTAAACAATGAGCAGTTCACGGTTAGTTCAGCACATCAGCGTCTCTACATTGAACATTAAATATTCAGCTTCTGCATGAAGCCTGGAAAAACTAGGCCACAACTTTGACTAAGTTAAGCTCTACAATATAATGCAAAACATAAGTTATATCTCCCTATATGTCATATTACTACATTATTTCAATATATTTTCAATATTTCACATATGTTGTTTTTTTAATATAATTTGTGAATCTTGGTAGTCACTCTCCAAGGGCACATTTTCAAACATGCACATAGACTTTAATTGACTATTGCCTGTTTAATTTGAGACCTGTGACATATTGGTCTTATTCTTTCTGATACTTCAGAAAGCTCATCAAAGCCCTCTCACTGTGTGTGCAACTTTGATGAAAAGCATGCCTCTTACTAAATTTCTACTCGAGGTCTATTGGAATGCCATCTTCTTTATGGATTGCCTACTTATCACTTGACCATTTCTTAGCACTTTTAACAGCTGTTCTAAAATAAATAGATCATATAGTGACCACTTGAAATAAAGGAGTGCATGGCCCCTTTGGTATATTTAGCTTTTGCTTCTAGATCACTATACATGGCAGCAGTAAGTAGCTAACACTAAAACATATTCTGGCCTTCACATTCCGTTATTTTTTAACAGTAATATAATTTATATTGAATATATATATATATGTATATATATATATATATATATGTATATATGTATATATATATATATATATATATATATATATATATATATATATATATATATATATATATATATATATATATATATATATAATAAAATAGAGCCGTTGATCAGTGGATGACATGTAGCCATCTCAAACTGAATGCTTCCAAAACGGAAATACTTACTTATGGCTATTGGAAAAATAATGACTCACTCTGCGCCTGGCCTGAAGATCTGGGACCACTTCCTAAAGTATCTAAGGAAGTTAGAAACCTTGAAATTACCATGGACTCCAGGTTAACAATGAATGCTTAAGGGGACAAATTATCAAGCCTCATCACCATAAAAAGTCTGCAACGCAACTTCCCCCACCTCGATGTCCACATTAGGTCCAAGTTACTATATCTCGTACTGTCTAAACTGGATTACACCAATGGCCTCTACCATGGATCAGCTCACATATCCCCTGCCTTGAGGGCCCTACATTGGTTACTGGTTGCCAGAAGATCCACCTTCAAGCTGCTTTGTATCACCCACATAGCAATACATGGAACTGGACCACTTTTCATCAGTACTAAACATTCCATGTTGTATATATCCCAATATGTGTATTTCTTTGTACAAATGTGTGTGTAATAACTATTTTATCTTAAAATATATATTCGGCCTGTTTATCAAATGGATATTTTACTTATGGTTAAATATATATATATATAGATATATATGTATGTGTGGGTGTGTTTGTATATTATTCTATGGTTAACATGTTCATAGGTCATTGCATAGTTTCTATATAAGCTGTCTGATTAGATGCTTATGAGTCTCTGTTTTTATTTTGTCTATCACAATAGGTAAATATTAGCTAGCATTTCATTATTGAAATGTTGGGGAAAGATAAAATAATGTTATAAAACAACACCAATAAATTAACTTCAGATTAACTTCAAATACTGTAGCACTTGAAAATCTCAATATATTATATTCCTTACCCATATATTCCCTTACTATGTAATCATGTCTACATATTTATTACTTTAGTCCTGCTGTGCAAGAGCAAACAAAAAAGAAAAAATACTCTGGAAAGCTTTATTATGTCTCACTATCTCCCTGTATCTCTATCAATCTGTCCTCTGTCTCTACTCTGACTCATCCCAAACGCATTATATTACTATGATCTCCAAAATAACCCTTCCTAGACTCTTCCCTCATCTGCCCCTTCTGACTCACCCCAAACCTCAGTTTACTAGAATAATCTCCCATACTACTAGAATCTCCCAAACAACCATAGTAAATTCTCCCTCATTTATCTCTGTTTTGACTCACCCAAACCCCATTTTACTACTATGCTCTCCGTAATCCCTTTCTGCAGACTTTTCCCTCCTCCAACTCTCCTTTACTCATCCCAAACTTCATCTTACTACTATGATCTTCTGATTAACACTTCTGGATTCTTCCCTCTTCTATCCCTGCATTATTCTGTTCAATCCAGATAACAAACTCACATGTCCTCCGCTCAAATAAATCATACTCATATTTCCCTATACTAATCCACCACTAATCCTTTTGTGTTCCAGAGTAGCATGCTACTCGCCGAAAAGCGATTCAACACCTCAGCAGGGGTAGTAAGCGCTATTTGAATACAATTACAATCAGCCTAATATGCCATGTATTGCTGGTGCATGGCCAAATTAGTTGGTCGGAAAATGTGCAGAAAAACGTTTTCTAACATGCAAAAAATGACATTTTCTAGTTTACATTGGTCTTGCAGAGAACCTCAAGCCTAGTATTCCATGTACCATGAGTGCACAGTTAAACTACTAGAGGGCCCAATTACTAAGAAGATTTTACATGTACCCAACAGAGCTAGCTGGGGGAAGTGCTTGCAATGAGACATGCATATGAGTAAACAGTATATTATTAAGTCTGTCATTCTTTTAAAGTGTTAACAGTAAACCAAACTCAGATCTCTTTTCAAGACCTAGAGAGTATTGTAGATATAATGTAACAGTCTTAGAGGGAATTCATATGAGAGAGATCTATTCCTCAGGTCTGTTGAGGCCACTGTGGAGACTGTCTGTTTTCAGGATCCATTTCTGTTCCTCTTTGTTAAGAATCGCTGCAAGATCACCTCCAAGTTCTGGGATTTTAACTACATCAATAATCTGCCACCGCAAGTTATTTACTCTGTGGCCCAACGTTTCGAAATGTTCTACCAAAGGTGCGTGTGCCACTTTGTATTTCAGGTGACTTTTAGATTCTCACTTCCTGTGTTGTTTGCCCCACATAAACAAGGCTGCAGGGGCAGAATATTGCATCGCTTACATTTGCAGTTTTACAGTTGGTGAGGTGTGAAAGAATTATTTTTACATTTTTATATACAAATTCTTTTGTCTCAATTGTGAACTCACACTGCAATTTCTGCATTTTCACGTAAAGGGTGAGTTGTGCTGGAAGAGGTTAGGCATGCTCTCACTAGATGGTCTTTGATGTTCTTATTTTTGCGGAACACAAATGGGACATTCCGTGGTTAACTCACTTGCATTATGAACATTCAAGACATTGGAACGTAAATGGAGGCTCAGTAAATCCACCTAGGACCGCACAGCCTACAAAAATGCAGTCACCACGCACCACCAGAACATCAGAGCCACCAGAAAAGCCGCCTTTCAAACAAGCCTCAACACCAGCACTCACAAATGCAAAGAGCTCTTTGCCATTGTCAAAGAGTTCACAAACCACGTGGCAGACACTTCATCCATCCCTCCCTCTCAAGACCTCTGCAATGACCTCGCCACCTCCTTTCACCATAAGATCCAGGACATCTACGAAGGCTTCAGGAACCAAAGCCCACTGACACCCCTCACCACCATGGACCTAGCAACTCACCAGATACTGAACTCCTGGACTCCCATCACCATAGAGGACACCCAAAGAATGATGAACTCCATCTACTCTGGAGCACCCTCGGATCCATGCCCTCATCACATCCTCAACCTGGCCGGCACCACCATTGCACCGGAACTCTGCCGAACTATCAACCTATCCTTCAAGACCGCCACATTCCCCTCAGACTGGAAACACGCTTAAATAAGCCCGCTTCTCAAGAAACCCACTGCCAACCCGAACGTGCTAAAGAACTACAGATGTGTCTCTCTGCTCCCTTTCCCAGCCAAGGTAACTGAGAAAGCCGTCAACCAACAACTCACCGAGTTCCTTGAGACGCACCATATCCTAGACTCTTCCCAGTCTGGATTTCAGAAGCAAACACAGCACCAAAACCGCACTCTTAGCAGCCACCGATGACATATGCATTATACTGGGCCCCGGAGGCACTGCTGCACTCACCCTCCTCGACCTCTCTGCTGCATTTGACACAGTCTCCCACTCTACCCTCTGCGACAGACTGCACAACGCCAGCATCCCAAGCAAAGCCCTGAACTGGATCAGATCATTCCTCACCAGAAGAACACAGAGGGTTAGACTACCACGGTTCACATCAGAACCTAAAGACACTTGTTGCAGAGTGCCCCAAGGATCCTCACTCAGCCTGACGCTTTTCAACATCTACATGGTCTCACTCACTAAGATCACCAACGAACACGAGCTAAACATAGTCTCCTACGCCACCCCGACTGATCCTGTCCCTGTCCGAGGACTCTGCACAGTCGTCATCTGGATGAAGGCCAGCTGCCTCAAGCTCAACTCGGACAAGATAGAGATCCTTGTGATTGACTCCACCCCCTTGTGCCTTGAATGACTCCTGGTGGCTCACCGCTCTCGGTAACGCCACCACCACAACTGATCATGCGCGCATCCTGGGCATCATCCTGGACTCCTCTCTATCGATGACCCGCCAAGTTAATGCCGTCTCCTCATCTACCTTCCACACCCTCCGTCTCCTGCAGAAGATTTTCAAATAGATTCCCGCTGACATGAGGAAGACAGTCACCCATGCACTCATCTCCACCAAACTGGACTACGGCAACGCACTCTGTGCCGGCATTACGAAGAAACTTCAATCAAGGCTACAAAGAGTCCAGAATATAGCAGTCAGACCCATCCTGGACATACCCCGTCACAGCCGAATCTCCTCCCACCTCAGAGACGTGCACTGGATCCCAGTCAGCAAACACATCACCTACAAACTCTTGATCCACACTTTCTAGTCACTGCACAACATAGGACCAGCATACCTCAACCACTGCCTCACCTGCGACGTACCTAACAGACATCTCTGTTCCTCCCAGCTCGCCCTTGCAGCCGTCCCCAAGATCCAGAAAAGTACAGCATGAGGAAGATCCTTCTCCTACCTAGCAACCCGGACATGGACCATACTTCCCCTCAAGCTCAGGCAGACTGCATCACTGAAGCAGCTCAGGAAGGACCTCAGGACCTGGCTTTTCAACTGAGCAGCATGCCTACATTCAGTGCCTTGAGACCCTATGGGTGATTAGCCGCGCTTTACAAATCCACAATTGTTTTATTGAACATTCCAGTGGCGTACAATGCCTTTCTTAACTTGGTGAGGAAGTGGTCACGCACACCATCTTGCCTTAATCTTCTTTTGTTTAAGAAATCAACAATGACTCCCTTGGGCTGTGTCACGCTCTCTTAATGGATCTAGTAATCAGTTTGTGTGGGTAACCCCTTGCTAGCAATTCAGTTGTTCATTGGATTAAGAGCTTTAAATGCATAATCAGAACGAATTTCTTCTTCTTCCTTCCTTTCTTTAATTTTGTTCCCTTTATTTTACAGGTTGCAAAGTGTATTTATTGATTTATTGTATATAAATTATGTACCCAGGCAAATATTGTATTTTCCTGATGATGAGCCGATATGCTCGGGAATCAAAACGTCGTCTACCAGATAATACTGACCCACGTGAATTTGTTAAATTGCTCTTTTGAGTGCAGTAGTGTTTCCTTTTAATGAGACATGTGACCTTTTTGATTCTGTGTAATTCATGATGTCATAACCTTGTTTTTTTGCCTGATTTTTTGTGTAATACCTGCTTTGGTGCATCCCGTAGGGGTACATATCCCTAAAAGAACTGATTTTAATTAATGTTTTCATATAAATAAATTACTGATCGTTTTGAATTTTCCCTGTGTATTATTATTGTGCATTACTCTACAGGCATTACTCTGTTTTACGTAGGCTTAGGGGTGTTTGTTCCTTATAACCTTCCACAGTCAGGGCACCAATGGACACCTGCAATATCAGCCTTACATTCCAGCTCAACAGGCTACCTAGGCCTTTCTTTGCCAGGGCCATGGATCCCATAAAGGATGCGGAAGTCATGCCCAGTGCGTCATCCAGCCACCCGCCCATCCAGCTGCTGCAGCCTTCAAGCTGCTTTAGAAGCCATCCAGCCACCATAGTTAACATATTGGCATGGGGATCTGTCACTACCTGTCCCAATGGAGCAACATATCCTCTGACAAGTGGATGTCCCAAGTTGTGCAGAGGGGTTACACCCTTCCATTTGGGAAACCCCTCCCCCTTTACCACTACTTCATTCCTGCTGATGGAAGACCATGTCTACTTGCTCGACGAGGAAGTGCAGGTTCTGTTGGCCAAAAGAGCCATTGAGAGGGTACCAGCTCCGGAAGTAAGACGTAGTTGCTATTCCCATGGATATGGTTCTTCTCTTGGCCAAAGGGGCCTCATTGAGAGGGTGCCAGTGCCGGAAATGGAACATGGTTGCTATTTCTGCTACTCTCTGGTGCCGACAATGGATGGAGGACTTCGTCCTATAATACATCTGTGTCCTCTCAATGCCTTTCTCCGGAAAGAGAAATTCAGGATGCTCACCTTGGCTCAGGTCTTGTCTGCCCTGGACTCTGAAGACTGAATGGAAGTGTTTGACTTGCAGGACCCATATTCTTCCATCCCCGTCCTGCAGCACAGGCATTACCTGCAGATCACAGTGGGCCACGAGCATTTCCAGTTGGCTGTGCGCCACTTTGGCATCAGCTGTGCCCTCAGGGTGTTCATTTAAGTGATAGCAATGGTTTCAGTTCTTCTTTAAAGGTGGTCACTCCTTTTCATTCACCCAGAACATCACACTGCCAACATGTTTTGCTCTATCTCATCCATCTAATGAGGAGAGAAGCCATTGCCTGGAACCAAAAAGAGCTCTGTTCCGACATTGATTGTACCAGAGATCATAAAATAGACAACCAGCACTTCATTGGGATCACTGGTGCGAAAAAGGGTATGGCAGTGCAGAAACGGACCATCTCTTGTTGGCTTGTATTCTGTATCAAGATCTGATACAAATTGGCTAAAAAACAGCCTCCTGAAGGCCAATTCCATCAGGGCCAAGGCCGCTAATATTGCATTATCATGCAAGGCACTTGTTCCTGGATATCTGCCAAGCAGCCGTGTGGGCTCAATCACAAGGCACTACTGCCTGAATAGTCCAGTTTATTGAGAATTTTTTTTTGCCCGTAGGGTCCTGCAAGACATTTTGGTTTGAGCCACTTTACCGACCCACCTCCGGGGAGGTACTACTTTGGTATCTATTATGTGGTGAGGAATCTGTGGTTAGACGTTTCTATCAGAGCTCCATGTGGAGCCGATTCCAGTGCCACCACACATTTCCCACTGGGCTGACCTGCGGAAACCTTGAATGCCACCGGTCAGCCCAGTGGAAAACTACTAATAGGGAAGGTGGGGATACGGTCAGTTCTGCAGCGTTCTCCTCACCACGGGTCTGACGGTCGGGTTTTCCGACCGCCAAGAGCATAATCAGGCCCTTTGTCTATCTGTGGATTCTTCACTGACCGTCCCATCCTCCCTATTCTGCAAACTGGACCCTTTGCACTAAAGATCCCTTTAAACACTGCACCCTGGTGAAATATTGGTTTTATGTGGTTTCACATTTATTGTCCAGGAGGAGTCTGTGGTTAGATATAATCTCTACCACAAAAAGCAAGTGTCAAGAGGAAGTCTTCAGAAATGTGTTCAAGGGCAGCATTGCCAAACTCCAGTCTTGATGTGTGCACTGCTATTTTTAGAAGACAACTTGAAAGGAGCTGCTTTATTTTCTTTTTCTAGTTTGCCCCTAAGGAGAATTTGTTTATATGGATTGGAGTCATGAATGAGGATGTAGTCAAGCGTCATCCCAGGTGATGAGACTGTGGGTGTAAGTTACAGGGAAAATTCAGCAATGTTTAATTGTTCCAGCAGCTCACGGTTGAAAGACTTTTATGTTAGGCGGAGAACAGGAAGAAATCAGTTTTTGAGGACTAAGAGTAAGGAAGCTTTCAGACATCCAGGTTTGAATGTTTAATTGTGGAATCTTTACAGATAAAAGATCAGATCTTGAGGATGTGACGCAAAGACGTTTGAAGGTAGATTTGGGTGCCATTTGTATGTTGATGGATAGTAGCAGCTGGTCCCACACTGATTTCAGAGAGAGGTTCTTTTTAAAGATTGAACAGTGTGGGGGTCAGAATAGAGCCTATTGGGAATCCATAAATAACAGTAGGTGGTTCCAATTGCTTTAATCCTTGCAGTTTGAAAGAAATTAGTCAAACCACTTTAGAACCATACCTTATTTCCAAAGTGATATTCAAGCGAGGGACGCAATTTGCCAGTGGTTGAATTTGTCAAATGCCGTTGTAAGTTCAAGCAGAATGAAGAGGTAGGAGTCAACAACATACAATGGCTATCGTTGAGGACCTTCAGTGAGGCAGTCCACCCTGAATCCAGATTCTGTCATTAATTAAGTCTTTTAACTATTGAGATGCACTTTTCCAAGATCTTGGCTAGCAAGGGAGCATTAGAGATGAGGTGGTAAGTTGATGGTATCTCATTGACAAGGTTAAAAAAAAAATCAGAAGAGGGGTGATTTGGCTATGTTTTAGAGAGTCTGGAAAAGTTACTTGGCTCTGGGAAGAATTGATTTTTTAAATTGTTTTTTTGCTAAATAGCTGAAATAGTCTTAAAGACACGGGTACAAGGTGATTG
The DNA here is from genome assembly GCF_031143425.1 of Pleurodeles waltl. Taxonomy (NCBI): domain Eukaryota; kingdom Metazoa; phylum Chordata; class Amphibia; order Caudata; family Salamandridae; genus Pleurodeles; species Pleurodeles waltl. Next base: position 1,168,855,072 of record NC_090445.1, on the reverse strand, counting down.
TTGAAGTTATTTTGTTGTTGAAGTAATCCAAGAACATTTTACATTTATTAGAAGATATTTTTGCAGGGAGGTTTGGCAACTGGGGAGACAATCGAATGGATGAACTGAAATATTAATCTGCCCTGATTTGTAGATTGCTGTAATTGAGACTGTAGATAAGCTGATTTTGCCATTGAAATGCTTTGTTTGTATTGTTTTCTCAGAGCTGTGCATTGCTTGCAGAGTCCAGTGGATTTGTAAAATCTCCATTCATTTTCAATCTTTTGAATGTCCCGCCCTTTGGAGTTTAGGGCAGGGGAAAATCACGGCTGCAGGGGTCATAAGCCTTGTCGCTTTAGGTTTAGAGGCATAATTAGATCAATTGCTAGGAAGATTTATTTGTAAATGCTGAACATGGTGTTTATATTGTCATTTTTTATAATTGTTTCCAGATTTTATGAAGTTGGATTTTGAGGTGGTAGTGGCAGGTATGAGAATGAGTAGAAATTCAAGGGGTAATGGTCAGACCAGTTAATTATACCAGGGCAGTACAACAAGGGTTGGCAAGCATGAGATCAAGGATCTGGCCATTGATAATGGTTTGAAGATAGGTCAAGGAGTTGAATAAAGTATTTTACTGATTTGATGAGTGTGCATTTTTACATTCCTCAGTCATTGATGAAGACTCCAAGGTAAGTGTAATTTTACAAAGATAGTTGTCAAAAGGCAATAACTTAGTAGATTTGGGTTTCAGACTCAACCTTAAGATTTTGGTTGGGGAGTGATGACTGTGTGCTACTTATTGGTGTAAGAGGGAGAGCTCTGGATTGCGATTTGGAGGCACTTGGAGTTGGAGAAGGATCTATGTTGAGATTTATGGTAATTTAATGGATGCTTTGTAGAGGACTGTTAAGCATGCATAACAAGATGCTGTGGGAGAGTATTTTAAGGGTGACAGTAGAAAGGTAAGGGCTGAATATAGATCAGGTTCTGGCATTCGCTCTCATGTTATGACCTGACCGTAGACTGCGGAGGTGTCCCATGTTTGGTGTCATGGCATGTTTGGTTAGGTAGTCTTGTTGTAGCACCCAGAAGAGGGAAAATTACTCAGAATTATTAGACCAGATTGTGTAATGGCAAAAGCATAAAATATAGGACAGATGAAGAGGCTAGAGGAGAGCAAACTAAGAAGCTTAAGATACTACAAGAGATGCTGAAGGAGGCTAGTAGAGGAGATTTCAGAGTGCAGCGCAGAGGGCGGATTGGAAAATTCTTGATGGCATGTAAGAGGGAAGCAACAGAGCAGAGACTCTAAGAACAACAGAAATTTGACGATAAGACAAAGCAGAAACTAGAGGAAGAAGGCCTGAAATAGGGGAGCAGTGAGGCCTGTTGAAAATGAAGAGGGAGACACAGATCAGAGAGTGGGGGGAAGGCCTGCTAACATTTAAAAGGATAAAAACAAAAACAGAGCGGAGTGAGGAGGTAAAAGGTAATACACTCCAACCAGTTCATAGGGTGAGCCAAACATTAAGGTGATATCAGATAACTTGGCAGCAGTGGGCAGATTAAGAGAGGATCAGACTGTTATTGAAATCAACTTACCACTTCACCATTGGTGGTGGTATAGAGGATGCTCAAAGCGGGTGGGTAGAAATTAATCAAATGTGCTAATCTCTAAAAACAGATTGAGTGGTGGCATTCAAGTTTAAAGATGGAACAAATGGGCATTAAATCAGGAATCCAATATAACCGTCACCTCAGGTGGACTGGAATATAGTCTAGATCAGTGTTTCCCAAAATGTGGGTCAGGACCCTCTGATGGGTCGCAACTGATTTCTGGTGGGTCACAAAAGTCCTGGTCTGTATGTAAGAAATATTTAAAATAATTAGCCCTGTTTGTGCCCAAGTGCACAAGAGCTGAATAGTGTCCCTAAGTTCGGTTTTGAAACAAATCGTTGCAAATATTCCCAAGCAAGGATCCAGGTGAACCTTCCAGTATTTGTTGCTGCTCTTTTTTTTTTTTCTTCACAAAGCCATTTCAACAGAGAATCTGCTCACTATTTGTGATCATACACTGCCATTTACATCCAAACCACTTGTGTATGACTTCCACATATACAATAAAAAATATAGATGTGGCCTAAGGGACAGAGATACCGGCTTGGGATCTGTGAAACAAGGTTTGAGCCCCAGCATTGGCTAAACGTGCTTTGATTCAGGAAAAACCGCATAATATCCTGAGTGTATATATAATATAGATTTGTGTACATACATACCTACCTACTGGTGGTCCCTAGTAGGTAGCTATAGTTTAGGGTGACATTTCCATTGAAAATGAGCTTTTTGACTTGCCTATATCTTTGATGCCATTTGATGAATCTTCACAAAATTTTCCAGAAAAAGTGTTCCTGAGAATGTTGATGTACATGGGACGTTTCGTTGTGATCTATCAAGTAGGGGGCGAAAAAAGGGTGGGGGTCAAAAGAAGTGTTTCCCATTATTATTCACCTAAGGAGTTTAGACACGACTACAGCTCAAACCGCTGGTCGGACTTACAGCAAATTTGGCAGGAAGGTCCAGAAAGAGTTCTTTTTGTTATTTGGTGTACGTACGTTCAGTAGTTTTTGAGATATTAAAAGAAAAAGAAATATAGATATCTAGAGGTGCGAAGGATTTGTGAAAAAAATCAAGCTTGAAGTTTGTTTGCTTTTGCTTGGTGGGAGCTATTCACTCTGACCAAGCAAAAGCAAACAGCTATGTCCCAGGAGTGGGCACCCTGGGACATAGCATTAGCCGACCCTGGGTGGTAGCGGTCCCCAGGGCCATGTATGGCTCCACGAAGGGGGCTGCGCGGCCCCTCTCCAACGTGAAGCAGCCCCGGGGAGGTGGTGGCCCTTGGGGCTCCTAAACAGACACTCTTCACTTTTTTATTATAGCTGCGGGGCTACAGGGCAACCACATGCCCCGCCTGCACCATATTCGGTCTCAGGTAGGTGGGGGTCCCCAGGGCTGCTGGGAGGGCCGTGCGGCCACCCGCATCAGATTGCTTTAGTGCACTGGGGAGGTAGTATCCCCCCAGACCTGAAGGGGGGCGAGCGGGCCCCCAAATTCATTTTGACCAAAGCCCAAGGAGGTGGTGGTCCCCGGGGCTGCAGGGGTGCGTGGTCCAATCAAAACCCCCCTCCCCACATATATAAATCAATGACTTAGCCCACCCTAGGACTCTATAGAAAACAAGCCCGGGAGCCAGCACTTGTTTTCTTTTTTTCCCCACCCGCCAGATACGCCATGAATTGCGGTAAAAAAATCCAAAAATAAAAATGCTTTTTAGCTCTGAGGGGGGTGGGGTCCCTCAGGGACACCAGAAATAAGGGGTCAGGGTGTCTCTACCCTGGCCCCTTGTCTTTTTTTACATTTTTTTCTGGAACTCGGCTGAACCCAAATCCCAAGATAGCTGCCAACACTTCTGAGTTTGAAGTGTTAGCAGCCAATCAGAGCTGTGCATTTGCTTGTTCAAGCTCATAATCTTCGTGAAGTTGTCACGGCCAGGGATATACAATATTTTTTCCCTTTTATATCTCCAAAACTACTGAACAGATTTACACTAAATAAGTGAAAGCAAAAACTGCGTACGGAAAGCTAGCTTTCTGCCAAAGTTGGTGTAGTTCCATCCAGCGGTTCGGACTGTAGTCGTATCTAAAGGCCCTATGGGAGATGACCAGGAAAATGCAACTTTTTTGACCATCCCTTTTTCTCAGCCCCTGCTTGACGGATCACCTCCAAACTTTCAGTGCACAACCAAAATCACCAGCACACTTTTTTGGGGGAAATTTCATTAAGATGCGCCTCTAGGTATATAATATATATATAAAGAGAGAGAGATATTTCTGGAGGGTGTGATATGGCTGGCTTCATTGTAGAGAATCTGGAAATGTTCCTTGGCTCTGAGATTCAGTGAGCAGTTTTCTGCAGAGTGTGAGAAATTGGCTTGATGACACAGATACAAAGTAAGTGTTGAGATGTAGAAAGGGTTTGGTTAGATTTTTATTGATTTTGGTGTGATCTTCCTGGTTGAATGGTTTGAAGAGATCCCAGGTACCTGTTATCTTTGCAGTTAACAATGCAGGATTACTGCTAGGAGAAGTAGCACCACAAATGGAAATTGTTTTGTTTTTGAGGTTATTCAAAATATTTTTAATTTATTAGGGGATAGGTCACAGATAACTTCGGCAACTGCGAAGATGTTGGTATAGATGAAATGGAATAGTGATCTGGGCTGATTTGTGGACTGCTGTAATTGAGACTGCAGATAAGTAGATTTGGCCCTTGGTGGGGAATGTTCTGTTTGCATTAATTCCTCAGAGTTTTGAATTTCTTGCAGTGTATAGGGTAATTTAGATCTCCAATCAGATTCAATCTTGTGAATTTCTCACTTTTTTGGGAGTTTAGGTCAGGGGAAACCCATGGCTAGTTAGGAAATGTAATTACAACTTACTTCAGGTGAAAATGTCTGTTAAAAGGGGTTGTATGATGATACCACGCATGCCGAAACAACCCATGACTTAACAATGCAGTCGGAACCACGACTGTGTCATTTCCACGCATGCCTTTACAACTAATTTCATTGTAAAAGCATGCCTAATAAAGGCATGTGTGGAGAAACAGCATGCAAAACTGCATGCATGGTTCTGTCTTACAACCCCTCACCCGGCCTGAGGCCCAAACCTACACCCACCCCTAATACTGCATATACCCCGACCCCCCCACCGACCCTGAGCCCTAAAAAAAAAAACCCATCCCAACCACCCCTTCTCTAAAAACTAAAGTACCCCAACTGACCCTTGCCCTGAACCCTAAAACAAGTACCCTGACCCCTCACCCCTGCCCTGAACCCTAAAAAAAAATATCCTGACCTCCCCCACACCGCCTCTAAAAACTAAACTACCTTGACCCTCCCATCCGTCTTGAGACCCCCAAAAAAAACTACCCTCACCCACCCTAAGCCATAAGAAAAACTACTAGTACTCCCCACATTTCCCTCTAAAAACGAAATTACCCTGACACCCCCACCCACCCTGAGCCCTAAAACCTTCTCCCCTAATAAGTAAATTACCCCACCTACCATCTACCCTAATACCTAAAAAAAAATAAAAAAATAAACGCTATTACGACCCCCCAACCCGCTCCTAAAAACTATATTTCCCTGACCCCCCACCAGCCCTAAAAAATACCTACCCTGGCCCCCCACTCCTGCCTCTAAAAACTAAACTACCCCAACATCCTCACCCGCCCTAAACCCTAAATAATCCACCCCATCGCTAAAAACAACCAACAAACCCTGCCCCAACCCCACTTACCTCACAGCGTCCTCTCCCGATCCGTCCTCCTCTTCTCTCATACCTTCTCCCGCCCTTCCTTAACCCTTCACTCACCCCTTTAAATATAAACTACCCCGCTCCTTAAAAAAAAAAGAGCCTGCCCCAAACTCCCCACCCACCCCAATCCCTTAATCCACCCCTGACCCACTTACCTCTCTGCGTCCTTTCCCGAGCAATGCATGGGTTTTTCTGTGCTTTAACCACACATATGCATAGTTTAGCATATGCATGGTCAAGGCACAAAAAAAGCCATGCGTTGTTCCAGAAAGCATGGTTACGTTTGTGTGGGAAACATCCGTGTTGTTTTCAATGCGTTTTTAAGAACGTTTCCCGTTAACTCATGCCCTAAAATAATTATAACTTCTTCTCCGCCATGCGCAGTGTTATAATCAATGATGTAATTTTAGATGTTGTAGTAATGTTAGTAATGATGTCATAGAACATGTCATGAGTGATGTACTATGTGAGGTTCCAAGTCCTAAAATGGCATCTCTGCTGATTTGGCGGTAGCCTGTCAGATCTTGTCTCAAGATCTGTTGACTCCGAAGATCCTCAGCAATGTGATATAATCTATAAATTTTGAGCCTTCATTTTTTAAAACCTACTGAAAAGATGTACAACAGATCACAAAAAGCACACTTTCTGCACGGAAGTCTAGCTTTGTGCCAAATTTGGTGTAATTCAGTTCAACCATTTTGGCTGTAGCTGTGTATAATTTTCCTATGGAAAACTGCATGGGAAAACGTTTTGAGAAGGCCCCAGGAGTGCCGGCAGAAGCTAGCAGTTTTCACAAAGTGGGTGCCTTGGTGCCCATCTGGGGCACCCACAACTCTGCATTCAGTGGGAGCCCTCCAGTTCTTGCCAACTTCCCATCCAGCACGCATTGTGGTGCTAGTGGGAGCTAGCTCCCTTACATTACTCCTGCCACCTTTCTTCACTGCTTCTGCAGGTTGGGAGCAAAGTTGTGTTCCCTGCCAAAGGGGGTGCGTGGCAGGGTATAGATCTCTGTACCTTGCAGGCAACTACAGTATCCAGGCAGGTAGGTTCCCTGGGCACTGCAGTTGAGCTCTGGAAGATGGGGCCCCCGGAGGCAATCATCATGAAGGGCCAATCACCCACTCTACCCAAAACAGTATACTGGTCACAAGGAATGGGATCTCTATGATGCTTGGAAAGGCGACCACCCTCCCAATTATAAAAATACCATCCCTGGGGAATGGTGTCCCAAGGGCCTCATGAAAGCTGAGTCAGGGATGTTGCATGCTCCCCTTCCCATGAATAAACATTGTGCCCCCACCCGGGAGGTGTGAGACTGCTGTATTTTTTTCTTTAGCAGCTCTGCAGATCCTCTATGAATCCATGGTGCTGATTTAAAACAAAAAATACTGTTTTTGGCCCCAGTCGGAAGGGGGAAGGTGCAAAAGGCCTAGAAAAGCTTGTTATCCCTAGTCTTTGCCCATTTTTTTTTTTTTTTTTTTTTACTTTTTGTAGGACAAGAGACTCAGGCCTCGAGTACTAAAATAGCTGCCGTCACACCTTTGTTAACGTAGTAGCATCCCATCAGATCTTATCTCAAAATCTATATGCTACGCAGGCGTTCAGCAGCGTGATAAAATGTATAGATGTTGAGCCTTCATTTCGTAACTACTACTGAATGGATTTACACCAAATCAAAAAAGCACAAATTCTGCACTAAGATCCAGCTTTCTGCCAAATTTGATGTAGTTCTATTCAGCTATTTTGGCAGTAGCTGTGTCTAATTTTATTATAGACAATTGCATGGGGAAAACATCTTTGGGGATTCTCCTTTTTTCTCAGCTCCCTCTTAATGGATCTCCCTGAAACTTTCCAGGGAGGTATTGAGATGAATTATCTTTTTTTGGGGACATTTCGTGAAGATTCGTCAAACGGTGCAAAAGTTATTAACAGACTAAAAAATAAAAGCATTTCTTAATGGAACGTGAATATGGTTCTAACTAACAACCCAGTTGTAACTGTCAATGATATTATTATATATATGTATATAGTTCACTGAAAAAACATAGGGATGTCATAGTTAGGTTCACATTTTAACTGACACAATACCATAGAAATTCTGCAGTTATAGTTATACTTATAGTTTTACTTTTGTTAAGAAACTATCCCTCTTTGCCTAAAGGTTACTTTCCAGTACGAGTTAGAGTTTCTTCGGTATTACTGCAGCCAGGCTCTGCCGTGGAATGTTGACACATAAGTATGACATTCAAACCAAAGATTTTTATGGGGAAAAGGCGTAAATATTCCATCACTAGGAATGCTTAATATTTTTTTTTTAAACTACTAAATAAAAAGACACACAATCATGAGATACTAGGATTTGAATCGTCAACCTACAGAGTGACAGTCCAAGCGCTTTACCTCCAGGACACAGTTGACTCTGTTATGCTGTGCAGCAATACCACAGGAATAGTGCAGCAAAACATAAATATAACATTCGGACCAAACATCTTCCTGGTGTGACACTTTGAAGTCACTGAATGGAGAAACCATTACAATAACAATCATTCTCTCTCTCTCTCTCTCTTTTCCATCCCATTATGGGATGAAAGAGAGAGAGAGTGGGACAGGACTGAGGGGGGAGCCTTAAGGCCCCCTCAAGCTAGCCGGCTCCTGACACCTGCGGGAGCTGGCATTGCTCGCGCAGGGAGGGAACTGCTTAAAATAGCAGCTTCCTGCTTGCTGGAGTAATGTTTTCATCTGTTTATCTGCACGCATATTTGTTTGACAACTCCTACTTGCAGAAAGTGGAGTTATGCTTGCTTTGGCGGGCCCTAGGAATGTGGAGGGAGGTTGCGCACAGCACACCTGCATACAATTCAGTCATTGCCCTGGGAAGGTGGCGGCCCTTGAGGCTGGGGGGGTGGGGTCTGCACAGCACTTCCACACTCAATTTTATCTTAGCCCTGGGAAGGTGGCGGTCCCCGGGCTAATACAAGCTGATAGGAGGGGCTCTCTTGTGCCCCCCTGTCTTTTTTAAAGTCCCCAATGCCCCCTGGACCTGGCCCACCAAGGTGCAAAAGAAAAGAAAAGGGCAGGAGACCGATTTGTTTTATAAAAAATGTCTGGAAAATCAGCGGAAAAATGCTTTTTAGCCTTGTTGGGGTTCCTAGACCAAGGCTAGGGACACAGGGTGACCCTACCCTGGCCCCTTTTATTTTGTTTAACTTTTTTGTGGGATTAGAGTCCAAAGATGGCTGCCAACACTTCCTTGTTGAAGTGTTGGCAGCCAATCGGATAGCACGGTGACAGGTGGATCCACATCCCTAGATATGTATGGTTTTTAAACTCTAATATCTCCAAAACTCCTGAAGGTATTTACACCAAATTACCAAAAACACCCTTTCTGGCTCAAATGGTAGCTTTTTGCCTAATTTGGTGTAATTCAGTTCAGCAGTTCGAGCTGTACTAGTGTTCAAAAATTAGAAAAATCTCATTGATCTAGAATGGGGGAAAAAGTGTTTTGGGAGTCCTCTTTTTGTGGGCCCCCGCTTGGCTGATCACTCCGAAACGTTCAACACCGCAGCTGAACTGACCAAAGTATATGTTTGGAAAGTTTTGTGAAGATTCATCAAACTCTGCCAAAGTTATTGGCAAAACAAAAAAATGCTCAGGCTGTGGAACAAATGGCCCTAACTATTACTACCTACTTGTGACCGCCTATATATATATATATATGTATATATATATATATATGTGTGTGTGTGTGTGCATTAAAGAAGCAGATATTACAAGGATGTTATAGTTAGGTTCACATTTTGCACACACCAAACCATAGAAATTCAGCAGGTATAGTTATACCTATCTCAAGAAACTATAACTCGTACCCTAAAGTAACTATAACTTGCACCCCACCATGCACAGTTTTCTCATCAAAAATTCTACTGGAAATGTTAAACTGATATTGTCAATATTATCATAGAAGATGTCATGGACTGATGTAGGATAATTAGCAGTGCATGAAAAGGGCGTGCGTTATAGTTACCTTAAGGCATGAGTTCCTAGTTAAGTAGGACTATAACTGCTGAATTTCTATGGTTTTGTGTGTGTAAAATCTGACCCTAACTATAGTGTCACCTTAACCTCCGTTTTTTTTAGTGAATTTATAAGGTTTTTAAGTTCTGTTTCCTAACTATAACGACCATATAACCTTTGTTTTTTTCAGTTAATTTCTATTGTTTTTTAATGCTGTTTCCTAACGATAAAGTCCCTGAAACCTTTGTTTTTTCCAGTGAATTTCTGTTTTTTTTGTTCTTTTTAAGACAAAGTACTTTTTTAATTACTGTAAGTAAATCCAAACGCTGCCACGCACAGTCTTGTTGGGTGCACGGGACAGAACTGAACTTTTTCGTTGTCTATGTGGTTATCATGTGAGGTGATGTTTTTGGCAAGCCTGATGTTGGATGCATTCAGCTGTCTTGTCCTTCCCGCAAAGCGCTTTTATTTCTGGGCCTTTGGCTGTGGATTTCCCTTCTAGGCAGCACTCTCATGCGGGGATATTTCAAGTTTTCTCTGTTCAGTCCAGCAAGCAGATGCCTTCCTCCATTGATGGGCCTTCAAATCTGCACTTCAAGCAGGATTCGATACTTGAGGTTTGTGTCCAATCTAGCAGTCTGACAAGGACACCAATACCAAAACTTGCACACTTTCACCTCCAGACTTGCGTGAAGAGCTGGAACACTGCGAAGTTAGAGATCCCTGCACCAGCGAAGTTAGAGATCCCTGCACCACTGACTTTAGGTGACTACTACTTATTTATCCTGATTTGGCAAATCCAGATGTGTATCACTGAGACCATTTATTTTTTTAGGTCTGGTCTGGCTTGGCTTCAGAAGGGTCTGCCCTTTTGCATAAACTCTGCTCACCCACATTCAATTTGACAGGAAGGGGTTGGGGCTGTGTGTTCCCTTTCAGAGTCTGTAAAAATAAAGCCCAAACAGGTGAGAGATGGTTTCCATACCTAACTGCCTACCAAAACCGTCGTCAGCACACCTTCGGGAAAGGGTGAAGCGGAAAAGGGTCACAGGAAGTCCCTGCACTTCAAAAGGGGTTTCCGTCCCCCACGTGCTTGGCTCACTTGAAAGGGCAAAGGGTCTAGGAATATTACCTGTTTTCCCGACTAATCACATCTCTGCCTGGCATGCTCATCCTCAATATCCATCTTGTTTGCTATACAGGTCAGGAAGCTCAAAAAAATGTCTACGTGTGCAATCTGGTGTGAAGCACCACATGCAGACTCCATGCCCAAGCTACTGCTTTCATGAAACGCAACTATACGTGAACCGTCTGTGGTTCATATGGGTGGAGTGAAAGAACTGGTTGAAAATAACGGGTGAAACTTTTTAAAACAGGTGGGGCAGTTTGTCACCTCTCCTACTGAGCGTAACAGGAAAAAAGGTCTACTCCTTCTACCATAAGTCATTGTGGAAACTGATGTGAGTTATTCTCAGTATGGTGAGAGGACAGTAGACGCGCTCAGAAAAGAGAGTTGAACTTTGTGTGGCCTGGCTGCAGCACCTTTTTTTGGGACTCATGACATTCCACGCAATGCTATCAGTACATGTGTGTGATTGTCATTTACTGAAGCAAAATCATTAAAAACCTAGGGTAACTCTGGTCAGAGGCGCACACTGATCTTACCTATGTCGTGTGATATTTTCATCCCAGCCAAAATTTCTTCCACGAATTTTGTTACATGTGCGACTCATAGATTTGTATAGAAATTTGTGATTAAAGTTGGTGTTCTCTTGGGGCAAAATTCGAGCAGAGATCTGTTCAAATGAGGAAAAGAATGAGGTACACTGTGTCCTGGACTGTGTGTGACCAGGCAGTAGGATGGTGTCTGGGTCCCATCTCTCCTACCTAGTTATAACATTTCACTGCAGTGCATCTGCTTTTATTTTTTCATTTTGATATCCCCATGTGGTGTTTGCGATAACTGGTATGACTAAGGGGGTCATTACGACCTTGGCGGGTGGCTACTGCCGCCCGCCAGGCGGTAACCGCCGTGCAGCCGCCAATGCGGCCGCACTCCCGCGGCCCCCATTATGACATTCCCGCTGGGCCGGCGGGCGCAAACCAAGTTTGCGCCCAGCGGGAATGAGGCCACAACATAGGAGCCGGCTCCTAATGGAGCCGGCGGTGTTGCGGCCGTGTGACGGGTGCAGTTGCACCCGTCACGCTTTTCACTGTCTGCTATGCAGACAGTGAAACGTTGGCCGAGGCCCTGTTAGGGGGCCCCTGCACTGCCCATGCCAGTGGCATGGGCAGTGCCAGGGGCCCCAGGACACCCCTTACCGCCAGCCTCTTCCTGGCGGTGCAAACCGCCAGAAACAGGCTGGCGGTAGGGGGGTCATAATCCCCAGGGCAGCGCTGCTTGCAGCACTGCCCTGGCGGATTATCACCGCTGGGGCTAAAACGGCGGGAAACCGCCGGCCCCGGCGGTGCAACCGCGGCTCTACTGCCAAGGTCGTAATCAGGGCCTCCGTACCGCCAGCCTGTTGGCGGTACGGACGCCACATTACCCCTGGCGGTCTCTGACCGCCATGGTCGTAATGACCACCTAAGTGTTTGACGCACTGTTGTAGGTTATCCTGCATAGCTACCTTTCCTATTCCACATTTACCCGACCTCATTCATTCTGGAATAAACTAAACTTTGAGCACTCAGCATCCAATCTTCGGTCACTATTGTTGACGTTTCTGTCGTCTTCCATGGTCTTTTGCGTGGTGATTCTGGAAATTGTGGTCTCTTTACCATCCAGAGGTGGGCTTCTGTCGCTTCTGGATTCACTATTTATGGTCAGTGCCTTAAATGGGGACATAAAAGTTCTGTTACCCACTATCCACACTACTTGTTTCTTCCTTAGTTGTGCCTTATACTCCAATTAAATGTATTGCAGCAGTGCTGAGAAGTGCAAATATTCTCTCTTTAAAAATGAAGAAGGTACTCACATAGGGGGACGGTATCTGCCATTTACAGCACTGCTTATAGAATCGCCTGGTGCTTTACAGCTTCTGATTGTCGTCAGTGGTACTAAGTTATACTTAAAAGCAATTACAACCATGCAGTATTTCAGGTCATCTGTACCGGATCCACACGCCGAGCTCACTGGTCACCTTCCATCTAGATCGCCTTTGTCTGCCTCTGTATAGTCTACGGAGGTGTTCACAGTAAGCCGACAATTACCCATGATTCTCCCTTTCTGGTAGAGGCTACGGTGCACCTCAGAGGCGACCTCGCACGCGGACGGTCTCCACAGCAGCTCTTAGTTGCGCTCGCGAGCACACGTGCACGCATTGACAGCTAGGTCCATTACAATTACTAAAATAATAATGTGTTAGACGGCAGTTTAATGGGAAGCAAGCCATTAGCGGGGATTAGCGTATTGACATAACAGCTGCCTGGCTCCGCTAAATTATGTAAGAATTACAGTGGCCGTCCACGTCTGGACCACAAAGATATTCTGGGAAAATACAGCTAAAGGCTGTTCCTCTTACGCTAAACACAGTCCATCAGTTTTCTACGTCGCCATTTTTCAACTGTTTGCCACGCTGATTATAGAAGTCTATTTATCTGCCTAGCATTTATTTCCATTGCAGTAGTCAAATTTATGAAGTAATGGCATCATTGTTCACCTCACCTTTCTTGATGATATCGCCTTTCACAAAACCCTGGCTTGCTGCATCGAGAAAGTAGTTCGCAATTGAGGAGGTATGATGAACATCCTGACCGACAAGAAGATCAGTTGTATTTCAGACACCCTGCCACGAGTTGCGCTCTTTAAAAACGCCTTGCACGTTAACTTGGGTCATCCGGAGACATCGAATAGGCTATAAAATTGACTCCCTTTTTTGACATGTAAAGGAATTGGCCCTTTATTTTGAAGAGTACACAGGCACTGTTTTGTCAGACTGAAGCCGCCCCTTTCGTTAAGATTTATTTCTAGTATATTTCTTTCATTAACTATAATGGAATGCGAGTTTACACTTATTGTTTCCTTCTAACAACTTTTTAATTTACAGTACACATCCATAGTTACCACTTCAAGCCTTTAACTTTATTTAATAATGTATGGGGTTTCTCTTTCTCAGAACACAGTGTACATTCAAATATTTTTATTTATTTATGTTAAAATACGTGTTTATCCCTATCTGCACCCTTTAAAAAATAAAATGAAGTCGTACAGCGTTGGAAACGCACGTCACCCACGTTCAACATTTCTGAGTTTGTTATGGGTTAAAATTGATTAAACTCTTAGTCTGAGACGTCTCCATCAGTGGATTGTGTTGACCCCAGTGGGGTCCCAATGCTATGCAAGGAATCCTTTTGCTTAGGGTCCCTGATGTACTGTACTCTGGAGAGTGGAGAAGGTTAATGCAAATGGAATTCAGAGACTGACATGGGGAGGGAAATAGTGAGGAGTGTTAAGAAAGGTGAAGATGGAATAGCGCAAGTTTTAAAGGCAAGAAGTGGCAGAGTTCCTTTTTAAATACCATGATTTGTGCATCTTTGGCAATTTAAAGACCTTGTGGTATGTTAAAGTGCTGGGAGGGAGATGCTAGTAATCGTTCTACTTTTACTTTCTAAACGGCTACTGAGTAGTAATCTCGCACTAAGATCCTCATGTGAGTTGTCCTCAGATTTTCTTAATTAATTGTGAATATAGAAGCAGTAGCACGTATTTCCATGAAGGCATTTGAATGATCCAAGCTACATTTGTGACATGCCTCCTGAATTCCTGTTGCATTTTAAGCATCAGTGTGCCCCTCAGATTTTAGTGCATTGGCTAATTGACTTTGAAAGGAGGTTAGGGTGGCTTTATGTGACTGTACAGAGCAGTAGTGACCGGCTTGTGGTTATTGTAGTGTTCCCTGAGAGTTCTGACTAACTTAAATTGGATAATAGTACCTCCAGGGTGCTTAAAAACCGCACAAGTGGAGTATTTAGTCCAATTTAAAGCCAGGACAGCTTTCTGCTTTGTCAATGAGGTAAAAACAGTCCCACTCGCTGATTTCAATGAGGGACTTCAGGTAGGTGGTACAGAGTGTTTCCATTCTTAGGAACAACAACCAGATGACCAGTTAAAATACACTTTTTTTTGTGTTTATGCCATTGGGGCAGTGGGTCTTTTTAGGTCTAGCCTACCAGATATTGCAGGCTATCGGATGCTGAAAAGTCCCATTGTCAGTTTACAGTGGTCTTAGAGCCTGTCTGTTGCTTACCATTGGTTGGCTTTAATGTCACTCACATGTCCTTCCTTTTTATTCATCAGCTTGTGTTGGCCTTACTTTCTCTGCGTGTGTTTGTCCCTTGATGAGAGCATGGTTGGGTTTAATTTTATTTTAGGTATGCACTCCACGAGAGAATGCATGTGTTTTCAGCTGTCTCCCTCGTATACTACTCTTAACACCCCCCCCCCCCATCAAACTGTGTTGCACCCTCTAGCTTGTGTGCATCTTTTCCTCCTCTTCATGTTAGGCTCGCCCTAGTGTGCCTCTCTCCTCTGCATTGCTTTCTAATGTGTGTGCTTTCCCCAACAGCTCCATGTTCCTCTCTCTAGCCCATGTGCTTCTTTTCCCCAGCATGCTCCATGTTCCTCTCTCTCACCTGTGTTGCTTTACCCTTTGCCCTCCATATTGCTTACTCATACCCTCGCCCTCTGTGTTGTTTGTGCTCCCTGCCCTCTGTATTGTTCTGCCCCGGCGTTGCTTCCTTCGCCACCCATGCCTTAAAAAAAGGAAAAAAAGCTGTTGTGTTCCCTTTTTAGTTTTTTTTTATTTACCAATCCAACTTGGATCGGTAAATAAAAAGAAAAAAGCTTTTGCATCTTGTGCGTTGCACCTGCATACAAAATAATGCAGGCCGACAATTCATATTACTTTTTTTTTTGCTTACTCTTTGACCATGCTGCAGAGCATTGGGTATGCTGTAGAGCATTGCTAAAACATTTTCAAAGCCAGTAGATTCCAAAGGCAAGACCTATTAACTTTTCAAATGCTTGTAATGGTTTGCAACTGTGAAGAACATGGGCCCATGAGCCAATCGTCTAGCTTCTCTTCATACATGTCTGCATATTTATCTTTTCTTTCCTGTTTATTTCTGTACTTTCTTGCATGCATGATTTTTCCCTACTTTATCACTTCACACACTGCTGCACTAGCTCAGGTCGAGGTGGTCGTGGATTATACTGTCCGCAAACATTTTCACAGGCTGATGGCAGTGCTACTACTTCTTTGCCATTTTAGATTTAATTAATCTCCAGCACTACCATTACCTGGCATTTTTGTATTAACTTGCCCTAGGCCAGGCAGTCTGAATCATTGTTGGTTCAGTAGGAATAGTTGGTGTCTGGATATGTCAGTGGTTGTTAGAAATAAAGGGTATGTATTTGATAATTTTTTGTGCTTGAGCCATCTTGCCAATTTCTGCAGCACACAGGCAGCACTACCTGATCCTACATACTAGCTTCACAAGGTAACAAAGGTGTACAATGCTGATCACAATTTAATTTCCTAACACTGTTCTCCTTTAGGCTATCTGTTTTTTGTGCCAATATTGACTGAAGTTCACATGGAATACTCTTTGCAGCATCACACAGCAGACAGTACCCTTGGTGGCTCATTTTAATATTTCAGAGTGAGTCCACTAACAGTGGTTAGCAAGAGCTCTCAACAAGTTTACACTTGGCATGTAAAGTATGCATTCCGAGCACCTGGTACTCCCAACCCATCGTTTTTGCTCCCAGTGGCTGGCTCAAAAGGTGGTGATACTAAGGGCCTTTGTTACTACATGTTATTGATGACTTAATAAGGCGAAAGGCAGAAGAGGGAGAGGAGTCCAAGTCTGGACTAGTGATATATAACTCACTCACATCTTATATATATGTCAATACAGCAAGGCCATGGCACCTTTCAGAGAGGTATGGTTAGCTGGCCAGGCCCCACCTAGAAAAACAGGCATGTTCCAGGAAGGCATGCAAATGTAACAGGTAGGACATTTTGATACTATAATACATCCAGGGAAAGAGATCCTCAGGGAAAGGAATTTCTTTGTTAGAACACGGGTAGCTAGCCAGCTGCAGAACATCCCCAGGATTCCCAGCATCTAAAATGTTTTTAAAAGTTGTCAGGCTTTGTGTTGCCACCTATCTTAGCCACAATTATTTTGACCTTTGCAACTGCAACGTGATTTACCTGTCCACCATATTGTGGCTCTTAGGACTTTATATTGTGCATAATTGTTTAACTTAATGTAGATACTTAGCTAAACAGGTGACCTGACTTAAATGTAGTCTGCAGTTGGGTGTTTGCCTTTATTTTCATTTGCTCTGATCAGAACAGAGTTCTAGATGTCTCAAAAGACTAGTCTTTTGTTTCTGTTAGCATACTTTTAGCAAACTGGGTTCTATTAAATTAATTCTCAGTGTTTTGCTTTTGGAGCTCTGTTTTTTTACCTTGCTTATGTTGTGAAACCCTTAAATTGAGTCTCTTGCTCATTGTAAATTGATTATCTGATAAAGACGTCTAGTTGTAGATTCCTTACCTTAGAATTTCCCCACGGCGTCAGACTGGTTTTGGAGATTTTTCTTTGAGCAGTACCCTTGTGTGTCGTCAGGTGGCGATGGTCGACTCCATGTGCATCTTGGTCGGCGTGATGACGTTGAGGTTGTATAAAGGCGGCACCTCGGCACGTTGATGTCTGTTCTTTTCTTTCCACGTCACTCGATGCGCAGATCCGGAAAGATCTACCCTTAGTCATTTTTTTACTAACTTCAGTTATAAGCTGTGTGACTCCTGTCACCGAAAGATGTCGGTGGTGGAGTCGCACCTCATGTGCTTGTTGTGCCTGGAGCGTGACCACGACCCAAAGTCGTGCTCCAAGTGCTGGGTCATGAATCTGAAGACTTTGAAGGAGTGGTCCATGAAGCTCATGGCAACCCAGCGCGCAATTCCGCATCGATCCTGGTCTCGTTCGAGAGGAAGGACACGAGACCGCTCGCGGAGTCACCACTGCTCTTCGTCATTCCATTCTAAATCCTCTGGACACTCAGGCCACAAGAAAAAACGTAGAAGAATGCCAAACGTTCTTCGACTTTGCCCCGTCGCTTGGCCGATGCGATGTGGGAAGAGTGTCGACTCTCTAGGCCTCAGTCTGCAGAGCCTACTTCTGTGTCATGAGTTTCTGGGAGCCGGAGGCACCCCTGCCCAATTGAGAGAGTTTTACAAGGCCATGCTCCTCATCTTTGGGTAGAACGACCACCCCGTGGTGCCTTTGGGCCCTGTGGGGTCGGGTGGGGGGGTCCCTCGGGTTCCGTGCCTGTGGCTTTTGCCCCAGCCACTGGGGGTCCCTCCCAATCAGTTGTCAGATCCGTGCGGACGCCGGTCGTACCAACGTGACCTTCCCCTGTAAAGACGTAGATGCTCCTGACATCGGTTGAGCCCATAATTAACGTAGACCCAATCCTTATCCCCAATGACCCGAAGTGGGAAGGGCGTCACGCGACACAGGATCCATCTTCGATGGGGCTACTCACCACCGGTTCAATTCTGACCTTCTTTATAATGGGCATAAATATGGGGAAGGTTTGGAGGGGTCGCTGGAGCCTCTAGAATACCAGCTAGACAAATCTAATTTGAACTGTACACATGAATTGGGCGAGACTAGTGGTCTGGATACTTCTCCAGACACTTGCATGCTTTCTTCCCCTACCATCGCTATGTAGGAGGGAGCGTCATATTCCATGGTAGTCAGTAAGGCAACTGAAGTCCTCAGCCTCGAGCTTGCTTCTGTGGCTGTGAGGACTGACCTCCTGACTGAGGAGCTTCAGCCCAGGGCTTCCACCTCCTAACCCCTATTACCTTTCAATGAAGCTCTCACAGATGTCCTATTGGGTACTTGGTCCGGGTCCAACACACGGGCTCCTGTGAATAGGGCAATCGCCCACCGCCATCGGCTTGTGCCGAACAACCCTAAATTCCTGTCCCAACACCCTATGCCTGAGAGCCTCATCATCTAGGCTTCTTCCTCTTCTGGCTCATGCCCATCCGCCCCTCCGGATCGGGAATCAAAAAGACTGGATCACATTGGGAAGAAGATGTTTTCTTCCTCCAGTCTGGCATTGCGGTATGTGAACACCACATGTCTTTTGGGCCGCTTCTCCCATTCCTTATGGGCTACAGACACGCAAGTGCTGCCACAGGTCCTGGAGGAGGCCCGGGCCATCGTCTCCCAAGCAGTTGCTGATGGGAGGGATGCAGGCAAGTTCACGATACGTTTTGGGCTGAACATGACCGACTCTCTGGGCAGATCAGTTGTGTCGACGGGGCCTTACAGTGCCACTCTTGGTTGAGGATGTCTGGCTTATCAGGGGATGTCCAACATTCTCTCATTGACATGCCCTTCAATGGCACCCGTCTCTTCTGAGACAAAGCAGACTCAGCACTCGAGCGTTAATAGGAGTCCCAGGCTATGGCTCAGTCCCTTGGCCTCGCCCGGCACAGTCCACTTTTCACCCCTTTTGTGCTCGCGAAAGGGTCACCCTGACGCATTCCTTCCCTGCCAGCCACCGAGCTGTGCAGAATGCTGCACAGCCCCTGCGTGATGTTGGTTGCGGAATCCCACGTGCTCGTGGGTCAGGGAGCCAGAGGTCTGCCCAACCCACCCCCACCCCTGCTGCAGCCTCTGGACCTTCCTAGTCAGTCGCAACATCCCAGACAAGTTGGTGACAGGATCCGCTATTACTTGCCCCCATGGGAAACCATCACGATGTACACGTGGATTTTGCAAATAGTCCGAAGGGGCTACATCTTTCTTTTCGAGGCTACACCTCCGCCCATGCCACTATCTTACAACTGCTTAGCAGAGGATCATTTGGCACTTCTCTGCGAGGAATTAATGGCTCTCTTTGCCAAGGGAGGAATAGAAAGGGTCCCTGCGCCAGAAGTAGGTTGTGGTTGTTATTCCTGCTACTTTCTGTTGCCCAATAAGGACAAGGGCCTTAGCCCTGTCCTAGACCCCGGGCCCTCAATCTCTTCCTCAGGAAGGAGAAATTCCAAATGCTCACCCTGGCTCAGGTCCTGTCTGCCTTGAACCCTACAGACTGCATTGTAGCGTTGGACTTGCTGGACGCCTACTTCCACATACCCGTTCTGCCTGCCCACAGATGTTACTTGTGATACATGTTAGGTCATGAGAACCTTCAATTTACTGTGCTCCCCTTCGGCCTTACCAGCCCCACTCGGGTCTTCACGAAAGTGATGGCGGTAGTCGCAGCTCATCTGGGCAGGTTAGGGGTTTCAGTCTTTCCCTACCTGGACGAGTGACTGTTGAAGGCGAGCACGCCCCATTCTGTCATCTCCCGCCTCCAGACTATAGCGAACCTTCTGCATTTGCTGGGGTTTACTACAAATGTGCTGAAGTTACACTTGACTCCTTATCAGACGCTCCCCTTCATCTGAGCTGTTCTGGACACAGTGCAGTTTCGGGCTTATCCTTCTGAAAAGCGAGTCCAGGATATTCAAGCTATGATACTGATATTTCAGCCTCTATCCTGGATTTCGGTGAGAATGACTCCGAGGCTGCTGGTCCTCATGGGCTCCTTCATCCTGTTAGTGACACATGCCAGATGGCATATGCAGGCTCTGCAGTGGACCTGAAGTTCCAGTGGGTGTAGTATCAGGGTAATCTCTCCGACATGGTTCAGATCTCAGAGGGAACTGCTCAAGATCTGCAGTGGTGGCTTACGAATCAAGACTGGCTCAATGGCATACCCCTTTCCCTTCCCGATCTCTCTGTAGTGACATGTGTCTCTCCTAGGATGGGGCAGCCACATTGGAGAGGTGGAGATCAGAGGCCACTGGTCTCCGGCGGAGTCCAGATTCCACATCAGTCTTTTGGAGCTCCGAGTAATCAGGCTTGCATTGAAAGCATGCCTTCCCTCGCTCAAAGGGAAAGTGGTGCAGGTATTTATGGATAACACCACTGCCATGTGGTACTGCAATAAGCAGGGCAGAATGGGGTCGTGGACCCTTTGTCAAGAGGCTGTGCACCTCTGGACATGGTTGGAACACCAGGGTATAACCCTGATGGTTCAACATCTGGCAGGCTCTCTGAACGCCAAAGCAGACAAACTCAGCCGTCGATTCATGGTGGATCACAAATGGTGTCTCCATCCTGAGGTGGCACAAGGTCATTTTCAGCAAAGGGGAAAGCCTTGGTTAGAACTGTTCGATTCCACAGAGATCACGCAATGTCAGCTGTTTTGCCTCCGATACGCCTTCCCGCCAATACCATTTCTGCCCATTGTTCTGAAGAAGATCAAGAATGACCAGGCCCAAGTAATCATTGTGGCTCCGGATTGGGCATGAAGAGCATGGTATCCGGAGCTCCTGAGCTTGGCCATGGATCCTCTGATCAGACTGCCCCTTCGGGAGGATCTTCTGTTGTAGCAGTAGGATACGGTTCTCCACCCAAACCTGTCCAGTCTCTGCCTTCTTGCGTGGAGATTGAGCAGCGGGAGTTGACAGCTTTCAACCTTCCTCCCGAAGTCTGTAATATTATCTTGGCAGTCAGGCAACCCTCCACCAAAACAATATACGTCTGTCATTGCACAAATTTGTTGCATGGTGTAGCAGCAAATCTATTGATCCTCTTTCTGCACCTCTCTCTGAGGTTCTACTGTTTATCCTCTCTCTTGTGCAGGAAGGCTCTGCACTGGGCACCCTTAAATGCTACTTATCTGCCATCTCAGCCTTTCTCAGGTTGCCAGATCAACGTTTTCTATTCAAGTCTCCCATTGTCAGGCGGTTCCTTAAGGGACGCACCCATTTGTACCCACCTACCCCGTTCATAATGCCCCAGTGGGATTTGAACCTAGTCCTTACCTACCTTATGTGTGCTCCTTTTGAGGCACTTCATAATTGGCACTTGCGGCTCTTCACACTAAAAACCTCTTTCCTCGCAGAGTGAGTGAGCTTTAAGCTCGTTTGTCGAAGCCACCATTTTTATCTGTCAATCCTGACAAAGTGGTGCTTCGTACCAGCTCTTCCTTCCTCCCTAAGGTTGTTGCGCCTTTTCATGTAGGCCAATCCATCACTTTGCCTACTTTTTACACATCCCCACATCCCTCTCATGAAGAGGAGAGTCTCCACCATCTGGATCCAAAAAGAGTGTTGACGTTCTATCTCAGTCGTACCAAAGATTTCCGGGTGGATGATCAACTCTTTGTGGGATATGTGGATGTAAATAAAGGACGATTGGTGAAGAAGCAAACCATCTGACGATGGGTGGTGCTCTGCATCAAAATGTGCTACACTTTGGCAAAGAAGCAACCACCTGAGGGCTTACGTGCTCACTCCACCAGAGCAACTGCTGCCACCACAGCGTTAGCACACAGAGTTTTTGTCCTGTATATCTGCCAGGCAGCAATGTGGGCATCCCTGCACATCTTCACAAGACATTACTACCTAGACAGTCAGGTCCGCAGAGATGGCTACTTTGGTCGGTCCTGCAGGACTTTCTACGCAGCTCACCGGCGAGGATGGTATTGCTTGGGTATCCATTTTTAAGGTAAGGAATCTGCAACTAGAAGTCTCTATCAGATTAACAAGTTACTTACCTTCAGTAACAATTTATCTGGTAGAGATATATTCTAGTTGCAGATTCCTTACCGACCCACCCATTTGCCTCGAACTGACAACTGAATTCTAGGGACAGGGATTCTCTTTTCAGAGCCGTAGTTCTGGCACACCATTCTCAGTGTTCTTGATGGCTCTTCGCTTACTGTAGTAGAAAGTCATGAAAAGAAACTGGCATCAGCGCACCTGGGTGGCACCTATACATGACTGCGATGTCATCATGGCGACCACGACGCACGCAGGTTCGACCGATGCCACCAGACGACGCGCAAGGGTACTGCTTGTAGAAAAATATCTGGATCCAGTCTGACGCCTAGGAGAAATTCTAAGGTAAGAAGTCTGCAACTTGAATATGTCTCTACCAGATAAATTGTTTTTGAAGGTAAGTAACTTGTTCATTAGTTGCCCACGTTTTAATATAAAGTCAGCTGCATATGAAAACCTAGGCTAATGGGCTCTGAGTGGGTTGCATTTGGCAGGTGTAAACATGTGTGCCTGCATAGGGTGAGCCAAGAAGGCTCAGCCTGTCATCTGTGCATGGTAGCTCTGTCACAGATGAGACCGTCTAAATTGGATCACTGACAGAATACCAGGAACAAAAATATTGTGTGGACAGAATATTGTGCCAGAAACATTGAGGACCAAAATATCAAGAAGGTATTTGCAAATAGATATGTATAGATTTACTATTCTTAACTCCACTTCTTCATACTTTGAGGATATACATATTGTCAAGGTACATATATGTGGAGTTATATATAGTAAAACTTACCTATAGAAACTCACCTTCACAATATTTCCCCCCAATATTTTTGACACAATATTCTGTCCCAAGATATTTCTGTTTCCAATATTCTAAACACTGTCTAAACTGTATGTAGATTGACACAAAGTGATGCAAAGGTCTTATAATTCAGGTGGGTGTGAAAGGGAATGCACATTTCCCTTTTGGGTAAAGTGTATAATCTGTGGTGTTTTCACTGTTGTGCCCTTTAAGTTCACACTTTCTTGAATGGTAACTTTTGTTTGGCGCATGATACAAGACTCTGGGCCGCTACCTTAAATACAATTTCATGGGTCTGGAATTCATATGTAAAATCATTTATAACCTACTATTTGACTTTCTTTCATAAACCTATATATGATGCATGGTTTTGTTTTCCTGAGTCCCCCACCAATAAAACTCGCCCTCGCGGCTTTTAGAGTTAATTGCTGCACGCCCCAACTGGCAGATCAAATGCCCTATTGAACAATAGTCTAATTCCAGGGGAGATTAGATTCTGCTTCTGGAGGAAGGAGGCAGTGTAATAAATTTCAGGAGCTCTTAGCTGCAACCCACTGTTAATCATGGCTGGAAAAGCTTCAACCCGGAAAAATAGGCAGAGGGCTGACTTCTGTCTTTAGTGTTCAGTAGTTGGCCCCTTTGAAGTGGTGCGAGGTAAGGGCCTGCATGCGCTGCGAAAAGCACAAAGAATACTATTAAACCATTGTCCTGAAAGTGCTTCTACTTTGAAAAAAAAAGTAGCTTAATGCACACACAACAAAATACTATGCACAACATCACACACAGAAAATTGTACTTCTTGAAATCCTCACCTTAAAATATCTTAAAATATCCCTAAGGTACCCGACTGCAGACGGAAAACTTTGTAGCAGTACTTCTTGACTTTATACCATTCTGGTAGTGACGGAGCCGAGCCACATATAAGCACCACCCTTGCACCTTCCAGTGCTCCACTTCCAACTTTGTTAGTCTTCTGAAGACTCTACTATTATTGCACTGTGCTATGGAGCAATGTCTGCTCTGAAAATGACAAGATTCAAGCCTAGACATAACTGCAGGAGTCAGATGCCATTGTTTGATAAATGCACACTAATGCATCCAAAGCTGATTTGAGATCGAGAGGTTGTATGTTGCTGAACACAAGACGTGCAAGTGCAAGCTTAAGAATGCATAGCAGAACTTTCCCCACCCGCCACTCCTTCTCTAAAGAGAAGGCACAGCGTCATCAAAATGTAAGTCACATTCCCTCGGGTTCATCAGCCACAAAACCAATACCTCAGTTGGCCCCAACACACCTTGAGTGCCTTGGGCCATTGTTGCCCTGCAGCAGATCCTGGCCTTTAAAGAGACCATGCTGCAAATCCTCCTGCTCCCTGTGGTGCACCTTCAGGTCCCATGAAACTGCAGGGTCCTCCAGTGCCATTGCAGTTGGCAGCCTCTTCCTAGTGACGTGTTTCCCAGTGGAACCCGTTACCAGGCCAGTACCGACTCTGGTACAGACTTCCATTCAAACTTTAAGATCCATGCTGGTTCCCGACAACATTACTTATGCCACCGGCAACAGTGAATGATCTGGTGCCAAAACCCGTGTTGGCTCCCAAACTAATGTGCTATGAAATTACAAAAGGACAGCCTGGTGTCACACAGCTTGACTCTAACTCAGTGCCTCTACCATATCACAGCTATCAGCAGAGGCCCCATTTTATTTTTGGTTCTGACTCTGATCCTGTGCCAGAGCAGAGTTCACATAGGGTACTGATGTTGGTGGTGAAGTGATTGGCTTGCTCCTTTCTCAATATACCAGTAATGCCTTATATCAAGATGTGCAAAACGCCAATAAGCTTGATATCTACCTTTAGATAGGGCTTGGCTCACCACATGGACCCCCGATGCAAGAAATTGGTGGTTCTAAGGGAAGTTGAAGTCATAGAATCACAGCTACCCCCCATTGAGATTTAAAAAAATGTTTTGACAGAAATTTAGCAGCCTGGGCCAGCATGATGTAAGCCCTTGCTATCATTTGATGGTCGCCCTCACAAATACTTTGCTGGCTACCTTGTCCAAAAATGTTCCGATAGGTGGCCAGGCAAGAGAGGCCCAGTATGCCCAATTTTCTAACAAAGCACCTTACTTCAGAGAGTTTCATGTTATAGGCCTTGCCAAGTAAACCTAGGAATCCTAATTATTTCCGACCAATTCCCTGAATAGGGAATTCAGAAGGATTAATTCCTTGGCCAAACATTTTCTTCTGCCAGCCTGGCACTGTGGTTCATAAAGGTAGTCTGTCTATTGGGCTGATATACACATGCCCTTTGGGACACGGCCAGCAAAATCCTGCAAGCTTTTTCAGAGGACCTTAGGATCTTTCTGGCTGAGATGATCTATGACTTTCAGGACACAGTAAAGTACAATATCCAAACAAGCTTGCATACCGTGGACTGCATTGGCAGGGCAGTTGGTACCATCTTGCTTCTTCAGAGAGAATGCGTACTCCACTTTGGAAGGCTTTGAAAACAAGTGAACTACAGTGCATCTTTGTGGCTGATGACCCCTGCAACATTTATTTTCTCACCACTTTTGGAAATGTAGGGGCTGATCCACAGAGCCAGCAAATTAACAGAGCCAGCCACCCCAGCCAGTCATGCAGCAGATAGCCCAGTCCTTATGGGGCTGCAAACGTGGAACCAGCAATCAGCACGCAGGCCAGCAGTGGCACCAGTTCTCCATATCTTCTTCCCCTCTACAAAGGCCAACAAATCACTTTAGTTTGCTCTTGCCAACCAGTGGGGGGCAGAACTGAGCACTTCCTGCTGGGTTGGCAATTCATCCCATCTGACAGATGGGTCCTACAGATTGTTCAAAGGTGCTACACCTTACCTTTTCTTTCCTTCCTACCCCACATCCCCCCCACACAGAACCAATTTTTGGAGAGCATTTGTCCTTTTTGCAGAAGAAGGTACGCCAGTTGCTTCCCCAGGGTGCCATAGACCGGATACTAGATTCAGAGATAGGCTAGGTTGTTAGTCCCGCTATCTCCTCATCCCAAAAAATGACTGGCCCCAGGCATATATTGGACCTCTGACCCCTGAAGGCCTATCTGAAGAAGGTCAAATTCAAAAGCTCACATTAGCACAGATTCTTTCTGCCGTGGACCCGGAAGAGGTGTCCTTGGACAGCTATTTTGTACAGTCATGCAGGCATTACTTGTGGATCATGGTTGGTCAGTTTTCCATGCTCCCCTTTGGCCTCACCAACACCCCTCAGGTGTTCAGTGGTCGCTGTCCATCTTCGGAGGTGGGGGATTTCCTGTACAGCCCACCAGCACATCTTCCTTCTTGCCAAACTCTTGGCGGGCTCCCTGAATATCAAAGCAGACAAACTGAGCAGATGTCTGGCAGATTATGAGTGGAGCATACATCCTGAGTTGGTGCAGGGGATCTTCGATCACTTGGCAGAGCCCTGGTGAGATGTTTTCACCATTGTCAAGAAAGTGCAGCATGAACAATTTTGTGCATTAGTGTTGGCACAGTAACACTCATTAAGATATGGCTGCAATGGAACAAGGTAATTCTACATTCCTTGCCACCACTACCTGTCCCGCTCCTGATGTTGAAGAAGATCATTATGATATGACCCAAGTCATTTTAGTAGACCTGCTTTGGGCCAGGAGAGTGTGGTACCTGGAACACTTAAGCATTTGTCCTCTGATTAGCCTACTACTTCAGGAGGTCCTCCTCTCTCAGAAGCATGGCAGGGTCCTGCATCAGAACCTCTGCAACTTACATGTCTGTGAAGGGAGCTTAAGCAGCAGCAATTGACTGCTTTCATTTTGCCTCCTAAAGTAGTGGATGTCATTCTCACTGCCAGATTCCTCACTGCTCTCCCTCTTCCCAATCCGATTTAATGGTTCTTTTTAACACCTCAAAGTTCCCAAATGAGTATTTAGCACACTGCTACCAACAGTTGTTCACGCTCCACGTCTAAGGCCGTGGAAAGGGAAGAGACATGAAACTGACGCCAGTGGGCAGAGGTGACACTTTTGTGGCCCTGGTCTGTCAGTTCCCGGACATTAGGGAGCCAGTGCAAAGCCGCACAAAACCTTCTGTCGGTGCACAGTAGCAATGAAACAAAATGCTCTGTTTCCAGTTTGACGTCCGGGGTATAGCTTAAGGTGAGGAATATGCTGTCAGATCCAGTATCCATGAGAAAGTGTGTTGCAGAAGGGAAGTAACTTTTTCAGTAACATCATGTTTTGCCTACGATATAATCAACCAAGTGGCACTGACAATATTGTAAAGGAACATCACACCTAACTCACCATTAATTCTCTAACTAGGTAAATGTTCCAAACACGTACTAAACACATACTTCTTGTTGTCCTTTCCCTGTGCATATGCGCTGTGAGTTTAGTGAGCGACAGTTGAAACAATAGAGAAATGCATGCAGTATATGCATTTAATACTATTTTATGCCATTTACTTTCTGTTTAAAATATAATCTTGATTTATCTAAACTGTGAAAATACATAAAAAATACAAGACTTAAGAGATGTGCTTGCACTGTAAGAATACCAGATGTACTTGTTAATTTATTATTTTTTAATTCTTTTATAGTGCTGCTCATCTGAGTGTAGGGTATCGGAGTGCTTCACATCATACACAAAGAGTCAATAAATCATACTAATGCGTAAATCAATATACAGGAAATGCTATGTAAAACAAGAAGGGGTATAAGGTGTAGGAATTGCATAACACCCATACCTGTAGATATATGTTGAGTGCCTGGTTGGGAGAAACACAAAGTCAGGATTTAAAAAGTAACATCGTGGTTTGGGTCATCTATTCTAACAAGACTACATTACTATCTAAAGGAACCCTTATGTAGCGTCCTCCCCAGCCTGGGAGCATGTAAAGGACCACACCACACACGGACCTCTATAACAGATGTCTTTATTCCTCAGCATACCTTCACCCACTGCTCTCGAATCGCGCATAACCGGTAATAACCACACCCTGACACCTCCCAGCAAGATACGTAATTTTGATCTGGAGTCTGCCTAGAACTGCAAGGGTCCTAGCACACAGTACTACACCTTCTTTCCAAACATACAATAATAACAGATAGTCAAAGAAACATTAAGGATCTAAACCCATGACATGCAGTTTACATGCCGTTCCTTGATGCCGATTATTAACACACTGTGTGACATTAGATGGATTGCAGCTTATATACTGAATGTAACAATAGGATATCTTGTGTCCAAAACAGTAACACACTTACCAATCTACATATCTGTGATCTGCATGTTGCGCAATGTTTTGCAGATGGTAATTCGCACTATATTCTACTTTGAGTAAAAACCTTTACTGAACAAAACATAAATCTATATAGCAAGCGCATTAACCAGCAGACTTATCTTACTATTCTTATTATCCCCTGAAATTTGCTGGGCACACAAAGATTTATTCAGCCGATACCTTAACGCATAAGATATTTGAATTTATAGGCTCTTTGTGACCAATTATTTAAGCAAAACAGATTTACTGTCGCATTTGTACTTGTTGCCAAGTTCTTTGCTGCATTTTTTGAAAAATGAATAGGTTGACTATCAGACTTTGCTTTTCAAGACTCTGCCTTTGTGACTCCACCCCTTTCATCTGCCAAAGCTTGATCCTCAATTTATGGGTTCCCAGAGTACATTTTCTTCCAGTTCCAGCACTGTCTCTGATGTATCATGACTTTGTTTTTGCCAAATCTTTAAACGAATTTCAACTTAGGGAAAAATTCTCAAGTGCAGACCTCAGCACAAATAGCTGAACCAATATGTGGCATGCAAGAGTCCTTGTATTCTTTAAGTCTTTGTGAGACAGGCTCAAGAGGAGTCAGTAAGTGCAAGTATAATCTCATTTACAAGAACAATCAACAACCGTGAAGCCTTGGCATTAGCTGTTCATAGGGCGAAGTCTAGTCTACTTGTCTACATCCGTATCCCCGTTTGAGACAAAATGCCTTTCTCCTTAACTGACTTCCATTGCAGCGTATCTCCATTTAAAAGGATAGCCACCAAATGGACTCACTGTATGTGATGGGAGGGATTATTCAGAACTTTTTTTTAGCTTAATCAGTGATGAGTGTCAACAGTGCAGTATCACTGGGGACGAGGTTTGGAGTCAATGGCATAGGATGCAATCTGCTGCGCTCCATGCTAAGCACCGCCATCCAGAGCCATTTAATGCGTAAATTGCCCACGCTGACCCTGCACTGCATCAATTCCTGGCATGCCTTGGCCCTAGAGAGAGCAAACCCAGGATCCCCTGTCAGTATGTTCGGGGTCCTGAGGGGCTGAAGATTTCCCTGGCTTGATGCCAATGATGGTGGCCAGATGCGACTAGGCCAGAGATGAGTGTAACTTGCCAGACCAACTGCAGGGCTTACTCCGCTGCAGACTGCAATGTTGTAAGCCAAGGGATGGAGGACTGGGACTGTCGCCTGAGGCACTGAGTGGGTCATACTGATTGACACCATCCGAACTGGGCGCCGTAAGGGCCTTCGCTACCCTGTATGAGCGGTGGCCTTATGGCACCCGATAACCCAGTGGTTAGTGCATGCACCGCCTGTAGGAGCCTTACAGCAAAACTGTTGCTGGCACGACTGCAGGTGGAGGGAGCCCTGCGGAGATCTCCCCCATTGGTGGTGGCGCCCAGGGAGCGGAGCTTGCTGGTGGCACTGCGGAGGTCTCACACTGTGCTGCTGTGGGCCGAGAGGTACAGGACCACTCTTGCTTACTTTTTGCCCTGGAGACCCCTAGACCAATTAGCTGTTGATCTCCCGCGGCCGGCTGCCTGCAGCTGCTGCATACCAGAGAGTGGATGAAAACGCTTGTGCCCCTGTGAGTCTACGAACCTGACATGGGGGCTCGATGGAGAGCACCGCTCAGCATAAGATCGCTGCCTGGAAGCTCAAGGATCTCTGGAGAAGTCTGCTGGGCGCCCCTGTGGTGAAGCAACTGCAGAAGAGCACCTAACTGCGGGTAAGGTCGGGACTGCTTCCCTGAAATCGGTGTCTGGAGGGCTAGCTGAGGAAGGGAGCCTGCTTGCAACATACCTGGGCCTATTACCAGGAGCGGACAACGGAGGCTTGCCGACGAGCCTAGGACAGGGGTGCTCTGTTGCTGATGAGCCCATTACAAACAGAACAACCTTATTGCCTGGTTGTATCCCTGCCGCCCACACGAGGATCTCATGAAGTGGCCCACCATGCTCAATGTACCACCCGCACTAGTTGCTTTAGCGGAGGGGGTTGGGTGGGGAGAAGATGGCACCACTCTTGGGAGCTGGCGGAATTTGATAGAACGCTGACCCCGACCCCTCCCCCCACCAGTGAATATCCAGAGCTCAGATCTACCTCTAGAGATTGCGTGGCACCTGGGGACTACTGCCGCCACTTGCTCCCTGGAACTGAGTGTGACACCCCTATTTCCCCAACCCCTCCCAGGCTGGAGCACCTCTGGTCATCCCTGTGCGATGCTACCACCAGACTATTTGTCTCGAAGCGGAATCATGGGCAAACACCTGAGGAAGAAAGAGGTGACCATAACAAAAGCCTCCCAGATACTGGGCGCTATGGAAAAATATATAGCAAGATATGGAGTTCCCTTCAGGTGGTCCAGGGGGTGCCTTTAGACATTATCCTGCAGGCCATTTCGGCTTCTAGGGAAGCACTTAATGTGAAGATAGACATGGTGGCCAGAGATATAGGGCTGCTCAGAGATGACCACTGCAGGTAAACCGAGAGGGTGACCACCACGGAGCTCACTCTTTATGACATTTCCCCCGAATCAACGTCCATGCATGAACGGATGTCAGATATGGAGAGCAAAGTGCAGTCACTGGAAAACAGGGCAGTGGACACAAAAAACACGGCCAGACGAAATAACCTCCACATACTAGGCCTCCCAGAACGGATGGAAGGCTCGGATGATGGCATGCTTACCTTTTTGGAGAATAGGCTCTGAGATGAGATAGCCCCAGAAGGGCTTTCACAGTTTTATGACCTGGAATGGGTGTATTGATTGCCGCCTCACCCACCACCGCCAGAGGCGCCCTAACAGAATTGTGGTGGCAAAACTCTTGCACGATATGGACCAAGACCACATCCTGGGCTGAGCCTGATCGAAAGGGGACATCAGAATTGAGAATTAGCGGGGAATGATCTTCCCGGACTTCACCAGAGAGGCCAGAGACAGCGTGCCTCTTTTGTGAAGGCCAAGAAACACCTTGGAACATTGAGGATCTCATACGCTGTGCTATTCCCTGCGAGACTGAGAGTGACCTGCCAAGTTGAGGTTCACTTTTTCACATTGCTTCCCCGCTGTAGGAATGGATAGACTGTCTCCTCCGAGAACATGATGCAGAACATTTTGCTGGGTGGGGACTTTAATTGGGAGGCAGAACTGAACCTTGACAGGTCCCACACTCCACTGGGTGATTCCATGGTTCACCGCTTGGTGCGGAGTTTCCCGACTTGGCAGCAAAGGTGGGGATTAGTGGACTCCTGGAGACAAATGCACCCAGGGATGAGCGACTATTTCTTATACGCCGGCATGCATGAGCTACATTAAATATCTCTGTCAAACAATATGGGACCACAACCGGTCCTATTGTCCCTCCAGTGTCATTGGGAACGGCCGTGCATTCCTGATTGGCACCTCCTGGTGGATGCACTGGAGGATCGAGTGTTCCTTCACAACATCGGTAATGCCATACGTATTATTTTGAGGGCACTGAAGATATGGCCTTGTTGCCTCTCGTTGAGTGGGTTGCGTTAAAAACTGTGATCAGGGGCTGATGCATTGCTGAGGTTGTGGGAATCCGACGAACGTGGGTGGGGGAGGTCGAAACGTGTGAGAAGGCATTGCAGGACCTGGAGCTGGCAAGCCCTGTGAACCTGGATCTGAAGTAGCTGCTCCTGGACGCCAAGGAATAACTGGCAGTCCAGACCAAGAAACGTAGGTACTTGGTTTATCGAGAATAAATGATGTGCGCTCTTGCAGAGCGTGACAAGACCGGTAGTCTGTTGGCCTGGCTGGCATACCCCACGTTTGGGGCTTCATGATGCTAGAGGCAGCATCAGAATCAAGGGACTGGCTTTATACTCAAGATGAGATAAATGATAGGTTTACACGCTACTATAGGCCGCTCTACTCCTCCTCTCCGGAAATTCTACCCAGAGTGGTGGATGACTGTCTGGTACCCCTTGCACTCCCGCTTCTCACGTTGGAGGGGGCGGAGGCCATTGGCGGTGCCATTACATTGCAGGAAGTGTGTGCCACACTGAAATCTATGGCCCAGGTAAGATCCTGGGTACAGACGGGCTCCTGGTGGACTTTCCCTCCACGTAGGCTGATGTCTTAGCCCAAAGGTAGTGGCTCTTGAATATGGGTGCCTACCTCCCTCCACTGTGGAGGCGTTGATTGTTCCACTTTATAAAGGAGGTCGACCCCCGCCCCATGACATCAAGTCCTACCAACCTCTGTCCATGCTAAACAGCTTAGCTGCATAATAGCCTCACATCTCCTTCCACTCATGACCAAACTGGTACATCGTAACCAAACTGGTACATCGTGACCAAGCAGGGTTAATCGCTAGTAAAAGCATGTCACAAATCAAATCAAATCATTAACATTTATAAAGCGCGCTACTCACCCGTGCGGGTCTCAAGGCGCTAGGGGAAAAGGGGGGGTTATCGCTGCTCGAACAGCCAGGTCTTTAGGAGTCTCCGGAAAGCGGAGTGGTCCTGGGTGGTCCTGAGGCTGGTGGGGAGGGAGTTCCAGGTCTTGGCCGCCAGGAAGGAGAAAGATCTCCCACCCGCCGTGGAGCGGCGGATGCGAGGGACAGCAGCGAGTGCGAGGCCAGAGGAGCGGAGGAGGCGGGTGGGGACGTAGAAGCTGAGGCGTCTGTTGAGGTATTCCGGTCCCTTGTCGTGGAGGGCTTTGTGTGCGTGGGTGAGAAGTCGGAAGGTGATCCTTTTGCTGACTGGGAGCCAATGCAGGTGTCTCAGGTGTGCGGAGATGTGGCTGCTGCGGGGTACGTCGAGGATGAGGTGGGCCGAGGCGTTTTGAATGCGTTGCAGGCGATTTTGGAGTTTGGCTGTGGTCCCGGCGTAGAGGGTGTTGCCGTAGTCCAGACGGCTCGTGACGAGGGCGTAGGTCACGGATTTTTCTGGTGTCGGCGGGGATCCAGCGGAAGATCTTGTGGAGCATGCGGAGGGTGAGGAAGCAGGCGGAGGACACGGCGTTGACTTGCTTGGTCATGGTGAGAAGAGGGTCCAAGATGAAGCCGAGGTTGCGGGCGTGGTCTGTGGGGGTCGGTGCGGTGCCGAGGGCCGTGGGCCACCAGGAGTCGTCCCAGGCGGACGGGGTGTTGCCGAGGATGAGGACTTCCGTTTTTTCAGAGTTCAGCTTTAGGCGGCTGAGTCTCATCCAATCTGCGACGTCCTTCATACCCTCTTGTAGGTTGGTCTTGGCGCTGGCGGGGTCCTTGGTGAGGGAGAGTATAAGTTGGGTGTCGTCGGCGTAGGAGGTGATGATGATGTCGTGCTTGCGTACGATGTTGACGCGGGGGCTCATGTAGACATTGAAGAGTGTCGGGCTGAGCGATGAGCCTTGAGGTACGCCGCAGATGATCTTGGTGGGTTCTGAGCGAAAGGGAGGGAGGTAAACTCTTTGGGAACGGTTTGCGAGGAAGGAGGCGATCCAGTCCAGGGCCTGGCCTTGGATCCCGGTGGAGCGGAGGCGGGTGATTAGGGTGCGGTGACAGACGGTGTCAAAGGCAGCCGAGAACATCCGAAGGCTTCTTTCTATGCTGGAGGCGGAGTT
The DNA here is from genome assembly GCF_031143425.1 of Pleurodeles waltl. Lineage (NCBI taxonomy): Eukaryota > Metazoa > Chordata > Amphibia > Caudata > Salamandridae > Pleurodeles > Pleurodeles waltl. The sequence continues at coordinate 1,168,821,379 of NC_090445.1, read as the reverse complement.
CCAGGTCAAACAGAGCAGAGTTGTGGTGGCGATAGACATAGAGAAGGCTTTTGACAGCCTCCAATGGGACTTTCTCTACCAAGTGATACTGAAAATTGGCCTGGGAGTGGAATTTGTTAACTGGACCAGGCTGCTCTATGCGGCACCTATTGCGAGGGTCAGAACCAGGAGGTATACATCAGACACCTATGTAGTGGGGAGGGACACAAAGAAGGGGTGTCCACTCTCCCTGTTGTTATTTGCTATAGCGATCGGGCCTCTGGCTAGCTGGGCTCTCTCTGGAGAGACATACCTGGGGCTGAACATACGAGGTAAACTACATCATGCTGCTCTCTACGTGATGACATGCTTTGGTTTTTGTGAGATGTAGCTGAAGACCTACCAGGGGCAATCTCCTTGCTAAAGCGCTTTTGGATTGCTTCATACCTCCAGATTAACTGGCAGAAATCATAATTATTCCTGCTCAGCAGGGGGACACCCCCACCACCGGAGCTGCGTGGTTTGACTCGGGAGCTTGAGAGGGGTCTTGTCTGAAATATTTGGAAGTCAAGGTCTACCATGATTTAGAAGACCTACTAGGTAATGTAGGTGCAGCACTAACGCACTTCTGGGGTAGTGTAGATTTTCAAAAACCCTACCATTGTCCGTGGCGGGGAGGATAGTGGTGGCTAAGATAGTGAAGCTTTCCCGCATATTATATTTTTTCAACACCTTATCCATCATAGTCCCCTAACACTTCTTCCGAGACTGGGACTCACTGTTGGTTGATCTTGTGTGGGGCTCCGGCCCGCGCCGGGTAGCACTCACCATGCAGCATCGCCCAACAACTGAGGGGGGCCTTGCGGCTCTGGACTTCGAGACCTATTACCTTGTGGCTCAGCTGCAGTGGCTCAGCAGGTGGATCTACTTGTGCCTCCATCTGTATAGGAGGAGGAGGAAGCGGTCACACCTGCCCCCATTTTATTTCACATGCTATTGAACCTTAGATGACAGCTACAAGACGCCCCCTCTGACTTGTAGGTAGTCCAACAGTGCTGGCATTGTGCCCTACAATGAACCCACACCAAGATGGCTTTTTCCTCCGACCTCTCACTGCTGTCTTTGAAGCACCTAGCAACTGTGCAGGCTTTGAGGGGCCTAGCAAGATGGTCCCTGTATGATGTGTCATGGGTGGGAGAACTCTATGGAAATGGAGAGCTTATGACTTTTGAGGACTTTTCTTCAACTTTTGGGATAGTTGCCGGCCACTTCCTCCTCCACAGGGCAGAGCTGGTCACATTGGGCAGGCACTGGGGTGCTGGCGCGGCTGAGACAACCCTGAAGGTTCCCTGCAGACTGAGAGTTAGTCGGGTGAGGGATTGGACTAGAGGAGCATACGTTGGTTAAAGAAAAAGCAAAGACTGACCCGGCAGCTTATTGAGAGTATGTAGGTGGGCACTAGGTACGTGTTATTATTGAGCTCATTATGTGCTGGCCACCACGTTAAGCTGCAGCGATGTGGGGGGATTATGTTCGAGCACGGGAAGGCCATCTACACACTTTAAGTATATTCCTTTGATGTAACTTGCCGTCTGTTGTCATAGAGTTCATGCTATATTGATTAAGGTGCTTAACAGTAGCATTGAATGTCATACTGCTTTCCACCGTTGATATTGTTTGAATTGTTGAAAAACTTCAAGAAAATCAGTTTACAAAAAAAGAAAAATGTGCCGTAACACTTGCTGACCCTAAGGAATACCCCACAAACAACAATCACAGTCATTAATTTCCAGTTAAGGTGGCAGTAAATTAAGAGACACAAATAAGAACTACTTCTGGTTTATGGCCATTAAACCACCAAAATTCATTAGCTGACATCCTACCAACTTTAATTGTCTTGGGCTTATTAATATTTATCCTCGGGTAATCTTGATCTCAATAAAGACCCAAATTGATAAATAGCGGATGGAGGCCGATTTCTTGTGTCTTAACATGATCGTGTGATCGGCTTTAAAGACCACTAAGACTTTCAGGATCCCTGCTTTGAAAGAAAGTGTGTTCACCGTATCAAGTTCATTTATAGCGTCCGTTATGTAGAGGTTGAAGTGCATGAGGACCTGATGGTAAGCCTGGTTTACCCACTTAGACTTTTGTTTCTAACGGTGTATCCATGTTTATTCATTGACCTTAGCCCAGCTGTGTTAATATAGAAGTTGTATTATGTGCAAAAAGACAGATGGAATTCTTAGTGACCTATGCCCTTACCAAGGGTTTCTTGATTGTGTTGAAGGCTACTTCTACATCTGTAAGGCCACAGTATAATGGTGAAGCCTTCTTTAGGACTGACTTCTGTGCTGGATGGGTCGCTAAGGACCAGAAAGGCAGCAAGAGTTGAGTGGTTATGGATATACATCATTTGAAATAATCTGTTGTGGAACTTTTTACCAGAAAACTCTAAAGAAAACCTCTTTCGATTCAGAGAATTATAATAATCACTTCTGGAGCATTATCTGTCAACATGCATCCTGAGTGCCACAGTTCCTTCCCCATTAACCTTTGCAGTTTTATTCAGCCTTATTTTTAGTGTAGAGCAATATTTCTTTCAAGGTTACATGTTTATTCACCAGTGAGGCACCAGTTGTTAAAATAAGTAAAAGCTCTACCTGACTAGAAGCAATGACCTTGATCAAAAGCAGCAGCGCCCATGGTACATATGATCGTAGTATATTGTGAGGAGCTGCTCACCTCTGACAGTGCACTGGGCCAGGCTACAGAATAGGTGTGAGGGAGGTTGCTGTGATCAATTCCTAAACAGTCGCATTCTGCTTCCCAATAAACTGTGACATCTGCAGGCGAATTGAGGCAAAAGAGAGGAGTGGTGCCAACAACTATACTAGAAATCTGAACAAGCAGGGAATGGAGATGTTGAGGAGGAGGAAGAGAGCAACTTCCCTTAGGCTCGCTGATGCCCCAAATGGTGCAAGGTGACTTTCTGAGTAAATAGCGCTGATTGATAGTGACTGACAGAAATTCAAAGGCACAAGACAGATGTGAGTCCCTTGAATTGGTGAGACACAGTCAGATGTAAGTCCATTGAATTGGTGAGACACAGTGGTAACCATATTTACTACTATTACTGTCCTCTTTACAACATTAGGTAGAATATCAAGGAAAGGACAACTGCTTCAATGTCCAGTATCTTGAAGTGGTCGGATAGCTCGGTGTGAAACTATTTATAAGAGCAATACAACTTTCAGCAATCTACAACTTTTTTCAGTACCTTATTTGTAAATGTCTACTTAAATTCACCTGCTTTTATCAGTCACATTAGAGAGTTGCTAAAGGGAGTAGTTTCCTAAAACTCAAAGGCAGTTTTCAGATACCTGAAGGGGCCCTCCTTTCACCCATGGCACAACCTACTTGATTGCACTTTCATCTGGCCCTTTTTGGGGGTCTTAGTTTTATGATTGTGTCAGTTTGTTAAAAGGAATTGCAAATCTCCTTTCTACATCTACGACATGTTTGAGAGTAAATTAACCCTCTCAAGTAGTCAGAAAGTGTGGGTTCCTTTAATATCATTACATACCATAAGAGAGAGTAGGAGAAATTTCAATCGGTCCGCATTATATAATCCTTAAAAATCAGAATAGCCAAAGGGTAAAGGTATGGCAATTGCCACTGGATAGTTATAGTTAGGACCACTGGATAGTTATAGTTAGGATCATGTTTCTGTAGGAAATTGATTTCTAGGTTTGCTTAAACCTTTTGTGCTGTTTGAGAAATCTTCACAAAACGTTCCAAAAAGAAGTCTCATCCACCTGAGCTAATTTCTGGAAAGTGTCCAGGTGATCAGTCAGGCAGAGTACTAGAAAATTTGGGGGAGTCTAAAAATGCATTTTCCACGTTCAGTTTTCAATGGGACAATTAGACACAGCTACAGCCAGACCGGATGAACGGAATTACACTAAATTTGCAAGAAATCTAGATCTTTACTCTAAAAGCGTGACTTAGTGTAAATTTGTTCAGTAGCTTTTGAGAAATTAAGGTTTAAAAATGTATGCATATGTAGGTATGTGGAGGATCCGCAGACCTGACAGATCTAAAGTTAAGATATGATTGACTGCCTCTACATCAACAAAGATGTGGAGTTGGGTATTTTGGGACTCAGGGACTCAGCCCCATGTCCTGCAAAATAATTCTAAAAAAAAAATATGGTGGGGGGCAGATTCAGCATACTCTGCCCTGCCTAGGCCTAAACCTAAAGCCTAAAAAATAAATTTAAAAAAAGGAAAGGCTCCCGTCCTTTTGAAATTTTGAAATATAAGCCATCCGTGGTGGGCCAGGGCCCGAGTGGTTGGTGCAAGCAATATATTGGTAGAGGGGGTGTAGGGACCCCTCTCTAAGCCATATTATGGCCCAGGTGGGCCTTCCCCTTGGGTTGAGGCATTTTATTTAAATTGAGGAGGTGGGCGTGTGTCCCTGCTCCCCCAGCCATTCTATGGCCCTCTAGACAGGATCTAGTGGGTACAAAGCAATTTTGAATTAGAGAGAAGTTGTGAGGCAAGGGGTCCCCCACCCTGAGCCATCCAGTGCCCCAGAGACCCCATCCCTCGGGGCTCTGTCTTGTTCCCTACCTGGGAGAGTGTGGGTAGGAACCATAAACTTAACTTCCTTCCTGCACAATCCCACACATAGAACACAGCTTTGGTCCCGTCCAACAGGAGCAGAGAAAATATCTGCATCTGCACAGGCGGAAGCAAAGTGATAGAGCCACCTCCCGCTAGCACCATGGTTGGGTGCTGGCTGGCGAGAGGGCAGGGGCCACCTAATAGATGGGCCTGCTTACGCAGCTACACCCGCAGCCCCCAACCATTTGCTTTGGGCACTTGGACACCCATGGTAAAATAACAGCTGGGGAGCCGGCAGGGAATGTTGGGCCTAGGGGATCGCTCTGAATCCCTCAACATTTACCAAAGGTATGGATGACAACCTGCTGGCACCAGGGCACCCATGGTAAAATAATGTCAGGCTCCTGCCAGCATCCAGTATTGGTACTGGCTGGGGAGCCAGCAAGAGCTGATCATTTATTATTCACTGCTCCAGGAAAAAAGAACCCCATAATGCCCTTTGAAGGCTTATAAATTATATGTTTTGATCCTGGTGGCACCCCTAGAAGGAGCAGGGGCACCGCCACATTTTTTTTTTTTATTCTGTGGAGGGCTGCAGAGTGCAGCAGAAGTCCACCGGCAACATAAAAAAAAAAAAGTCAGAGCATGTCTCCTGGGTCATTGAATCCATGACCTCGAAAGAGCTTAGCATTATTTTTAAATCACTCTGAACTGGAGCTGTATACTCTTCAGCTGGAGTGCAGGGACACCTTGTGGTTAGTTCAATGACTCGTTATGTGGCCAGGAAAATGTTTTTTTTTTTTTTTTTTTTAAAGACCAGACATGTTTGTGGTTGTTTTGAAAAAATGCTGTATTTGAGATATTTTTATAAGTATTATTAAACTGTGCAATTTGTATTTCTTAAATATAAAGTGTTAATATAATTATTTGTGACTTTTTGACAAAGTCAATTGGTCTGCTCTATATGGGTTCATGTGCTCACCTTCAGATGAAGCCAATAGGCCTGCCTTTTTTATTTAAAAAAAAAAAAAGTGCCAGGCGCAGGGACGTTGTTCTGTGCAGGGCCTAGCTGCACAGGTAATTACCTCACGTATTACATCACTCATGACATGTTCTCTGACATTATTGATAACATCACTGCAGCATCTGAAATTACATTATTGATGACAACACTGTGTGACGGAGGCACGAAATTTAGTTACTTTAGGGCATAAGTACACTCTGAGTATGTTGTGTATAGAAAGCAGTATGTCTGAGGCAAGACCTGCACAAGCAGTGGTGCCTGTAAAAGGGAAAAGTGGTGGTGGTGGGGGGGGGGGGGGGAGGTAAGAAGTTGGGATCTCATGCCTGGGCTAAGGTGCCCATTCCATCATTAAAACCTCCTGCAACTACCTGCACTGTGAACTTGATAGAAGCACCCTACCGTTAGTGAAAACGTGTGGTAGTTGCAGTCCATCTGACATTACATGCTGAAATGCGTGCCTTTTGTTCTTAGACTGGGGGGTTTTAATGGCCAAATTAGGATAATTAATTATTTAATCTTGCCAGTCTGCTTTTAATGTTTTTCTCAACACTTTTTATGGATACTATATTTGTATATATAGCTCCTAATTATTTTGAGTTTATAGCCAAGCTATATTTGTCAGAACGTTAGCATACCTCTATATCTAAACATGCAGCATTCAGTAACAACAATTCTTTCCAAGCAGCGTCACGTTTTTCGAAGTTGTTTGCTGTCTGAAAAGGTTCTATGCCACAACTGATTAGGGATTGTATGTAATATGGAAACTTCAATGCTGCAGATGACCACATTTTCAGTATTGGATTTGGAAGCTGAAAAATTAAAGTTTACATACAGAACCCTTTAATCTTGCTATGTGTAAAGACTTCCAATACAGAGCACTATGTGAAAGTAACAGCCATAAACCCAAACCATACTTTGATATTATGATAATAGACAAAAAATACCCTTGCTAAAGATATATTTGCACCCCAGCAGCGACCGTGAGCTAAACAATATCTCTGGATAGTGAGCCGTTCTTCCTCCCAGAACCATTAAATCTTTGTAGTGTAAGGTGTGACATCACCAAGATGGCACCGACAGATAGGCCTTAAACACTACATCATAATCAGCAGCTATTGGCGCCAGAGGGAGAGCCTTTAAAAAAGCTTACCACCAGTGACGCCATGACATGCGACTGTGGCTCCTACAGTGCATATCTTGCTTGTACAACCCACTCCAGAGTCCCGTTCTGTAGTGCTTGACTCTGAAGTGGCAAAGGTTGAATCCTGGCTGCTCTGCAAAGCACCCAAGGATCTATGCAGCATTTCGGTAGCTCTTGAGCGACAGCAGGGGCTGTTCCCTCGGTGGATTGTGTAGTAGCTGAACCCGGGATTCCTATTGTGAATGATCCTGAAACCCGTAGCCCCTGGGGCCTATCATGGTGCTTTCTTCCCTGAAGGACTCCAACGTCGCTTGTGCCCAAGGAAGGGGCATCTTACATGACTTGATCCCATAGAAGCAATAAAAGGAGCCCCTGTGTGGAAGTGATGTTGGTCACTCTTATTTGGGCAGGGAAGTTCGACTTAAAAGAAGCAGCGGTAACTGCAGCCTCAGTTTTCCTGTTCCCAAGCGACTCAGCATGGGGATCTGCCCTATAGTCAGCCGTAGGCCTCCTGTGTAGTTGAGGCTTGTGATCCAAAGGTGTATATGCAAAGGGGTGAAATCAAGTCTTCAATGGAACTGAAAAAAGCATTGAACGGTCCATGGCGGGCATTGTTGAATGCCTTTCAAAGATTACTGCAGTGGGTACACGTGCATCTGCTGTAGCCATCTTTGATTTGAATTTGTCAAACTAAAAGCATTCATAGGTGCCTATCTGTGGCCAAAATGTGTACTAAAACGGTACCTGGGGTTTCAAGGGTGCAAGAGGGTGCTGGGTGGGGGTGACTAAAGAGATTTGAAGAGAGTGGGATGGGGAGCAAAAAGAGAGATGGAGAGTAAATAGCGCCTCCCATGTCTGCAAAGCAAGATCTATCAGCAACAGAAGGATACATCATCCAATGTGTAAGAATGAGGAGGAGAGCTCAAGTGCGATGGAAAAAAAAAGTGGGTGATGTCCAAAAGGAGGCGTGACCTATTAAGAGCAGGGATTAAATATGTAAACTACATTTCTGTGATTTCCATAGTGTGCCACACTGCAGGTATTTTGCTTCCTGTCTGATCTTTCTGTTATTGCGTTCAAATATACAGTACAGTAACTAACATACACCTAAAACCAGTCAGAACTGCTGGCTTTAACAGTGGTTGTTAGCTGTTTAAGATAGATGGGTAACAACAAAGTAATATTGAAAATGTTTCAAATCTGAAATTACGAAACTGTGAATTAAACATTACTGGAGTATGTGGTAGGGGCAGTGGTGTTCAAAGTGCCTGAATCACTCGGGTTATATTCACTTTATGCTACACATGTACGCCCTATTCTCTCCACATCTCCAAATGCATGACTTGCCCTTATCTCTGTCCTCTTCAGCACCTGCGTCCTACTGCCTCCTAAATGTACTTCCTCGCATCTCTTTCACCACCACCCAGACACAAAACGTGCTCACTTTTCTGTAACTGCGTTTTCGTTTACTTTCCCCTGGTCAGTATTTTGACAACGGTACACCTCTTTCACGCACAATTGCACAGCACCACAGTTGATACTGTAATAGGTGACCATTGCTCTGTGCACTTTGCAGCGATGCCATCGATTGAATGACAATGCATTGCGAACATCTTTTAGACCCACTGACGGGCACTATGAGAAACACTCACTGCCTTTAGCCGCAATTCCAATAGTTCTGTCATGGCTGGCTATAAACACTTGGCAGCGACGACTTCAAAGTACGCAGTATACGAGAGTAATATGCTAACGCCCTCCCCCCAAACAACATATAGAACCACAGCACCCTTAACATAGCAAACACTGAACGTTTTTCACATTCCTTATTAAGAAATCAGTCTGTTTTACCAGTAAATTTAAGGACACGAATGTAGTGCCTAATAATAACCCGTTTCAATGGCCATTTTTAGGTTCGAGCCTGCGTCGCATGCGCTTGCGCATGCGTTTCGCTAAGCGAGACACTTTAGGAATTAAAAAGGGCTCGGAGCCCAGTCCACGTCACGTCAGTGTCGTTCATTGGCTAGTGGCCTTGCCTGTTAGAATCTGCTTGATTTCATTAGTGGAGGCCATGCATAAGTCATGCAATTTCCGGTGGATAGCCCTCCTCGAGCGCATCGACCAAGTACAGAAAACATGCGAGGCTCGCTGTTTTCCGTCCGGCTCGTGGACTACTTTTTCTCTATTTTCCCAGCTCGAGCTCGCTTGGCAGAAGTCGGCTGCTTTACATAATATCGACCCTGTTACACTGTTAATTGCACTTTTTCCGGTTACGTACATAAATGCACTTTTGCCGATGGGTTTCATTACAAGTGAAAAGTCGGGTAAGGAGTTTACAATGCTATCAGCTCTAACACGAGCAAACGCGAGACCCGTTGCATTGCAAATGCTTGTTTAATTAGCACTGGGTCTGCGACCTGGATGGACCTGGCTAACTTAAAGCCTTGGATAAGAAGCCCCTCTGGCTGCTGCCGCACAGCACCCTTCACTGCTCTCTTTGTCCGTTTTTCTTCCCAAACAAACCACAATATTCTCTCAAGTAGTCGGCTGCAATCATTCCACGTATTCTCCACGTCCCCAGGCCCACTCACTTGACTCAGCACAGCCAGCACCACACACAGTGGCATAGCAAAGGCCCCGGCGGGGGGGTGGGGGAGCGAGCTCCCGAGGGCCCCCCTGAGCACAGTACGCTGGCCTGAGAGCTCCTAGTGCAAGGCTGGACTGGGAACCCAGATCAGCCATGGCAATGTCGTCAGCTCAGCCCCCTGCGGAGGGAGGGCAGAGGTGTCCCAAGTGTGAAGCATTGCTGCTTTTATTACTGGAGGCCAATATTGTGTGCCACTGCAAAACCAGCCCCTAGTAACAAACCGCCCCCACCACCCCCAGCTGCAAAACTGGCCCCCAGTAACAAAACTAACCGCCCCAGCTGCAAACCGCCCCCCACTACCAGCCTCCCGGGGAAACGCTCCATGCCTGCTACGGTCAGTCCGGCCCTGTCCTAGTGAGTCCGGAGAGGGGGCCCCGTCATACCATGTAACCTGCAGGGTGGCCCTATCAAGTTTCATTACCGCACAGCCAGAACAAGAATAAGGAGGAAAGCCATTGAATCGGGAGCAGAGAAGGTAGATGGACAACAAAGCCATCCAGAAATGAACGAGGGACCCACCCCTTAGGCCCAACCTGTGTATCTAATGTGTTGGAAACAGTAGATCTTGCCATCAGTAAACTAAGGCTGTCTGTAGTAGACATTAAAAGCAAGCTATTTGATTATTTTTATATAGTGGACTCCTTTATTATGTAATTGCATGGGGCAGAGATGTGTGTTTTTTGGAACAGTGTGCTTGATGGTTTGTTATGTGTTAAGTGAGTTTCATCTTCTTGTATTGTTTAATTCATTAACAGAAATTAATAATATATTTGGTGGGCAAAGTGAATTTAAAGGAGTCAGCCGTAACGCAGAGAACTTTTTCTGGAGCAATATTCCAGTACCACTCCCCTCCCTTCCTGTTCTTGCCCTTCCGTTCCCCCTACTCCTTCGTAGAGCTCTTTATGACACCACCTTTCTGCGAGAGTGACCAAACGCATTATAAAATGCTAATAATTATCATTAATAACCATTATTATAGTTGATGTAAGGGTTTGAACGCTTCTATGGGTGGAATCCGGGAAGAGGCCTTCGGCGGACGTTTCCTACCTACACAGCCCGCGAAAGATGCCCTAATGGATTCAGGAACTTACAATACTACATTTAGCGCCGCCTTTGAGCGCCTGAAAATACTTAGCACCAACAGCCGTAGCCCACCCTAGCGTCAGAGTGTGTAATTGACGAGGAAAAGAGGTGGCAGGAAGAAGCATTGAAACAGCCCTACTGCTAGTGATTGATGACGCGCTGCGGATACTCGATTCAGGGGAGTCTTGTCTTCTAATTCTTCTTGACCTTTCTGCAGCCTTTGACACTGTTAATCACAACACTCTCCTTAACACTCTTCAACAGAGAATGGGCATGGAGGGCACTGTGCTCAAATGGTTTGCCTCCTTCCTCTCTGATAGATCCCAAATGATCAAAATAGCGAACAGTCTCTCAGCTCCTTTAGCGGTCAGTCAAGGTGTTCCTCAAGGCTCCATACTTGCACCCACACTGTTCAATCTCTATTTAGAACCGTTGGGAAATCTCCTGAGTAAATCCGGGATCCACTATCATCTATATGCGGATGACACTCAGATTTACCTTAAGGTGGCCTCCAATCACGATCTCTCCTTCCTTAGCTCTACTCTCGACTCCATTCAAAACTGGATGTTAGCTCATCAACTGATCCTGAATCCCTCCAAAACAGAATTCCTCCTCCTCTCCTCCTCACTTTGTCATCCCCCAGTGCAATCATGGATGGATCAGATCAATCTAATGAACAATAAGCCCATCATTGTCGAGAGCGCAAAATCCCTTGGTGTCATACTCGACAAAAAACTCAATCTACTCTCCCACATCGACTCCATTGCAAAGTCTGCTCGACACCAGCTGCGCCTTCTTTGGGGAATTAGTCGCTTCTTCCAGGAGCACGACCTTAAAACCCTGGTCCAATCGCTGGTTCTCTCCAGATTGGACTACTGCAACTCTCTTCTTACTGGCCTTCCCAAATCCCACCTTTCCCCCCTGAAGTCTATTCTCCATTCAGCAGCTCGTTTCATATATGGGGCCAAAAGAAGCGACCACATTACACCCATTTTATCCACCCACCGTTGGCTTCCCATAGAGGCAAGATCTATCTACAAAACTGCATGTATCACCCACAAAGCCTTGCACTCCTCCTCCCCTCGCTACCTGGTGAATAAACTGAAACTCTCTGGGGGCTCCAGACCATCACGTAATGCAGAAAAGTTATTGCTTGAACCTCCCATTTTCAAGAAGGAAAGATCGATGGCCCAATCCTTTTCAGGCAACGCGGTGAGAATCTGGAACTCACTTCCGCCTCAGCTTCGGACCACCACCTCTTCCCAGGCCTTCAAAACTGACCTCAAAGCTCTCCTCCTTCAAAGACACTTCCAAATTTAATTCAAGCCCTCTATTTTCTGAAGGAAGTCCTTCCATTATAGGAAATTCTGTTCTCCATGCCTATAGAAGTGCCTTCCCAGGGTGTTTTTGTGTTTTGAGTGTCTGCCATTTAGTGCAGTTTTATACCTCTACATGTATTTTGTACTCTTTTGTATCATGCACACGGCACCTTTCCTTTTACAACGTATCATTTGCTACCTCTTTTATCTTGTTTGTTTTTGATACATGCACAACGGCCACCACTGCCTCTTGTAACGTAACTATTGTTTTAGTGTTTTGAGTGTCTACCATTTATTGCTATTTTTTTTTTTTCCTCTACTCGTACTTTATTTGCTCTTGTAACCTGCACACGTCACTTTCTCCTTTGCCTCATGTAATGTAACGTTTGCGTTTGTAACAGGCTCGCTTGTAATTCCTCTCCTCTTGTATCTTTACTTTGCCTATTGTGAAGCGCTCTGACACCTTCGGGTAAAGTCTGCGCTATATAAAAACGCATTAAATAAAATAAAAATGAAAAGCATTAGCGAGCCCTTCAGTGACCCGCGACTCTCCTGATCGTCTGTCTGACAGCTCACTGATGTATGGCCCAGTGCCGGAGAAGTAAGAAGGAGGCCGAGGAAGCAATGGATTGGAGACGGCACCCTGGAGAAACAAGCCCAATCGACAACTGCCCCTTTTCCGCGGATTTGTCTGGGTCGAGTACTCTTTCGGTTTTATTCTGTAACCTCACATGCAGAACTTAAATAACGCCCCACATGCAGGTTAGGCCTGCAGCATCACAACGTCTCACCTCCGGTGATTGTAGTTAGGACTCCCAAAAATCCAGGCGATGCGTCATTATACAAAGAGGCAATAGTTCTCTCTCGCCTGGCACTGTGTTTGCAATCGGAGAATGAAATGGGAGCATGACACAAAGGAACGGGGACAGGCAGCTCTCATGTTCGCCCTGAAAGCCTGGATGTGAGCGAGAACAACCCTTCCGCCCCTCAGCTTTGGTTACGCGCTTGTTACGGGACGTGCCATCCGCCGATCGCAATTGTGCATAGTTGTTTTAGGAGCGCAGACGTCAGCTGGCCAACATTAAATTTCCTTGGCTAAGGAGTGACCTCATGCCCCTTTTGATCCCGAGTGACACCACCACGCTGAAGACTTATCCTCCCTTAGCCGCTCGTAGCTTTCGATGCGGTGGAACTAGTGAGATGACAATACAATTAACAGGACCTCTTGAGCCATGCTTACTCTCGGTGTTCTTTTCACTGCCTTGATAGCCACGAAAACCTAGTAGAAAAGGGGTTTCGGGGCATCAAAGGGCAAGCCACGCTTACCACTTATCACCCGGGCTACACTTAATTTAAGTTAATGTATTTTCATTTTTTGCAGATTCCGCTCAGAGCCTATGGTAGGCAGACTTCCAATCAAGTCGATATTTCTTTACAAGTGAAATCGAGGCCCAAGCAGACAAACATGCACAGATTAGATGGTGCACGCCATACCTTTGTTAATTCACTTTCTAATAAACGTGACCTACCCATACCTACGCACTAGTCTGGTTGCTGCGTGAACATTTGTAATGGCGGCAGCACCAGGCGTCGGGCCATCCACACATGCCATCTGTGCTGTTAACCAGCCAAGCAGAAATTCTTTACCCTGCCCTGCTGTGTCTGTCTGTGTGATTTATGGCCGATGTTGGGCTACAGAGGTGCGGTGGCTTCCCTGAGGGATTATGAGCAGCAATTGAAGGAGGCCATTCCATGCTGGTAAATTATTCTGCATGTAGTATCAGATCAGATCTCATTTCCAGGGCACTCATCGCAAGCAGTTTACACAGTTGATTGCTGTTGTCTTAAGTCTTAACTGCCTCGCGGGGCTTGTGCAAGGTGTTCAGCAGTCTGCTTCACTGGGAATCTTCTTATTGCGAGGGTTCTGCTTTTCTAATGTTAATGGCAAAGCCGCGACACAGAAATAAACTGTGTGGCTGCTCAGCTGGGTGGGGCTGGTGGAATTTTCTTACGAATGTCCTATTTTCAGAATTACTTGGTATCCATTTGGAGGGGATCTGTGGACATCTTGAGACATGCCTTCAATGCGTGAAACCCACTTTCCTCATATTGTTCACCATTTATTTGTGCTTTGCTTGTTAGCTGGGTGCAAACAACGCTTGTTAATTGTTTGAGTCAGGGTGTTTTTTGCGCGTGTAATTTTTACTGGGGTGTAAATGAGGAAATATGTTCTATAAGAGATGCAAAGGTGGCGTTAAGTGACTATTCAAAACAGAAAAAAACATTCAAACAGCATTCTGTGCCCATTCAGCTCCCAATATTTCATTTGTGCTTCATACTCTTATCATGTTTCGCTGGAGCACCCATAGCATTGCTTAGTAGTGTAGAATGCAGTGGCATAGAGTAAGTAGAGTGGCATAGAGTAGTGGTGCAGAGTAGAGTGCAGGTGTATAAAGGGGAGTGGCACCGGGCAATCTACTTTTCCACAAAAAATCTCCTGAATATGACCGCCCAGGCCGAGAGTATGGTGGAGACGGTGTTCCTTTGCAGTTGTACAGATTACCCTCTCAGCCAAACTCTAAATAAGCCCCTTGGTCTGGCTCATCAGACATTGCACAGTGCTTGATGTTTTTTAACAAAGCATTTAATCCACTGTTCTAATAATTCCAACCCAGAGTTGATTTCTGTGCACAAAATGTCAACCATTCTTTTGTTCTGCTTAAAAATCTAGTTGCTGCAGTCAATAGATCGTCCTCATTACTTGCCTGGTGTGATAAATGTCTTCCACTTTTGCCACTGTTTTATCTTTTCTCAGACCAGCCTCAAGACGTGTGTGGTAATTTATGAATATTATCATGCAATTCACTAGCATCTTAGGTTTGGCTAAGAGAAAAAAATGATAGTAGGCAAGCCACGGTACATTTGTTTCTCTGGATCTGTGTTAGACCTGTCAACCTTAGGGTGTTCGTCCCCCAAATGTTTTGGCTTCCTCTTCCGTTTTGCGGATTTTATTTTGTTGGTCTTAGAACTCTTTGCCCTTGACCACTGCTAACAAGTGCTAACATGCTTGGGCTCACTTCCTAAAACATGGTAGAATTGGATTACATCTGATTGGCATATTTAATTTACTTATAAGACACCAGTTAAATGCTGCTAGTGGGCTTGCAGCAGTTAGTATGCCACCCACTTAAGTAGCCCTTTAAAAAAGTCTCATGCCTGCAGTTGCAGACTGTGTGCAGTTTTAGCCAGTCAGTTCGACTTGTCAGAATAAACCTTTTTGCCAAGCCTAAACTCTCTTTGTAATACAGATGTTACTCCCATGATAGGCCCTAAACATCCCATAGGGCAGGGTGCATTTTATTTAAAAAGTTTGACATGTACTTTTAAATGTCCTGGCAGTGAAAAATTCACAAATTCGTTTTCACTACTGTGAGGCCTACCCCTCCTGTTGGATAACACTGGGTTACCTTATTAAAGGAAATGTGATAACTTTTGTTTGGGAACAGGTAGAAGTATCATGTTTGGTGGCTAAGGAATTAAAATTTAAATTCCTCTTTAATGGCAAAGTTGGATTTTAAGTCACAATTCTGAAAATTCCACATTTAAAAAAAGTTGGAATTTTCAAGTCCTAACCATTTGGTGCCTGCAGCCTGTATCGTGTATCCTGGGTCACACGACTAGATGTAGTTGGCAGTTGGCCTTTGTGTATTTCTCGCAGACAGTAACACAGAAAGAGACTAGGTGTTGGCAGGATGGGCCATACTGAAAGGTGGGAAAGGTGGAGCTGTGTACAGCCTCCACTTCAAAGCTGGCACCAGGTGTAGAAATAGGACCTCAGACCCACTCTTCAGTTCAATTTTTGACCAGCAGAGAATGCTCAGCGGACTGCCCTGCTGACTGTGGCATCCTGTGTACTTCAGAGGACTGCCCTGCTACTGAAGCCTGCCTGTGCCTCCAGAAGACTACCCTGCTGCTTGTGACCTGTTTTTGTGCATGCCCCCATGACCACCAGAGTCACTCAAAGGGCTAGTTTGCTTGGCCTGTTCAGAGCTTTATTGACACAAAAAGCTCCAACAACTTTTAAAGTGCACCTTGATCCAGCCTAAAGTGAGTGCTGATCATTCAGGTGGTGCTAAAGCGCTAAACTTGCCAAAATCCAAAACTTGGGACTTACAAAATTGTCTGTCAGAAAATGCTGTGAAAACCGAGAGGAATCCAGAACCTACCTGCTTGCTGCCCAACGTGCATTGCATCACCATTCAGCCCGATTTCATGGTGGCTCCCGCTATGTTATTCTCTGCACAAGCAAATCCTGTTCTACGGCTCCTCTCTGTAATGGTATCCAGCCTCCTGGATCCCTCGTCAGACACAGCCAGCTGCTTCGTCCCACTGGAGATTTTCAACTTCCAAAAAAGATACTAAAAGTATGTAGAAATCTTCATCACAACTTTGTCCAGTGACTTCCCAACGTCAATGCCCCCTCCTTGGACACTGCCAATTGCCTTGCTCCACTGAACTTTACCTTCTCAGAAAATCCTTCGTGAAATTTCTTCTGACTCTGAAATTAAGTGGACACTGATGCCCCAACCACCTTGTGTATTCGAACCACGATCCATCACAGTCGGTCTTAACTTTCAACTTTGTCCCCGTCTTGCGCAACTAGATGTCGGCTGTTATTGCTATGATATTTTAGGTGCTAGATTGCACTAAGATCTTTAAAAATTCATAAGTAAAGTTCTACTGATTGGATTTTTGCTGTTTTGGTGTCAAAAATTTAATACGTTTTACTCTATTTTTCTAAATTAGATTTTTCTTGTGTTGTGTTTTCACTTTATTACTGTTTGAGTGCTGCATCAATACTTTACACCTTGCCTCTAAGTTAAGCCTGACTGATTTTGTGCCAGGCTACAAGAGGGATAAGCACAGTTTATTTGGGTGACTTTTTGTGGTTGACACTGACAAGGATTGTGACTGTTGCTTGATTAGGGTTTTTCTTTTTTGTTTGATCACTCGGAGAGTGCTGTGTTTTCTGCTGTCTCCATTGTGTAGTTCTTCTCACTCTGTGTTCCTCTTCCTCGCCTTCCCTCTGTTGTTGATGTAGCTTACCCCTCCCTAAATTCCCTTGCTGTACTTGCTTCCCCACCACCCTTTGTAGGTTTGATTCCCACAGACCCACCTGCCAACCCACTGTTGCCCGTTTGCTTCCCAGCCCTACTAATCGCCTTCCATTGTCCCCTAAATCCTCCTGACCACCCTCAATTGGCCGTGTACCTCCCCTATCCCCTCTCACCCTATATTGTCATCTTGCTGCCTCAGCCCCACCCACCTGCCCTCTGTTGTAAGCTTGCTTCCTCCACCTCCAGCTTGCCCTCCATTGTCAGCTTGCATTCCCAGCCCCTCTAGTTCTCCCACCATTGTCAGCTTGCTTCTCCAGTCCCTCCCACATACCCTCCATTGTTAGCTTACTGCCACAGCCCCTCCCACCCACCCACCCTCCATTGTCAGCTTACTTTCCCACCCCCTCCCATCTACCTTTTGTTTTATGTTTGCCTCCCAAACCATTCGCACCCACTCTTTTGTCCATGTGGTTCCCCATTGTCTCTTGCATGTCCTCTCCCCCATCCGCATCCTTCTCTCTAGCCTTCACTTCCTCCATGTGCCTTCATCCCCCAACCCACTACTCTGTGTGTTTGAGTTTTTCTTATTTAAAAAAGTGACAATCATTGCTAAAACCAAAAGCTATGATAGTTGAGACATAATAGCCTTACCAGTGCTTGTTCTTAAAATTAGGCTTTTGATCTGCAGTCGCCTTTAAGGATCCCCTATACCAAATCATGTGGTAGGAATTGATCATCCCCTCAGACTACTTCCTACTGCCACTCAGATGCTTTTATGGGGATATAAATGTGCTGTAGGAATGAAATATGCTATGAAAATGTCAGTTCCAGATTTCCCTGCTGTAGACAAAGGAACATAGAGGTATTATTGAAATCAGTTCCTGTACACACTTCTTGATTGAATGTTTCCTCTACTCACTGGGCTTTTCATCAGTTTAGGACAGTGTTTCTAACATGCCTGACGCCTCAATTCAGTCCTGGATGGGGCCTCATGCTTAGTCCATCTCGTGTTCTCTCGTACACTGAATTTTATCAGCTTCTCTGCACCTTAGCTTTGGCTCTGTTTTAGATTGGATATCCCATCCTTTACTATCTGTGGATCCAGTCTGAAGACCTGCCATGCATAGGGCAAACCTTCAGATGAACATAAACTTGTGGCCTGGTGCTAGAACAGCTGCCAACCAAAGGTTTGTGATGGAGGATCCAGTTGAGGCTAAGCTGTCAATATACAAACATTTTACTCACCTCAAAATGAGACAAGGGAAAGTGTGGGTTTGGTGGAGCGGGACATTAGCTAGTTTATGGCTAATGTCATGCTTCTCACAAACTACAAATTAACCCCAATTGACCGATGTTCAGAGGTAGTGTCTTTCAAAGTCTTATAGCAGTTGATACAAAATCACATATATTATAAGGCAGACCTGTAAGAATAAATTAAATATCTGTGTCTGCCAGCTCCATCGTTTGGCAACGTTCAATCTCTGCCGATAGCATTTCTGCACACATTAGTAATAACCCTGTGTCATTTATTGTTCAAACACGTTTCCTTTATTGTCCCATTTAAAATTCGCAAACCGTGCTTTTTCTTGCTGTGAACAACCATTAAATGAGCTCCACGAGCCCCTTATGCATTTGTAGTGTACAACAAAATCTGTAATAGCCTGTCTGAATGCGCGATAAAGCTACCATTGAATTAGGGACGGCATCCCCTCAGAGAGCCTGCCAGCACACCATGGTAATCTAATAACTTCAATGTTTGCTGGGGCGGTTTAAACTGAATCTAATTTAAATAAATGTGCGCGGGTGAACCAAGTAGGTGAGGGCTGCGGCCTCTCTCCTGTTATTATGTCTGTTGTGTTTTTTCTGACCAGGGTGAGTTTAATTTGTTACACACAGTGCTGGAGATGGGCAAAATCACTCCTGGAACCCATACATTGGGGGTCAAGATGTTACAAGGGAAAGAGGGCGAAGTCACAAAGAACTGGGGCAAGGAAAGCAGAGTCTGACAGCCATTGTGTATACTTATTTAAAAAAGCTAAGTCGAATAAAAACTGCAACCGTCACAAGGCTGCATTGTTAAATATGGGGTTAAGGCACCTGCTGCGCTGCATAGATCTTTGTACGCTCAGGAAATCTCAGGGGATAATAAAAATAATGATGGTAAAATAACTCTGGTGGTTAACGCAGTTGCTGTAAAGATATGTATTTTGTCTAGTCACAGTTTTGACTCATAAGGTACCATAGAGGGTTAAACTGTGTCCTGCAAAGCACGTGTAACATGGAGTTCAAAGATTTTGATTTTAGGCAGTTAGGTAAATGGGTTACGTGTAAAGCGCTCTTACATCCTACATTGGAATTAATAGCGCTATTAAAGTATAATTTGTTTAACTAGTGAGACAGACTGACATATCTGACACTCTTACAGTGCATGCATTTTGTGGGATTACAGTGTTTAATAAAAGAACTCTGTGTACATGCAGAGAGAATGTTGAGATTGAAGTAAGCTGTCAAGTTATTGGGCGCTAGAGATGTATGAGGTGTAAGCAAATACTGTTCCTGAGTCGACCTGAAACAAGGTGCTTTCCTTGAATTATTTGATACATCTTTAAAGAAAGAAGGGGGATTCAGAGGATGATGGTCCAGTGTATACCCTCCTATGGATACTACTATATAATGAAATACACTGTTCCAAAAGGAGAAAGAAAAACAGGGTGAACACTAGAGAGTCCTAATTATTAGGAGCAAGAGTCCTCACACACCCTTTTGAGTGTCATGCTTCATCATCGGACGTGCTCCTCGTCAGACCGGCGCTGCAATGTCTGACGGGCACCCCCGTGGGGGGGCTCTTTGCCGGAGATCTTTTCTCGATGATGTCACAAACCCCAAGAGTGAGGAAGGAGATAAAGAGGAGAGATCAACAAAAAGAATAAAATTGGCTCAAGACCCTAACTGAGTACTGAGTTTATTTGTCTGTGTTGGGTGATGGCCAAGATAAAAAAATATAACCAGAGAGTGAGATAGAGATAATGCTCAACCACTCTCTAACAACTTTTTAAGAAAGAGAGGAGGTCAGGAACTACCGACCTTCCTCAGACTGAGGTCGACATGTTTTGCGTCTCTGTGGTCCAAAAAGGATCCTCTGACGCTTCTTCAGGACCTAATGTATTTTAAACTTCTCCAACTATAAACTAAATCGACTCCTGCAATCTGTAACTGACAGTCAAAAATATTACCAGTCACTTACGCGAGTCCAATCTGACCTGAACTTTCTGTTCCTATTTGTCACCCTGGAGATGTATAAAAAATAGTTAACAGTATATAGATTATGTACTAAATAATCATGTATTGTCAATAAAACAAAAAACAAGTGACAAACTGTGCAACACAAGGTGGTGGTGTTGGTGGTATCAAACCCACGCCAAATGAATAAAGATGGGCTTACCCTCCCAAGTCAGGACCAGGCTTCATGGGATCCCACAGGCCGCTGGCCAGGCTTACAAACACTCTGATCGCCAAGTAGACAGAAAAACAGGAGAACACACACCTCTATTATAGTACTGATTGAAACTTGATCCATCAAATGGCAGAGAGTGCTTAACATATCCAATAATTATGTGAAACATTTCATCCTTCTAGGCGCACATATTAACCCACCCACGTGATTTCACTAGAACTGGTCATAATCAAAAGGAGCAGGAGACCAGTATAAATCAGGGGTTGCTGTGTCTGGTTACTTGTAACGTGAAAGAAACCTCAATACAGCCCAGCCAAAAACTATTGGGCAGACAGGCGGAGAAAATGAAATGTTCGATATACGAACAATCTATGAAACACAAACAAAAGTATGTCAAACACCTTGGTGGTTCTCAAGTGGTAAAACCGCCTCTAGGAGCACAAAAACAGGAGCACAGGTTCGGAATACGAACCCGCAGTGTCTCCCTTTGTATAAAAGTAATCGCACACGCAGAGACTTAAGAGGCCGTCGTAATGCTTCCCTTATAACAAAAATGAGCAAACAAACGCCCGGGGCACTTACTTTTGAAGTCCTGGAGGCGAGTAGATGACCTACCCCTCGCCGCGCTCCCGAAAGTGAAGGGAGCCGCGGACCGAGGGGTAGAAGTAGTCGGAAGCCCGGAAGTTAGTCTGAAAGACTAACGCTCGCGTTGCCCGGCAACGTGTCTAAGCGCGGCAAGGAAACCCATTAATGTTGATGGTAGACATAAAGAAAGGGGCTATCCCGGCTCGTGTCTACTAACGGGTACAGACGGCGGCCATATTGGAGCAGTGCTACACTGTGTAGATTATAATAGAGGCTGCCAAGTAAATAGGCACAAATGTTCCATTAGGAACTATGCAGTATAGTACATGTAATATAGGGATGGAACATGAACATTAACCATGGCAGGTCTGATATCAACAATACTGTCAGTGAAAGTTATCGTCAAATAGACTGTTAAAAAGCCTAGTAATTAACAATGATGTATGGAGGGGGTTCAAGGTCAAGCTGTATCAAATTCATACAAACATATGGTAGACAGTATAGAATGATACTCCTTACACAGCCAGGGTGTTTCAAAGCGAAAAGTTAATCCAAGGTATGGCGTCATTTAATCCTTGGAGATGTGTGTTAAGTTTATACACCCAACGTTGCTCCAGTTAAAAAAGAGGTCTCGTCCCTTTCTGTGCGCAAGTCTGTAGTACAACCCACCACATGTCTTCCGGGCTATGCTTTGCTTCTATGTAGTGAATACTTAATTTTGTCGAAGCTCGGCCGCAAACGAATATTACTGTGGTGTTCATTTATCCTTAATTTAACTGTTCTTGTAGTCATTCCTACATACCATAAATTACAAGGGCAGGTAATCAAGTACACACAATTGCGAGTATTACAATTGGTATGTTTCAGCAGCCGCCATTTCCCGATTGGTTCTAATTCAAGGGAATCTACGCGTTTAGTAAGTGAACATACATTGCAGTTCCCACATGGGACAGGACCAATAACTGGCGGGAGATCCCAAAGGGACCCTTGTCTGGTAGAGACAATACGGGGTCTGGGCCAAGTATGGACCAACATATCCTTGATATTGGTGGTCCTTTTAAAAGCAAACAGTGGTTTTGGAATATTCTCGCCTCCACTACAGAGGATATCCCATCTCTTGTTAATTACTTTCTTAATAGTGTTAGACAGTGGCGTAAATGTAGACACACAGATCAGTTTGGTTTCTGAAGATCTGGGGGTCATCTGCAGTAATGAGTCCCTGTCACTATACTTAGTTCGTTTGTAAGCAGTATTTACCACTCTGTTGGGATAGTGACGTTCGCATAATTTATTTTGCAGATCTGAAGCTTGCGTGTCAAATGAATGCATGTTGCTGCAATTGCAACGTAGACGCAGAAACTGTCCGTAAGGCAAATTATCTCTGAGCGCTTTGGGGGGATGGCTCTCGTACAACAATAAACTGTTGCAATCTGTAGTTTTTTTATATGTGCATGTCTTAAGTTTACCTCCATCAATACTAATCACCAAATCTAAGAAAGGAATCTTAGTGGTTGAAACCGAAGAGGTGAATTTCAAAAAAGGATCCAAACCATTGACCCATGTTGTAAAAGCGTCTACCTCGGTGATAGGACCCTGCCAAATAACCAAAATGTCGTCTATATATCGACGCCATAATTTGATGTTATCAAAAAAAGGATTGGAATCAGGCAGTATAAAACGTTTTTCAAAGTCATACATATAGAGGCACACCAGACTAAGGGCAAAAGTGCTGCCCATCGAAGTACCTCGAATCTGATGGAAGAGCAGGTCTTCGAATTGAAAAAAATGTTTTTGACATGGCTAAGCTGGCACAATGCATTATAAAATGGACTGGGATAGCTGAATCAAGTCTAGCAGATCTCCTTTTGGAACAGTGTATTTCATTATATAGTTATTTAATACATCTATTTGATAAATCTTCATATTTGGCAACAATTACAGGATCCTTTAAAACTTGGGTTTTACTCCTCAACATATTTTATGCAGAAATAGTAGTAGAAACTGTTTGAGGTGAAAAGGTATCGGAGAGGAGGCCCAGTGGCAAGTGGAATTGTGGCACAGTGGTCTTTGGAATGGTTATCGGGAAATAATTTAGTGACAGCCATTTAGTGTAAAGGGTCATTTATTAGGACAGGATTGCAACAAGCAACACAAACCTTAACTTTTACTCCGAAATCCGCAACTTTAATAACGCCCTCCCTTTAACATCTCCTCGCTCATCCTTCCACTCCAAACCCTCAATTAGTTTCCATTCCCCTACACACTCCCCTTTTCCTTTCATGCCCCATTTGGTTCGTGCGTAGACCCACTCACAGCCTTCACCTGCTTGTTTATTCCCGGGAAGGGTGGCCAATCCCGCATCTGACTCACCACCCTCCCCCATCTACTGCCCGCTCGCTCCTGCAACCTGCCCTAACTGACGATCTGCCCCCTTACCCCCTCTTTCACTTAACTCAAACTTCATTCCTCTCCCATCTCCCTGCCTTTGCCGGGTGGGTGGGAGGCCAAACTAACCGCGCGATGGGCTGCATGGAAAGAGGCCAGTCCCTCCCCCCACACCCCTTTTATCCCCACCCTCGAAGCCCACCCCCACTTACCTGGGAGCCAATCCCGTTCCGGCTCCCTCACTTCCCCTTCCCGAAAGAGCCAGCGGAGAGACTAGAGCGGGGCTCCTTCTCTCTGCGGGCCCTCTATTCCCAGTACATTGCTAACAATTGGTGGAACACATCCTGTGTTTCAGTCTGCAAGAGAAACAGTGAGCCCAAGGTCCTGTAAAAACTAAAAGGCCCGGTTTACAAACAAGGCGATTGAAAACTGGAGCGTGACGATGCACCGCAGCCATCTTAGGTGATTGGGTGAACCATTTCTATTTGCAAAGTAGGCCCAATTCACTGAAAGTGGGCTTTTACCAATGTGTGACAACCATTTTAAGACATTGGGATGATTTGTATTAGTTTACAATATTGTTAAGTCATTCTTCTGCCTATTTACATGGAGATAGGCACAAGTTTAACCCCTCCGCTGCCAGGCCTTTTCCCCCCTCAGGTGCCAGGCCTTTTTTTTGACTATTTGGGACAGTTCGCGCTTAGGCCGCATAACATTTTGTCCACATAAGCTACTCACGTCAAATTTGCGTCATTCTTTTCCAACATCCTATGGATTCTAGAGGTACCTAGAGTTTGTGGGTTCCCCTGAAGGAGAAAAATAAATTAGCCATAATACAGCGAAATTAAGTTTTAAAAAGAAAAATGGGGAAAAAAGGGCTGCAGAAGAAAACTTGTGGTTTGTTCCCTGAAAATGGCATCAACAAAGGGTTTGCGTGCTAAAATCACCATCTTCACAGCTTTCAGGAACAGTTAGACTTGAATCGGAAAACCACATTTTCAACACAATTTTGGCATTTTACTGGGACTTACCCCATTTTTACTATTTATTGTGGTTTTAGCCTCCTACCAGTTAGTGACGGAAATGGATGGGAAAGTAATGCTAGCTCCCGGATCCCTGTATCCCAGCTAAACATTTCTAAAAAGTAGACAAAATTCTGAATCCAGCAAGTGGTCATTTGTGTAGATCCCACAGTGTTTACCTACAGAAAATAACAGCTGAAATAAAAAATATTGAAATTGAGGTGAAAAAAAAGCAATTTTTCTCCAAGTTTTACTCTATAACTTTTTCCTGCGATGTCAGATTTTCAAAAGCAATAATACCATTACATCTACTGGACTCCTCTGGTTGCGGAGATTTATAGGGCTTGTAGGTTAATCAAGAACCCTAGGTACCCAGAGCCAATAAAGGAGCTGCACCTTGCAATGGGTTTTCATTGTATACCGGGTATACAGCAACTCATGTGGTGAAATATAGAGAGTAAAAAATAGGTATCAAGGAAACCTTTGTATTTCCAAAATGAGCACAAGATAAGGTGTTGAGAAGCAGTGCCTTTTTGCACATCTCTGAATTCCGGGGTCCCCACACTAGCATGTGAATTACAGGGCATTTCTCAAATAGACTTCTTTTTTACACACTGTCTTATATTTGGAAGGAGAAAATGTAGAGAAAGAAAAGGGGCATTAACACTTGTTCTGCTATTCTGTGTTCCCACAAGTCTCCCGTTAAAAATGGCACCTCTCTTGTGTGGGTAGGCCTAATGCCTCGGACAGGAAACAACATCGACGCATCACATTTTTACATTGAAATCTGACGTGTTTTTTGGAAAGTGCCTAGCTGTGGATTTTGGCCTCTAGCTCAGCCGGCACCTAGGGAAACCTACCACACCTGTGCATTTTTCAAACCTTGACACATAGGGGAATACAAGATGGGGTGACTTGTGGGGTTGTCACCAGGTTCTGTTACCCAGAATCCTTTGCAAACCTCAAAATCTGGCAAATAAAAACAACACTTTTCCCTCACATTTAGGTAATAGAAAGTTCTGGAATTTGAGAGGAGCCACAAATTTCCTTCCACCCAGCGTTTCCCCAAGTCTCCCGCTAAAAATTGTACCTCACTTGTGTGGGTAGGCCTGAGACCGTGACAGGAAATGCCCCAAAAAACAACGTGGACACATCACATTTTCCCAAAGAAAACAGAGACGTTTTTTGCAAAGTGCCAAGCTGGGGATTTTGCCCAAAACACTACATGGACACATCAAAATTATCAAAAACAAACCTACCCGTTATTCCGGGTGGCACCTGCGTTTTTGGTCCTGGGCTCAGCAACCATCTAGGGAAACCTACCAAACCCAGAAATTTCAGAAAACTAGACACCCGAGGGAGTCCAGGGAGGTGTGACTTGCGTGGATCCCACAGTGTTTTCATACCCAGAATCCTCAGCAAATCTCAAATTTAGCTAAATAATCAAATTTTTCCCACATTTCTGTGTGGGATCACGGCACAGGCACAAATTTCCTACCACCCAACATTTCCCTCAGTCTCCCGATAAAAATGATACCTCACTTGTGTAGGTAGACCAAGTGCTTGTGACACATTGAAATTGAGGGGGAACCAAAGCGGGTCCAAAAGGGCAGTTTGGGAGAGGTGAAAAAAGTTTTTAGGCCGACAAGTGGGGCATAATTTTTATCGGTATAGATGCAACAATGCTGGGTGGTAGGAATTTTGGGGATTCCTGCTGATTCCTGATGGTTCCATCACAAAAATGTGGGGAAAATGTGTAATTTCAAGCAAAGTTGGAGGTTTGCAGAGGCACTGTGGGTAGGAAAATGGTGCGGGGTGCATGTGAGGCACACCACCCGGGACTCACCTAAATGTTTAGTTTTCAGATATGTTTAGGTCTCGTAGATTTTTCTACATGGTAGCGCCCCAAAGTCCAAAAAGTGCAGCCCTCACCATTCCAAGTGGGACGATTTTAAGAGTTATACAAGCTCTCATGGCCCACATGTAAAACCAAAACCCCAAATAATCAAATGTCCTATTACTTGCCATTGGGATAAGATCTTGTAGTGTACGGGGTAAAGTTGAAAGACTGTTACCCCCTTTAATTGGGGTGGGGGCATAACCATGTCCATACTGGTTGGTAGCCACCACCCCACTATTATTATTATTATTTAATTCCCTGGCATCTAGTAGGCTTTCTGGGGGAGTGGATCATTTTGTCCCCATTTATTTTGGGTGGGGGTTTGGCCATACCCCCACCCTCTGTTTTTGAAAATAATTCGTCCATGCTCTCTGCTGAGCCTTCTAACCACCCTTGGGGGCAGATAGGCCTTCAAACAATAAGCTGATCTGCCCCCCAGGTGGGCAGAAATTAGCAACAGTAATGTGCCCCCACGGGGAGCGACCCTTGCCAAAAGTGCTGCTCCCTCCCCCCCAAACAACATACACACACCAATCTAATAGAAATAGGCCGATCTTCCCCCAAGGGGAGCAGAAATGGCCTAAAATAAATTTGGCACGCAGGGGACCGACCCTTGCCTAAGGGGTTGCTCCCCATCTGTAAAAACATTACAAAAAAACCCATCCCTGGTACCTATGGTTTCTGCCCTCCTCGGGGGCAGATCGGCCTAATTAAAATAGGCCGATCTGCCCACAAGGGGGCAAAAATGACCTAAAATAAATTTTCCCCCCAGGAGAGCAACCTTTGCCTAAGGGGGTCGCTCCCCTTGCGTGAAATTGGCTCAAAAAAAAATCCCTGGTGTCTAGTGGTTTCTGCCCCCCTTGTTGACAGATTGGCCTAAGAAAAATAGGCCAACCTGCCCTCAAAGGGGGCAGAAATGGCCTAAAATTAAATTCCCCTCCTAGGGGAGCGGCCCTTGCTTAAGGGGTCGCTCCTATCCTGTTAAAAGAAAAAAAAAAGTAAATAATCCCTGGCGTCTGTATTGCTTTCTTCCTCTTATCTTGTGACCGAGCTTACAAAACCTCTCTGGAATGCACTTCTTAGTTTAAAGAAGACATTTATTTTTATTATTACTTCAGCACGAGGTTCCTAAGAGACGAAATTAGTAGGTTGGAAGGACACGTTCAAAAGTAGTTGGAGCAATGAAAGCAAAATATATCAAAGTACGTTTCAGTTGCAATGCATGGCAGCAAATACATGTGATTATATTATAGCATAACTTCAAAGCAAAGCATAAAAGTTAAAATTGCATCACTGTAGGGCTGTAGGGCCTATCCCTCTGCTTCATCTTTCTGGGGCTTTAAGTTGATGACTCCGGTTCAACTGCGAGAAAGAGATTTTGTACCCAAACAGGGACAGGCAACTGACGTCCGTTCCTGTCTGAAGTCAAGATATTTCTAATTCTGCTGTTGCCCAGAGCCATCGTTAAAAGTGTGAGAGCTGAATAAACTTGGAGAGTGGCCAATTCTCCAAACTTCACTCGTTCTCAGACTGGATTGAGAGGTAAACACAAAATATACGCGCTCTTATCAGCTAGGGTCTGGTGTAAAAAACACAGCTTGGTCTATCATGTGGAAAAACACAGCTTATCTGCAATGTCTCAACTGCAATGTCTAACTCCATGGTAAAGCCAATAGGCAGCTAACCTAAATACCAAATGTAATGTCTAATGCCATGTTAAAGCCAATAGGCAGCTGACCTGAATACAGAATGTAATGTTCTACTTGTGAACATTGAGCAACTAATATGCGCAGTGGTGAAACACAAAGTCATTGGTCAAACACAATTAATAGCATCATAGAGGTTTGCCCCCCTCCCCCCCCCCCCCCTCACCCACCTGGGAACCGATTGGCCTAATTACTGAGCTTGCAGTGCAATGGGAGGCAACCTCTGATGAGGTCAGCATGCGTTTGCGTGCTGACATCTTCAGATGTCACGGGGGGCTCCCCCCATGGGTCAGGTGCAGGACGAACGAGTCTCGTCCTCGGCACATGGCAACTGTGCCCAAGCACGAGACCAGCTTGCCCCAGGCACCCAAGGAGTTAAAGACAAAACCAGATACAGCACATCACCTTTGTGTTTTCAAACTGGCACATCTTTAAGAAAAAAACCCTTTTATTGATTTTATTAACATACAACATGGCAAAAAGACAGTGCGGTATAGTAATGGGTTCCAGGGTGGCGTTACAACCACAAGCTGATCACAGCAAAATCAGGATAAAGAAACGCACATAAGTTGGTCCAAAGACAAAACAATCTCTCTGCAGAGTTCTGGAAGTGTCCCTGTTATGAGCCCTGAGGACCATCGACTGATTCTTCCTCCATCCATTGGTGTGAGCGCCATGGAGACCAAATGTTTTCCCAATTTTTGAGGTACCCCCTGCCCAATTATATAGTTGTTTCAGATAGCATGCACCAGTCCATGTCTTGTGCCCATCCTGCCACAGTAGGTGTTTTTCGTGCCCCCACACAAAAAAAATATGTTTTATTTTGCTAATAAAAATCCTAGGGATGCCCACAATTTATTATACTTTGTGGGTGGGTCATCCCCCCAATCATGCAGAATGCATGTTGTGGCTGAATCCGGTATACCCACTCCCAAGATCTCTTGCATCAACTTTTGTATTGCCAACCAGTAGGACCGTATCGCTGGGCAGGACCATAGTGTATGGAAGAATGTGCCACTTTCCCCACAGTCTCTAAGACTTGAGTTTGTAAAACTCCGGCCCACGGCTTTTATAGTGGTGGTGGGGTCATAGGAACGATGAGGGATATGTGGGTGGATGAGGCAGAACCCTACATTGATCCCCACCTCCTTAAAGGCCCCTGTGGCCTCCTCCCATTCCCCCTCCTCAGTGACCCCAAAATCAGTTTCCCACTTGGACCTTAAAGTGGTAAGTGTGTCGGGCGAGTTGTTAATAAGTATTTTGTATATAAATGAGATTTCCTTTTTTGGTAAGGGTTCTCTAAGGATCTAGTCCTCTAAGGCAGAGTGGTCTTTGATAAGAGTGTGTCTGGGAATGTGCAAAAAGATGTCAGTGGACCAAAGGGGGTTAATCTCAGTTGGTCCTCCCTTCCACCCCAAGAAAAGAGTTGCTGCCCTCCACACCTGTGGCACGGTGAGGGACTGAGGTTGAAGGTTATTGGCAATGGCTGAGTTGTAAAGTAATCCTTTATAGCCTGCTTTCCCATACAAGAAGCTCTTTAATCTGACTGCCGGATGCCTAGTCGTTGACCACCGTCAGTTGTGTGGCCCAGGAATATTTTTTTATATCAGTAATCCGATCCCTCAGTCATTGGCACCCCGTGTGAGCTTGGAAAAAGCAATACGGGGTGTGCTCGTGTTCCATAGAAGCAATTGTTGTAGTGATCCCGTCTTGCGGAAAAATCTTCTGGTATCCGATATGGAGTATTTTGGAGGGTTTAGAGACTCTGAGGTGGCGTCATCATCTTAAACAACGCCACTCTACCCAGTGGGAAGAACGACAAGCCCCTCCAGGGTTGTACATCTGCAGCAAAGCAATCTAGTATAGGAATTCAATTGTATTGGTCAAAGAGATGGGGGTCCATTGCAACAGGAATCCCCAGGTATTTGAATCTCCCCTTGGTTATTTGGAGGCCCTTAGGTAAAGGAGGCCTGGGATGTAAGAGGTACTTATCCTAACTGATGGTGTATCCTGAATGTTGCCCAAAAATCTGTGTCAGACGATTAATCGTCATGGGGGATCAGTAACATAAAACAGGATATCATCAGGGTATAGTGAAATACTGCATCCAATGTTTCCTCCAGTGTATGTCTCGAACAAGTGGCTCTTTACGAACCTGCGTTGCTATGGGTTCTAAGGCCAAAGCAAAGATCAACAGGGATATTACGCAGCCCTGCCGTGTTCTCCTATGAAGGTGAAAGCTGCAAGATATTGTCCCATTTATCTTAACATGGGCCATGGGGTCTTTACATAATAGACCCAACCAGCCCATGTAATTGGGTCCAAACCCCATTCGTTCCAGCACCCCGAACATGTAGTTCTAGTCCAGCATGTCGAATCCATAGACCTCACTACAGTGGATATAGTCCTTCCTCGGGACCCCGCCATGACCCTATAGAGTCTTCAGAAATTCATTCTTGTTCTCCTATTCGGCATAAAGCTGTATTGATCTGTGTGTACTAAGGATGTTATCACCTGATGTAAGTGATTTGCCAAGAGTTTTGCTAGGAGCTTTATCTCCATGTTAAGCAGGGACATGGGTCAGTAGGAGCTACACTTGTCTGGGGATTTCCCTGCCTTGTGGAGTACCACTATTGTTGCCTGTCTCTGGTCATCTGGGAGACAGCCTGCGGCTCATGCCTCAGTCCACATTTTCGATATATGGGATTCTAAGTGGCTGGCTAAGCGTTTGTAGAGCACAATGGAGAGACCATTGGGGCTTATCGCTTTGCAGAAATTGATGGCGCATAGCGCTTGGCCTATTTCATGTGGCTGAAAATCTGCTTCTAAGTGTTGCTTTTGTTCCTCTGATAGTTGGGGGAGGTTGACATCAGTTAAAAAGGCCTGAATGTCAGGGACAGTGCAGTGTGTTTTGGTGGAATAGGGGTGTTCATAGTAATCAGCAAAGGTTTCAGCTATGCCCACAGGGTCTAGTATGGTGTCCCCCTTCTTGCTGTTGATCTGTAGTACCTAGCCCCATGTTTGGTCACGTTTTTTCAACCAAACCAGTAATTTGTCTGTTTTATTACCAATGTCATAAAGATGTATTTGGGCCAGTATGTGACACGTTTTTGCTTTTTATTCAGCTAAATCCCTGTATTTCTTTTGTTTAAGTTTAAAGGAATGTGTTCCCTCTGCATTCATGTCCCCCAGGTTAATTTGTTTCAGGACCATTATGTCTGTCTTTAGGGCAAGAAGTTGCTCCCTCTGTCACACCCCTCGCAACAAGTGAAAAGGGTTGCCGCCAGATTACGTTTTGTATGCTTCCCATAGTTTGAACTGTGAGTCAACTGATCCTTCATTTATCTCGAAGTAGGAGGTAGTGGCCTTTTCTAAGTCCTGTATAAGTGATTTGTTGGTTAGGTGCCAAGCTTTTATGGGCCGTGGCCCCATAGAGCCAGAGTGCTGTCCCCAGAGCTCCAACCACGCAGGAGAGTGGCTGGATATTCCCCTAGCTAAGTAATGTGTGTGTGTGCGAATTGAGTCGTATTGGCGGCTTGTGTAAATATGTAGTCCAGTCTAGATAGACTGTGGAGTGCCCCGGACAGAAATGTGTATTGGTGCTTCTACGGATGGCGTAGGCACTAAGGCGGTCATTCTGATCCTGGCGGTAAACACCGCCAGGGCCGCGAATGACGGAAGCACCGCCAACAGGCTGGCGGTGCTTCCAAGCCCATTCTGACAACCGGGGCCGGTGGTTTCCCGCCGGTTTACCCCTGGCTGGGCGAATCCGCCAGGGCAGCGCTACAAGCAGCGCTGCCTTGGGGATTCTGACCCCCTTCCCACCAGCCTGTTTCTGGCGGTTTTCACCGCCAGGAAGAGGCTGGCGGGAACGGGTGTCCTGGGGCCCCTGGGGGCCCCTGCACTGCCCATGCCACTGGCATGGGCAGTGCAGGGGTCCCCTAACAGGGCCCAGGGCGGCTTTTCACTGTCTGCCTAGCAGACAGTGAAAAGCGCGACGGGTGCAACTGCACCCGTCGCACGCCCGCAACAACGCCGGCTCCATTCAGAGCCGGCTTCTGTGTTGCAGGCCCCCTTCCCGCTGGGCCGGCGGGCGCTAACATGGTTAGCGCCCGCTGGCCCAGCGGAAAGGTCAGAATGCCGGCAGCGGTCTTTTGACCCCGTGGCGGCTGATTGGCGGCGACCGCCGCCCGCCAGTGTTGGAATGACCGCCTAAATGTCCGCCACACCCAGCACCACGGCAAAGGTGGCCAGTGTGGGGTCCCAGTGAGTGAAGCAGGCCGGGTATGTCGATCTAGATCTTCAGAGAGAGTGGCTTTGAAATCCCCCCATAACTAGTATCCCATCAGGCAGTTGCAGTAAGAGGTCACCAACCGCAGTAGTGTGAGATGTTGGTGGCGAGGTGGGATAAATATCGAACATACGTTAATGAGGATTCCCCCCACATGCCCGACTGCACTCTGTATTTTCCTTGGGGATCGGGTTAGGTTTTATAGCAAGTAATTAAGTCTGAGTTCTTTAGTAGGATCTCCACACTTCTGAAGTCGGTGGTGTACTGTTTGCATGCAATCATTGTATAGCCCCAACTTGTCATGGCTTTGCAAGAATTACAGAGAAGATGCATCTCTGCAGGAGTACAAAGCCAGGATTATGTCTTTTGATGTATCACCCATTTTATTTTATCCCCCAGTCCGTTCACATTCCATGACGGGAGGTGGGTGTTAGGGTGTTACCCTGTGGTCTCGGCATAAATTACTCAGTTGACTGAAGAGCTCCCAAGTGTCGCCACCATTTAGTACGCTCTCATTGCACTGTAACATTAAATTCAACCCCCCCCCTTTTAACAATAACGTCTCCCTGCCTGTCGCTCCTAGAAATGTAAGGTGCCGTCTTAGCTGAGGTACACGCCGGTTTCAATAAGCTTTTAGATAGAAGATTTATCAAGGTTCTTCACCTCATACCAAATTAAATCTCACTTTATTAAGTAGCACGTCTTGCGGAATAGGATTTCGGACGTCTTACCAAATTGACTTTACTGATCTGGGATGTAATCTTCGCTTGTTCCTCGAAGTTCAAACTTTTTCACCATTCTTATGGTGGCTTATGACTTTTATACCTCGTAACTTGGAGTTGTTCTAAAATACTCACCTTGGAGGAGGATGTTATCAGGACCCTTATCCATTTTTGGTATCTTTGAAAGAAATTGCGTGTGGTACTTTTTTTGCCTTGAATAAGTCGCTCACAAGGTTCGAAACACGTGTCGGCTGAACTCTCAACTTGATAAAGATCATCGATGTAGATCAGAGCTTTTACATTTTTATTGACATGAATCATCAGTTATTCCAAGAACTATGTATCATGTTAAACTAATTTGTTATAATAGATTTCGTGTTGATTGATGTAATTCCATCTACCTAACTACAAACAGTGTCTTTTGATTAAATGTGTAAGTATGTTTAATTGACAGTAAAATGTGTACATTCTATATACTCGTGACCCTTGGTTATCAATACATGTTTAACTAGAGTGCTCCTCTACTTTTTTGTGTTATTAGTTCTAGCAGAATTTATTCGGGTTAGATTATTCACTTCTGATGGATACAACTACCTGTGGATTCCTCACCTAATGAATACTCCCATGGTGCCAGCATTCGACGGAAATCTTTTTCCTAGTCTCTGCACGTCGACGAGGACGTCACTCTAGCCCACGCGACGCCGTCTGACGTCATACAGGCAATAAGAGGTCCTCGCCGACGTCAGTTCCCTTTTTTCCGTGCATTCGAAACGGTTATCTTCGAGGGAGCTACTGTTGCTTTCGAAGTTACAGTGTGTTTTTCTGCGTGATTTATCTGAGGGTTACTATGTCTCAGAGGAAGTCTGGTTTTAAGCCCTGTCGGGAGTGTGGGGACAAGATGTCCGTTACGGACCCGCACTCGGACTGTTTATGGTGCTTAAGCTCCGACCACGACGTCGCAACATGTGATTCATGCCAACACATGAATCCCAAGGCCCTAAAAGAGCGAGAGGCTAAACTCTTCATGGCAAAGTCGAAGAGGAAGGAGAAGAAGCATCATAGGAAGTCCTCCTCGCCGAAGACTCATCGGCGCCATCGAGATTCCCGGCGCCGTAGGGATTCACGGCGCCATTCCAGCCAGAGGTCTCGATCGAGGTCGCCTTCGGCTCGGCTTCGTAAGACTTGGGAGGTCAGTCCCACAGTCACTCCACATCCATCGACGCCGTTGCCTTCTCCGGCTTCGCCGACTTCGCCTGGGCAGACATCTTCAGTGATTGAAGTGCCGCAGCCTCAGGTGTTCTCTCCGGCGTCGCAGACGTCGAGGCTGGCGTCGGGGTCGCCTTCGATCCAGGCACCCCAGTATCCGGCTTTTCCTGCCCCTGGAGCCGATAATACCGCATTTTTGAATGCGATGTATACCATCTTTCAGCAGATGGCTCCAGGAGGTGCTCCAACTGGTCCTTCGGGGCCGTTGGCTTTCACCTTGGGTGCTCCGGCGCCGCTACGGCCAGCACCCTTCATGCCCTTTCTCCCCTTAGGGAATGTGGGCTCGGCGCCGGTGTTGACTCCGGTGTCCGCTCCGGTGGCCCCAGAGGTTTCGGCCCCGGAGGTTTCGATCCAGTCGACTTCGGAGTTTCGAGCAGTGACTCCGACAGGACCATCGGAGGCTCCGAGACGCGCCTCTCTGCATCCGGCTCCTACCTCGGCGTCGAAGCTGCCTGTGGCGCCGGACATGGCGTCGGATGGATCCGGCGATCGGCGTCGTTCCTCGAATTCGGCGGATGCCATGTCGACGCCGCGTATTGAAGAGAGGCTACATTCTAGGAGGCGTGCTCTCCGTCTCTTAGAGGAGCAGGAATACCAACGGGTCTTGGAGGAAGGAGAGATAGAGGATTCTGGCGAGGGTCTTCATGGACTGGATACAGCTAGTGGGCTGGATACTTCCCCTGAGTGGGACTTGTCATCTCCAGGGGAGTATACTGAGGATGCAGCCACTTTTCATGCTGTGGTAAGAAAGGCAGCTAACTTTCTTGAATTGCCTTTGCCGGTAGCGGAGGCGAAGCAGAATTTGTTGACTGAGATCCTGCATCCGGCCTCTACTGCAGCGGAGCCTCTTTTACCATTCAATGAGGCTTTGCTTGATCCGGTGTTGGAAGTGTGAAAGAAGCCGGTATCTTCCTCGGCTGTTCATAGGGCTGTGGCCAGGAGGTATTGGGCTGCACCATCTGACCCTGGCTTTCTGTCCAGACACCCTACGCCGGAGAGCTTGGTGGTCCAGGCCTCCTGTTCTTCTAGATCTGCGCCTGGATCTTTTCCGACGGTGCCGGGGGATAGAGACTCCAAGAAGTTGGACTCACAGTCCAAGAAAATATTCTCATCCTGCAGCATGGCGTTGAAGTCCACCAACGCGTCATGTATCTTGGGGAGGTACATCTATGCTCTTATGGACGAAATAACATCTTCACATACGGAGCTTCCCCAAGGGCTTTTGAATATCGTCTCCGATGCCCAGGCTGCTGCAACCCAGGTTATCCAATCTGGGTTGGATACGACTGCCTCAGTGGCTAGGGCGATGGGCACGGCTGTGGTTGCGAGGAGACAGGCTTGGCTTCGCAACTCAGGGTTCTCTGCGGACGTGCAGTTGACCCTGTTGGACCTCCCGTTTGATGGGGACAAACTGTTTGGGGCCAAGGCGGATTCGGCCCTGGAGAGGTTCAAAGAAAGCAGGGCCACAGCCAAATCATTAGGACTTCAAGCTTCTTCTTCTACCTCCTCCAGATTTTTCAGGAGGTTTCGTGGATTTGGACATGGCTCTTCCTCCTCTTCCTTTCGGGGGAAATTCCAGCAACCCGCCTCTTCTCACCCCTATAGATCATTTAAAGGGAGAGGTAGGGCCCCCACCAGAGGAGCCTCTCAGCAGCACTCTGCCTCTTCCTCGTCCTCTGGAGGGGTGCAGCAGGGAAAGCAGCCTTAGGCTTCCACCATTTCCCACTCACTCCTCTCCTGTAGGGGGAAGATTACGTTATTCTGCAGCCTCCAGTATCCGGTGCAGGGAGCATTGGGGGGCGCGTTTCTGATAACCTGGTGCGACCAGTTGCTTTACGCGTTTCCCCCCATACCCTTGATTCCTCGAGTGTTGAGGAAGATTCGCCAAGACCGGGCCCAAGTCATCTTAATAGCTCCAGATTGGCCAAGAAGGGTGTGGTACTCCGACCTTCTCCAACTCTCGCTGTGCCCTCCGCTCCGTCTCCCTCTCAGGGCAGACCTCCTCTCGCAGTCGCAGGGGCAGATTTTACACCCCAACCTCCAGAGTCTACACCTACATGCCTGGAGATTGAACGGGGCAACCTGAGTTCCTTCTCTCTCCCGCCTGATGTAGTGGATGTTATATTAGCGGCCAGGCGACACTCCACTAAATCTATCTACGCTAATAGGTGGTCTAAATTTGTTATGTGGTGTGGAGAGAGACAGATTGATCCCTTACATGCTCATCTGTGAGATGTTTTGTCGTTTGCTCTGTCTCTAGCGCAGAAAGGTTGTGCAGTGGCTACCATTAAAGGTTATTTGTCTGCCCTGTCAGCCTTCATTTGTCTTTCAGATCAACCATCGTTATTTAAATCCCCTATTGTTCTCAGATTCTTGAAGGGTCTTCTAAATAAATATCCTCCAAAACCATTTGTTATGCCTCAATGGGATTGGTCCTTGGTCCTCACTTTCCTTATGGGGTCCCCTTTTGAGCCTATGCATTCTTGCCCCTTAAGGTATTTGGTTATTAAAACAGTCTTCCTGGTGTCTATAACATCTGCAAGGAGAGTGAGTGAGTTGCAAGCCTTATCGGTAAAACCCCCTTATACAACTTTTTATGGGGATAAGGTGGTGTTGAGGACCAAGGCTGCTTTCCTCCCGAAGGTTGTTTCACCCTTCCATTTGGCCCAGACAATTACTTTGTCCACGTTCTATCCTCCGCCTCATCCTTCAAAGGAGGAAGAGAGACTACATCGATTGGACCCAAAGAGGGCGTTAAACTTCTACATGGATAGAACGAAGGACTTCAGGCTGGAGGATCAGCTGTTCATCGGATACGTGGGCAAGAGGAGAGGAAAGGCAGTCCACAAGAGAACACTCTCCAGGTGGGTTGTTCTTTGCATTAAAATCTGTTACTCTTTGGCAAAGAAGGATCCTCCTGATGGCATTAGAGCTCATTCCACGAGAGCTAAGTCGGCCACTACGGCCTTGGCCAGGGGTGTTCCTGTGGTCGACATCTGCAAGGCCGCAACTTGGTCGTCCCTTCACACTTTTGCGAAACATTACTGTTTGGACTCTGAGGTCAGAAGGGACGGCCATTTTGCACGGTCAGTGCTGCAGGATTTCTTGGTTTGACCATTTCGGCACCCACCACCGGGAGTGGTACTGCTTTTGGGACTCTATTCATTAGGTGAGGAATCCACAGGTAGTTGTATCCATCAGAAGAACGAGTTACTTACCTTCGGTAACAACTTTTCTGGTGGATACATTAGCTACCTGTGGATTCCTCACGGTCCCACCCGCCTCCCCGTTGCCTTTCTGGTCTTACCAAGTAATCCTTGAGTGCGCCCCTCTTGGTCTTCAAGGTTGCAATAGATGTTGTATATATGGATACTTGTATAGAATTATATGTATATATATATGTATATATCTTTGTGTATATACATGATTTGCATATATTTGTTGGTTTAAAAAAAAAAAAAGAGTTATATTAAATCTACAGCCATTTTATTGCAATGTTGTGTATTTTACAATGTTATGGGATGTTGCCTTGCTCTTTCATTGCATTGGGTTGTTATTCTCATGCACGTAAAAAATGTTGGTACTCACGTCGGCGAGGACCTCTTATTGCCTGTATGATGTCAGACGGCGTCGCGTGGGCTAGAGTGACGTCCTCGTCGACGTGCAGAGACTAGGAAGAAGATTTCCGTCGAATGCTGGCGCCATAGGAGTATTCATTAGGTGAGGAATCCACAGGTAGCTAATGTATCCACCAGAAAAGTCGTTACCGAAGGTAAGTAACTCGTTCATCAGGGCAAAAGGTGTGTTGTAGCGTATGAGTACCTTCATTTTTAGACTTTTGTAGGACAACATGATCTGCATTATCTAGACCATTGTTGCCTTTTTGTAAAATAGCCCCCTAGAAATATGATTGTTAACTTGTGAAACTTGCCAGATGTGCTTCCCTCGCCTACCCTCCACGTCTGATCAGAACCACATGGTCTCTGCCTCCCCCGATTTGCTTTTCAGAAGAAGAGAAACATATACACAATATCATACATTTCCAGTCTGTGGTACCATGTCTGTCAGCAGTGCAGAGTTCCAGGCCAATCTAAGGCCTCCGGGGTTGACCATTTGCGAAAGTCGATTGCTCTGTTTGCCCAGATCTTGAGAACCCCCCTAATCACCTCACGTCGATTGACCGTTGCCTGCCCCCCCCCCCCCCCTCCAACCATTCAAGTCTCCCCGTTTCAGCTGGGGGACGCCTCTCCTTTTCTTGCTTGGGGCTAGGCAGCATCCCACCAGCCACTCCCAGGGGGCAACTGGGGAATCAAAATGCCAGGTTTTTCACTCCCAGCCGGGCAGGGAAAAGGATCATATATTTGATAATCTGGTTCCAGAGTTGTTTTTTAACCTCTAGGAAGTTTACGCACTGCTGATGGACCTTGAGAGTAATGTCTGGGTAAAGGTTAATAGTGGCATTTTCAAATTTCAGATGCGTTCGTTGCGCTGCTTGGTGTATGAGGTCCCTATCTCTATGTCTCATGATACGTACAATGATGGTACAGGGAGCCACACCAGGACAAGAAGCGGACATGGGCACCCTGTGAGCCTGTTTAACAGAGAAACGTTTTGAGAGACCTTTAGGCTGTAACACATTCACAATGAAGTCTTCCACAAAGAGGTCTGTGCAGGGTCCCTCTGCTCGCTCAGGTACCCTCCCCCAGGCGGATATTATTTAATCAGGATCTGCCTTCCATATCTTCTAATCATGCCTGCATGTTAGCAGTGTCTGTTATGAGTCGGTTCACCTGCTTTTGGACCACTGTTGTTGTTTCAGTGATGCTTACCATGATTTTTCTGTGTCGTAGGCAATCTTTTTCTTTATTTACCTTGGCCCGGATCAGTGACATCTCCAATGCTTTGGATGGCATCCATGATTTCCCTAAAAGTTGGCTCCAGTGGGTCATCACCTCTGTCTGGTCAGGTTTCATCAAGAGGTATATCGCTCTCCTTCAGCGCACTCTGGGACTGCATACTTGTCCTTCTTGCTCTGCTGCGTCTTTTCGTTGTCTTTGCCCCCGCCATGGTCGGTGAGAGTCACCAGGGTTACCTCCTTCGTGTAAGGGTTCTCTTGTGCTATGCTCATTTCTGCCAGCTATGCCACGGGCCCGCTGCTCAGTAATTAATCTGCTTTCACAATTGATGATGTGGGGAGGGGGGAGAGAGGTGTCGGCCAAGTTCACGCTACCCCAGCACGATAGACATCAGCTGCTTTGTGTGCACCCGCTGTCTAAACAGGCCTCACTGCCCCGGGTCGACGACCCGCCTAGAACATCTGGGGCCATGCTGAACAACGCTGCTTCATGGCTTCCTGTTGGATGTAGGTGGAGTCGCTGCTGAGTTTCCTCAGGTAGGGTCTTCAGATGTTCAGACTGTTAGTTGCTTTTACTGCTGCCACAGAACCGCTGGTGGGCAGGCAGTGGTGTGTTCCTAGGCCCCAGATACGATTGGTTGGTCGCACTCCGCGGTTTTCACAGTCTCTTAGTAAGGCTATCGGGCAGAAATAAAACTGAGACTTAGGCGTATAAGGGTGGATTTGGAGGAAGGCTGACTTGGGATTGGTAGCTCCGCTAGGCGCAATCACCATGTTGGGCTGCTGCCCCCCTCCACAGTTAAGATTGGTCAGTTTTTGAGAAAGATGGTTTCTAACATTCAAGTATTGGTGTGATAATTATATTTTTAAGAGAATACTTATATACATTTGAGGGTGAGCAAATAAATATTGTGAATACACAATCACCATGCAGAGCATCACAACCCCACCTTTCTTCTTAAGCAATCCAGGAGAAGCCATGATAAAGTGGCAATAATGGAAGAAAATATTTGCAAACTGTGCAGGAGTTTGTGGCACGAATTTAAGTGCTAAATGCAAGTGCTTAGTTGGAGAATGTCAATAGATTTTGGAGACACTTCAGAATTAAGTGCTACAGAACAACTATCTCTACATGAATATGAGATTTGTACTTTTAAATTAGATTGTCATGATCTTACACAGGTAAGCACTATTATGGAACAATATTATTTTGGCTCGAGAGAGCAAGGAAAGTATGATTCAGTAGAGGACTTTGTGACAAGTCTAAGTAAGTTGACTTCAAGTTGCAAATTTGGTAGAGTGATAGAAGAAACTATAAGAGACTAATTGCTTAAATGATAAAATTAGGGAAGACCTGTAGTTAAAGGATGAGTGATTCTTGAAAAAAGTGAGTGCTATAATAAAACATGTGGAACACATGGATAAATGTGTGGGTGAATTGAGTAACAGTGCTAAAAAGTCTAGTTCATATTCTGGGAAGGTTGAAGAAGTGATAAGTCACCTTAAGTCTACAACAGAGGTGTCAGAAAACAAAGGGAAAGTGAGTGAAATGAAAGTGTGTACTGAATTTAGAGAACCAAGCTTTAGATATAGAAGGCTAGGTATAAGGCTTACACAAGTATATGTCCAGCTATACATGTTATTTGTAACTTGTATGGGGAAAATAGGGTATTTTTCCAAATGTTGCAAAAGTAAGAATAAGAAAGCACTGCGACATGAAGTAAACGAAATTGCATTTCAAGTCAGTAGAAGAAAAGATGACCATCCTACTGAAAGTGTAAAAATTGAGAATGTTGATGTACTGATGAGGTTCGATTCAAGTTCACATCTCACAATGTTTTCTACACGTTTGCTGAAAACTTCAAGGGAAAAGTGAAGTTGCATAAAATGGATGTATGCCCTACTGAGTTGGAGGTATTCCAAGTACGACGATTGGTTATTTTGTTGCATGCCTAGAATTTACTAGAATATGGTTGTTAAGGTATGTGTGAATCAATGGGGATGATTTGATTGGATGGCCTCACAAGAGACTATTAGGGGTACCTCTAGATCCAAATGTGAATCCCCAGGTTCAGTGCAGGAAATTGAATGGAAAACAGATGATTTTGAAAATAAATTCAGGGGTTTGTTACTGGATGAGTCTGGATGTCATTTAGGTTACAAACTGCATTATGTTGAAACAAGGTGTGAAACATGTGGTTGCTAAAATAAGAAGAATACCTTTAAGTATAGAAGCTGGGGTGTAGAATGAAATAAAACGCCTGATTGGTTTAGGTGTGATCTAACCTGTAGAAGCCACTGAGTGATTTGTCCTTATATACTAGGGAAGAAATCTAATGGCGAGATGCAATTATTGGGTGATCGGAGAACACTCAATAGGAAGGTTGTAGTGAATAAATTTCCCCTACCTAATATTGAAGCGACAATAACAACTTTGGCTGGTACTAATTATTTTACCATTTTTGATCTAGCATCAGCATATCATCAGGTTGAGTTGGATAAATCCTCACAAGATTTTACTGCATTTATCACAGCCATGGAAATATATAAATTTCATACAATGCCTTTCACTTTGAGATCAGCCGCCTCTGTTTTTCCAAGAGTAATGATATCAGTGTTAAAAGGAGTACAGGGACTATGGATAATTTACTGATATTTGGTCAAACAAGGAAACACCATGTTGGGAGAGTTTGTGGTTTTAGAAAAATTGTTCAAATCTGGTTGCACCTTGAGAAAGGATAAATGTTAATTTTGTGTAAGAGAGGTATCATATTTCTGAAAAAGAAACAAGTTGTTGAGGCAATTGTTGGAATAAAACAGACGTGTTCCAAAATGAACTTTCGTCTTTCCTCGGAATGGTAAAATATT
Organism: Pleurodeles waltl; assembly: GCF_031143425.1. NCBI lineage: Eukaryota > Metazoa > Chordata > Amphibia > Caudata > Salamandridae > Pleurodeles > Pleurodeles waltl. The sequence continues at coordinate 1,168,779,390 of NC_090445.1, read as the reverse complement.
GCAATATATTAATCATGGTATATGCAGAAAAAACCGCTCATATCAATAATTTGCTTGGTAAAAATCGAATTTGTTTGGATTAGTCAGGAAGAATTTGATTCATTGAAAGATGATCTCATATGTGCCCCCAATCTATAAGCATTTGTTCCTGAAGATGAGATGTTTATAATAACGGATGCAAGTGCAAAAGGAATTGGAGAAGTTATTGTTAAAAAAAAAGTATGGGACTGAGCAGTTCATTGCATGTGCCTCTTGGTATTTAAAAGGTGCTGAGTTGAATTATTCAGTTATTGAGCAAGATGCACTTGCAATCTTTTGGGCATAGGAAAATTTAGAAATCTTGTTTGGGATACCGCTTTTAAAGTGCAGTCTGGTCATAAATCTTTGAGAAAGATTTTGCGAAAGAAAGTACTTGATTTGATCTCATCAAGAATAAGAAGATAGGTCATTGTTCTTCAAGAATATGATTTCACTGTGGAAAACATTTAAATGGTAAACATATTCTCAGCTGATTGCGTATCTCCCTTAGTTAATACAAAGGATTCACAGGATGATCAAAATTCATTTTTGGAGGATGAAGTGAGTGTGAAATTACTACAAGGGCTGTAGATGTTACCAGTTGTAAAGCTGAAATTGTTAAAGACTCAATTTTCTGGGATGATTGGTCTACTCTTATCAGGACAGCTCACTCATTTTGATAAACCATGGTCCATGATCAAAAAGGAGTTAGCTGTAGTTATTGGAGTTTTAACAAGAGGCACAAGATTGCTACTGCCTTAAGTGTTGAGGAGTATTTTTACTAATGTTGGTGCATGAAGGACATACAGGAATAGCTAAAACAAGGAACGATTACGGTTGGACTTCTGGTGGCGAGGTATAGATATAACAGTAATGTTAGTGATACATTTTTAAAGACAAGAAAATTGTTTGTAGGGAACTCCGAAAAACTCCATCAAATGAGTTTGCGATAGATATTATGGGGCCGTTTCATGTAGAGCATCACACACCATATCTCATAGTTTTGATGGATTTGTATTCCAGGTGGATGGAAGTAGTTTGTGTGGAAGATATTTCCAATGCAAGTGTTATCAAAGTTTTGGAAGAAATATTTAAAAAGGAGAATTATTTGAATTCCTTCTTATTGAATAGTGGCCCACAATTTGTCCAAAAGACATTTGAAAGGTACTTTAAAATGTGTTGCATCTTTCACAAAATGGGCTCTGTGTATCATCCTGAAGCCAATGTTGCTGGTGAAAGGATGAACAAAATCTTAAAGGAAAGTATACAATTAGACATAGTGAACAATTTAGATTGATAATGGTGTTACAGTACAGAATCACAGCTTATCGTATGTCACCGCATGTTACTACTGAGAAAGCGTTGTTTGAGCTTTTTTAAGGTAGATCTGCAAACACAAAAGTGTGGCCTGGATGGATGATAAAGGACAAATGAAGAAAGTTCATTAGCGTTGGTGAATGGAGAGAAAAGTGAATCTTCAACATGAGAGGAGGAATTATCAAGATGTCAGAAACTGTTAAAAAACAATAACGGTTGCGTTGGCGACTGGGTGAAGGTGATGACACCAGTTGGATGCAAACAGTGGTCTATATATTTTAAAGATAAAAAGAGTAATTCAAATGTTTAAGAATGCCATCAAAGCAGATGATGGTATAATTTGGAACATGAACCGTGTAGTTTTGATTCATTCTATATGCAGTGTTAAAAAGGTTGGTAAGGATGATTCTACAAACCACTGTTCAGGAGAAAGCAAAAGTGTAAAACAGGGTGTAACTGGCAGAAGTGCAAAGAAGCGCAAAATTCCTGTTTACTTGAAAGATTATGTAAGCGACTAACTTATTGTGTAACCATTTATTGTACAGGTTTAATGTCATGATTCTTTTGTTAAGGAAGGAGAAAGAGAAGACAATGTTCCACAAAAGAACTCTCTGCATGTGTGCAGAGAGAATGTTGCTATTCAGGTAAACTGGCAGGTACTGGGAGCTAAATGCGGTGTAAATAAATACTGCTTCTGCGTTAACCTGAAACAAGGTGTTTGCTGTGGACTATTTGATCATCTTCACACATATTGCTTGAACAGGGATTGAACAAAGTCAAAAACCTTCCCCCAGCATTTCTCCTAAGCACTTGTGAAGTGATAAACTATGTGCCTTTGTTTTCCCCATTGCATGGGTAGCTAGGTGTTAACCTCCAGTTAGGATTATATTCGAACAAAAGGGAGGACTAATAGCCCTTCAAAATAGGCCTTTTTTGGGGTGAAACTGAAAGTGAAAATAAGAAAGCCCTTTAACCTCTGGTGGTTGCTGCTCGAAATTGAAAGCAGACAATGTATGGGCACTGCTGAATGTGTCCCGGTATTCGCAAATTAAACAGAGAAAAATTCAGCACATATTTCACTGGGTCCAGCTCAAACCCCAGTTAGGGCTCATTATTAGATACTGGATTCCCCTGATTTCCCTAATGGGCTGCATTGGATCTTAATGGCTAATATCACTAGCTTTAAGGAATTATGAATTATTGACCCTTGACTGGTGGTTATTTCTAACAGAAGGGCTCATCCATCTCTGTGAGCATGCTTATTCCTTACTGCCATTACCTGCATAGGTGTAGCATAGCCTTTGGTTCTTGTGCTAGTTAATCAATAGGTAGCCAATAGGAGGCATTCTTTTGAGGATTAATCAAAATCTCACCAATAGGAGATCTTCAAATCAAAACAGAAGATCTTGATATCAGCCTCTAAGAATATATTTATTGAATTATCTGTTGAAACTGGATAGTTAATTCATTACCTTGCTAACGGTTTTCTGTAATAATTCTGGTGCTGTGATGCGAACAAAGTGGGTTCAATGGGATGAGTCCCTAGGTTCCCTTTGTTAGTATTTCGATCAAAGCACTTTGGGGGTGGGGCAGAGGGGGTGAAGTCACGGCGCTAGCCTGGGACTTCAGTGGATACTACTACTTCTTTTAATGTTCTCTTAATAGCGATGTTGGGCAAGATTGTGTGGGTTATCAGTCATTCATTTCTCTGGCAGGTGGCACATTGGTTGCAAAACCTCTGTGGAGCTAACCAGGCAGTGTTGAGGAATGCCTTCTTCAGATGATGTGGTTTTGGAGGCTTAAGGGTGTCACAACTTTGTGCTTTGGAGGAAGGTGCGAAAAGTTGGGGGGGCTGCAGTTTCCATATCTTATCATCCACATAGGTGGTACTGACCTAGTAAAAAAGGGTTGGAAAAAATTGGACTGTGTTTTGAAAGAGTTCTCCTGGCTATGGGGCCTTCATAGCATGGTCATACATGATGCCATGTTCTGTAAGGAGCTTCAATTCCAAAATGGCCAAGCTATACAAAGGAGCAGGCCGCTTGAGGCACATTCCTCATAAGCTGGGAAGAAGGGGGGAAAAATTCATAAGGATGAAGTTCATATATCAGATATGGGTGCATATTTATCCATGGATACAGTTTGTCCATTTGCAAAATCCCTTTTAGTCAGTGGGGTGGAGGTCAAAGGGGTTGTAGGCCATTATCGCCCTTGTGGTGAAATAGTGGACAACACCTACTGCTAAGCTGAAGGTTAAGCCACCCCTTCAGCATCAACTTTAGGACAGCATTGAGGTGGTTAGACAGAGTTTAGTCTGCCAGGATATTCACACCAGGTTGGTGGTGTAGACTCACAATTTCAAACGGCAGTGTAGGAAGCAGAGTTTTATCCCAGTCTGCAGCACTTGGTACCCCCTGGCTACATAAAGGTGAGTAGGATCAGGTTCCCTGCAGGTGTTAAGTTCAAGCAAGGGTCCGGTATCGCCCATTATTGATGCAGGTGGTTTTACGTGTGTGGTCTGAGAAGGATGAGATCAAACATGGGCCTGAGTATTGTGCAAGATATGCTGCAATCAGAAATCGTGAATAGATGTAAATAGTTTTTGCGGATTTAGAAAGGTTAACCTGTTAGACAGACGTCGAGCGTTTGCTGTGATTTGTTATAAAATAGGAATGCCATGATAATTGTTTGATTTTTGTTGTTGTTTTTTTAATGGATACAAATGCTTGATCACAAATGTGTTTTTGTGATGAAATGTTTCTTTTAATAAACATGACCTGGGTGTACCTTATTCAAAGTGAGTTTCCAATCATATATTTGATTCAGTTGAGTTCAAGGGGTATGGTATCCATAACTGGGAGTCTCTTGGTCCTAATGATTCGAGTGCAAACATATGCATGCACACACATAGTAGGAATGCACTCAGTGCATTTTCCCCATACACCACTCTGCAGTTGTGACTTAAGTACTACATCTGGAGGGTGAAGCACAACAGAGAAATATTCAGCTAAAATTTAATAGTTAAGCCATTGGCCAGTGAAAATCTGGTGGTGATGAGAAACGAAGGTACTGTGACTCCTTTAATGTCATCTCAGGGATCCATCCTTAAGCTTTTTCCTTTAACCTAGCCAACTTTCATTTTGGCCTCACTCACAAAATGTGTGTTTGCATGTCGGTGTGATCATGTAAAATCATAATATTTCTGTTGCAACCAAAGCATCTTGCCTTTTTTTCAAAGATCAGATAGTCTCAAATAATTCAAAACGATTATTTTGTCACTTCACTAGGCGTTCTAAAACTTCTCAATAGATTAAAATGAGATTTATCTGAAAATATTTGAATTACATTATTCAGTCTAAATTCTTCTCTCTGCAAATATGACCCCTCTTTTTGTTTAAGCCGTGGAGCTTATGGTTTCTCTGATGGATAATAAAAAGTGAAAGCAGACTTTATCTCGCTGCAGCCATTTTACCAGTCTTGGCTAGAACTAACCTCTATCATTGGTGTTTCCGAGATTCACAGACTGACCGCCATTAATTTCTCAATGCAGCTTCAATTAATCACCTTGGGGCACAATGTTAAGATGGCTAAAGTTTTGACACAAAAGTAAATAATGAAAGGTGTGACTCATCCTTGCACCTTTTGTGATGCCGGTTGGCTACACATTTCTAAGCCTAACATTCAATGTGTCCATATGTTTTTGGAATTCTTACTCCTGTGCCCATTCTTCTTTGGAGCTCGTTACCAGAGTTGCCATGGTAGTCTGACTAGTAGTCTCCGGACCCCAGATGCCATCGATACAAAAGGTACTGGCAAAGGGGGCGGAGGTGCACAGGTCCAATAAAGTTTAGATCAGCGAATCTAATTTCAAATGAAGAGTCGCCAGGGAAGTTGGTAATTCCAGCTCCAGTTTCCTCTGGTTATTCCTTAGTTCCTCCCACTATTACACCCGGATACTCTGAATTCTTTTAGCAAGTGGAGTCTCTGGGTGAAAGACAAGGAAACTGTTATTGCCTGATTAAAATGAATAGGATAGTATTACTGTTTCTTAGTACCAATCCTATCCCTGTCAAGGTTGTATAAACTAAATTGCACAGTCACATATATGCAGTAAGGTTCATCATAGTGACATTTTGTTTCTTCCAACCTAGCAAGTCTAATCCTAGCAACAATGCTTCTTCTATTTAGTAAAGGGTCAACAATAAAAGCTAATGACGGTAATTAATAAAAGTTACTCCATAAGTGGTACAATTCTCAACTTACTTGTTTTTTCTCACTGCTTGCTAACGACATTTAGTACTTCAAATTTGAAAATGCTAATTTCACTTTCCAGATCAGAAATCTCTTAGGTCCCTCTGTCAGTTCGTGAACCCTGAAAAGATCTCTTTACATTCTTTATCAGTATACTCTAGGGTTTCAAGTACAGGATGGCCTAATTAAAATACATTTGTGTCAGACCTCTAACCCCCATTACCTGGAGAACGCGCACCGTTGCTAGGTAACCGCTACTATAAGTGTCTAGTAGTCTATTGCTAGGTCAACACATATACATTATACATTCACTGGTCTCTTACAGAACAGCCAGTGTTACACTCGTAACGTAACTGGATATTTAACCCCTTCGCTGCCAGGCCTTTTCCCCTCCTGTGGCGAGCCTTTTTTTGTCTATTTGGGGCAATTCGCGCTTACGCCCTCATAACATTTTGTCCACATAAGCTATCCACGTCAAATTTACGTCCTTTTTCCCCAACATCCTTGCTATTCTAGGAGACCAAGAAATTAGTCAAAATACAGCAAAAATGTCGTTTTTAAAAAAAAAAATGGGGAATAAAGGGCTGCAGAAGAAGGCTTGTGGTTTTTTCCCCTGAAAATTGCATCAACAAAGGGTTTGTGGTGCTGAAATCACCATCTTCCCAGCTTTCAGGAACATGCAGACCTGAATCAGAAAACTACATTTTTCCACACAATTTTGGCATTTTACTGGGACATACCCCATTTTTACTTTTTTTTGGTGCTTTCAGCCTCCTTCAAGTTAGTGACAGAAATAGGTGTGAAACCAATGCTAGATTCCGGAAAGCTAAAATTTTTTTAAAAATAAACAAAATTCTGAATTCAGCAAGGGATAATTTGTGTAGACCCTACAAAGTTTTCCTACAGAAAATAACACCTGAAATAAAAAAATATTGAAATTGAGGTGAAAAAAACAGCCATTTTTCCCCACGTTTTACTCTGTAACTTTCCCGAGATGTCAGATTTTTTATAGCAATATAACGTTATGTTTGCTGGACTCTTCTGATTGCGGGGATATATAGGGCTTGAGGGTTCATCAAGATCCCTAGGTACCCAGAGCCAATAAAGGAGCTGCACCTTGCCATGGGTTTTCATTTTATACCGGGTATACAGCAATTCATTTGCTCAAATATAAAGAGTGAAAAATAGGTATCAAGAAAAGCTTTGTACTTCCAAAATGGGCACAAGATAAGGTGTTGAGAAGCAGTGGTTATTTGCACATCTCTGAATTCCGGGGTTGCTATACTAGCATGTGAATTACAGGGCATTTCTCTAATAGACGTCTTTTACACACTGTCTTACATTTAGAAGGAAAAAATGTAGAGAAAGACAAGGAGCAATAACACTTGTTTTGCTATTCTGTGTTTCCCCAAATCTCCCGATAAAAATGGTACGTCACTTGTGTGGGTAGACCTATTGCTCGCTACAGGAAACGCAACATAGACACATCACATTTTTACAGTGAAATCTGACGTGTTTTTTGCAAAGTGCCTAGCTGTAGATTTTGGCCTCTAGCTCAGCCGGCACCTAGGGAAACATACCAAACCTGTGCATTTTTGAAAACTAGACACCTAGGGGAATCCAAGATGGGGTGACTTGTGGGGATCTCATCAGGTTCTGTTACCCAGAATCCTTTGCAAACCTCAAAATATGGCTAAAAAAAACCTTTTTCCTCACATTTTTTTGACAGAAAGTTCGGGAATCTGAGAGGAGCCACAAAGGTCCTTCCACTCAGCGTTCCCCCCCAAGTATCCCGATAAAAATGGTACCTCACTTGTGTGGGTAGGCCTAGTGCCCGCAAAAGGTAATGCCCCGAAACACTATATGGACACGTCAAAATTATCAAATACTAAACTACCTGTTTTTGCCTGGGGGGACCTGCGTTTTTGGTCCTGGGCTCAGCAGCCATATACAGAAACCTACTAAACCCAAACATTTCTGAAAACTAGACACCCGAGGTAATCCGGAGAGGTGTGACTTGCGTGGATCCCCCAATGTTTTCTTACCCAGAATCCTCGGCAAACCTCAAATTTAGCTACAAAATCACATTTGTCTCACGTTTCTGTGTGGGATCACTGCACCAGGACAAAGTTCCTACCACCCAACGTTCCCCTCAGTCTCCCTGTAAAAATGATACCTCACTTGTGTAGGTGGGCCAAGTGCCTGTGACAGGGAAGAGTCAAAAATATTGCGAAATTTAGGGGGAAACAAAACGGGTCCAAAAAGGCAGTTTGAAAAAAAGCATTTTTAGACTGACAAGTCGGGCAAAAATGTTATCGGTATAGATGAGACAATTCTGGGTGGTAGGAATTTTGTGAATTCCTGCAGATTCCGGAAGGTTCCATCACAAAAATGTGATGAAAATGTGTGATTTCCAGCAAAGTTGGAGGTTTGCAGGGCATTGGGGGTAAGAAAGTGGTGCGGTTGCATGTGAAGCACACCACCCTGGACTCACCCAGATGTTTAATTTTCAGATGTGTCTAGGTCTTGTGGATTTTTCTAGATGGCAGCATTCCAAAGTCCAAAAAGTGCAGCCCTCACCATTCCAAGTGGGACGATTTTGAGAGTTAGCCAAGCTCTCATGGCCCAAATGTAAAACCAAAATCCAAAATAATCAAAGGTCCTCTTGCTTGCAGTGGAATAAGATGTTTTAGTGTGTGCGTGGGAGAGCTGAAAGACTGTTACCCCCTTCAGTTGGGGTGGGGGCATAACCATGCCCATACTGGTTGGTAGCCGCCACCACACTATTTTTATTATTATTATTTTTTTTCCCTTGTCATCTAGTAGACTTTCTGCCCCCCGGTTGTGGATCAGGGGTAATTGCCCCATCTGCCCACTGGTGGGCAGAACAACTTTGGCGCCATTTATTTGGGTGCCTGAGTGGTTTCTGCCTCCTCCTCCCCAGGGGCAGATCGACCTAATAGAAATAGGCCGATCTGCCCCAAAGGGGAGCAGAAATAACTTAAAATAAATCACTCCCCTCCTCCCCCAGGGGAGCGACCCTTGCCTCAGGGGTCGCTCCCCTTGCGTGAAATTGGCGCAAAAAAAATAATCCCCGGTGCCTAGTGGTTTCTGCCCCCCTTGGGGGCAGAGTGGCCTAATGAAAATAGGCTAATCTGCTCCCAAAGGGGGGCAGAAATGGCCTAAAAGTAATTTTGCCCCCGGTGAACAACCCTTGCCTAAGGGGTCGCTCCCCACATGTAAAAAAAATTAAAAAATTATCCCTGGTGTCTAAGGTGTTCCCCCTCCACCCCCGCAGGGGCAGATCGCCCTAATTATATTAGGCAGACCTGCCCCTGGGGGGCAGAAATGGCCTAAATATTAGTTGCCCCCCTGGGGTGCGGCCCTTGCCCAAGGAGCTGCTCCCCTTATGATGTAAACAAACCAACCTCCCCGGTGTCTAGTGGGCATTTCTGTTGCCCGATTGAATTGCGATCGGGCAGCAGAAATGCTGAGAAATACATCAAAGGAAAGGAAAGGCCTTTCCTTTCCTTTGATGACTTTCTCGGCACCTCCACATGATTGGAGGAGAAATGCAAAACTGGTTTCTGCCCCCCTCCCCCAGGGTGCTGATCGGCCTTATAGATATAGGCCAATCTGCACTCAAGGGGAGCATAATTTGCCTAAAATAAATGTGCCACCCCCAGGGTAGCGACTGTTGCCTAAGGGGTCGCTCCCTTTGCGTGAAATTGGCGCAAAAGAATCCCCGTTGCCTAGTGGTTTCTGCCACCCTTGGGGTCAGATCGACCTAATAAAAATAGGCCAATCTGCCCCCAAGGGGGGCAAAATGGCCTAAGATAAATTTACCCCCCAGGGGAACGACCCTTGCCAAAGTTGTCGCTCTCCTTGCGTGAAATTGATGCAAAAAAATAAAAATCCCTGGTGTCTAGTGAATTCTGCCCCCCTTGGGGGCAGATTGGCCTAATAAAAATAAGCCGATCTGCCCACAAGGGGGGCAGAAATGGCTTAAATACAGTTTGCCCCCCAGGGGAGCGACTCTTGCCTAAGGGTCACTCCCCATACATAAACACATAAAATAAACTAAAAAATATATATCCCTGGTGTCTAGGGGTTTCTGCCCCCCTGGGGAAATCGGTGTAATTATAATAGGCAAATGGGCAGAAAAGGCATTAAAAATATTTTGCCCCCCTGGGGAGCGTCCCTTGTCCAAGGGGCAGCTCCTCTTATGCGCAAGTATATAAAAAATAAATTACCTGGTATCTAATGGTTTTTGCCCCCCCCCCGGGAGCAGATTGGCCTAATAAAAATATGCAGATCAGAAATGGCCAAAATACAATTTGCCCCACAGGGGAGCGACCCTTGCCTAAGGGGTCGCTCCCCATACATAAAAACTTAAAGTAAATAAAAAATATATATATCACTGGAGTCTTGAGGTTTCTTCCCTCCCCCCGGGGACAGATCGGCCTAATTATAATAGGCCGATCTGCCCCCTGCCCCCCTTATGCGTAAATGTGAAAAAAAAATCCCTGGTGTCTAGTGATTTCTGCCCCGTGGGGGCAGATTGGCCTAATAAAAATAGGCTGGTCTGCACCAGTCATCAGTCCTATCTGCAGCACAACCGTGCCTCAAAGTGATAATTATTCACAATAAAATCATTGTTTACTCATTTTATTGACCATGCTAACAAGCACTGGCAAAGCCAATCAATCTATTTTGTTTTAGGTGTATGTTTGTGTGTGCTAAGACTAAATGCATTTACAGAAAACTCTGGTCAGGTGGCATGCTGTGTGAAGCACAGTATTTTAGTCCACAAGTTTTAAGCCAAACCCTTAATCACAGTTCCAAAGGGATCATAGTTTCCCTTTTTTGCCAATCCACTTCTAGTGCCCCGTCCATCCCCCACTTTTCATTCCACCTAAAGGAGTGCATTAGAATCCACAGAATATGGAACACAAAAAGCAGTTCATCTTAATAAGCTCAAGTGATTGTTTCTAAATGTTTTACTTGTTACATATCAGTGCAGGAAAGCATATATTTTAAACTCGCACTGTTTAACTGGTTCTGTGCTGGGGATGTAATGGTTACGTCCCGCGGCACAGTGCTCCTGTGCCGAGGACGTAACCATTAAGTCCCGGCACCTGAGGGAGCACAAGAGGGCCTCCCCCCCCAACCCCCATGGCAGGGCTGGAAGGGTGAATCGCTTACCCTCCCACCCCCGAATCCCACCAGTGACGTCTGAGGTCACCTCCCATCAAGCGTGATGCAGAAGAGAAATGCTCAGCATTTCTCTTCCGCTTGGGAGGAGGGGACAGGCAAAGGCATGAAAGGAAAGGCCTTTCCTTTCCTTTCATGTCTCTGCAAGCATTTCTGCTGCCGGATCGCGATGCAATCCGGCAGCAGAAATGCCCACTAGGCACCAGGATTTTTTTTTATTTTTAGACTTAATCACAAGAGGGGAGCGACCCCTTGGGCAAGGGCCACTCCCCAGGGGGCCACACTATTTTTAGGCTATTTCTGCCCCCAGGTGAGGCAGAAACCCCCTAGACACCAGGGATATATATATATATATTTTGTTTTTATATATATATGTGGAGAGTGACCCCTTAGGCAAGGGTCGCTCCCCAGGGGGCAATTACTTTTAGGCCAGTTCTGCCCCCCATTACAAACACTGCCTCAGATGGGGCATTTTCAAAAACCAGAGATCGGTTTCCAGCATTGTGAGTAGGCATTTGGTTTCCAGCGATGTGACCAGGCAACTACTGCCTGCTTCCAACAAGACCCACTGGTAGAATAACTATGATCAGTTACGGGGGTTCTCATTTTGCTCTCAAGTAGTCACTTGTAAACACAGGCTGATTTTTATCACACTATCACTTTCTGAAACTGAACTGTCCTGACACTCTGAGCATATCCAACCACTATCCTGAGATAAGCTGAGCCTGATCATTGTACTGTCTGGAGCATGAGAAGCAACCAGTTTTTACCAATACTGAGCTCCTTTTGTTTCTGCTGCTCGGATGGAGTCATAGCATTGCTACTACTAGCCTGTTGTGAATATGAGGACCTTAAAATAAAAAAAAATACAATGCATGTAACATAATAAATGACAGCAACACTTTTTGTGTCTAAAATATGTTACAAGTGTATTGATTACACAGGCTGGGTTAGCTTACCGGCCATCCAGGTGTCGATGGTGAGTTTCTTGAACAGCTGACACTCGTCCTGAGGAAGCTAGAGCTGTCCTGTTCGTATTTTCAGCACTATCACACTTCGATTTTTTACAGCTTGTTCATTTACAGTGGGTTGCCACCCCACTCTTTACTTTTGTGTCATGCACCTTACTGGTCAAAGCGAGACCCCGGCCAGTCTCCACAGTTGCTCAGGATTTCAACTGTTCGTTGAGGGATTAAGGAGTTCCTTACCCGTCATTCCAGGCCTGCCATAAAGACTCCCAGTGACCTGAGGGATTGCTTTTGGCTCCAAAATCTACTATCTGGAAGTCTTTTAGTTGTTTTAAAGCTTTAGCATCGCCTTCTGACGCTGACTGGAACTTCTGTAAAAGAAAGCTATATAATATGTATGTACATATGTATATTATTTATTTATACATTTTTAAATATTTTTTTTAAGTTGCTGGGAGGGTATATGGTTGACGCCGATTGCCAACGAGCCCGGCCCTGGGAGATGACCCCCTTATGAGACCTTTTAGCCTTACCCCTCCCCTCTTGAGGCCCATGGCAATAAAAAAGAGGGGTGACCAACCCTCTTCCCCTGCAGTGGACCCATTTGCTCAGCTACCATCCTAGCAGGGGAGCAATGCTAGGAGGCTGTCCCCTCTCTCGCCCTGCGTCCAACCTGGCCAGCTACATAGCATTGCTACCCCTAGTCCTTTGAGAATGTGGGGACCTTTAAGTTACAACAATACAATGCATGCAATATAATAAATGAGTGACACTCTTTGTGGATAAAATATGTTGCAAGTTTGTTGATTACACAGTTTGAGTTAGCTTACCGGCGATCCAGGTGTCGACAGTGAATTCCTTGAACAGCCGACACCCATCCTGAGAAAGCTAGAGCTGTCCTGTTGTGGTTTTCCGCACCAACGCACTTCGATTCTTTACAGCTCGTTCATTTACATTGGGTTGCCACCGATTCTTTACTTTTGTGTCATGCTCCTGACAAGTCAGAGGGAGACCCCCGGCCATTTTCTGAGGATTTGAACTGTCCCTTGAGGGATTAAGGAGTTCTGTTATGTCATCACAGGCCCTGCAGTAAAGACTCCCAGTGACTTGAGGGATTGCTTTTGGCTACAAGATCCACTAGCTGGAGGCCTTTTAGTTGTATTAAAGCTTTAGGATCGCCCTGTAACTCCGCCAAGCCTCGAGGATACTTTGCAATAGCTGAGGCCCCCCATCTGTGCTTTCCTCACATGCCCATTAAGTACAGCCAGCCCTTTCCAGGGCATCCCTAATGTTTAGTAGGAAAATGTCCTTACCCACGTCAGACAAGTGTACACCATCTGGCTCAAAATTACCACTCAGGTGCCTACTGAGCAGGCTATGCCTGATGAAACCCAATCCATGCTGCATTGTGAATTTCTGTAGGGACAGATAAGTTCTCTGCCTGGACATTTCAATAGCCGCAGGTGATCTAGCTCCATGCCACACTCCTAGTTTGATGATTTCGAACCAAACTATCTTGCCGCCTCCCATTAGGGTGGCCATATTGGTAAGACCCTGTCATATGGCCTGCAAAAGGGGCCTTCCCACAGGAGGTCAGATCATTTCCTACACATTCATATGCATGTATGAGGAGTTTAACATGTCATATACTCGCTATTATCATATGTTACCTTGTGCATCCCCACCCATCATTGAGGACATCGACAGCGCAATATGAATTGAACAAGAAGAAGAACAGTCATAAGAGAAACAGACCTGAATACATCTTGTGTCCAAACCCTTACATAGCACAGGTAAGTTACACATGACAAAATATTCCATTGACAGTTCAGTAGATATCAGTTGAAAATTATTGTCAAGTGTTTTTTTTTTTATTATTGTGTTGAGTCTCTCCACGATTATTTATCTGAAGTGCGTACCCTAACATGTAGGTACATAGTAGCTGTCTCTGGTCCCTCTAAAGGGGACGAATAGCTGATTTTGCAACTGCTTTTTCTAAGTATTACACATTGAGAACCACGCTGCCCCACCTCCCCTGCCACGAGGACTCGGCAGTATTGCAATTTCTGCATATGCCCGCTTCAGGGCATCCCTCTACCTATCTCCACCATCCAGGACATTTCAGAGCTTCTCTTTGCTAAAGTCAAGGGCAAATCTATAAAGGAACATACATATTTGGATAATTTTGATTGAACTATCAATCCAAGGAGGCCGTAAGGTTTTCGGTATTAATATCCGTGATCAGATCTCCGTGAACTTCATCCCAAAATAGCGATACTCCTGAGCAGTGCCACACCATATGCAGGAAATCATGCTCTTTCTCCGGGGAATTTAGTGAAGCATGTGGCTATATGCCTGTGCAGTATACTTACCTATATAGACTTTCCATCATCTTTCTTCATTCATTGGTCTGTTATAGTGTCATGCACGTTTCCACCCTCTAGAGCATACAGCAATGAAAAGTAGGTCATCTACTTCAGCCATTAGCTACTTTCAGTGTGAGGGATGGCATTCTTCCCTTTCACAAGGAGTACATCCACACACAAAGTAGTCCACTTAAGTTTCAAGGACTACAATATTAATGGGTGTTTTTTGAAACCAAACAATATTTTTGCTTCTAGTCAGTGTTTCGTTTTTTAGAATGATGATGGTCTGGCAGCTTTCCCACCAATACATTTTTGTAAAAACCATGACCCAACAAAATAGGCATTCACCAAACAATAAGATTGGCAGTCGGTGTGAGTCTGGTTGGCTTTGCCTATGCCTGTTCTCTGTTCCTGCAGTGTCCACAGGAAAAAAAACTTTACCATGCCTCTCTTAATCAGTGTCAATGAGTTTTAAAAGTCTTTTTTTTAGGATTTTACATGATCTGTTAAGATTAATAAATGAAGCTGGGGCACAATATGTTAATTTGGAGGCACCTTCACATTTTTCAATACCTCAGGTTATCCAGACCTATTGTGCAGACTCTAGTAAGAAGCCATACATCAAATGGGCTTCTCCTGTGGTGTCTGAGATGAATATTGTCTAGAGGAAGATTATTTGTGAAGAATAAACATAATTGCTCGACTTGTCACAAATTGCTGTATGTGGGAAGCACAATAGTAATCCTGATACCTGCTCTGTTTAAAGTTATCATGATGCCAGACTGTGAAATCATCAGTAGATTAGAAAGTCTTCTCCATCAGTACCTAGATTTCATGTGTTAAGTCCTCTTCGTCACAAACATTCATTCAAAATCTTGATGATTTGAGTTGTGTAGAGGGGGTAATATCTCTCTAATCTCTATCTGACTAAATGTAGTAAATTATTGGTTAAGTCCGAGAGTGTGTGCGCACAATAGTTCACCTCATAGGAAAGTGGCATATGTTCTTTGGGATGCATTAAAGGGCCGTAACAGTAAACACTGTCACAAATCTTTATTACTTACGGCCTGATTAGAGTAATTAATAACGATTTAGAGTGGCCATGTCGTTTTTTTTTTTTTTTTTTTTTGTGACGGCTAGATCAAATTAAAAGAAAGAAGAACTAGTGTGTGAGTGTACAGAAAGTACATGGAATACTCTGAGAATTTTGCAAAGCCAGTGTTGAGTCTCAGCGTGGCTAAAAATGGGCCAGAAATGTTACCAAACGTTACCATGTTTGTATTGGAAGCATGAAAAGGTGATCAGGAATGAATTTGAGACGACAGAATATGTTGAAAGTGCTATGGAGAAGCTAGTGATCACATACCGAGACAAGTTAATTTTGAAGTATTGGAACATTAGAAGGAAGTCGCCACCAGGTTGCAGTTGCTCATATTCTCATGTTTAAATCTTATGCTCTGACTATTATGGACATTTACCCATTTGTTCTGAGAAGAGCAGTGATTGCCAAAAAGATTATCTGTGAAATTGTAAGACAGTATAAAATAGTAGTAGTTGGTAGCAAGAACAAAGCAAAGCAGCAGCAATGGACAGGCCAACCATAACAACCTGAGGTAAATTAACTAACTACCTTTGACAGGACCTGGTGACTTTCTAGATTTTAGAGGCAGGTGTTGATGACCTGTGTGGACAATGCCATACTTACAGTGAGCTTTAGGGCAGCCGATAGATTACCCCTGGTTAACTTTCTTGTCAGTCATTAGCTTGCTTCATGTTTGATTACTTTCCATTCTTTGTTTTTTCCCCTCCCCTGGAGCATAGTTTCTTTACCATTGTTTTGATTGCATGACTTGCATCCTTCTCTGCATACATTTAGGGAACTACTTTTTTCTTTGTATTTCAGCACTCCATGGGAGCATGTTTACATACTCTTTCCCTTGTGTGCTGCTTCCCCCCCAAGTCCATGCTGCCATCGCACTTTCTGTGATACTCTCTCTGCATCCGATGCCTTCACCCATACCTGTCTGTCTTTTTAATTCCTCTATCTCCTGTTGTGTTGGTCCCCCTAGACCCCACTCCCCCTTGCTCACCACCCCCATCCTGAGTTGACTCTTCCACACCCTTAACCATTCCTCCATTAATAACCCTCTCTGACCACTTCATCCTTAAAAAAAATATTTTTTAGGCAGGCCTATCCACGTTCATTTGCTTCCAATCATAATATAATATTAATTAAAAATGGATTCCATATTTGACCTGAATCCCTTCTTTAAGCGAGGTAATTTGGCACACATAATGAGTCCTCTCTAAGAGACAGGAGTCATGTGACTCAGGTGACTTGTACATCGGCCGGGAGTGCTGTATTGTGCCCGAGGAGTATGCCGAGTACGGGCCAAGTACACTACAAGCTAATTCAAACAAAACAGAACTTTATTGGTACTTTTCTGACCTTGTTGTTGTGGAGCCCCTTAGATTCTGCAATTCAGATTAAGGGCATTATTTAGAGTTTGGTGGACGGGATACACTGTTAATACCTGGCTAATATCCCGTCTGCAAGTGCCATAGGCTTTAATGCACTTGTAGTATGGCAGATGGGACATCTGTCATGTTAGTGATGTATCCCGTCTACCAAACTCCTCATAAGGCCCTAAGTTTCTGATGATGATATTGAATGTAGGTACTGTTACAAGGACCTAAAGCAATATCAGTTGTAGACTTATAGTACCGAAAATTATTAGAAGTAGCTTCTCAGCAGCTCATTTCGGGACAGCATGTTTTGCTACTCCTCTCTCAATTTGAGACTGCGTTTGTGCTTTATACTCTGTGCTTCCACTGGGGACGCTTGAAAGGATGAATTGTATTCTCTCAATGTTCCTTCTTTGTTCTACTTTCCTTTGCTACTGGTTCAACAATGCCTTTTATATCCAACATTTACCATGGTCACTGGAGCTATCTTTTTTTTTCAAAACATTTTTTACTGCTTTTCAAAACAAAAGTATACAGCAGAAAATAAGGCACATGTACCAGAGGGAAGTTCCCAGATGGCCCATGGATCAAACCACTCTCAAAGTATTACTAAGTTAATAAAAGCAGAAATGTACATAGCAGTCGTTTTAAACACCTTTGGCATGAGAGCGTCCTAGCTGGAGGTTTGCCATCTTCTGCCCCGTTCCACCCATTCTCTTTCCTCATCCCAGGAGGATACCTCTATAAGATCCGTATGGGAATTAAATTCCATAATTTTTCTTAAGACCATTATAAACCTATTTCTTGGTGAACATGCACCAATCCATCCTCGTTCACCAAGAGTTAATTTTCTTCTCAAGGGGTTCCCTCAGTGCCTCACTACATCTCTGTGGGCCACTGTAAGGCCCAGGTATTAGAGCATTTTACCATGACTTGGCAGTAGATTGTCACCCCATATCTTCAGCAACCTATTGTTAACATACGTTTGCATGTTGAGAAGGTGTCGCCGGGATTTTTTGAAAGGCAGGATGGGCCCAGCACAGGGAGCGTTAAATGCATGCCAACAAAGTTAACTTTTGGATGGGATACAATGTGATGGTAGGCCCTTGTAAACAGTAAGAAAATCGAAAAAATAACTGTAAGGATAGCTTGGTGATTTTCCTGAAAATCATCAGACAAGCATTGGCAAAGTCAATAGGTCTTGCCTATGCAAGGGCTATTGGATTTGCCAGTATGATTTAGCCATGTTGTACAGCTGATTGGAAGCTGTTCACAATGGCTCAAAGTGGCGTAAAGGAAAGTGTCGTGGAGTCGTGTGTCGTAGAGTGTCAGGGTAAGGGTGTTATGGAGTGACGTAAAGAGACAGGGAGTGGTGTAGAGTTCAGTAACTTGGAATAGCATAGAGTGGTGTGGCATAGTTTTGTAGAGTGTCATGGAGGGTGTAGAGTGTCGTAGAGTGAAAGGATGTTGATTGTTGTAGAGTTGAGTGGTGTAGAGTGTCATAGAGTGGATTGGCATATAGAGGGTCATTCTGACCCCGGCGGGGTTGGCGGGAGCACCGTCAACAGGCTGGCGGTGCCCCGCAGGGCATTCTGACCGCGGCGGTTTGGCCGCGGTCAGATGCGGAAAACCGGCGGTCTCCCGCCGGTTTTCCGCTGCCCAAATGATTCCTCCATGGCGGCGCAGCTCGCTACGCCGCCATGGAGGATTCTGACACCCCATACCGCCATCCTGTTCCTGGCGGTTCGCCCGCCAGGAACAGGATGGCGGTATGGGGTGTCGTGGGGCCACTGCAGTGCCCATGCCAATGGCATGGGCACTGCAGGGGCCCCCGTAAGAGGGCCCCACTTTGTGTTTCAGTGTCTGCTTTGCAGACACTGAAATACGCGACGGGTGCCACTGCACCCGTCGCACCTTCCCACTCCGCCGGCTCAATTCTGAGCCGGCGTCCTCGTGGGAAGGGTGTTTTGCACTGGGTTGGCGGGCGGCCTTTTGGCGGTCGCCCGCCAGCCCAGTGCAAAACCCAAAATACCCTCAGCGGTCTTTCGACCGCGGAGCGGTATTTTGGAGGGGGGAACTCTGGCGGGCGGCCTCCGCCGCCCGCCAGGGTGAGAATCACCCACCCCCATAGTGTTGTTGAGTGGTGTAGAGGAGAAGGCAATGGCATAGAGGGTATTGCACAGAGTGGAGTAGAGTGCTTGTTTTGCTTTACTTTTGAATGAGCCAAAATATACACGCTGAAAGGAGTTGAAAAGATTCTCTGGAATGCACTTCTTAATCGGAAGAACACATTTATTATAGCTTTTCGCAAGGCTCATGAAGGAAGGCTTGAACAGCGAAAAGTGTACTTTTAAAATGTGCAACAATGAAGTAAGACCATATATAAAGATTCTTCAATCTATAAACAGCAAATATATACTTGCAAGAATACAAACACTGATATTGATATATGTATATATATTCATACTCAATGCAAAGCAAATAATTAAGAAAAATGCATCACCATAGGGCCTATCAGGTGCTTCATCTTTCTCCTGCCAGCAAGCCGATGACCCCGTTCGACTTCGAGAAAGAGAGATCTCCGCCATCACGGGAAATCTATATCAGGCATCCGATGTCTGAATCCTGATTGAGGTCTCTGAATCTCCTACGGTCGATCAGGGTCTCTTTTATATCTTAAAAAAACGAAGAAGGAGCTTTTTGGAAAATCCCTCCCATTAAGAAGCATTCAAAAATGCTGGCTAGTTTAGATGAGCTTTGAAAGAAACACATTGGGAATTTGCCAAAATCCCAAGGCGTCTTCCCAAAGCCAAACCGTTCCCTACTGTACCATAAACATCAGTCTAGTATATCCTTATCATGCTGACTGGCTAACTCCTCCATATTATGTCCCAGCTCCTCTGTGATAATATGTCCTAGTTCTTCGATAAGAAAGAGAACACACAGAATTAGAAAACACATTGCATAACATATTTACTTAATACATATATACTTAAAACTACTCGTACCCTTAACGTAGCAGTGAAGCTGAAAACAAAATGGAGTCTGTAACAGGTGACCACTAATGTGACAATGAGCAGCTAAGCCAAGTGCAAAGTGGTGCGACACAAAGTCAGTGGTCAAAATACAAATATCACTACAGTGCTGTAGAGTGGTGTAGAGCAGAGTAGATTGTCACAGAGTGGAGTAGAGTGGAATTGCATAAAGTGAAGGATAGTGTTGTAAGGTGGAGTTACATAGAGTGTTATAAAGGAGTGGCATAGAGTGGTGTGACAGAGTGGAGTATTAGAGTGGAGTGGAGTAGAGTGGTGTAGTGTGTCATAGAATAGATTGGAGTAAACTGGCATGGAGTGAGTTGTGTAGTGCGTTGTAGAGTTGAGTTGTATCATAGAGTGGCATAGATTGGAGTAGTGTTGAGTGGCATAGAGTGAAGTAGAGCTTAATGGAGTAGAGAGTCATAGAGTGGAGTGTTTTAGATTAGCCTAGAGTTAAGTGGTGTAAAGCACAGTGGTGCAGAGTAGATTGGAATGGAGTGCAGCGGCTTGGAGTGCATTGGTTTTGAGTAAAGTAGTGTAGAATGCAGTGGCATAGAGTAAGTAGAGTGGTGCAGTGGCATAAAGTGGAGTGGCACCGGGTAGAGTAGAGTGGCATAGAGTGCAGTGGCATATACTAGATTGTTTGAGTGGAGTGAAGTTATACAGGGTAAAGTGGAGTGGTGCAGGATAAAGTGCAGAGGTGTAATGTAGAGTTCAGTGGCATGGAGTGCAGTGATGCAGAGTAAATTACAGTGGCATAGAGTGTAGTGGCGTAGACATGAGTGGTGCAGAGTAAAGAACAATGGCATAGAGTGCAGTGGTGCAGAGAGCGTAGAGTTCAGTGGCGGAGAATGCAGTCTTGCAGAGTAGAATGTCTTAGAATGCAGTGGTGTAGAGTGCATTGGTGTAGACTGCAGTGGCGTAGGGTGTTGCAGAGTAGAACGCTGTGGAGAGCAGTGGCATACTGTATAGTGGTGAAGAGTTGAATAGAGTGGTGTAGAGTGCAATGGTGTAGAGTGGCGTAGCGTGCAGTAGCGTAATGTGTTGCAGAATAGATTATAGTGGCATACAGTGTAGTGGTGCAGAGTAGTTGACATAGAGGTCAGTGGCGTAAAGTGCATTGATTTTGAGCAAAGTGGTGTAGAGTACATTGGGTAGAGTGCAGTGGTTTAGAGTAGACTGGCATGCCAGTAGAGTGGTGAAGAGTAGCCCAGTGTAGTGTAGAGTGGCATAAAGTGCAATAGTGTAGAGTAGATTGTTTCAGAGTAGAGTGAAGTGGCGTAGAGTGAAGTACTGCAGGGTAAAGTAGAGTGGCATTGAGTAGTGGCATAGAGTGCACTGGAGTAGAGTGGTGGTGCCTAGACTGCAGTGGTTTAGAGTGCAATGGCAAAGAGTGCAGTGGTGTGTAGTAAGTTAGAGTGCATTGTCTTAGAGTACAGAGGTGCAGAGTAGAGTACAGATGTCTTGAGTAAACTGGCATAGAGTGCATTGGTGCACAGTAGATTAGAGTGGGGTAGAATGCAGTGGAGCAGAGTACAGTGGTGAAGAGAGCAGTGTCGCAGAGTAGAGTGTTGTAGGGTGCAATGGTGTAGAGTAAAGTGGCACAGAGAGCAGTGGCATAGAGTACAGTGACATAGAGATAGAGTAAACAAAAACCTTGGGCCCTGTAAAATAAATTAAATTGTCCTTGTGTGAGTGCACATGTTGCACAAATAGAAAGAGTGGGACAGGCGGGAGAAAGACGCCTGCTAAAGTGTTATGAAATATTACTCTTATGGATTTGTTGTTTCGAAATAGCTTGTTGGTATAGGTCAGAGGTGATAACTCAAGTAGGTCAAATCTATTTTAATGGAAAAGTCCTCCATGGGCAGAGGTAGTGTGTCCTGCGTTGTAGTAGTATTAATTAAATATGCAGCTGTATTTTATTGTGGAACAATAGATTATTATTGTATATTGATCCTAATTTTGATATAAGGTATTACTGCATGTAGTAGATGTAATGTAATAAAGGTGCACTAAGTAATGTTGTGTAGGCTAGGGCTTGAAAAGTAATAAGCGAGAGGCTTGTTTGTGTTGCTTATGTGATTTAATAAGTGAAAGACGGGGCCTCAAAGAGCATATATTTTTAATTGTTGTCCATGGTGAAAGGACATGAAGGATGCAGTGTAATTGTTGTTAGAGTGTGTGGTGAGGTGAGGTGTATGTAGACACAGTGTTGGGCAATGTGTTAAAAGAACCTAAAGGCAGATTGTAAAACTTTGAAGTTGGAAAGGGAGAGAGGCTTGGGGTTGCTTAGATCTATGGGTGGTTGGAGGAAGGATTCTCAGAGTGGCTCATGATTGTAGTGTCTGTATACAAGTAGCAGAAAGGTTAATATTACATTTTGCACATTTGTGCATAAAAGCACAGAGGAGTGAAATTACCATCCTGGGGCCAGTAGACTTGCTGCCTGAATGGAAGTTAGGACTTTGCAAAAACAAGGGAGAATGGGGAGGGGTGAAGTAAGTCTAGTGACAGAAGAAAAATATGTAGATGAGTGAAATTAAGTTGTGGTTTATGTTCATTGTGTTTGTGTGGGGCATGGCACCACTGTACCTGCTGCACAAATGTAATGTCCTGTCTTGTAAGTGTAGTTCAAAAATATAGAAAGGTCTGTTGTTAGAGTCTGTGCCCCAAAGCAGAGTGATAAGTTGTGGAGTTAGTAAAGAATAGCCATACTTTATATTTTAAAAAGGAGCTAGGGTCTAAATATATATTTGGCGTAGGCAGTGTGTAGTGTCTCCTAGTGCAAGTAAAGGCATTGTGTTTGTTTTGTCTGTTTAAAATGTAAACTGAAGCATTAGCATAGGTTTAATGTTTCCATGAGATCTTTTTGTCCTAGCATCACTGCAGTTGATGTTTAAAAAATAAAGTAAGCTCCTGGAAGTGCATGTTAAAAGGATAGGGAATCAAGAAGTGGTTTGAGGTGCTCAGAAGAGCAGTGGTGGGGTGTTGTTGTTTGCGAAGAACAACTTTGCCTTTTTTCCTATGCTGAACATGTCCCAGTGTAATTTTCAGACACCAGAACATGTTTAGTAGCGTCTGCACATTATCTGCTTTCATTCTAAGCAGCAATATGTTGCTTTATTTTTACCTCCAGCTGGGCCAAAGATAAAGGCAAAAGTTAAGGGTCCATCAGGCCTCCTTTTGTTCCAATCAGATCCTGGCTAGGTGTGGTCTGGAGGCTCACACTTAGATGCAAATGGAAAAGTGGGGAAAAAAGTCTCACAGCTTGTTTTCATTTTACAGGTGTTAACCCCTTGGGTGCCCTGGATGAGCTGGTCTCGCCCTTGGCCACGGTCGTCCTGCTAAGAGCCTGGCACCCCCCCAACCCCTCCTCCCCCTCCCCTGGGCAGGGATGGAAGGGGAATCGCTTCCCCCCCACCACCCGACCCCCTCTATGACATCACGCGCTGACCTCATCAGAGGCTCCCCCCTCCGCACTGGAAGCTCGGAGGGGCAGCCCTCTGAGCTCCTCCGATCACGCGGAAGGGGCAAGAGAGGCATCAAAGGAAAGGAAAGGGTCACTCCCCTTGTGGGGCAAATTATTTAAAAGGCCATTTCTGCCCCCCCCCCCGGGGGGGGTCCGATCAGCCTATTATAATTAGGCTGATCTGCCCCCAGGGGGCAGAAACCTCTAGACACCAGGGCTAATTGATTTTTGTTTATTTAATATTTTTTAGATGTGGGGAGAGACCCCATAGGCAAGGGTCGATCCCTTGGGGGGAAAGGGCTTTTTAGGTCATTTCTGCCCCCCTTGGGGGCAGATGGGCCTATTTTGATCAGGTCAATCTGAGTTATGTTGTATCACCTGTTATTATCATAAGATATATTTGTAGTTCCAAGTGGGAAACCACGGTGTGTACAAATCCTTGGCAGCAAAGAAGAGGGGTATTTTGAAGCAGAATGACAGTGAGAGGGGAGAGGATGAGGCGTAAGGGCTACAGTTGATCACCTTGAAGCTGGGCACCAGGTTTGAGACTCTGCGGAAGGCTCAACATCCAGTGACTTTTGTTTTTTGCAGTTTTATATAGCACAAACTCAACCTAAAGATATTGGAGTGCTTTACGTTCTGGGCAAATCAACAACTAGACACCAGGGATTTTTATTTTTTTGTGTCAGTTTCACGCAAGGGGAGCGACCCCTTAGGCAAGGGTCATTCCCCTTGGGGGGCACATTTTTTTAGGCCATTTCAGCCCCCCTTGAGGGCAGATCAGCCTATTTTTATTTGGCCGATCTGCTCTGAAGTAGAGTAGAAATCACTAGACAGAAGTGTTTTTTTTTTTTTTTTTTTTGCACCAATTTCACGCAAAGGGAGCGAACCCTTAGGCAAAGGTCACTCCCCTGGGCTGGGGGAATTTATTTCAGGCCATTTCTGTCCCCCTTGGGGGCAGATTGGCCCATTTCTATTAGCTCTGTTTTGTTTGGAAAAATGTGATGTGTGCACGTTGTGTTTTGGGGCATTTCCTGTTGCGGGCACTAGGCCTACCCGCACAAGGTACCATTTTTATCGGGAGACTTGGGGGAACGCTGGGTGGAAAGAAATTTGTGGCTTCTCTCAGATTCCAGAACTTTTTGTCACTGAAATGTGAGGAAAAAGTGTTTTTTTTTTGGCAAAATTTTGAGGTTTGCAAAGGACTCTGGGTAACAGAACCTGGCGAGAGCCCCACAAGTCACCCCATCCTGGATTCAACTAGGTGTCTAGTTTAAAAAAAATGCACATGTTTGGTAGGTTTCCCTAGGCGACAGCTGACCTAGAGGCCAAAATCCACAGCTAGGCACTTTGCAAACAACACGTCAGATTTCAATGTAAAAATGTGCTGTGTCTGTTGTGTTTCCTGTCGCAGGCACTAGGCCTACCCACACAAGTGAGGTACCATTTTTATTGGTAGTCTTGGGGGAATACAGAATAGAAGAACAAGTGTTATTGACCCTGGTATTTCTCTACATTGTTCCCTTCCAAATGTAAGACACTGTGTAAAAAAGAAGTGTATTTGAGAAATGCACTGTAATTCACATGCTAAGATGGGGACCCCAGAATTCAGAGATGTGCAAAAAACCACTGCTTCTCAACATCTCATCCTGTGCCTATTTTGGAAATACAAAGGTTTCCTTGATACCTATTTGTCACTCTTTATATTTCAGCAAATGAATTGCTGTGTACCCCGTATGCAATCAAAACCCATTGCAAGGTGGAGCTCATTTATTGGCTCTGGGTACCTAGGATTCTTGATGAACCTACAAGCCCTATATATCTCTGCAACCAGAAGAGTCCAGCAGGCATAACAGTATATTGCTTTCCAAAATCTGATATCGCAGGAAAAAGTTACAGAGTAAAAAGTGGAGAAAAATTGCTGTTTTTTCACCTCAATTTCACTAACTTTTTATTTCAGCTGTTATTTTCTATAGGACCTACACAAATGACCCCTTGCTGAATTCAGAATTGTGTCTACTTTTCAGAAATGGTTAGCTTTCCTGGATCCAGCATTGGTGTCACATCCATTTCTGTCACTAACTGAAGGAGGCCAAAAACACATAATGTAGTAAAAATGGGGTATGCCCCAGTAAAAAGCCAAAATTGTGTAAAAAATGTGTTTTTCTGATTCAAGTCTGCGTGTTCCTGAAAGCTGGGAAGATTGTGATTTTAGCAATGCAAACCCTTTGTTGATGCCTTTTTCAGGGAAAAAAACACAATCCTTCTTCTGCAGCCCTTTTTCCCATTTGATTTTTTTGAATGACATTTTCGCTGTATTTTGGATAATTTCTTGGTGTCCTCCAGAGGAACCCACAAACTATGGGTACCGCTAGAATCCCTAGGGTGTTGGGAAAAAAGGTGTGCAAATTTGGCGTGGGTAGCTTATGTGGACCAAACGTTATGAGGGCCTAATCGCGAACTGCCCCAAATAGCCAAAAAAAGGCCTGGCACCTGAAGGGGAAAAGGCCTGGCAGCGAAGGGTTTAAGAGAGGCATGCTTTTCATTTTGTTCAGTCCCTGTTTATAGGAAAGATGAATGCACGGTAAGAATGTAAGATATGTTGGTCCAGGGCCGGCTTTAGTGCTAGCGGTGCCCTGTGTGAATATGTTTGTTGGCACCCCCACCTTCAACCACCTCCTCCCCCAAATGACCACCTCTGCCACGGATTTGAACCAACTAATAGTAAAAACTCAGATCTCTCTCCAGGCAGAACATCAATCACCAGAGTTATCTTGACATTTTTATTGTTACCTGAAAATTTCTGGAGGCTAGGAACGCTGCAGCAGGTGCTTTTAAAATCATAATATACTTGCAAACGCAGTGCCCACACTCAGTCAGCACCCAGTGCGGTGGCACTGGTCGCATCGCCCTAGAGCCGGCCCTGTGTTAGTTTGTCCCAGTATCTGCACAAATAACAATATGAATACCACTATTTTGTTTCTTTTATGGCACTACTCATTCCAGTGCAGGTTGTCAAAGCGTTTCAAATAACATACATATTATACATTGACAATAAGCCCTGTAAGTATGTTATTCAATGTACAAAATGTTTGTTGCATGAAACAGTGAGGGTTACAAAGTGTAGGAGTCACCTGCCATCATAGCTCACTGTGCTGTATTAGAAGAATTGCAGTTTAACTGCAAGTAACGAACGGATCTCTGTCTAGCTAAAATAAAAATCTGACATCCGCATGTTACATGATGTACTATTTAAGGGTTATATTAAAGCCTTGTAAATGGAGCATGGGGGGGGCACGAGTGAGCCACACAGGGAGAGTAATCTGCATTCCTCTTTCCTATAAATGCTCTCACTTTGAAGTAAGCTGCAAGCAAAGTAAACACCAAGCTGCATTGGAAGACACAGCCTGACGTTTGACCTCTGTCTTTGAATGTACAGCAACTGTGACAAGATAAGAACAAGATTCAAGGGCCTGTTTAGAGAAAGCAAGATAGTGGAAAAATACAGTAAACACATGTTTTGCAATGGGAGGAAGCAACTTGCACTGGATAGCCTAAAGCAAATAAAGCTAGCAAATAGAATGTCAGAAAATGTGAGTTACAAACCACAAAGCCAATTGTAATCAACAAGGGGAATGCATGCCTAGGTAAAATTTCAGAAAATCCTCAAGGTGCGTTTAGCAAACCAGCCAGCGGCTCTGTGTGGCAGGCTGTGACCTAAAGAAAAATAAAAAAATGTCATTTCTGGGTATAATTTATTTTAACTTTTGAAATGGCAAACCATGGATTGTACCATAACAAAAGCCGATGTAATTCTGTGCCACATATGATAAAAGAAAAAGCAAAGAAGGAAAAAGAACTAACAGCAATGACCACACTTCTCAATGCAAACCAATTCATAGTTTTGACCATTTGCTATTAAATAGAAAGTAGGCAAATGTGTTTTGTGTTTTTATTTCTTCCCCACACTTCCAAGTTCTTTATTACGAAGGAGCAAAGTTGTACATTTGTAAAACACTTATCTTCTATTTTGAAAAAAATATTTTCAGAGAATACATTTTAAAAATGTGTTTACCCTAAATCATATTTCCCCAGCAATCATTTGCACAGCCAATAGGTTTCGCCTTTACTACCATGTGTCATTGGCCTCAAAGGTACCGCTGTGCGTCCACATCTACTGTCTTGTAATTGAGTTCTAAAAAAAAATCTTGTGTTTTGATATTCCAATACAGTATGGCCACTCTATATGTGTGCATATGCATGGCGGCCCTGTTGAAGTGGTTTAGCTTTGCAATTGAACAAGCATTGGCAAAACCAAATTTCGAAATTCTAAAGACCTGTGCAGTTATTCATTATTTGGCCTGAGCCCTATAATGAATGATAGCACAGGCATCATCCAGCACTTAAAAGATCTAGTCGCAAGAGCTGGTTTGCTTGCAATTCGGGTATTTTTGAATTCAGTGGAAGTCTCCTTCATTTTTAGACAACTTCGGTTCCCTTCTCTTCTTCCTTCCTCTTGCCCACACACTTCAACACACACAGAGACAAATCTGATTCTATTCAGAGAACAGAATTCAGACAGAGTAGGACATTAAGAATTTGCAGCTGTTAATTACCAGAACTATATTACATCGTGCACATGCACACGAGATATATTTTTTAATTACATTTGGTTGCAGTATAAAATGAAATTCACAAAATTAAAGTAATTATATTTTTTCTTCTGAAAACACCTCAAGGTGAAGGCGGCACTGAAGTGACAAGAGGGAAATGGGGAAATAAATACTCACACAAGAAGCAAAGTGTCGCACAAGGGGTCTTCTCAAAATTAATCATACTCGGCAATGAAGCAGAATTATTACTTATGCTAATTCTTCAGATTATCAATATATTGCCAAGAAGGTGAGCATACATTTTAAACACATGCCACCAGTCTTCCTTCTTAGGACGAAAGTCATACAGTGGCTCACCAGAAACATAATCTTTCACATCACCACCACCTTCGAAATGAAGTAAGCTTCGGAAGGTATTTAATATTATCTGTGTCCACAAGAAGTGCTCCAGGATCTCGAAACTTTCGACCAGAAATTACCCAGAGCAGGGCCAAATTAGATGGTCAGGATCCACTATTGATATTATGATTGCCCGGCTTGTAAATTTTATTGAGCCTCAAGTGTAATCTGAGAAGTATTTAATGCAAAATCATCAACAAAATAAATTATACATTGGAATCAAGGTGCACCATTTGTCATTCAGATGTTGAATCTTCCCAGCAATTTTATTGTATCTTCCTCTCTGGCCTGTAGGAAAGCACACGGAAGCATAGTATTGTTCAATTGAGTTTTACATAGCAAGTGATATTAAATACCTTTCCTTTGGATATAAATTGTATTTTCGGTTTTCTTATTTTGAAGTGTAGGGACCATCTGGTGGATATATTTCCTCATAATCTGTCAGTGGAAAATAATTCTTGCAGATATGAAATGGACAACGTATCTTTCTCCCATACCTGTCCCAACTTCCCTGCGTAATCATTCTGGCAGATCTGTTTGTGGCATTCAAAAAAGGCCTGCAGCCCACCTTGTTTAGGAAACATCTTAAATATGTGTCTTCTTAACTTCTAAATGTCTCTCCAAGATAGTTCGTTTTCACTCCTCACTTGCGTTTTACAGTTCAATTATTTCTTATTTTCTGTTTATAATGTTTCTGTTCTGAATCTATGATGCATTCTTTTCTGCATACTGGATAATAAATTATGTTTGTACATAATTTAGGTCTGATATACTGAGGGAATGTATGGTCCCAGAATGACGATTCACAAAATCACAAACTGCAACAACCAAAATCCAAGGTTGCAATATATCGAGGTACATTGTGATCCGTAAATGAATTTCTAAGTGGTAGTTTATCCTTAGGAGCAAATTACGAATCAGTAGAAAATGGGTACACCGAGTGGGCGCCCATTCTTCCTAGTATTTGTATTTGAATGTATCTTGCAAACGCTATTTAGCATATGTTAGTCGTTTGCCGAGACTATAATGAGCTCATAAAAACATATGGTTTTACTGCAATATCGTATATCGTATACCGACGGCACTCAAATTATCATAAGTCTTTTCCAGTAAATGGACACGACCTCTGACTTCTTGACAAATCTGTCGAGCAGGTAGTGGATTAGATGTCTGCCAGCAGCCTCAAGTGAAATGGAGACAAAGCAGAGGTGTTAATAGTAGCAAACAATCCCTCTTGGTGGTTACATTTAAACTGGCCTGCCTCCATGGGTCGCAAACCACCCGTAAGAAAGAGATGAAGAGTCTTGGAGCTGGATCAATGAGACACTGACCATGGCAACTCAGGTTAAGAGACTGGCTGGTACCAGCTTTGGTCCCCTCCGAACTCATAGTATTTTACTGAGAAGACTGCCTGACTACACGAAAAGTTGTGGTGCAAGGCCTGATTACTTCACAGCTCGACTAGGGAAACCCTTTATATCCGGGGAGTCACAAATCAGTCATTAAAAGGCTACAAATGTTTTTAAAAAAATCTGCAGTTAATACAGTGTTGAGCATCCCCAGATTTCAGTCAGGGTCCTTCGGGTTCCTCGCCACCGGCTTCGGCTCTGGCCACCTAGGTCCCCTCGAGATCCGCTCACGGATCCACACCAGCGCCAGTCGCACCATTGAGACCTTCCCCGGCCCCGGGTTGATTGTCAACGCTCCAGACGTCGGTAGTGCCCACTATCACAGTCGACCCAATCCTTATCCCCAACGATTTGGAGTCGGAGCAGCGTCAGCTAACGCCACCTTTGTCTTCGATGGGCACTATTAACCCCAGGTCAGATTCAGACCCTTTTTCCTATGGGTACAAATTCGGGGAAGGATTGGAGGGGTCCCTCGACCCTTATGAATACCAGGAGGACCCATCTTTGGACTGGGCACAGGAATTGGGCGGGGCCAGTGGTCTGAATACTTCTCCAGACTCTGGCATGCTGTCTCCTCCTACCGTGGCTACGGCGGAGGGAGCAACTTATGGTATGGTGGTCAGTAGGGCAGCTGAGGTCCTTGAGCTTCCTACTGTAGAGGTCAGGTCCAATCTCCTGATGGAGGTGCTTCAGCCAGGGGCTTCCACCTCCGAACCTCTTTTGCCGTTTAATGAAGCCCTCAGCAATGTCCTTTTGGGTACTTGGTCCAAACCCAACACACGGGACCCTGTGAATAGGACTATCGCATGCCGCCATTGCCCGCTTCGAAGGACCCTAAATTCCTGTCCCAACACTCCACGCATGAGAGTCTTGTCATCCAGGCTTCCTCTTCTTCAGGTGCATTCCCTTCCGCATCCCCGGATAGGGAATCTAAAAGGCTGGAACAATTTGGTAAGAAGTTGTTTTCTTCCTCCAGTCTCGCGCTGCGATCTATGAACACCGCATGCCTTTTGGGCTGCTATTCCCACTCTGTGGGATACGGTTGTGCAAGTCCTGCCGCAGATACCGGAGGAGGCCCGTGCTATCGTCTCCCAAGCTGTGAACGGTGGGAGAGATGCAGCGCAGTTCACAATCCGTTGTGGGTTGGACACAAGCGACTCTCTGGGCAGATCGGTTGCTACGACGGTGGCCTGGAACGCCACGTCTGGTTGCGTACTTCTGTTTTTTTTGGGGATGTCCAACAGTCCCTCATGGACATGCCCTTTGTTGGCTTCCGTCTCTTTGAAGAGATGACTTAGTCCCTTGGTTTTTCCTCTGCTTCTCGCCCCCTGCAGTCCGCTTTTCACCCCTTTCTTGGCTACGGAAGGGGCTCCCTGTCGCGCCCTTCGCCCAGCCACCGTGCAACCTATGCTGTCCAGCCACAGCATGGCCGGGGACGCAGAATCCCATGTGGGCGTGGGACAGGTCTGCCCAGTCCACCTCTGCCCCCGCTGCAGCCTCCAAATCCTCCTAGTCCGTCCCCTCACTTCCATCCAGTTGGCAGCAGGATTCGCCATCACCTGCCTCACTGGGAATCCATCACTACGGACAGGTGGGTTTTGCAGATCATTCAAAAGGGCTACTCCCTCCCTTTCGAATCTGCTCCACCAGCCATGCCTCCATCCCACAGCCACCTCCCAGAGGATCATTTGGCACTTCTCTGCCAGGAAGTCGCAGCTCTCTTGGCCAAGGGAGCTATAGAGAAGGTCCCTGTGCCTGAAGTAGGTCGTGGTTGTTATTCCCAGTACTTTCTGGTGCCGAAAAAGGACAAGGGCTTCCATCCTATTCTTGAACGGAGAAATTCAAAATGCTCACCATGGCTCAGGTTCTGTCTGCCTTGGACCCAGGAGACTGGATGTTAGCGATGGACTTGCAGGAAGCTTATTTCCACATTCCCATCCTGCCTGCCCACAGACGTTACCTACGATTCGTGGTAGCTCACAAGCACTTTCAGTTTGCCGTGCTCCCCTTCGACCTTACCAGCACCCCTCAGGTGTTCACGAAAGTGATGGCGTTGGTTGCAGCTCATCTGCCTAGGTTAGGGGTATCAGTCTTCCCCTACTTCGACGACTGGCTGTTGAAGGCGGACTCAACACAGAAAGTTGTCTCCCACCTTCAGACTACGGCAAACCGCCTGCACACGCTGGGGTTCACTATAAACATGCCGAAGTCACAACTGACTCCCTCTCAGACGCTCCCCTTCTTCGTAGCTGTTCTGGACACAGTGCAGTTTCGGGGTTATCCTCCCGAAAAGCGAGTCCAAGATATTCAGGCTATGATTCCGATCTTTCAGCCTCTATCTTGGGTTTCGGTGAGACTGACTCTGAGGCTGCTGGGCCTCATGGCCTCCTGCATCCTGCTAGTGATGCATGCCAAATGGCCTATGCGGGCTCTGCAGTTGGACTTGAAGTTCCAGTGGGCACAGCATCAGGGGAATCTCTCTGACATGGTCCAGATCTCAGAGGGGACTGCGAAAGACCTGCAGTGGTGGCTTTCGAATCCACATTGGGCCCACAGCAGATCCCTCTCCCTTCCTGAACCAGATCTATCAATAGTGACAGATGTGTCACTTCTGGGTTGGGGCGGCCACATGGGAGAGGCAGAGATCAGAGGCCTCTGGTCTCCGGCGGAGTCTGGGCTCCATATCAGTCTTCTGGAGCTCCGGGCCATCAGGCTTGCGTTGAAAGCATTTCTTCGCTCTCTCAAAGGGAAAGTAGTGCAGGTGGTCACGCACAATATTACCACCATGTGGTACTGCAACAAACAGGGCGGAGTAGGGTCCTGGACCCTTTGTCTGGAGGCACTACGCCTCTGGACATGGCTGGAACATCAGGGCATTACCCTGGTGGTTCAACATCTGGCGGGGTCTCAACTCCAGAGCGGACAAACTCAGCCGTTGATGCACAGCCGATCACGAATGTCGTCTCCATCCGGAGGTGGTGCAAGATCTCTTTCAGCAGTGGGGAGAGCCTTGGTTAGATCTGTTCACCTCCGCAGAGAACACGCAATGTCAGCTGTTGGAGTTCCCAAGGCAGCACTCGCTCGGAGACGCTTTTCGTCTCTAGTGGAACTCCGGTCTCCTTTCCACCTTTCCGCCTATACCACTTCTGCCCAGAGTTCTCAAGAAGATCAGGAACGACCGGGACCAAGTCATCTTGGTGGCTCCGGACTGGGCACAGAGAGTCAGGTATCCAGAGCTATTGAGCATGTCCATTCATCCTCCACTCAGACTGCCTCTTCAGGCGGATCTTCTGTCGCAGCAACAGAGGACGGTTCTTCACCCGAACCTGTCCAACCTCTGCCTTCATGCATGGAGATTGAGCGGAGACAGTTGACGACTTTTGATCTTCCACCCGAAGTCTGCAATGTTATCTTGGCAGCCAGGCGTCCCTCCACCAAAACTGTATAGGCTTGTCAGAATAAATTTGTGCCATGGTGCACCAACAAATCTGTTGATCCCCTCCCTGCCCCTCTATCTGAGGTTCTTTTGTTCATTATTTCTTTGGCCCTTTGGGCACCCTTAAAGGGTATTTATCCGCCATTTTGGCTTTCCTTAGGTTATCTGATCAGCCCTCTCTTTTTAAATCTCCTATTGTGAGTAGATTCCTGAAAGGCCTCACCCATTTATTTCCTCCCACTCCATTTATCATGCCTCAGTGAGACCTCAATCTTGTCCTTTCTTATTTAATGTTTACTCCCTTTGAGCTGATGCACAATTGTCTCTTACGGCTCCTCACCTTCAAAACTGTCTTTCTTGCTGCCATCACCTCTGCTCGCAGGGTGAGTGAGCTTCAAGCCCATCGTTTAAACCTCCATACTTGTCTGTGCACCCTGACAAAGTGGTGTTGCGCACTAAAGCTACCTTCCTTCCAGAGGTGGTTACGCATTTTCATGTAGGCCAGTCCATCACACTGCCTGCTTTCTACGCACCCTCACATCTTTCTCTTGAGGAGGAAAGACTCCACCATCTGGACCCAAAAAGAGCATTGGCGTTCTATCTTAATCTTACTAAAAGAATTCCGGGTGGCTGATCAACTCTTTGTTGGGTATGTGGGTGCGAAAAAAGGGAAGGCAGCGCAAAAACGTACCATCTCACGATGGGTACCTCTTTGCATCAAAATGTGCTATGCTTTGGCCAAGAAGCATCCCCCTGCGGGCTTGCGTGCTCATTCCACCAGAGCAACTGCTGCTTCCACTGCGTTAGCACGCGGAGTTCCTGTCCTGGATATCTTCCAGGCAGCTACGTGGGCATCCCTGCACACGTTTGCTAAACACTACTGCCTGGACAGTCAGGTCTGTCGGGACGGCTAGTTTGGTCGTTCGGTCCTGCAGGACTTCCTAGTATGATCTTGGTTCGCAGCCCACCTCTGAGGATGGCATTTCTTGGGTATCTGTTCTAAGGTAAGGAATCTGCAACTAGAAGTCTCTATCAGATGTACAAGTTACTTACCTTCGGTAACTTAAAAATA
The DNA here is from genome assembly GCF_031143425.1 of Pleurodeles waltl. NCBI lineage: Eukaryota > Metazoa > Chordata > Amphibia > Caudata > Salamandridae > Pleurodeles > Pleurodeles waltl. Next base: position 1,168,745,354 of record NC_090445.1, on the reverse strand, counting down.
TCTGGTAGATTCCTTACCGCCCACCCATCCTCCCCACTTGCGAACTGATTTGTAGGGACAGGGATTCCCCTTTCAGGTCCTTAGCTCTGGCGCACCAATCTCAGTGTTCTTAGCGGCTCTGCGCTTTGGCGTGGAAAGTCATTAAAAGAAACTGATGTCAATGCGCGAAGGCGGCGTCTATGTACTATTCCTGACACTGACATCATCACGGTGACTACGACACCAGCGACGCCCGCGGAGTTGACCAACGCCATCTACCGACGTACAAGGGTATTGCTCGAAGAAAAATCTCCGGATCCAGTCTGACGCCTGGGGGAAATTCTAAGTAAGGAATCTGCAACTAGAATATGTCTCTACCAGATATTTTGTTACCGAACGTAAGTAACTTGTACTTTAAGGGTCAGAAGCTGTAACAAAAAATATTTTGTGATTTGAATTGCAGGAAAGATCATCCGTTGTTCTTGCAAGCCACTGTTCAGGAACTCCCAGCTTTTTTAGTAGGATATGCAAACAGAATCCTGTCAAATGAATATATAGAAACCAGGGTTCTTCAAATCTTTCCAAGTGGGTATTTGTGTGCCGCAGTGCATTTGTGCATGTCACAGCACACAAAGGCTGTACTCAACCTTACTGGGCATCAGGCGTTTCCCCGGGAGGCTGGAAGCATTGGAGGTCGCTTTTGTTATTGGAGGACGGTTTTGTAGCAGTTTTAAAAGCACTGCAGAGTTCCTTGTACATCTAACAGTTTTCAAGCAACAATACACGTGCCAAGATAACTCTGGTGATTAATGTAGCTGCTGGAGAGAGATTGGAGTTTTGTCTAGTAGCAGTTTTGACTCATGTAAGGTAGCACATCGCATTAATATGCCTGCTGCAAAGAACGTGTACTGTGCAGATCACTGAACAGTATTTTATGTGCAGTGTTCAGTGAGATACTGCTTTTGTCACAGAGATACCTTTGTTACTGTGCAGTTCATAAATTAAAACCATAATCTAGCACTGTGAGCTTTAAATCGCCATCTGACCGCTGCATGCAAACTGTATGGTCCAGGTTAGAAGGATATGTTTTTTCCTAGTCTTGATGAACTTAATTTTGCTAAAAAGCGTTTGTTTGGGTAGAAATAAATTGTTATTAGTAAAGTCAACCCTTTGTTGAGTTTGTTTCCTCAAACCACGCACTCTTAAAAAAATGCCTACCAGTGTGGATGACATGTGACTCCTACTCCTTGTAGTCCCCTTTGTGAAGTTATAGTTACCTTAGAGCTTGAGTATTAGTGTCATGAGATAAGTATAATTGTAGAATTTCTATGGTTTTGTGCGTGTAAAATCTAACTATAACGTCCTTGTTACCTTTGTTTCTCCAGTGAATTTCTAAGTTTTGTTTTTAATGTTAAGTAGTATTAAATTACCTTACGTTAATCCACCTCTCATTGCGCACAGCCTTCGGCCAGGCCAGGCCCTGCGGCCAACCCCCTGTAGGCATCGAACCTATGACATGCACGACCTTTGGCCATGCGTGGTGTGAATTGGCTGCAGGGCCAACTCCCCCAGGCATCCAACTCCACGCCACACACTACCTTTGTCAGTGAGCTGCTGGGGTTGGTTTCAGGTATTTTTTAACATTGAATTGCAGAGAAAACACACCCCCTGTTTTGCCTTGAATAAGATCGATAAGTTGGGAAGATTTGTCCTTTACAGAAGCGGAGGTTTAACTGGGACTTCTGCTATGTTTATATTTGTAAGTGCTTCCCTTTGAGGTTTGATTTCTATGAAATGAGCATCAGTACCAGAATGGATGCTCACCTGTTTATTTATCCAAGAAAAGTCCACACTTTTGTGCAAAATGTCGTCCCAACTGGGATACTTTCTATTGCCTAATTACTAAGCGCCACCTCGTTGGGTAAATGTATAGTGCACATTCTACTCTACCACTGTGTAAAGGAGCACAGGGTAATGCCTTCAGTGACCATGTCTGCTGTAATTCTGGCACTGTCCCTGTTCCGAAGCATCTTCCTACTATCTGTGGTAACATAAACCCAAATTTGGAGACGATAGCGGTCTACAAAGAGTTTAAACTCCGTTAAAAAAGGGTACTTCCACTTAATTACATGAAGTAAGTACTTCTTTGTTTGGTGGAGATGTGCTGATATTCCTCTGCATCATGAACGCCCACGAGGCCTTTTGGTAAGTTGTCCATCAAGCTGGAAAAACACAGGAGGACTGACACATACCGCTTACCTATACGGTGCTAGGCGAATCGGATGGATCTTCGGGATTTTTTGGCAATTTGCATACTCAGAGTAATTGAAAGGATGAAGCATGGACTGCTGTCACCAGGAGAGTGTATTACATTAAGTAAGTGCTTCTTTGTTTGGTGGAGATTTGCTCATATTCTTCTGCATCACAAATGGTCGCAGGGACTTTTAGTAAGCTGTCCATCAAGCTGGAAAAACGCAGGAGGACCAATGCATACCACTAACCTTTATAGGGCGGGACCAAACAGACGGAGCTTTGAGGAAATTTTGTGCATTTGCATACTCGTAGTAATTAAAAGGATGAAGGATGGACTGTTCTCTCACCAGGAGAGCTAATTACATTAAGTAAGTGCTTCTTTGTTTGGTGGAGATGTGTTCATATTCCTCTGCATCACAAACATTCCTGGGACCTTTTGGTACGCTGTCTATCAAGCTGGAAAAACTCAGGAGGACTAATGCATACTAATAACATGTACAGGGCAGGGCCAAACAGACAGAGCTTTTAGGTGATTTTGCGCACTTGCATACTTGTAGTAATTAAAAGGATGAAGGAGGAACTCTGCTGTCACAAGGAGAGCTCATTACATGAAGTGTTTCTTGTCTTTTGGTGGAGATGTGCTCATATCCCTCTGCATAGCGTATGCTCTTGTTGCCTGTTGGCAACCTGTCCATCAAGCTGGAAAAACACACGAGGTCCGTTGCATAACACTATTCTATATGGGACTGGGCCAAACAGATGGAGCTTTGAGGCCATTTTGCGCATTTGCATACTCGTAATTAAAGGGAATAAGGATGGAGTCTGCTCTAAACAGGAAAGCTAATTACATTAAGTAAGTGTTTCTTTGTTTGGTAGAGATGTGCTCACCTTCCTCTGCATTACGAACCCTCACGGGCCTTTTGGTAAGCTGTTCTTCAAGCTGGAAAAACGCAGGAGGACCGATGAACATCTCTAACCTAGATGGGCAGGGTCAAACGGACAGCGTTTCAAGGTCATTTTGCACATGTGCATACTTGTAGTAATTAAAAGGATGGACTCTGCTCTCACCAGGAGAGCTGAATAGATTAAGTAAGTGCTTTTGTTTTTGGTTGAAGTGTTAGCAGCCAATCAGATATCTATATGGGACTGTGGAATCTGCAAAGGATCCACCTCCATAAATATCTACATTTATTTTTCCCTAAATCACTATAAAACTACTGAACGGATTACACCAAATCACAAAAGGGCTCTTTGTGGACCAAGAGCTACCTTTCTGTTAAATTTGGTGTAACTCCGTCCAGGGGTAGTCATGTCTAAATTTCCTATGGGAAATGGCATGGAGAACATGTGTTTTTGGTCACCCCCTTTTTCTCGCCCCCACTTAACGAATCACCTGAAACCTTCAGGACAGCAAGTAAAGTGAGTGTCATACTCATTTTGAATATTTCATGAACATTCATCAAACAGTGGCAAAAGCTATTGGCAAAGCAAAAAATGCTTTTCTTATGGAAACAAGGTCCTAACAGGCGACCACCATTAGGTGTTATATATATGTGTGTATATATATATATATATTTCCAAAATTACTCCTGTTGCATACAGAGGGTTCCCGGACACCAGATGGAAGTCCAAAATGCTTTATTCACCAATGCTTCCTCCCAGTACAATGCGTTTCAGCCGTAGCCTTGATCACGTAACAATTGAGAGTGTCTTACACATCGACTATATACCACAACCAGCATACACATAAAAGTAAAAAGAGGACTATCGGACTACAAGACTGCCCTGCGTTGTGCAAATATCAGCACCATCTTAAAATGTCCAAAAAAAACATACACAATGCTAAAAGTGATCTTATAATTACAAATGTATCCATATTATTTACTCCATACTTCTCTCCTCAATCTCCACAATTGTCTTTCTCACCTCACAACAGCCCACCACCACTGCCTTCTCCAACACATTCTTTATATTCACAAGGAGGTACGGCAGACCCATGGGATCTCTATGACCCTGATCCCATTCCAGATAATGACCCAGATATTTACCCATCAAAACCTTCTCCTCCCGAAGATACCACTGCATACACCTTCGGACCCAGATTACATTACTCACCAGGTCCCTCCTGACTCAGTGGTAGTCAGAGCAGCAAGAAAGAGGGCAAATAGTCAGTCTCCAGGAGATGCACCACCTCCTGATAAAGAGAGTAGAAAATTTGACGCAGCAGGGAAAAGAGTTGCTACACAAGCAGCAAATCAGTGGAGAATTGCCAATTCTCAGGCACTCTTAGCCAGGTACGATAGGGCACATTGGGATGAAATGCAGGATATTATACAGCATCTCCCAAAAGAGCACCAAAAAAGGGCACAACAAGTGGGAGAAGAGGTGCAAGCGATTAGAAATAATCAGATAAGATCCGCCCTTGATGCTGCTGATACAGCTGCAAGGAGTATAAACACTGCCATCAGAAGACATGCATAGCTGCGCTCCTCTGGTTTTAATCCAGAAATTCAACAGGCAGTACTTAATATGCCTTTTGATATAAAGCACCTCTTTGGCCCAGAAGTGGACACCACTATTGAAAAGCTGAGGAAGGACTCGGATACTGCCAAAGCAATGGGCGCTTTATACACCACCCCACATAGAGGTTCCTTTCGCAGGCCACAGTTTCGAGGTGGTTTTAAGCCACAATCCTCAGAGGCTTCCACCTCCCGAACAAAAGAATCACAACAAACCCAGTATCAACGAGGTGGGTTTAGAGGATTCTGTAGAGGTCAATACTTCAGAAATAGAGGTAAATTCCAAACCTCTAAACAAACAACATCACAGCCTAAACAGTGACTTCCTTTCCTCCCTTCCACTCCACACAACTCCTGTGGGGGGGAAGAATACAGAAATTCCACTCTCATTGGCAGAATATTACCACAGACAAGTGGGTATTATCAATTATCCAAAATGGCTATTGCCTAGAACTAATATCCACCCCTCCAAACATTCCACCACGATATCACAAGTTGTCCCACGAACATACAGTTCTGTTACAACAAGAAGTACAATCCCTACTGTTAAAGCAAGCAATAGAATTACTTTCATAGTCTCAACAAGGAACAGGAGTATACTCACTATACTTCCTAATTCCCCCAAAAAATGGCACCCTCAGGCCCAAATTAGACCTCGGCCCCCTCAATCTATATATCTTGTCAGAGCATTTTCACATGGTAACTCTGCAAGACATTATTCCACTACTGCAAAAACAAGATTTTAAGACTGCTCTAAATCTCAAAGATGCGTATTTCCACATACCCATCCACCCAGCTCACAGAAAACAACTCAGGTTTGTCATAGCAGGAAAACACTACCAGTTCAAGGTGTTGCCATTTGGCATAACAACAGCTCAAAAAGTGTTCACAAAGTGTCTAGCAGTTAGTAGCGGCTTACTTAAGAAGACAACACATCCATGTTTTTCCATATCTAGACGATTAGCTAATAAAATCAAGCAATCTTACACAATGCCAAAAACACACCCATTATGTGATAGAACACATTTGAGCGATTCGCAATTTTGATCGAACATACACAGTGGCAAGACATTTCCATGAAACACATAATGGGGATGAGAGGTTGTTGAGTTTTGCAGTTATTGATCGGATTAAACCCAGTATAAGGGGAGGCAATAGAGAGAAAAAGATGAGAATTTTGGAATCAAAAATGATTATTAGACTCAACACCCTGAGCCCTGGGGGTTTGAATTCAAGTGAGGAGATGAATGTACATTTAGGCTAATTGAATTTGCTGGATATGTATTTTGTCAGTCTATTTTAATTGAATCTTAACTGCATTTAGTGTTTTTTTTAATGCTATTTTATGTGATAGATGTGACACGTGTGGGGGTGTACTGATATGTGGGTAGGTAGCAAGACACATATCTACACACATACATAGAATTTTTGAACATCAATATAGGGCTGTCAAGGAACATATGGACATCAATGCGCATTTTGCATTCATGAATACAATGTTATCCAGTGTATACTATGCTTTTACATTTTTGGACCACTTTGGATATTAATAATATTTAATATTTAATATGGAAACTATTTAAATTATTATAATGAATTAATGTTTAAATAGAGTAAATAATATGGATACATTTGTAATTATAGGATCACTTTTAGCATTGTGTATGGTTTTTTTGGACATTTTAAGATGGTGCTGATATTTGCACAACACAGGGCAGTCATGTAGTCCGATAGTCCTCTTTTTACTTTTATGTGTATGCTGGTTGTGGTATATAGTCGATGTGTGAGACACTCAATTGTTACGTGATCAAGGCTACGGCTGAAACGCGTTGTACTGGGAGGAAGCATTGGTGAATAAAGCATTTTGGACTTCCATCTGGTGTCCGGGAACTCTCTGTATGCAACAGGAGTAATTTTGGAAATAATTTGTGGATGGCTAGGTCCACGCCCGGACCGCTACTGAATTAGCAGCCTCGGATGTCTGGCAACGTTTGGTGATATATATATATATACAGGGAGTGCAGAATTATTAGGCAAATGAGTATTTTGACCACATCATCCTCTTTATGCATGTTGTCTTACTCCAAGCTGTATAGGCTCGAAAGCCTACTACCAATTAAGCATATTAGGTGATGTGCATCTCTGTAATGAGAAGGGGTGTGGTCTAATGACATCAACACCCTATATCAGGTGTGCATAATTATTAGGCAACTTCCTTTCCTTTGGCAAAATGGGTCAAAAGAAGGACTTGACAGGCTCAGAAAAGTCAAAAATAGTGAGATATCTTGCAGAGGGATGCAGCACTCTTAAAATTGCAAAGCTTCTGAAGCGTGATCATCGAACAATCAAGCGTTTCATTCAAAATAGTCAACAGGGTCGCAAGAAGCGTGTGGAAAAACCAAGGCGCAAAATAACTGCCCATGAACTGAGAAAAGTCAAGCGTGCAGCTGCCACGATGCCACTTGCCACCAGTTTGGCCATATTTCAGAGCTGCAACATCACTGGAGTGCCCAAAAGCACAAGGTGTGCAATACTCAGAGACATGGCCAAGGTAAGAAAGGCTGAAAGACGACCACCACTGAACAAGACACACAAGCTGAAACGTCAAGACTGGGCCAAGAAATATCTCAAGACTGATTTTTCTAAGGTTTTATGGACTGATGAAATGAGAGTGAGTCTTGATGGGCCAGATGGATGGGCCCGTGGCTGGATTGGTAAAGGGCAGAGAGCTCCAGTCCGACTCAGACGCCAGCAAGGTGGAGGTGGAGTACTGGTTTGGGCTTGTATCATCAAAGATGAGCTTGTGGGGCCTTTTCGGGTTGAGGATGGAGTCAAGCTCAACTCCCAGTCCTACTGCCAGTTCCTGGAAGACACCTTCTTCAAGCAGTGGTACAGGAAGAAGTCTGCATCCTTCAAGAAAAACATGATTTTCATGCAGGACAATGCTCCATCACACGCGTCCAAGTACTCCACAGCGTGGCTGGAAAGAAAGGGTATAAAAGAAGGAAATCTAATGACATGGCCTCCTTGTTCACCTGATCTGAACCCCATTGAGAACCTGTGGTCCATCATCAAATGTGAGATTTACAAGGAGGGAAAACAGTACACCTCTCTGAACAGTGTCTGGGAGGCTGTGGTTGCTGCTGCACGCAATGTTGATGGTGAACAGATCAAAACACTGACAGAATCCATGGATGGCAGGCTTTTGAGTGTCCTTGCAAAGAAAGGTGGCTATATTGGTCACTGATTTGTTTTTGTTTTGTTTTTGAATGTCAGAAATGTATATTTGTGAATGTTGAGATGTTATATTGGTTTCACTGGTAATAATAAATAATTGAAATGGGTATATATTTTTTTTTGTTAAGTTGCCTAATAATTATGCACAGTAATAGTCACCTGCACACACAGATATCCCCCTAACATAGCTAAAACTAAAAACAAACTAAAAACTACTTCCAAAAATATTCAGCTTTGATATTGATGAGTTTTTTGGGTTCATTGAGAACATGGTTGTTGTTCAATAATAAAATTAATCCTCAAAAATACAACTTGCCTAATAATTCTGCACTCCCTGTGTATATATATATATATATATATATATGTGTGTGTATTCACTAACAAAACGAAGATTAGCGGGAATTATACTTAGGTTCAGATTTTACACTCACAAAACCATAGACATTCACCAGTTATAGTTCTACTTATCGCAAGACACTATAACTCATGCTATAAGATAACTATAACTCGTGCTCCCACCATGCACAGTTTTCTCATCAATAATTTTATTGCAAATGTTGGGATGATATTATCAATGATGTCATAGAAGATGTCATTATAATGTATTATGTGGGATAGGTAGCAGTGCCTGGCAATGGCGCGAGTTAAAGTTACCCTAGAGCGCCTAATTTTAATGTCCCTCTAACCTTTGTTTTTGTTTTTATTGAATTTCTACGTTTTTTTAAAATTCTATTACCTACCTATAACGTCATTCTAACCTTTGTTTTTTTCAGTGAATTTCAACTTTAAGTAAATTTGAATTACTTTGTTGATCCAACCGTCGTCTCGCACAGCCTTCGGCTGGGCCAGGCCCCGTGGCCACCATCCCTGGGGCATCCAGCCCCACACCATGCACAGCCTTCAGCTGTGTGCAGCATGGATTGGCCACAGGGCCAACTCCCCTAGGCATCCAAACTCAGGCCATGGCAAGGGGTGTTGGTCGCAGGCATTTTTCAACATGGAATTGCAGAGATAACACCCTTGCTTTGCCTTGAATGAGATTATTAAGTTGGGAGAATTTTCCCTTTACAGAAGCAGAGCTTCAGGTAGGACAACTGCAGTGTTTACATTTTGTAAGTACTTCCTGTTAATCTCTGTGAAATAAGCTTCGGTGCCAGAATAGATCCTCACCTGCTTATTTATCCAAGAAGAGTCTTGTGTAATTTTTAGAATGTCCCTGTTCCACAAGCGTCTTCCTAGTGAAATCTGTGCTAAATGTATCCTCATATAGAGAAGATGTTGAGCCTACCAAGAGCTGAATCCCCACACAACAAGGGTACTTCTTACTAATTACATGAAGTTAGTGCTTTATTATTCGGTGGAGATGTTCTCATAGTCCGCTGCATCACAAACGCTCGCGGGGCCTTTTGGTAAACTGTCCTTCAAGCACAACTCAGGAGGACTGATGCATACCACTAACCTATACAGGGAGGGGCCATGCTGATGGAGCTTTAAGGCCATTTTGTGCATTTGCATGCTCGTAGTAATTAAAAGGATGAAGAATGGAATCTGCTGTCATCAGGAGAGCTTATTACATTAAGTAAATGCTTCTTTGTTTGGTGGAGATGTGCTCATATTCATCTGCATCACAAATGCTCAGGGGGCCTTTTTGGTAAGCTGTTCATCAAGCTGGAAAAATGCAGGAGGACTGATGCATATCACTAACCCATACAGAGTGGGACCAAACAGATGGAGATTCAAGATCATTTTGCACATTTGCATACTCAAAGTAATTAAATGGATGTAGGATGAACTCCGCTCTCACCAGGAGAACACTGGAAAGATCCTGTTGGTCCCCTTGCCTACAGAAGAGATTGCGCTCCAACTTTGCAATGATGCATAAGCACTTTTGCCAGATTGTATCTTCGCCTGCTGATTTATCCAAGAAGAGTCCTCAGTTCTGTCCATAACTATGGACTCTATTAGAGTGCGGGAGAGCCCCTATGGTCTTGTTGCTCCCGCATGCAGGAAGCGGCAAAAAATGCTGCTTCCTGGTGCAGAAACAATAATTTCATCTTTTTTCTTGTCCGCTTCACAACGGGAAAGAAAACTGATAAAAAGTCTGCTCCCAACAGCGTGGGAGCAGTTTTCCTGCTCCTGCCAGCTGAGAGCAGCTTATAGTTGGCTCTCGCTTGGATGGAGCTGTCATAGTTCATGCCAGGCGACCGGAAACTACCATGTCCCGAGGGTGGGCGCCTCAGGAAATAGGGAGCCAACCCTCGGGAGTGGTGGTCCTCAGGGCCATTAATGGCTTGGGGGTGGGGAGGGCGCAGCCTACCTCCTATATTTTTTAGGGCCAGGGAGGAGGTGGTCCCCAGGACTGAAAATGGCCCGGGAGGAGGGCCCTTCTTCCTTTTTTCAAAATTGCCAGGCACCCAGGAGGTGGTGGTCCCCAGGGCCCTACATGGCCAAGAATTGGGTCTGCACGGCATCCCTCCAATTTACTGATGAAGCCTCGAGGAGGTGGTGGTCCCTGGGGCTTTTAAGAGCCTTAGGCAGGGGGTCTGTTCCGCCCTCCTCCATTTTGTAAATGAAGCCCCAGGGAGGTGGTGGTTCCTAGGGTTCTTAAGAGCCTCAGGAGGGGGGCTTGTGCGCCCTCTAGACAGAAATTATACTTTGGTATTCCCCCAGGACCTGGCCCATCCGTGGGAATATGTGACGTAACAACTAGGTCCTTAACAACGATAGCCTAAACCACTACTGCTAAAAAGTCTCTGCAACCAAGTACTGAACAAAAACTGTCTAAACAATGATTTTGTCTGAATACCGACCGCTTCAACAATGAGTTTTAAGGTCATTTTTTTTTTTTTTTTTTTTAATGGTTTATTAGTTGTTTAGAATTTGTATATATATATATCTATATATATGTATATATATATATATATATATATATCTATATATAAATTCTAAACAACTAATGAACCATAATTGAACCATGAAAAAAAAGAAAAACTTACCTTAAAATTTGTTGTTCAGGCAATCGTTATTCAGGTAAAAGCGTTTTTTTTTTTTTTTCATGGTTTATTAGTTGTTTAGAATTTATATATATATAAATTCTAAACTTATGAACCATGAAAAACCATCCCGTAAGTTCGGCTCCGTATGTATGGGGAAACATCCTGAACAACAACATCTAAACCACTACTTGCCTGAACCACTACTGCTAAACAACTAAAAAGTCTCCACAACGAAGTACTGAACAACTACTATCTACGATTGCCTGAACAGCGAATTTTAAGATGTTTTTCTTTTTTTTTTCATGGTTTATTAGTTGTTTAGAATTTATATATTCTATATATATATATATAAATTCTAAACAACTGATGAACCATGAAAAAAAAAGAAAAACTTACCTTAAAATTCACTGTTCAGGCAATCGTTATTTAGGCAAAATCGTTGTTTAGATAGTAGTTGTTCAGTACCCTCAGGATGTTTCCCCATACATAGGGAGCCAAACTTACAGGATGGCGGTCCCCAGGGGATTTAATGGCTCTGGGGGGAGGACTGTGCAGCCCCCTCCTTCCTTTTATAGGGACAGCCCCGGAAGGTGGGGTCCCTTGGGCCCAAGAAGACCCAGGAAGGGGACCGGGTGGCTCTTCTCCCTTTTTAGAAGTTGGCCATCCCTCTTGGAAGTGGCTGTGCCCAGCATACCATATAGCCCGAGATGTAGGTCACGCAGCCCCCCTTCCACTTTAAATTGTATTCCTGGCCCGAGGAGGTGGTGGTCCCTACAGCCTTACCCGACAATGGAGGGGGGTCCACATGCCCCCCCTCTAATTTATTAATAAAGGTCCAGGGATGTGGTGGTCCCCAGGACTTTTAAGAGCCTAAGGAGTGGGGGGGCTCGACTTAAAAGTACAATTGTCTTGACCCGGAGAGGTGGTGGTCCTGGGGCCAACAATGGCCATAGAGGTGTGGGGTCAGCGTTCACATCCTCATAATATATAACCTTATATACCCCTGGGACCAGGTCCACCTGAGGACTAAAGGTTAAACAAGCGCAGGAGACCGCACTTGTTTTTTTTTTTTTTTTTTTACCCAGATTTGCTCATTCTCCGAGATTTTTTTTATGAATGTTGCCACAGACAGTGTCCCTGGGGGACCCCAGTACTAGGCCTAAGGGGTCAGAGTATTCCTACCCTGCCCCCTTTTCTTTATTTTTAACTTTAACAGAATTACTGCCAACACTTCTTGGTTGAAGTATTGGCAGCCAATCAGATATCAGCATGGGACTGTCAGGTCAGCGGAGTATCCGCTACCTAGATATCTGTATTTCTTCTTCCTTCTATAACTACAAAATTGCTGAACGGATTTACATCAAATCACAAAAAGGGTTCTTTCTGGACCAGAAACTACCTTTCTGGCAAATTTTGTGTAATTTCGTCATGTGATTCTGGCAGCACAATACACAAAGGCTAAGTGGGAGGGCAATGATGGGGCATAGAATTAGGCAACGGAGTGCAGGAGGAGTGGGTAGGGACATCAAGCTAAACGGAGGGTTGTGGCAGGACATCAGACCATACAAGGCAGGAAGGAGGGGGCTAGTGCTTGGACTCAGAAAACAAAGGGTTGGTAGGAGGTGGATGGGGCAGCAAGCTAACTGTTCAGGGAAGGCGGGAAGGGAATTGGCAGAACAACGGCCACCCAAGGCCACCTAAGGGAACAGGGGCATGGACTTGGGCAATGGATGGCAAGTGGTTAGAACTAGAATCTTGGGTGTGGGCAGCACAATTGCAGGCCAGGCACTTAATCGACTCCCTCCCTTACCCTCACGTGCACTGCGATGGACATTTTACTTAATTTTAAAAAAAACACAAATTCACAAAAAAAAAAACAAAGGGTACAGGGACATTATAGTTAAGAAACAGAATTTAGAAAAATCTTAGAAATTCACTAAAAACCAAAGGTTACCAGGAGTTTATAGTTAGGTTCAGATTTTACTTGCACAAAACAATAGAAATTCAGCTGTTATAGTTAGTTAAGTAACTATAACTCGTGCCCTAAGGTAACTATAACTGATGCCCTTGCCATGCATTGCTAATTACCCCAGATATTACATCACTCATGACATCTTCTGTGACACCATTAATAATATCCCTGTAACATTTGCAGTGAAATTATTGATGACAAAAAACTGTACATGGCGAGGGCCTGTTATTCTGCTTGTGCAGTTGCAACGAGGGGTGAAATTGAGAGTGATTGGAGGAATATCTGAAGGATTCGGAGTGGGCACAAAACAAAAAATTTGGTGTGGTACCGCCGCGGTCATAATATGGCATTTCGTACCACCAGCCTGTTGGCGGTACGAACGCAACTTTAACCCTGGCGGTCGGTGACTGACAGGGTTGAAATGAGGCCCATAGATACATTGATTCAGATCAACATCGGATGTGTTATTGTGTATAAATGCATGGACATGGTAACCACAAAAACTATTGTATACTTTGATGACACAGTCCTCTTTCTTTGCTCATATTTTGTCCTCCATTGAGAGCGTGTTGAAGCCTTTAAACCAATACTCTCTATTTAGCCTACTTCAGGTATCAAGCAAACATTCAAAAATACATGAAGCTGAAACGTGTCTGTTTGTGGAAATCATGGATTCATTTTGGACCTCGTGAGTGCCAACAGTATTTTGTTGGAGGGAATGTTATTTGTGAATTCCACCCTCATGTGTGGAGGTACCTACCCTAAGAGTTTGGACCACCACCTCCCAGGGCTATTTGTTCGAGGGGGGGCCACGTGGCCCCGCTCGAGGAGCCATATATGGCCCTATAGACCACCACCCCCCAAAGCCGGCTCTTGCTATGTCCTAGGTTGCCCACACCCGGGACATAGCTGTTTGCTCTGACTTGGCAGGAGCTTTCCCAGCTTCCGCCAAGTGAGAGCAAACACACTGCTCCTGCGAGGGAAGGTTTCTTCTGTTTCCTTGCCTGCGGAGATGCAGGCAGGGAAACAGAGGAAACATTGCTGTCAGAGAAAAGGAGCTATATAACTTGAGCCCTTGCCATGCACTGCTAATTATCCCACAAATTACAGCACTCATGACATCTTTTATAGCATCATTGATAATGTCTCTGTAACATCTGCAGTAAAATTATTGATCCCATAACTGTGCATGCCGAGGGCGCGAGTTTTAGTTATCTTAGGGCGCAAGTTATAGTTACTTGAAATAACTGTAATTATAAGATGAATTTCTATGGTTTTGTACTTGCAAAATGTGAGCCTAACTATAACGTCCCTGTAACCTTTTTTTTTTAAGTGAATTTCTATGGTTTTTTTTAGTTCTATTTCCTAACTATCACGTCCCTGGAAACCTTGTTTCTTTTCAGTGAAAATCTTGCACTTTCATTTTGGTAATAAAAATATATGAAAATAAATTTCTTTTGTAAAAAAGCAAACAGCTTGTACCGGCTTGTGTTGTCTCCTGGATCTGCCCGAGTGAATGGATTGTGGACTGGGGCAGACATTCTCAGGAAAGAGGAATATATATATACAGGGAGTGCAGAATTATTAGGCAAGTTGTATTTTTGAGGATTAATTTTATTATTGAACAACAACCATGTTCTCAATGAACCCAAAAAACTCATTAATATCAAAGCTGAATATTTTTGGAAGTAGTTTTTAGTTTGTTTTTAGTTTTAGCTATGTTAGAGGGATATCTGTGTGTGCAGGTGACTATTACTGTGCATAATTATTAGGCAACTTAACAAAAAAATATATATACCCATTTCAATTATTTATTATTACCAGTGAAACCAATATAACATCTCAACATTCACAAATATACATTTCTGACATTCAAAAACAAAACAAAAACAAATCAGTGACCAATATAGCCACCTTTCTTTGCAAGGACACTCAAAAGCCTGCCATCCATGGATTCTGTCAGTGTTTTGATCTGTTCACCATCAACATTGCGTGCAGCAGCAACCACAGCCTCCCAGACACTGTTCAGAGAGGTGTACTGTTTTCCCTCCTTGTAAATCTCACATTTGATGATGGACCACAGGTTCTCAATGGGGTTCAGATCAGGTGAACAAGGAGGCCATGTCATTAGATTTCCTTCTTTTATACCCTTTCTTTCCAGCCACGCTGTGGAGTACTTGGACGCGTGTGATGGAGCATTGTCCTGCATGAAAATCATGTTTTTCTTGAAGGATGCAGACTTCTTCCTGTACCACTGCTTGAAGAAGGTGTCTTCCAGGAACTGGCAGTAGGACTGGGAGTTGAGCTTGACTCCATCCTCAACCCGAAAAGGCCCCACAAGCTCATCTTTGATGATACCAGCCCAAACCAGTACTCCACCTCCACCTTGCTGGCGTCTGAGTCGGACTGGAGCTCTCTGCTCTTTACCAATCCAGCCACGGGCCCATCCATCTGGCCCATCAAGACTCACTCTCATTTCATCAGTCCATAAAACCTTAGAAAAATCAGTTTTGAGATATTTATTGGCCCAGTCTTGACGTTTCAGCTTGTGTGTCTTGTTCAGTGGTGGTCGTCTTTCAGCCTTTCTTACCTTGGCCATGTCTCGGAGTATTGCACACCTTGTGCTTTTCGGCACTCCAGTGATGTTGCAGCTCTGAAATATGGCCAAACTGGTGGCAAGTGGCATTGTGGCAGCTGCACGCTTGACTTTTCTCAGTTCATGGGCAGTTATTTTGCGCCTTGGTTTTTCCACACGCTTCTTGCGACCCTGGTGACTATTTTGAATGAAACGCTTGATTGTTCGATGATCACGCTTCAGAAGCTTTGCAATTTTAAGAGTGCTGCATCCCTCTGCAAGATATCTCACTATTTTTGACTTTTCTGAGCCTGTCAAGTCCTTCTTTTGACCCATTTTGCCAAAGGAAAGGAAGTTGCCTAATAATTATGCACACCTGATATAGGGTGTTGATGTCATTAGACCACACCCCTTCTCATTACAGAGATGCACATCACCTAATATGCTTAATTGGTAGTAGGCTTTCGAGCCTATACAGCTTGGAGTAAGACAACATGCATAAAGAGGATGATGTGGTCAAAATACTCATTTGCCTAATAATTCTGCACTCCCTTTATATATATATATATATATATATATATATATATATATATATATATATATATATATATATATATATATGATCAAAGAAAGGATTGTAAAATCAAAGTGTCTTGAGAAATCAATCGAAATGCATGCAAGACTGCGTGGCTGAGAGAATCAGCATGATTTACACATTACTTATATTTTATGAAATTAGTAACTTTCTTTAAAGTACTCATGCATACAGTTTAATACCTCAGTAAGTGCTGAGTGCAGTTAAAACGCCTGCAGACTACAGGTATCTAAGATGGCTCTACAAAGATAAAAAGTGCTCAAGTTTAAAAGATCCACTTGGAGAAAGTGCAGGTAGTTACATTAATGAGCGAATTTGCAAGTTTATCTAAAGTACATACCATTGGCGTACAGGAAGTGCAGAACAGAAGACAGTTGGAGTCTTGACCGTTGGAGCCAGCCCTTGAAAGATGAAGTGCCGAGAGGATGACATCTGTAAATTTCCCAAACCTTGCAAGGGTTGCAGAGGTGGGCTGAGAAAAGTACAGGTCCATGGCCGCTTTGCAAGTAAGTGTCCCTTGAGCTAATAATAGAGGAACTAGCAGGCGATGACGATCATGGTCAAGTTTGGAACAGCAACACAGCAGGTGAGAGCAAGGTTTGTTGCGGTAGATGCACAGCTTGCAAGATCTTTCCTTGCCTTCCCTTTCCCAAGAGGGGGGTTTAAGTCCATAATTGGTAGGGCAAGGCGGCACATAGTATATTACTTCTGGTATGGACAGTTAATGCTTGGTACAACTAAGGCTGTGCTTTCAAAGCCATGTAAGAAGCGTCAAGTGCCTCTATGTTCAAGGAGTGACATAGGCTGCTGAAATCCTGTTCTAGCGAGACGTTAGTTACCTGAGCGGTCACTGTTTGTTTTTCATATATATATATATATATATATATATATATATATATATACATATACTTAGTGTGCCACATAAATTATGCAAAAAAGACAGGGAACCCTGGGCAGCTCCCAAGTTTAGGTGGAGAGCAGCTCCTTAGTTTGCAGCACACTACAAGACCTCCAACACTCAAAGTCTGTTTACTTTAAATGGCTGTTTTTCTAGCACAGTTTGTAATTATAGGATTAGCATAGTACTATTGACACTGATTTAGAAATGGACAAAGGCTTTCACATTTTTACAGCATTTTCTAGTCCGCCTAAAACTTGGGGTTCCCTGTGTGGTTGCTCCCTAGTGTCTGGGCAAAGCTATACCTCTCCGATGTTCTGAAATCGGAGGGAAGCACTTTTCAGGGGTTGCTTTAATTTGTTCCAGGTTGACTTGGATAGTACTTTACCAATCCAGACCTTTAATACTGTGCGTGGAGTGGTAAAATGCTTTTGCCATTTTCAGCTTGACACGTGTGGCGCTTGCTATTCCTGTGCCTAAAGACTGCTGTAAAAATGCAAAAGGCTTTGTCACTTTCTAGCTCGACGTGTATAGTATTGTGCAGACTTTTTGAGTCTACCTTGCCAGTAATCAAACTCATAGCATCTGGTATTCCACATTTTCTCAGCAATGTGCATTTACCTTTCTGAGACTTCATGCTGGTTTACTAATCAATGCCTCATATTACCGGGTGAATTAGCGAAGGTGATTCAGCACAAGAAAATGTTGCACTACTACCTTTATTTTACATACACTCCTTCTTGATTCACCTGGTAAAATGATGTATTGATTAAGCCAGCATTACAGACATCATTCATGAGGATAACAGTAATTCACTCAACTTGTTAGTGGCATCACGTTCAGGGTCTCTAATATAAATTTTGTTCTCTGAACCCTGTGTCTATTAAGTAGTGAATTTTATTAAAACCGTGCTGCTGTCAATCTGTTGCCCTTTTTCATGCATTCTGAATGATTCTGCGAGCATGATTCAGAGACGGGTTAACAAACATTACCATATCCTATCCGCCATATTGCAAATGTAATTATCCTGTGGCACTTGAAATAAGGCAGACGGGTTATCTGACATGTTGGTAATAAAGTAACCCATCTTCCAAGCGTGAAGCCTAAAGTCTCAATTGTTACTAACATTGTCTGCCTATGATAGGTCTCATTTTACATATTCAATACAAAAGGAGGACTGAGTTGATTTTGGCAGAATTTGAACTTTTGACCTGCAGTTCACCACTTGGGTCACAGACAAGCATCAGACTCATGTAATCATTGTGGTGGCTGTGTTCATCAGTTACCATATTTAATTAATACAGTACAGTTGCTGTTTTGGACTTAAGATATCTCTTGCAAGCAATTCCTTTATTCAAAGGCATATGATGGTATTTAAAAATCTCTATTGCTTGTCTTTTTTGGCTACCAAATGTAGTGAGCGGTGTGTGTGTGTGTGTGTGTGTGTACATGGTGATGGATCACCCTTATGGGCACCAGGGCTGTGCCCTTCTTGTTTCCTGGCCTGTTTTATTATACTAATTATTACAATTAAACTGTTAGTCATAAAAAGCAAGAGGGTGAAAGCTGTAGAAACACCGCACACCTGCTTGGTGTATGCATTGTGAAGGTGGCAGTTTTCATTTTCCTATTCCAGTGTTCGAGGCAGGAGGGATCTCTCTTCCGGCTCCGAGGGTCGATAAAGCACCCAGTAGCTGAGGATGTGAAGCAAACATCAAGCAAAAACAAAATCTCTCAATTGTGGTATGAGAGTGTGTCGTTGAGTGTGTGTATGTGAGTGAAAGGGAGAGAGACTGCGTAACAGGAAGTGAATGAGCAAGAGCGGGTGACTGTGAATATAATTTTGAGTGGGAATGAGTGAGTCAGTATAAGAATAAGCGAGACTGAGCTAGAATGAGATGAGTGAGAGAGACCATGTGTGGGCGACAAAAGAATGAGTAAAATAGGGCGAAGAAGTGAGATCAAGGGAGCGTGAGTGATTTAGAATCAGTGTGAGAATGAATAAATGGGCGTGTGTAAGAAGAAAGTATTTGCTAGAGATACTGTCTGAGTAAGTGTGAGAGAAAATAAATGAGTGTGAGAATGAGTGAGGGACAGAGTGAGAATAAGGGTGAGCAATAATGTGAGAGTGAATTTAAATTAGGGTGAGTAAAAGTGTGTGTGTTTTAACTAAGTC
The DNA here is from genome assembly GCF_031143425.1 of Pleurodeles waltl. NCBI lineage: Eukaryota > Metazoa > Chordata > Amphibia > Caudata > Salamandridae > Pleurodeles > Pleurodeles waltl. Next base: position 1,168,726,154 of record NC_090445.1, on the reverse strand, counting down.
TGCATCTTGTCCTTGAATATTGAAGGTAATTATTGGAATAAAAGGCACCCATTGCAATATGTTGATGCTGGAATACTAGAAGTAATTCTTGGCATATAGGACACCATTGGCATAATGCTGGTGCTGGCATACATGAGGTGATTCTTGACATAAGAATCAACACCCATGGCATATTACGCTTGTGGCTGGCAACGATGACAGAACGCTGGCCCTTACACACTAGAAATATTTTTGACATATGAGTCACTCAATACATTCGGACAGCATGATTGGCAAAATTTTGGGACAGGCCCATTGCATGTAATTCATTGCATAAGGTGGAAACCATGACAAAATGCTGAATCTGGCATAATGGATTCATTATTGACGTATGGTTGGGGCCGCGTTTTGACAATTTTGAAAAAAAATACGGTCAGGCTTCATTGGGTTGGCACATACATGTACTTGAATAAAGTTAACCAATTGTTTGTCATTTGTGTTTTTAAATGCACTATTTGACCGCATTTTTACAACATTTTCTCTGTGGAGGAGGAAACAATATTATTGTTATCATTATCCACTCAGAAGAAGTCCTGCTTGTTCGCTCTGTGGAATTCGGTGCAGGATTCTAGCCCATTTCTTTCACATATAACCAGCCACCATGGTTTGTACAACACAGATACGCTTTACAATTATGTGCTACAGCAAGATGTTATCAAACAGCTTCGGCCTTTCTGCGTGTAACCCGTCTCCTGAATTCCATTTGCTCATTTGCTTACTTAATTTACTAAACGCAGACCTGGTGCCAATTTCAGCAAAACAGTGCTCGTACCACTCCTAAATGCTATCTGCATTGTGTCAAAGATATCCAAACCTATTTTTATGTTTCAATAACGATATGTAGAGCACACGACTCAACGCCAGACCTATTGTCGTTGCCAGTGCTTGTTTTTAATTTCTGTTCGGCAAAAAACAATGATGGCTGGAAGGGATAATCATTGTACAGTGAAGCTGTGTGTGGGGGGGGGGGGGGGGGGGGGGGGGGAGTCTAGACTTGAAGTGCTACCACTGCTCAGCTGTGGGAATTGAAAAGTCAACCTGGAGACTGCGACCCTGCAGCCTATGCACCAGTGCTGCGCCTCTGTATCTGTATTCGATTGTTTCCAGCTATGTTGCTCTCGCTATTTTTCTTTTAATCACAGCCCCCTGTGCCCCGCGGCGTCCTCTATCTCGAGAGGGAATGTTTCCCATTCACTGGCCTGAGCGTTGGCTCTTGACCATGTGACCAGTGCGTTTCATCAAGAATGTGCAGCACGCGCTGAGTCTAACACTACATGCATGCAAAGGTTACCAGCTCGCAGAACACGCCGCATCGCTGCCTCTTGCAATTTTATGAGGTGGACCTGGGAATCGAGCTGTCAAGCTGCAGGTTTCTGTCCTGTATTCGCACTGGGAGGGAAGACGGCTACTTGCAGGACAGGCTTGTAGGATCTTATTTCTGCCTTGTTCTTTTTGTCTTACCTTGTTCACTCTGCAAGTGTCGGCAAAGTGGATTGTGAAAAGGGAAATGGAAACCTATACAGAGAGAAGTCAGAAAGAAGAAAACCGAGAGTAAATTAATTATATTCAACAAAGTACCTACAGGTTGTGTGCAGACGAAGTGTAAAAGGTCTAGTGAGATCTATTAACACTTTTACTGTCTTTATAAATTATATATATGCCACTTTTACTTTGAACCCCCAGCTGGTCCCGCACTCTTTTTAGGTCTAGCTAGCGACAACACATGCACTGCTTGTGCATGTGTGCTTGCTTGCATAACTTGTATATAAGGGGCTTGCTGCCTGCCCATTGCTTGCAATTAGTCTGCTTCCTTGTCACTCTATCTGTGCTGCCTCCTATTGGCCATCGCAACCCTAGAGTCACTTCTTTTCCTTTCTGCGGCACATGGACCAGGTACAGGTTGATTAAACTTAATTAGTGCACATCCGCTCCTCTCTTGTGACCGAGATCCTATTTTATCTTCACCTCTCCCTCTCCCCCTTGTGTATGGTGCTTCTTTCTCCTCCCACCCACTCCTTCTCAGTGTTGCAGACCCCCATCTCCTCCCCAGATGTGGTCCTCCATCCCTCCCCTGCACATGTCCCATGGTGTGCCTTCCACATACCCCCTCCTCCCACTGAGGTTATTTTTGATCCCTCCCCTGCACCTCCATCGTGTTGCTCACCCCTTTTTATTGCTCCCACTCTCCCCTCTGCGCTCATCACTTGTGTGGCTGCCAAGCCAGTGCCCCCAACCAATTCCTCCCTAGGCAAGTGCTTAGTCACAGGTACTGGGTTTTCCACAATCATGCGATTTTTCTTTTTTTGAAAGGTACAAGGAGGTACAAAGTCTGTCATATAGTCACTAGACAACCCCTCCCACTTTACTGGGATTCAGTTTAGTCAGGTGACCACGTCACCCACAAGGCAACAGTAGCTGAGCAATACCCTTAAGTGTTACCCACCAACTTTGGATAGCATGGATTCTTCTAGGGTCACCTGGCCACCCCAAATCACGAAGGGTGGGGAACTGCTGTCGCCCAATCTCCATGCGTACCTCAAACCCGAGGTCACGTTCGTGCGATGGGGCCATGGGTATTATTTTCGCGGGGCCACAGCTGGAGCTTGTCGTCTTTCTTACCGCTGCAGTTGTGGAAAACTACAACACCCCAGCTTTAAGTTCAAGAAGTAGCCTTCCTGTTTTTATGCATCACAAGCAAGGTAATGGGCAATCACAAAGTACATAATGTTTCACAAATCCAAAAAAATACTGCAGCCCTCATATTTTCGAACTATAATTAGCCACGTGAAGAACGCAGCAGCGGCCCCTTCCTTTCATAAAGAACAGTTGGGATCCTGAGAAAAGGTGAATGGCTTTTAATCATCACTCTCTGCTATACAGGTGCAGGAATTCAATAATTAAATATGGTGGCAACCTGATTTTTAAAATGGCAAGCTCGACTTGCTAATGAAGAAGCTTGGGTTGGGAACACTAGATGGCTACACAAGTAACCTGTGGTTGCATTTCCCAGGGTGTTGGAAACTGTTAAGTGACACTAATCACAACATTCAGGAGGTTTAGGGGTGGAAGGGAAGGCGTGTATTTGACGGAATGAAGCAAATATGTTTTCCAATGCACTTAAATGCAAGTTAAATTGCTGCCACTTAATTTGATGCTGCAGTACTGTTCTGCGGAATAATATAATATTAAGCATACATTTTTACGTCTCTGCTACAGACTGATTTCACTGTCTGTTGGCAAGAACTCTAGTTTCTAGTATTTTACATGTATTAGGGTGAGCTTTGGGCCAGCGACTTGCTCATTATTGGACTGCTTTGTTGTTCTACCCCACTTCTCTGCTTCTCTCTCTCTCTCTCTCTCTCTCTCTCTCTCTCTCTCTCTCTCTCTCTCTCTCTCTCTCTCTCTCTCTCTCTCTCTTCCTCTCTCTCTTCCTCTCTCTCTCTCTCTCTCTCTCTTCCTCTCTCTCTTCCTCTCTTCCTCTCTTCTCCCCCCCAGCTTCCCCATTCTCTTCTCTTTAAGGAGGGAAAAAAACATTGTAAAGGCCAATGGATTTCACTGCTGAGAGCTATTGGTGTTGACAGTGCTTGTTCTTATTGCTGTCTAGGTATTAATCTACGTACATCCTATTTTGATTGTCACATTTGTGAGTTTCTCTCATGAAAAACTGTCTACATCACCAGGACATATCCGTCCGTCACAAGAATAATGCAAAATCAATCAATTTTTACCATGTTCCTGGCTGCCATTTAGGAGAACGAAAAACTTAGGGTGTTCCGGAAATCTGCTTTGTAGTACTCCACTGTTGCTTGTCACCCCAAACTTCAAGCAAGCATTGGCAAAGCCACACAATTTCACCAGTGTGAGATATGTTGGCTTTGTTGATATGTTTTATAACCATATTTCACAAAACGACTGAAAGTAAAGAAAATAAGAGCTATGATGCAGTCAATAGTGGCCGTGCCATAGCGTTTTTTTTAAATACTTTCAGACAGTTACTGTGCAACATGTCTGAACGTTATTATTATTATTTTTTTAAAGTGCTATGAGCTGGCGGTGCTCCACCTCACAGCCATATTGCACAGCAGCTGCATGACTGGAAGTTTAAAAAAAAAAGCACTGTGACACGGCCAGCATTGATTGTATCATAACTCTTATTTTCTTTATTTTCAGCCATGTTGCACAGGGGTGCTCTCATGTGCAACATGGCTGAAAAACATGACAAAGCCAACTGTTCTCACACAGACTCGACCTATTGGCGTTGTCAATGCTTGTTATTTATTTTGTCTATTATTATGGGACAGTGTTCTTAATGAGGTAGGTTGGTGGCTGGGAGTTTGCAGGCTCCTGATCCCTTCTCGGCACCTGCAAACTCCCAAATGAGGAAGCCCAGTTTCCAGACCACCTCATTGAAGTGCCGGTCACATCATATGTGATGACACATGCATAGCAGAGAATCCCTAGCCCCTGACAGGTCCTTATCCAGGATCGTGCTGATGGGTGGGATTACTTGAAGAGCTAAAGGCTGTTATTGCTTCCAACTCCTCCTTAGACTCGACCATTGACTCACTCAACAAGAACATTGTGGGAGGGAGGTATTGCTAGCAGCAGTCAAGCTGCTTCCACCCTCCCTCCCACACCACCAACAGAATAGTTGACTCGGCAGGTGGGTAATGGTCTGGAAGGGAAGGAGGTCTCTCTTCCTCCAAACCCATTTCCTGGTCATTTCTTTCATGATACCGACATAACTTTCCTCTCAGTGCTTCTATTTCCATGTGAAGCTTTGTGAGAGAAAGGAGCTGTGTGGCTATACTCCCGCACGGATCCAGATGCTGTTTACATTTTTCTTGGTTTAGAGTTAGATACTATTTGGATTTTCTATACACCTAAGAAAAATCCAGATAGCAATTGTTCCTTCGTGCGACATAGGGTTCTTATTCTCTCTCTCTCTCTCTCTCTCTCTCGCCATGAATCAGTTGATAATAAAAAAATCTAATTAACAGAAAACAGGGTGATTGAAAGCTGCGTGTTTATGAAATGTACTCAACAATCTGAGTTTAGGACTAGAGGTCATTTGAAGCGCTCCGAATGCAGACATGATAATAAGTGTTGGCCCCTATACAAAAGTATCTGTGCCGAAGACATATATTCAAGTTTTAAATCTGTTTGAGCTTGATGACTCTTGCCTTAGCCCCCTGCATACTATAGTGGAGCCTGGGTGGTTACCGAGGTCACAATTCTAGAGAAGTGAACTGTCTTTAGTAAACCTCCAAGCTTTTAACACGATCTGTGGTCTGGCCTAGTGATAGCCTCAGCTGTTGCCAGCACACCTAATTGTTCCCAAAAATTCAATATGAAAACACATGTAAGTGCTTGTCGAACAGACGTCTTGGTCTGTTCAAGGTCATTCACATTCCGCTCCTCCCACCACATCCTGGGTTAGTTGGTCAGCCCTCTTAAGCCAATGCTATTTTCACTTTGATTGACTGCATTTGTCTGGTGCACATCCACACATCCACCTAAAAGTGCTCCTCGTCAGTGCCAGGGCTGGTAGGTCAATCACTGCTTTCATTTCATGTTTTTTAATTTCTTTACTTTTTTCAATATGTGATTTCCCCCCCTTATGTTTTTTAAAATATATTTTGCAAGCATATGCACTCTAATGTTAGCCTTCCCCATTCTTATTTCGTTTCCAGTTTCAGGCAGAAAGGAAAAATAAACAATATCAAGAGAGCAGAAAATTCATATCAACAGCTGGAATGGATGAACCAAAAAAATAAAATCGTATTACTACAGAGGGAAGATTAAAAATTAAATAATGTTAATACGGTGTTAACCACCGTCTCCCTTTAAGTTGGTGAGTGCATTTTGTATAATGCATTTGCTGTGACTGCCTTGGCAGTGGTACTGTTAAGTGCAGCTGCTCTATTAATGTCCATTACTGAGCAATAACACTTCTTCACCATCCGGCACAATTAGCCTCCTGAAATAAGCCTCCTTGCATTGGCTGTTTCATTACATTTAAGCGGACAAATTGTATCGACGCAGCTGTCTGTGTTTTAAGCCAAACAGCACTTTGTTGTGCTCATATAAACACCTTGTTCTGGTGTGGTTCGCTCTGATATAGTTTCAGTAGTACTACAGAACCTCACAAATGTACAATAGCATGCCTTCAATGCTCCTATCTCTCTGCACCTTTCAAGTCATCATTCTATATTTTGATAGTTTTTAAGGAGCAGGTCTGTACGACTTGTAATGTTGCATTCATGAGGATTTGCTAAGATTGCCTTTTTGCACAATACTCCATGTAGTTATGGAACTGTTTATACAAAGTAATTTTCTCCGCAAGCTTATACATCTCTACTTTCCAAAAATACACTGTATCATACTGTTGAAACCTAGTACAGCTTGATACTGTTAAAAGTATTTTGGAGATCTTAAACCTGCGACCTATCAGCAATATTAGTAAGGAAAGGACTTTTATAACAGTTACCAGTCAGCAAGCATTTATATCCTTGTATCTGATAGAGACTTCTAGTTGCACCCTTCCTGTCAATTTCCCCCAGGTGTCAGACTGGATCTGGAGAAATGATGATTTCATCAAGGGAGACCCGGTTCAAGCCCTGCTATTCCTGTCATCAGGCGATGTCCATTACGGGTTTGCACCTCGTGTGCTATTGGTCCCTGGAGAGCGCCAACGCCCCAAAGTTGTGTCGGCTATGCATCCAAAGGTTTTGAGGGAGTGGCCCTTGAAGCTGATGGCAGCCCGACGCTCGACTCCGTGCAAGTCAAGATCTCGGTAGAGAGAGGAAGTTCCCAGTATCGTTCGCGGAGTCCTCCATCGTCGTTGTCTCACCTCAAAACTTCGGGGCGATCGGTTAAGTCGAGGCACAAGGAGAAGTCTAAAAAGTTGAAGCATTCTTTGTCCGTCAGCTGACGAGACGAGAGAGTGTTAACTTTATTGGCCTCACTCTGCAGAATCTGTGCCTGGGCCGACATTGTGCCTCCCCCAGTTTCTGGTAGCTAGAGTGACCCCTGTCCAACTTAGAGTTTCATGAAGCCATGCACCTAATTTTTGGGCAGTCGGACACTGCTGGAGCACTTTCAGGCCTTGCAGAGTCGGAAGGGGCCTCTTCCGGTTCCACGCTGGCAGCTTCATCCTCAGCGCTGAGTGGCACCCATGGATTCAGTCCCCGTTCCGGTCTGTCGTTGGCCATACCACTCCGACCTTCCCAGGCGTCTGTCCCGCACTGATGCTTCTGGCGCAGCCTGTGTCCACGGTCAGCGCCATCCCCATTGTTATCCCCAACTCTTACACAGAGCTAGATGGGCGCCGTACAACACCTGCAGGAGCCTTGCCTCCTATGTGGAATCCTGAGCCCCTTTCTTATGGGCTAGGTTATAGTGAATCATGGGAGGGGGTCACTGGACCCTTTAGAATATAATCTCCAGGAACCTATAGACTGGCGTATAGACTTGGTTGAAGCCTGCAGACTTGATACTTCCCCAGATACCAGCATACTTTCTCTCCCTACCATGGCTATGAAGGAGGAAACTTCCTATGCTATGGTGGTGAGAAGAGCAGCTGAGGTCCTGGACCTTGAGTTGCCTTCGGTGGCAGTCAGGACTAACCTCCTGACAGAGGTGCTTCAACCTGAACTAATGCTCCTGTTTATTGAGGCCCTCATGGACGTCCTACTGAGTACCTAGTCCAAAGCCCACACCGGGGTTTCTGTGAACAGGACAATTGACCACCACCATCGTCCTGTTAATGGGGACCCAAGTTTTCTGACACAACACCCCACCTCTGAGAGCTGGTTATCCAAGCCTCCACTTGCCAAGGCGCCTTTCCCTTCTGCACCCGTAAATAGGGAATCCAAAAGGCTGGATGTACTTGGGAAGAAGATTTTTTCTTCCACCAGCCTAGCATTGCGGTCTGTGAATACCGCATGCCTTTTGGGCCATAAATCCCACATGCTATGGGAACCGGTTGCACACGTGCTGCCACAGGTCCCTAAAGAGGCCCGGGCTGTACTCTCTCAGGCAGTTGCAGATGAGAGAGATGCAGCAAAGTTCTCTATCTGTTGCATACTGGATACAACCGACTTGCTAAGCAGATCAGTTTTGTTGCAAGTGGCCCTGAGGCGCCACGCCTGGCTGAGGACATCTGTTTGTTTAGGGGATGTCCAAGCTACTTTGATGGACATGTCTTTTGACGTCACCCATCTTTTCAGAGACAAGGCAGACTCAGCACTTGAGCGCTTCAAGTATTCTCAAGTTACAGCCCGGTCCTTGGGCCTTGCGGCAGCCTCTCTTCCTTCCTCAGTCTCCCTTTCGCTCTTTTTGTGGCTATAGAAGCGGCCTCCAACAGCATCTATTCCCAGTCAGCCACTGTGCCACGCATGCTGTCCAGCCTCTGTGTGGCTGAGGGTGTGGGATCCACTGAACTTGTGGATAAGGGAGCCAGCGGTCTGGCAAGTCTGCCGCCCCCCTCCTTCTGCAGCAGCCTCTAAGACTTCTTAGTCTGACTCCCCCCTTAGGGCCAATTGGAGGCAGAATCCACCATCACCTGCTCCTCTGGCAATCCATCACATCAGACAGGTGGGTTTTGCAGATAGTCCGAAGGGGTTACTCCCTCCACTTTGAGACTACCCCTCCATCCATGCTACCATCCTGTGATCGGATGGCGAAGGATCACTTATCCCTTCTCCGATGAGGAAGTTACAGCTCTCTTGGCCAAGGGAGCCATAGGGAGGGTTCCCGTGCCAAAAGTAGGTCTTGGCTGCTATTCCCACTACATTCTGGTACCAAAAAGGGACAAGGTCCTCTGCTCTACCCTAGACCTTCAGTCCGTCAATTTCTTCCTCAGAAAGAAGGAGTTCAGGATGCTTATTCTGGCTCAGGTTCTGACTGCCCTGGTGCCAGGAGACTGGATGGTAGCGTTGGATTTGCAGGACGCTTACTTTCATATTCCCATCTTGCCTGCCCACAGACGTTACTTGAGGTTCATGGTGGGCCGTAAAGCACTTTAATTTCTCCCCGCTCCCTTTTGGCTTTACCAGCACCCCCTCCGGTGTTCATCAAGGTGATGATGGTGGTCGCAGCTCATCTGTGCAGGTCAGGTGTTTAAATCTGCCCCTATCTTGACGACGGGTTATTGAAGGCGGGCTTGACATATACTGTCGTCTCCCACCTCCAAAGTACAGCGGACCTCCTGCATTTGCTGGGGTTCACTATAAACATGCCAAAGTCACACATGACTCCTTTTCATACACTTCCTTTCATCAGAGCTGTTCTGGACACAGTGCAGTTTTGGGCTTATCCTCCCGAGTGGTGAGTCCAGGATATTCAGGCTATGACACTGATAATGTCAGCCTCTATCTTGGATTTTGGGGTGAATGACTCTGAGGCTGCTGGGCCTCGTGTCCTCCTGCATCCTGCTGGTGCATATGCCAGATGGCATATGCGGGCTCTGCACTGTGCGATTTGATTCAAGCTAGCCTGGCTGATGAGGGGTGATACCCCAAAAACAGTGCCAGGATGCTTGTTTCCGGTCCAGGGAGGACTTGTCCTCGCAATTCAGGGTGGACTGTTCTCATGGGGAGCAGGGTCAAGGCTGATTTGCAAATGGCTGGGTCCCAACTTGGGAGGCGTGGTGAGGAAAAAAACGATGGATTAATCCTAGACCTGTGACTTGGGGTAAATTGTTGATTTGTTCAGCATTCTGTCCATAATCTGTTCTTTTGTAACTCTGCAGTGGGACATGTTGTTCCAGTGGTCGCAGCATATTGGGAATCTCTCCTTCAGGGTCCAGATCTCTGAGGGAACTGTGCAAGATCTGCAGCGGTGGTTAACGAGGCAGAGCCCTCTCCCTTCCCCAACCATATCTGACAGTAGTGACAGATTCATCACTCCTGGGATGGGGTGGCCATCTTGAAGAGGTGGATATCAGAGGCATCTGTTCTCTGATGGAATGTAGACTCCACATCAACCTGTTGGAGCTCAATGCAATCCAGCTAGCATTAAAGGCATTTCTCCCTCTATCAAGGGAAATATTGTGCAGGGGTTCACGGACAACACTACCTTCATGCAACAAGCAGGGTTGCATGGGGGTCATGGGCCCTTTGTCAAGAGGCTCTGGACGTGGCTGGAACAGCAGGTCATATGCCTGGTGGTTCAACATCTGGTGGGCTCTCTGACCGCCAAAGCAGACAAACTCAGCCCAAAATGCCTAGCAGATCACGAATGGCATCTTCATCCAGAGATGGCGCAAGGTCCCTTTTCGCAGTGGGAAGAGCCTTGGTTTGATCTGTTCGCCTCCGCAATGAACACACAATGTCAGCAGTTTTACGCATTAAAGTTTCCAAGGTGGGAATTGCTTGGAGACTCTCTTTTTTAAATATATTTCTATTAACATTTTGTTGTTATATAGCTACATACTTGTTCATATTACATTTCCGCATTTGTTACACTTTTTTTTTTTTTTTTTTACCTTTTAACATTTCGTTTTTATACCATACTTTGCTTTTTGCTCATTGTTTGTTACTTTTATGCTATTAATCTTTCTGTTCCTTATTTAGTAAATTGTGTTCATTTACTTGCTATAGTGTGTTTACTTTTTACATTTCACTATTTTGTATAATTAACAATCAAATAATAAACTTAAACCCCCTCTTTCTTGTAACTTGGGTGGGAGGTGGGGGTGTTAAAGGTGAGAGGACAAGGATAGTGAGGGAGTAGGGGAGGGAAGAGGAAGGAAGGGAAAACACGAGGTGGAGGGTATAAAACTACGGGGGACATAGATGTTGGTCTAATTGTAGGTAGGGAAAGGAGGAAGGGGGATAAAGACCCCGAGAGGTCAACTTTACGGCTTTGTGTGAGTGGCTTTTGTAGTTGTTAGTGTTTAAGGTACGATAGTGTGTCAATTTTTGGGCGAGAGATGGGATCAACCCAGGGCGCACCGGCACGCAGCGGTGACGGCAGGTCACTCACTCTTCTTGTTTTTTTTTTTTGTTTTTTTTTTTTCGTCCTCATAATTATCACCCATGCTTTGGTAGAGGAAAAATGGTACCGGACGGGGGAAACGTAACCCTTGGGTCGTCCCGTTTGGTCTACGTTTTATTATTCTCCCAATCGTATGCCATCAACCAGGATATACTATTTTCTATGAAACCTAGTCATAACCAAAGCATCGCCCAGTATTGGGTAAGGGGAGTACTAATCATTGGACTTAAGTTGCACGAGGAGGAGACCAGACAGCAAAACAGTAATATACTATTGGTAGACATTTTCCCAGTTCATCCAGAAGTTATCCCTTCTAGAAAGGGGACCTCGTTGTTCCATTATGCACATTCGATTTACAGATATTTGCCAATCCTTAGAACGGGGGGGAAAGGGGTCAACCCATTTACGACAAATTTCTCGTCTAGCCAAAAGTATTAATACAAACAACAGGTGCTCCTGATGTGCTGACAATTTTTGATAATTCATACCCTGTTCACTGACCCCAAACACCACCATAGAAAGATCCAATTTTACGTTCACATTAAATATTATCTTTAAAGTGTTTCCTATCTCCTCCCAATATTCCCACAACTTTGAACATTGCCAAAACATGTGTATATCGTTTGCCTTATCGTCACCACACCTCGGACAGTTTTTCTGAGTTTTCCCGATAGCTGTTAATCTGGCCGGCGTCCAGTAAACCCTATGAAGTGTGAACAAATGGTTTTTCTTCAACTCTGCCGGGCTGGTCGTGAACCACAATTCTGAGCAGGACCTATTCCATAAAGATTTCACATCTAGAGTTGGAAAGATCCCCCCCCACTTCGACAAGGGAAGGGATGTCCCATCCCTTGTTGCTTCCAACAGAGCATGGTACCACAGAGCAACTTCCTTATTAATGATTTTCTGGTTTAATTTCCCTTCCCATATATTCCTTCCTATTTCTCCTATTTGTTGCGATTTAACCCAACTAGCTATCTGAAGATACTTGAATTTGGAGACTGTGCCTCCAGTCCCTTCATAAAGTGTCGACCAGCTTAACAGTTCTGGTCCTTCCATTATCTGGCCCCATCTTACAATCCCACTCACTCTCAAAGGAATTGATAATTTATCAGTGAGGCATTCAGGAGTGCCAGGTGAATCCCAAATGGGGGAAGAGCTGCAAAAATAGGGTATCTATAGCACCTTCCGAAAGTGCATCCAAATGTTGCATGCATGTCTGAGTGTCTTCAAGCGTACCTTCTTGAAGTACTTAGGATGGCCGAATTTATATAGAAAATGATCTGCTTTTTCCTCGAGGTGTGCCGTTAAGGCTTTCCACGCCGGATCATATTCTGACTTCTTATTCAATAGGTTTCTAATGTTTTTTAATTGAAATGCCAGATAATACTTGAAGAAATCTGGAGACGCAATGCCCCCCCACTCTTTTTTTTTACTCATCTTTTTCCACGAGATCCTTACTCCTTTAGAGGCCCATACAAACGAGGATAAATCCCCCTGTAGTTTTTTAAACCAGCAGTTCTTAAACTCTAGTGGAATAGTGTTGAATAAAAAGGTGAATTTTGGGAGAATACACATCTTCAAAATGTTGGATCTTCCAATTATGGAAAGAGGGAGAGCGGCCCACGTCTTTAGCAATTTTTTGGTTTCTCTGTATGTTATGTTAAAATTTAGTTTAGGTACCTCATTTAGATCATTTGTTAATCGTATACCCAAATATCTGATCTCTTGTTTGACTAAAGGAGAAGCATAAGTCAAATTCCAACACATTATTTCTGTCTTTTCTGTGTTTACGCTGTAACCAGAAAGTTTACCAAATTGCTCCATCAAAGTATTGAACGCTAGTAGGGTAGAACTAACATCCTTGGTGTATAGCATAAGATCATCCGCATATAATGCTACTTTTTTTTCCCAGTCCCCACTTTGAAATGGAGTAATTTCCTTACTTAACCTAAGAGAAATTGCCAGAGGCTCAATATATAAGTTAAAAAGCAAGGGAGACAATGGACATCCCTGTCGCGTACCCCGCCAAATCCTAAATTCTTGTGATAACTGGCCGTTGACCAGAATTCTCGCTGAGGGGCATCTATACAATTCCCTGACTGTCCTAACAAAAGGAAATCCCAAGCCTCCTTTTTCCAGCACTAACCTCAAAAAAGACCAATTGACCCGATCGAAGGCCTTTGCTGCGTCAAAAGTCAGAATCGCCAGAGGGGTCTTTTCTTGTTCCGCCAGATCTATTGCAGCAAATAACTCATGTGTTACATCCTGGAGATACCTCCCTTTCATAAAACCCTTTTGATCCGTATGAATCAGATTGCCTATGGCACTCCCTAATCTCCTGGCTAAAATCCCTGTATAAAGTTTGTAGTAGGCATTCAACAGGGAGATGGGTCTGTAAGATGCACAAGACATTGGGTCCTTACCTGGCTTTAAAACTAGACAAATTATAGCCTCTCTCCAGGATTTAGGCGTCTGAGCCCCCTCAACCAGCATAGAATTAAATAATTCTAATAAAAAAGGACTAATAACTTCCCCCAAGACCTTGTACAATTCATTAGGTAGATTGTCTGGACCAGCGGCCTTTCCTTTTTTTAACGCTTTTATGCCTTCAATAAGCTCAGCCTCATTTATTTTACAATTTAATAGGGTCTTTTCAGAATCTTCTAGAGCTGGAAGGTGTAGTTTTTCTAGAAAATCACTAATCGACTCGTCTGAATTAACCAGGCTTTCTGAGTATACGTCTTGGAAAAAAGATACAAATGCCCCCTCAATCTCTTCTTGCTCCACACAAATCGTGTTGTCCGATTTGACTGCTGAAATATATCTTATAGAGAGGTCTGACTTAACCTTCCATGCTAGTAGCTTACTGCAACCTTCTCCATATTCATGGTGAGCATATCGGCTAGCTTCCCATTTTAACTTACTGCGATTTTCCAAAAAAGCCTCTAGCTTAGTCCGAACATTAACCTCTTGACATATCAAGTCCTCTAATAAATTGACCTTCTCTTCTGCTCGTGCTTTATGGATTGCAGCTTGCAAGGTTTTTAGAGATAATTCCATATCTCCCAATTTCTCTTTTTCTTCACGATGTTTGTATATTGCCAGGCTCATAAGCCTCCCTCTAATATAAGCCTTAAAGGCGTCCCAAACACACCATAAACTTGCCGTACCTTGGTTCAAAAGAAAGAAATCTCTTGTGTCTTTTTTTAATGCTTCTACTATAGAGTCGTCTAATAGTATAGCGCGATTAATTATACATCTAATACCTTTATTTACGACCCTGATATCCAAGTGTAATTTTACAGCTGAATGATCTGAGAGGTGAGCTGGATTGTGGGCTACCTTTCTGACCTCTGGGCATAAACTTTTATGTATTAAAAAAAAATCTATTCTAGATCTATGCCCATATTTTTTATTGTAAAATGTATATCTGTCTCCTTCGCCTCCTCTGCAGTGCCATATGTCTACCAATCCTAAATCTTGCATGGCTTGTTTCACCTGTGCCCTCATTTTAGGAGAGTTATCCGTACCTCGAGGGGTTGACTTATCGTGTACAGGGTCTAACAAAATGTTGAAGTCTCCGCCTAGTACCACTGGATATCTAGCTAGAAGTAAAATATTGAATAACTCTTGAAATGGTGTGGGATCATCTAGGTTAGGTCACTCACTCTTCTTGCTACTTCTGGTGGTAGAGTGTGGGTCAGTGGGCTAATTGTCTTCGCATCCCTACTCTCGGTGTTATTTATTTGTGATTTGGGCCAGTTTTGGGTGTCTGTTTGTGCATTTTCCCCACTTGGTTCTATCCTCAGTGTGGGCTGGATTTCACTTGTTTCTCCGACTGGGTTTGCCAGCCTCTTATTTATACTATCCCAGTTCGTCATTAAATCTTCCCATCCCGGGGCAATGGGAACCTGGCGGATATTCCTGGCTTCTTCTGCTTTTAGGACCTGTAGTTCAGCTCTGGACCATGCTGAGATATCCCTTTTCCAGTCAGCCAGTACAGGGTGACCCGTAGCCTTCCAGCCCCTCGAGATTAGTCTCTTGTAAAGGGCCAGGGATAGGTCTAGGAAACGTCCCCTCACTTTTCCGCAGAGCGCAGCTGGTCTTAGGCCCAGTAAGCATAGCTCAGGGGTAGGTCTCAGCTCAAACTCAAACAGTTCAGTTAGGATGGGCAATATTTCCCTCCAGCCAGACTGGATCACTGGACATCTCCAAACCATGTGGTCAAAATCCGCCTCTCCTCCTCCGCATCTCGTGCAAGTCCCAGGGGCCCCTCCGTATATACGGAACAGTCTGTGGGGTGTAAGGTACGTCCTGTGTAGATAATTGTATTGGATGTATCTTAACCGCATGTTACGTGATATCATCTGGGGGTAGGCCAGTACTCTATTCCACTCTGAGTCAGATAATTCCCGCCCAATCGTGTTCTCCCACCTCCCTCTCAGCGACTGTAAAGGGTCTAAGGCTGCCTCAACTTGGGCCCGATATATTTTGGCGATCAGATGTGATTCCTCCCCTAATGTCAACAGTAAGTGCAGGACCTCGTGAGTGGTGGGTTCCGCATTCACTGTGTCCCTGTGAGCTTTAAGAGTGTGCACTAGTTTCCCATAGAGTAGAAATTGCCCCCGGGGAACACCCTCTTCCGTTAGTTCAGCAAATCCCCTCATTACACCCTCCTTGAAGAGCCCGCCCATTGCTTCTATTCCCGCTGTCAACCAAGGGCCAAGTCCCATGTTTCCCGGTCCCTTCCCCCCAGGTTCCAGGGCAAGCACCGACAGCGGTAAGGCTGGGGAGTATGGAGGGCCCACTCCCACCCTTTTTGTGCATCTTTTCCAGCATGCCACCGCAACTTTAATCATTATATTGTTCCCGAGGGGAGTTATTTTCCTATTTGCCATGCATGCCGCAATCCATGCCGTGTCCGTTACTCCTTGGGCAGTACATAGATCCAGTTGGCCCCGGCCCGCCAGCCAACCGGATACCCACTGTAGTTGGGATGCCAGGTAGTATGCCTCAAAGTCAGGGGCTCCCAATCCTCCCGCGCAGGGTGGTCTACAGACAGTCGTGAGTGTAGTTCGTCTACGTCCATCGTCCCATATTAGTTCCCTGAGCAACGCATTCAGGTCGCAGAACCATGCCTGGGGGATCAATAGTGGCAAATTGGCGAAATAGTAGAGAAGTCGGGGAAGCATGATCATCTTGGATAGTGCCACTCTGGCCATCACTGGTAGTTTCAGAGAGCGCCAAAATCCTACTGAGGACCTCAGGGCTCGGAGCGCTTTACCAAGGTTGCCCTCTCTTAAGTCTCCCAGGTCATGGTAAATCTGAATCCCCAGGTATCTGAAGGTCCGTGGGGCCCATTTCAAGTCCGTTGGGCACACTGCGGGGCGTCTATAACCAGGTGTCAAGGGGAACACATATGTTTTGTTACGGTTAAGTCGTAATCCTGATACCTCTCCGAACTCCTCTAGGGTCTCCAGGGCCCAAGGGAGACCGCTCGCCCCATCTCTGAGATAGATCAAAATATCATCTGCATATAGCGAGACAATGTGATCAGTTGGTCCCCACCGAATCCCCCTGCCCGCTCCGTCACCACATACCCAGGTCGCTAGGGGCTCTATCGCCAGGGCGAACAACAATGGGGACAGAGGGCACCCTTGTCTGGTTCCCCGGTGTATTGGGTATGCACCGGAGATTGTCCCACCCGTCCTCACCCTCGCTAATGGGGATGAGTATAACAGGTCCACCCATCTGACCCAGCCTTCTCCCAGGCCCATTTTTAACATTGCTGCCCTCAAGTAGTCCCATCTGATAGAGTCGAAGGCCTTTTCAAAGTCCACCGCTAGCAGGGTCCCGGTTGGTGGCTTCGATTCGTTGGGCATATGTAAGATGGAGAAAATTTGTCTGAGATTCAGAGAGGTGCTGCGACCAGGTATGAAACCATTCTGGTCCGCATGTATCAGAGTGGGCATGTGGGGCAATAGCCGGTTGCCCATGATCTTATTGAGGATCTTAAAGTCGCTATTTAGCATTGATAGTGGGCGGTAGTCAGCTACTGATGCCTCCTTGCTATTTGTTTGTATGGGAGTTCTCCACTCTGTGCCGATTCCATATACATTTCCATCAGTCTAGGGACTAGTAAGGATTTATACTTTTTATAAAAGTCCATAGGAAGACCGTCTGTGCCAGGGGTCTTCCCAGGGGCCAGCTGCGCAATTGCTTTGGTTATCTCATCTGTGGTCACTGGCCCTCCTAGGCTGACCCTGTCTTCTAGGTTCAGTACCGGTAGGGGAATCCGGGTCAGGAAATTGTCAAGAATCCCCTTCCCCAAGTCTGTAGGCTTCCTGTACAAGTGTGTGTAATAATCTCTGAATGCGTCATTAATGGATTCTGGGCTGAGTCTGTGTGTTCCCCCACTGTCCAATACGCTTGTGATGGGGTCGCTGTCCCCGTTCGGGCGCACCAGCCATGCTAGGAGTTTACCGGATCTCCCCTCCTCTGACTGTAAGGATGTCCGACATCTCTGCATGCTATGGCATCTAAGCCGCTCTTCAACTTGGGAGTGCTCTCTGCGTGTGCGAACGTACTCTTCATCTGCTTGCACTGCAGGGCCCTGTCTCAGCTCCCCCTCGTGAATGACCTTCTCTAATGCGTTTAGTTCTCTCTCGAGTGTGCGTCTTACCCCACGGACTGTCCAAGACAGTAACCCCTCGTCATCACTTTAAATGTCTCCCATTCTATGGCTCTGGTGGAGGTGGATCCCTTGTTTCTATGGCCCTCATTACGATTCCGGCGGGCGGCGGAGGCCGCCCGCCAGAATTCCGCCCTCCATAATACCGCTCCGCGGTCAGAAGACCGCGGAGGGTATTATGAGTTTTTCCCTGGGCTGGCGGGCGGTCTCCAAAAGACCGCCCGCCAGCCCAGGGAAAAACTCCCTTCCCACGAGGATGCCGGCTCGTAATAGAGCCGGCGGAGTGGGAAGGTGCGACGGGTGCTGTTGCACCCGTCGCTTATTTCACTGTCTGCAAGGCAGACAGTGAAATACATTTTGGGGCCCTCTTACGGGGGCCAGCGACTCCCCCTCCCGCCATCCGGTTCCCGGTGGGAGAACCGCCAGGAACTGGATGGCGGGAGGGGGAGTCGGAATCCCCAAGCCGGCGCAGCAAGCTGCGCCGGCTTGGAGGATTCCTTGGGGGCAGCGGGAAACCGGCGGGAGACCGCCGGTTTCCCTTCTCTGACCGCGGCTAAGCCGCCGCGGTCAGAATGCCCCGCGGGGCACCGCCGGCCTGTCGGCGGTGCCACCGCGTCCCGCGGCCCTGGCGGACGTAATCCGCCAGGGTCGTAATGACCACCTATGTGTTCTGCTAGGTAACATCGCAATTCCTCCCTATATGCCTGGTCCTCTAGCGCTGCAGGGAACATTCTCCATGATGGTATGGGGGGTCTGTCCTGTGATACCCTCAGCGTCAGCAATAGAGGATTATGATCCGATATTGTGCGAGCAAGATACTCAGAGTGGGTCACACTTCGAGCCAATCCCGCAGTGCAAACCATCCTATCAATTCTAGTGTGCACCTGGTGGAGGCCCGAGTAAAACGAGTAGTCCCTGATAATCGGGTGTTGTAACCGCCAAGCATCTACCAGTCCCCAGGTGCCTAGCCACTCAACTAGTTTTTGTGCTGTTTTGGTTGATGTTGCCCCCTGTAGTGGGGGGGTGGACCTGTCCAAGTCTATGTCGAGCACTGCGTTAAAGTCTCCTCCCATTAGTACTTCCCCCATGTGTTGACGAGTGAGATGTCTAGATAGGCCCGTCATGAATGAGGTTTGGTCCTGATTGGGGGCGTATATACAACTCAGGATCAACGGGAGCCCCTGTAATCTCCCCTCTAGTATGACAAACCTTCCCTCTCAATCTATGTTGGAGGAATCAATCGCTAGAGGGACCCCCGCCCTAATCCAAATCAGAACGCCTCTTGCGTAAGCTGAATATTCTGTGGCAAACATCTGACCCCTCCATCTCCGTCTTAGTTTTTCTCCCTCTCCAGGTGCCAGGTGGGTCTCTTGTAACATAGCTATCCGCACCCCTCTTCTTTTTAGGAAGGAAAGAATTCTATGTCTCTTGGCTGGAGTACCCATCCCCCTGACATTCCTGGTTATGATATTGTGGTCCGCCATCCTATTCTCAAAGCCTGTTGCGTGTAGGCTCGGCGCGCCCAGGGCCCTGACCGGTTCCCCCGCAAGCTGGTACCTTCATTGTGGTCGGTCCATTTCACACATATAGCCGATGCAACTCGTAACTGCAAACCCCAACTCCCCATCCCCAGGCCACCTCCGAAACTGTAGGCTGCCCAACAAGTTATGCAACACTGCAACTTATTCAAACACATCAATGCAATACTCGCCGGCCAAATCTGACAGGCGAGAGTCAAGTCAGGGGGGGCGGCCAGATCCGGAGGGGCCATTTTTCTGCTCGGCTTGTCTCGCCGTTCGGCGCCAGTGCAGGTACAAACTATGCGAGTTCATCAGTGGTTTGAGGGGTCACCCTCGGTGTGTAAGTCTAGCCCCCGGAGCCACCGGGCGAGGACACCACTGTGTCATCCGATTCTTCTTCAGAGCCCTCCCGGGGCGATGTCTCTCCACCCATCTTGGCCACCGCCTCCAGAGCTTCTCTCTTACCAGTTTCCCTCTGTGTCCGCGTTGGCGTCAGTCGTGGGCGATCTCTGGGTCTTTTCCCCTTCGGGGCCCGGCGGGTCCCGCTCGCTCCATGATTTTCGTGTGTAGGCCGCGCCGGCTGTGCCCCATGCCTTTTCGAGCCATTCCCATGCCTCCTCTGGGGTTTGAAAGAACATGGTCTTTCCCTCTGCAACCACTCGCAGTCTTGCTGGATAGAGCAGCGAGTACTGTATCCCCTCTTTTCGTAAGGTTCTTTTAACCGCCAAGAAAGAGGCGCGCTTGTTCTGGACTTCCAGAGTGAAGTCAGGGAACAGTGTCGCTTCGCCATTGGCTACCTTGAATGGGCCCGTTTCCCTGGCTTTCTGTAAGAGGATGTCTCTGTCTCTATAGTGCAGGAGTTTAGCAATTACACCCGGCGGGGGCCTGCCAGGAGCCAGTGGTCTAGACGGCACACGATGTGCTCGCTCCAGTGAGTAGAAGGGGGTCAGACATCCTGGTGCGACGACCGTGCTTAGCCATTTCTCCAGAAATTCCACCATATTCGTCCCCTCGATCCCCTCAGGGAGGCCCACCACGCGCACATTATTCCTCCTGTTTCTACCCTCTGCATCCTCAGCTCGCTGTTCAAGCTTTGCCACTCTGCTAGCCAAGGAGGTCACCTCTGCTGACACATCTTTTTGTTTTGGGATGACTTCCGCCAATATTGCTTCTGTTTCCTTTACTCTGTCAGCCAATTTATGATGATCAGCTCTCAGGAGGCCCACCTCTATCGCCACTTGATTGATGTCGCGCTGTAATGTTGATTTGGTGTCTTCAATGGCACCCAGTATCTTGTCTAGGGTGTCTTGCACTTTGATTTGTGACTGGTTCAGTATGGTCGACTCATTGTCCCTTGGTGGTGTTGGGGGGTCCATGGCTTTGTTCTTATGTCTGCCCTTGGGGGGCATTGGTCAGGCAGGGAGAGGCGTCCCAATGGGCCCGGTACGTAGTCCAGGCGCTTATGCTGTTCGCTGCTGATTTGTCCACTGATCTAGGCCTCAGTTGTCTCAGTCACTGAACCCGGGTGCTCCAGGGTGAGCCCTAGGTGTTCCGCCAGCCGCTCCCAGCCCGTTTAATGGCAGGGCCGTAGGTCTCCGTCAGCGCTGTGCAGTCCGATCCCGCCGAGAGTCCGCGCCGAGTCCACAGCCGCGTCCCAGCGGCTCCGCTCGTCCGTGCGGGTCACTGCGTCTGCCCCCGGTAAAGGGTCACTCGATCCGGCGCATCCGGCACTAGGTTTGCTGTCAGCCCTTCCAGGGCTGAGCGATTAAGCATGTGCCGTGCTCAGCTCCATGGTCGCGTCCCATCTGCTCTTTGCATGAGGAAATAATTTTATTTGATCCGGGGTTGCTGGGTTTCATGAATTGAGCTGTGATGTATTTAAAAGGCGGGTGCAATAGACCCCCGAGCCGGTGGTGGACATACCGGCCAGAGGGGGCCCCGCGCCTGACGAAAGGGGCACCCAACCTTCAACTTTGATGGGCAGTGTTGGTTGGTGCGGGCAGACTCTATGCTACTCTGCCTCCCAAAGGACGAACTGTTTTCAATTGGAGCTGCTTGGGATAGAGAGAGTTCCATTGTCTATGACCGAGGGCCCCTGGGCAGCAGCCACGGCAACGCCGGTTATGTGTCCCCTGGGGGGATGTGCTTGAAGTTGTCTCCTCGTTGGGTAGCCCCGGGGGATTCCCGGCGTTCGTGCAGCTGTAGCGCCGGCGGTCCCACAGTCGGCGGGCACCAGGCTCCGCCCCCAGCGAGAGAGGCCGGCCCGCCACCGGGAGGTATTTTCCCCGCTGTTGTTGGTTATCAATCCCTGTGGTGTTTCTTCCGCGCCCGGCCCCGAGCGCGACCCGTAGCCCCACCCGGGGTCCCGGCATCTGTTTGGCGGCAAGCTCGCGGGTCCCCACCAGCACCGGACAGCCCGAGTCCGCCGGGGGCCAGGGCCGCGACCGCGTTCCAGCGGCCCGTCCGCCCGCGCCGGTCGTCTCGTCCGCCTCAGAGCAGGAGACCGCCCAGTCCGGCGCGCCCTGCCCCCGATTAGTAGCAGGGCCGCGGTTCCTCACCAGCGCCGGGCAGCCCGAGTCCGCCCGAGACCCGCGCCGGGGCCGCGACCACGCTCCAGCGGCCCGCCCGTTAACGCAGGTCGTCGTGTCTGTCCCGGATGTGGGATCGCCCGGTCTGGCGCTTCCAGGCTACAGAATAGTGTCGGCCCCTCCGGAGCTGAACGGCTAAGCGTGCGCCATGTTGAGCTCCATGGCCACGCCCCCCCGGAATTGCTTGGAGACTCAAGTGAAACTCAGGCCTCCTGTACTCATTTGTGCCCATACCATTTCTGCCCAGAGTTCTCAAGAAGATCTAGAGCGACTGGGCCCCATGCTGCTGAGTATGTCTATTTATCCTCTGATCAGACTGCCTCTTCAAGAGGATCTTCTGTTGCAGCAGCAAGGGAGGGTTCTGCACCCGAACCTGCCCACTCTCTGCCTTTTTGCGTGGAGATTGAGCAGCAACAGTTCACAGCTTTCGACCTTCCTCCTGAAGTCTGAAACATAACCTTGGCAGCCAGGCATCCCCTCACCAAAACGGTATTCCCCTGTCATTGGAAGAAATTTGTGGCATGGTGCTCAGACAAGTCTGTTGCCCCCTACCTGCCCCTCTCTCCGAGGTCTTATTATTTATCCTTTCTTTGGCCCATTAGGGCTCCACTATGGGCACACTTAAAGGTTATCCCGCTCATATTTCTGCTTTTTTGAGGTTGCCTGATCAACATTCTTTGTTTAAGTCCCCAATTGTACAAAGGTTCCTCAAAGGTCTTACACACCTTTTTCCTCCATCCCCATTCATTATGCCCCAATGGGATCTGGATTTGGTTTTGACATTTCTGACGCGCTCTCCTTTCGAAGCCTCTCCATAATTGTCTTCTCAGGCTTCTCACTTTGAAAAGGGTGAGTGAGCTGCAGGCATTGTAATTTAAGCCACCCTACCTTTCCATCTATCCTCTTCTTCACACTCTGGATTCTTCTCTGCCAAATATGGTTACTCCCTTTTATGTAGGCCAGTCCATCACCTTGCCTACTTTTTACGCAACCTCACATCCTTCTAAGGAAGAAGAGAGACTTCACCACCTGGACCCAAAAAGAGTGTTGGCTTCTACCTTGATCGTACAAAAGCGTTCCCATTGGTTGATCAATTCTTTGTCAGTTATGTGTGCGAAAAAAAGGTCGGGCAGCGCAGAAGTGGACCATCTCCAGATAGGTCATACTCTGCACATGTTTACCAAGCAATACTGCCTGGACAGTCGGGTCCATAGGAATGGGTACTTTAATGGAACGTTGTAGGATTCTTGACCCTGCTGAAGACTGCAGAAGATGATGGTTCGCTCATTTCTGTTTCATTGTGTCACGTACAGTTTCTTCTTTCTTGGTTCTCGTCTTTTTGTGTTCCTCACTACTCTCCTTACTGGTTGGAACTTCATGTTTCTGGACCAAATTCTCCAGCTCCTGACTCTTTCCTTTACTATGATCTCCTGTACACTGCTGGTGACACTATCTGGAGCCCCACTATCCAACTCCTGCTCCACGACTAAGGAAGTAGTCCCAATGCCTTGCTAGACACTGGAAATGGGCTATGATGGAGTGCTCTGGCTGACACAAGCTGAGGTTAAAGGTTCTGGAGATTCCTCTGTACGATGACTTAGTTGGGCTGCAGTGGAATAGGCTTCAACTTTTTGGAATTATGTCCTTATTGTTATTCCACTTACCAGGCGTTTTCTCCTGATCTCCACATCTTCTCCACTCCTTTGCTGTGGGACACTTACACCACTGGATCTGAAGCTCACCTTCCTTTGTTTAGTTGAGCTAGTGGTGGTTTCCAAAGACCACCCCAGAATTTGGAAAACAATTATGCAGGAATTATGTCCTTCGCAAAAATGAGAATAGATGGTACTATTTCTTATGGTCTTCCAAGGACATTTTGCCCTCAAGAAACCATCTGTTTTGGAGACACTGCTACATTGAAACTATTCTCTTGGAGTCTCTTACTAAACCACTTGGGGTATTGTCATTATAAGTGTGACACCCAAGCATAAACAACTTAATAAGTGTTACTTGAGTGGCATATAGACATTTATAAAAATGATAAAAAATGAAGACCCCTATGCAGATCAATAAATTGTTGAGGTGGCCAAGCACTAAATAATGAGCCCATGTGTAATAAATGATGGTGGTTCATAGGAGGCCTTTCAGGGGCTGTCAAAGAGTTCGCCTTTGGGAGTCCTCATGTGTATCCTTTAAATGATAAGGATGAATGTGGGTTGTATTGCGTGTATGCCTGTAGTATGGTGTTCTATTTGTCTTGCGTTCTTTGGGAGCCTGTAGGTTCCACTGTTGTCCTGGATGTCATTCTCTGTTACAATTCCAGTCCAGACTGCAGTTGCATCTCTTGCTCTCACATCTACTTGTCTTTGTGAACCTTATTTGTTCTACTTTTATTCTTGCAGTGAAGCATTTTTCTTTTAAACAACTGTGACTCTTTGTCTTGAAATACAACATATTTTGGTGAAGAGCTTGAAAGGATCCTTTACACCAAAGAAATCACCTTATTCACAGGTTTTGTATGTTATGAAGTACACACATCTTGTTTTGCTCGTCCCTTACATTTTTGGGAATGTTTCATTATTTTTTGGCACTTTAAACATAGTTGCTTTTTTCAAATAACACATAGATGTGGTTCCTCCTTTTGCGTAGCCTCCAAAGCATCCAATGTAATATTATTTTCCCTGTTACTCTGTGTAATTATAGCATATGCCATCTTCCTATATTGGCCTGTGCCATTTCACACAATTGCAGAGCAAACAACCGTTCTGTTGCATGATGGGACGTTTGTAACATGTGAGCATTGCATGCTGGGAAGTTCATGACATTTCTTTGCTACACATGTGCATACCATCACATTCAACAACTAGAGAGCTCACCACAGGGCTTACTGCCGGTATCTCCACATAGAGGCTTCACATATGCATGTTTTGAGCAGAAGTTGTTCTACAATGTGTGTGTTTGAGACAAATCTGGGCTTCTTCTTCTATAATTTCTAGGTGGGCTTTATTCTGTTTCCACACAAATTATTCACATTGAAGTTTTACTTTACTTGTTAAGTGATATGGCTTCAGGGTTAACGTTGTGGTATCACCGCCAACAGGCTGGTGATGAAGACTGCCATATTATGAGTGTGGCAGGTTGGCACATCTCCACCCATACCTCCATGGTGGTATGGGTTCAGCTCCGACCTGGCGGTCCACAGAGGACCGTCAGCGGTATTAGGAGGCGGTCAACCGCCATGGTTTCCGTGGCAGTAGCACTGCCATGAAAACCATGGCAGTAGAGCTACTGGTGACAGGGAATTCCTTCCCTGTCACCGGTAGATGACTCCCCCCCCCCCCCCCCTCCCCCCCCCCCCCCCCCCCAGCAAGCACCTGACCCCCAACCTCCCTACAGTCACAGCACCCCCACCCCCTACTCACATAGCCCCCCCACTCACATAGCACCCCCTACTTACATGATGCCACTTTCCTGCATACATGCACAGAGGCACCCACACGCACATCGAATACACCCATTCACCTACACTTCCAGACACGCATTCACTCACACTCATCCATACACGCGTTCACTCACAGATATTCACACGCATCCATACACGCATTCACTCACACGCATTCAGGCACACATATACACAAACATCCAAACATGCATACTCACACACAAACATCCAAACACGCATACTCACACACATATACACTTGCCATGCAGACTAGCTTACTCACATGCGTACACACTGACATGCAGACACGCACCCACTCCAACATTCATACACACATTCACTCACACGCATACAACCACGTATACACAACACTCAGTCGCATTCACACATGTACACACACATCCATACACACACGCGGACACCACACACTCACACACAACACCCCTCACCCTCCCACTCCACCTCACCTGTCGGGCGTGCGTGTCCGGCAGGGAACGGGAAGGGGAGCATCCACCGCAGTCAGCGCCCTACCAGCAGGACACCACCAGGCCTTATTAATGGTCTTAATACGGCTGGCAGCGTCCTCCTGGCGGGGCGGTAGCAACGCCTGATCGCCACCGCCCGCCAGCATGTCTACTGCCGGATATCCAGCAGTACCCATTGTCTTCTGGTGACCGTGGCTTTAGCAGTTTTGCTGAGGCCAAAGTCATAATGAGAGCCTAAGTCTGGTTTTAATCTCCTACCTATCAAGCCATGGCTCAAAGTTGCAGTTGATTTTGCAGAACCTTTTTATCTTCTGCCATAGAATATGATATTTTTAGTTGTGCTTACTCATTACTCTTCAAAATGGGACCGCTCTGTACCTTTTTCTGCTGCACATGCTTCCAGATCCTAAGATTAAAGTAATGCTGAATTATAGTCTTTTTTTATTCTCACAAACAATGCCTCTGTTTCAAGAATTATTATACACCTTTTTCACCCATGACAAAAAATAGTGATGAGCCACTGCTCTAACCTTGACACCAATACCTTTAGGTCCGTGTTAAAAAAAGTAGCCAGTTGGCATGTTTAACATTCGTCTGCAGGGTTTCATTCCTTGTGAATGAATTACATCATGGCTTCCCTTTTCTTGTCATGCGAGGTATTGGACCACCAGCTAGGATCTCATTAAATTATGTTGTCAACCTGGGAGCTAGAATACCCCCAGACTGTAGTATTTTTTGCTAACCGACCCCCACCAGGGGGACGTATCAACCTTCATCAAGTTTAACCTGCTACAGATTCCTTGTCTGATATTGGTGTACCCATCTTTGGGTGTCATACAATGTAGCCAGGTTCCTCAAGCTGTTCCATTATTTCCCTGTGTTGTAGGCACTCCAATTAATAATGTTTCTTATAATATTCCCCACGTTCTCACCTAGTGATTTGGTAATGTATGTAAACCCATCACTACCCATGACTTAAGCAACCTTCCAGCTAGCCGTTGCTATCATAACCGGTGTGCTTGGACCTCACTAGGTCCATGATTTTCTTTCTATATCACTAATTTGGAGGTGTCTACAGTGCCAGCTGGGGGTCATTCACCCCTGACTGCCTACATTCAACCTTAGGAGGGCCAGTCGGACAGCTACAGAGAGATGCACTTCCCTATACTGTGAATGGGAGCACCTGCTAAGGAACACAGCACGCCACTGATTCATGCAACGCTCTAGAGTGCTGCAAGGCCAACTTTCTTTAATATTTTTTTTTTATGTTGGCGGTCATGGTCAGGTACCTGTCCTAAGTGAGAAGATTTGCAAGCTGTAGCCTTTCAAGTTCCTTTGTAAGACCTCGCCTTATTTGAAACACACAGCCCTCAGCCTCCATCTGTTTTGTATGACATCCATTCTTTTTACTTGGCTTTGCTCTCCACCTGTCTTGATATATGGAGAACATGTGGTGTGTGCGGCGGAGCTCTTGGTTTGACGTTTGTGACTGAAACCGCAGTTTCCGGTCAGTAAGCTTAGAAGGCGGAATTGGAAGATCCATGAACATGAAGTCAACAACTCTTGTGGTCAGCCAGTGCTCAGATCCAGCTTTTCAGCATAATTAGAGCACCCCCCTCCCCATGCTACTAGTAACACTTCAGGGCAGCAGTATATTCACACATACACAACCACCTGATAACCCTTCCTACGTGACAACGATATTTAAGAATTAGGTTGTATCACCATTCTATGTCAGTTTATTTATTTAATAAAGTGTAATGGAGCACTGCATGTTTCGGGTACTTGAGGTTGCTTGGTAGAGAAAAGTAAGAGTACCATAGTGAAGTAGGATGGGGAGTATAGAATCCATACAGGGAGATATTTAACCATGATGAAATCATTCAAGTGCTTAAATTGCCCTGTAATGCTATAAGTTAAAGGCAAGTTTAAATAAATCAGTATGTAAAAGTTTTCTGAAGCACATGCAATTAGGTTCAGATCCTAGGTTCTGACTAAGTATATTACAGTGTCTAGTTCCTTGTATGGCTTGTGATCTTCCTAAGGTTTCACCCACTTGCAGAGAAATACTAATTTGGAACTAAGCTGTCACCCATGTGATTTCTTACATAGCTTTAGACTGATTCGCCAAGGGTTATCTGGTGACCTGTATTGAAAGGTTATAAAAAAAAAAAAACTTAACCTCGTTAAGTGTGAGTCCGTTTTGTCCATATGTGTCCTGCTTTCTTTATGGTCTGGATTGACAGTGAGCACCACTATAGAACGGCTTTGACCCCACCCAAATGTTGAGAGGCAGAAGTACATGTTTTGATTGTGCAGGGGTTTTGTGTTTCCACAAAAAAGAGCTTGCCCTCCACACAGCTGTGATCATTTTGTGTATTTATCCAGCTGCTTGAGCATGTGCTTTCAGGGGCACACAGGTGACACTAATGCTATTAAAGTGTCTTAGAAAACTACATAATTTATGGTGTTTTTCTCTGGCAGCAGCATAGATGTCAGGAGGGCAGTCATTAACAAACATCCATATTTAGGTTTGATTTGACTGTGCAAAACGGTGCCTTATCTTTTAACACACAGCAATATTATTCTGCATTTCTTTGCTTTCACAGAGATAACTATCCATTTTCATACTATTTACTTGTTTTGCTTTACATTACCATATAACATTCCTTTAAAGCCAGACCTATTGGCATTCCTCATGCTTGTTTAGGAATGTCTATAGCCTTTTATTATGATCTAAGCCTGTGCATCTGGTGGGTACAATAAAGCACCTGTGCTCTGTGCACGCAAGGAGACCTTCTCTTTAACATCAGTGTTGGTACAAACAACTCCAAAGCCATTGTTTTATGATATGTATTTGTTTATTAAATAAAGGCTGCTGTGTTACATCTTTCCACATAACCACGCGGCCTACATACAGTGTAGATCAAGCTTGAATATAAATACTATTTCATACTTTTATTGGAACAATAACAAATGTACTACTGTTTCAATATAACAAAAATAGAAAAAGTATGTAAGATAATGCGTTTCCTCCTAGACGGCTTCTTCAGAATTCTGAGACAGAAACAAAGGAAAATGTCACGATTTACACTGATTAAGGAATTCACTCTACTGCAGTGCTTTTCTGCGCCCTCTAGCTGGCCATCCTTTTAATGGGTCATTTCTGTGTGCCAGGGCTTTTGTTGAACCACAGTGCGTTTCAAAAGGCACAAACAATACAAAAGAAGGAGACGTCTGAGTGTTCTCCGCTGCTTGTTCAGCAGGCCTGCCCTCTGGCTTTGACGGAGATGCTGTTGTGATTCGCAGAGAGGAAACAAACATGATGTTTCTCCATGGCTGACTAGCTAATAGTTTTGAGAAAATCTCAGAACATTGGCTAACACAGGTTTTAGTATTTAAGCTGCGCGTTTTCATTCAAGCCCTAGGATTACGACACCCGGTATTTCTTTTTCTCATCTCTCTTCTAAAACAGTGTGACTCACTTCCAGGGATCCTTCCGCACATTTATCAACGCCTGTCCATGAATATCTGGTGGATCATGTGATTCTCAAAGGAAGAGGTGACACGTCCAAAGGCATGGCCAGTATACTTGTGACCTTTGTGGGGTGCAGTATGCCTGCATGGCCACAGGTCAATGCTGCCCGAAGGATAGGTTTAAGATCCTGATCCATACTCTCAAACTACCCATTACTCTTTGCTGTGTCCCAGTCCCTTCATTTGTGTACTTAGGAACACATTGAAGAATATCAAGAGGGACAGTGCAAAAGTGAATTTCTGCCCTGGCTGCACCTAACGCAAATGCTGCTGGAGTGTTCAGCTGCATTATAATGAGCTTTCATGCCTCCTGCACTCGGCTCTTAAAGGCCTTGCAGCACTCGCCAGTTCTGAATTTCTGATTGATGCTTCTAACTGCAGATTCCTCGCCTTTTGAATATCCTCAGGTGCCAGACTGGATCTGGACATTTTCATACCAGTTTCTCCTGCACTCTGGCACAGGTGCCATTAGACTCTGCGTCAGCCTCCAGCTCCTCTGGGTGTGATGCTGCAGCCTCAACTATAACTATAGAACTATAAGAAATTGAGTTATTTGAGGAAAACCGTTCTAGAAGACACAACAATCGGAGATGCAAAAACTTTAATAGAAGAGGTAAATAAACAGCTTGTGGAATTCAAAGCACATAATCAAACAGGAAACAACTAAACTGGAAAAAGATATATTGAATTATAATGAGAATCCATACCCTTATCTGAAAGATATTTTTTTCTTCACCACAAATCCTGGGTATATCAATAAACAATTCCAAGGGAGATCTAGAAAATATTGACTACAATTTCTGACACATCACCTGATTCAGAAGAGGACAGGGGAAATCAATCCTCGGAATGGTAACGGGGGCAGAGAGAGGTGGAATAAGACACTCCAGGGGGAACAAACTGTCTTACCATACACAACAGACATCAGAGATGGCGGACAATATCATCCCCCTCATATAATCTTTCCAACCATATCCTTTCAAAAGGGGAAACATAACTTTTGCGTAAGGGATTGTCGTTTGTCCCTGCTAGATTCAGGTACCCTACTGAAACAAGACTTGAGATTTTTAAGTTCATTAGAAAATAAGATGACAAGTACATATCAGAAGTAGCAAGATCGTTCCAATGGAGAGAGCTCCAGGTTTGAGCAACTGGCTCACTTTCTGCCCTAATTTGTCTAGTTTGCCTACGGAGGTAGAAGTCTTTGAAAATGTTATTTTGAAGGACCAGAGAGGATTAGGGGAAGTAAAGCATGGACCAATCCTAATCTTACAATGGAGGTAATCTTCTAATGACCTACTAGTCAATAAACAAGCTGACAAAGGGGGAGGGATTGTAGTTCTGAACATTTCTGATTACTAAATGACAATTTATGAATGTAGAACACTACAAAGAAAGAAATCACTAGTGATCCCAGCCTGGATATACTGGGGAAGACGAAGGAGCTCTTTAAGAAAGTTGAAGGTTGGCTATCGACCAAGGAATATGAATTCCTCAATTTTAACATCAGAGATGTGAATCTATTTGCACATGACAAAAATAGATGAATGCCAGTATCAATGATTAATGTTCCAGCCAGCATTGCTACAGCTAATGTTTACAACAGTTTCATCAAGGATCAGCATATTGCTGATGTTCCCCTCTCCATTTCCCTCTTAGGTCTCCACTTGTCTCTTCTCCCCTCCCCCTGCAGCCAAACCTGTGTAACCAGTCTACAAGCATGCAAAGACATCCCACAGCATTACTACATCTTCATAGTTAGCATTGGTGATGACCGCTTAAGTGGTTATAGTCTGCTTGTCAGTCAGATATTGGAGCAAATATGAGTCTAGCGGCCATCAAATGTTCCTGGGTCTTGAGCTTGGTGGCAACATTTCTACATCTTCTGTATATCCTAACAAAGCCATCTGCTGGGTAAGTGTGAGCGGTGGAGATACCATAAGGGATAGGGCGGTCTCAACCTCTTCCTAGAAGTGCAACACCTGAGGACAACCCAAGCTAAATGCAGAAATCCTTTGTGCTCTGTGCGGCATTGTGCGCAGATGTCATCCGACCATAGGCCATATTTATGTAGGCGCATTGATGTGTAGTATAGTCTGTGTAGAAATTTGTAGTGTATGATTCGCAGTCTGCTACTCGAGGTGATACTACCAGTTTGTTGACAGCAGTACACCCATTGTTTGTTCGTCAGTGGCACCTGCAATTCACCATCCCATCCCCCCCTTGCCTCAACACTTGACTTCGGCTACTCTTGCTGCGCTCCTTGGTACATCGTTGATACTAAATGTTGCGGGCTGTCCGATTGTAACAGTGTGTGAAAAGTATGTAACGTGGGCAGTTCTAGGGAGAAATCCGGTGTCATGGCTCTAAGTCTCCGTTTGAAGTGAATAAACAAACATGACAGGATGTGCATTTGCCCCAGAATTGGCAAACATTTACATGGCATATTTTGAAGAGAAAGTAACCTATAATGAGATCAGTTCAAATAGGAAATATGTATCAGTCTGGTATAGATACTTGGAAAAATATAGTCCTAATATTGAAGGAATCAATCAATCAATAGTTTATTCGGTCTAAGTTTAAACCATTAAAAAATGTAGAAATAGTCGTACATACAAAAAGATAAAAATCATAAACCATCACATAAAAAGAAGCATTGACAGTTAGTACACTGCTTATCAAAAAGGTTTGTAGTGCTACATAAAAAAGTTTCATAAATAATTAAAACAAGACTTTTAAAATTATATCTAAATCTTACCCTAATGCAAGGTGCTAAGTGCTAAAATAATGCAAATCAGTTTGTTACTAGAAGAGTGTATAAAATTATTCTGAAACAAATTTATACATAAATTAAATCATAAAAACTTCATGCAATAGCTCCTGTTTATAAAAGTTAGAAGTCCGGAGTCAGACGATGTAAAAGGGTACCCTAGATTGGCCAGTTCTCTTAAGTAAATTGGTCAGATAAATTGCGTCTTGCCATTTATAAAATGGTATATAATATATGCTAAGGAACTATAAGTCACTTTGATTGGGGTAGCCCACTGGGCAACATACACGGAGATACAGTCTGATATCCTCAATAGATCACACTAATAGTTACATTTAAAATCCCAATCTGTTGTAACAGGACCCTAGTCCGCTAACTTCTGGACCGTTCTTCAACCGGTGGATTAAGATCTATGATAATCCTGTTACGGATTATCCATGCTGCTGCCAAGTATTTGGAAACAGAGCTCACTATCAGCATGGAAGTGTCATATTTACATATTCTATAAACACTAGTTCGGTTTTGTGTTAGCAGTGTTTTGCACAGAGGAATGATCCACTTTCCTCGTGGGCTTTTGTACAAAGGACAGAAAAATAGGACATGCTCAGAAGTTTCCTTGCATAGATGACAATTTATACATTTGTCAGACAAAGGACTATTAGACGACCAGCGAGCCGTGAAGCTGTTGACCGCCAATGATCCGTATCTGAACTGCAGTAGTAAAGAACGAGCACGGGCTGGTATAGGGAGATCGAGGAAGCTTTCAGGCGAAGGTTCGTGCTTAACCAGCAGAAACTCTGCTGTCAGCCGACCTAAACCATTTGAGCCGAGAGATTCCTCATAGATTTTTCCCCAATATCGGTCTTTAATCAGCAGCCTAGCGTTAGCAGGAATCGTCTCGAGCTTCTCCCAGTAATGGGAAAAACCCAATTTGACCCAAGCTGCTTTCATCTCCCTTAACCAACGAACTTTTTCCCATCCATAGCAAGGTGGCAATAGATCTTTGACTGCTGTCCTAAAAGATTCGAGTTCTTCAGTTTTCCATAATCTAACCCAGTAGAGAAGTGGCCTTAAGTATGCTGCATCTTTAATACTGGGTCTAGTCTTAGGGGGAGCATCGGCGTGCCCTTCCCTAGTCTGGATATGTGTCTAAGGAAGTTATTTTCTTTGGATTGAAGAGTGTCCAGTTGTCTATGTGATCCCCAAAGTTCCACTCCATAAAGGGCAGCGGCATGGATTTGGACTTTGTAAATTTCAGAAATGAGTCGGGGGGGGGGGGGCTTGGTGCAGTGCTAGCCTTCCGTCCTATCACTCCACATCTTTGGCTGATGGTAAGTGCCCCTTTCCTTATAGCTGCATCCCAGCTGCCCTTATCAGATAATCTAATACCCAGGTTATCATATTCCGTTACCCTCTCCAGGTGAGCTGAATCCATCTTTTATATTTGCTCTAAGCTTCTTGTTCGGGGCGCTGTATATCATGAGTTTGGTTTTCTTAACATTGATATCTAACCCGTAATCTCTGCAGAATGCACAGAACTGGTTAACTAGATTCTGGATTCCCATAGATGTTTTGGCCAGCAGGATAGTGTCATCCGCATAAAGTAAACATGGCACTTTGATCCCGGCCAACTTTGGGGAGTCATTAGTGCAGTTTGCTAAATACTTAATACAATTATTTATGTATAAAAGAAAAAGGGTGGGGGCCAAGACACAGCCCTGTCTGACTCCTCTCTCAATAGCCACTGGATCAGTTAAGTTACCATCCTTACCACTCCTAATTTGTGCGTAGGTATTCTTGTGTAATTGGACTATAAGTTTCAAGAGGCCATGTGGAATACCCATATTGGCTAGTGTCAGCCATAACTGGTTTCTGGGGACCAGATCAAACGCGGCTCTAAGATCAATAAAAACTACAAAAAGGTTGCCCCCTCCTACTTCCACAGTCTTCCATTTGATTGTGAAAAATCTTAACACCTGATCTATAGTACTGACTGCTGGCCTAAACCCTGCTTGTAGGTCGGAAATAACATTGGATTCCAGAATCCATTCTTCTAAACGAAACAAAATTTGCTTTGCAAAACGTTTTTGGAAGTTATCAAGCAAAGAGATTGGGCGGTAGTTAGCATGGTTAGAGGGGCTGCCTTTCTTAAAGATGGGGACTATCTCCGCTCCCATCCAGGAGCTTGGGACAGGCGCTCCTGCAGCTACTGTGTTGGAAATCAGGTTCAGATATGGGGCCCATATATCTGGGCTTGTCTTGTACAAATCGCCTGGAATTTTATCAAGGCCAGGGGCCTTTCCCCATTTCAGTGAAGCAATGGCAGCCTTGGTTTCTGCCAGGGTAAATTCAATTTTAGGGGTCTCAAAGATCATAATATGATTCAATTCCCTGGGAGTAACACCAGCGATCCCAGAATATAATCGGGAAAAGTGATCTGTCCACTCTACGGGAAGTATTGAGGCACCAGGCGAACGGTTAAGTTCTTCACTGGCGTCAGCCACCAGTTTCCAGAATTTCTAGATGTCATTTATTTTAGCAGACTCCAGGAGGGAAACCCATCTGGATTCATCCCATCTCCTACGGGCTCTACTTAGTTCCTGTTTGTAGTCTTTCCTGGCTTTCCTTATATGGTCTGGCTGACCCCCTTTTAAAGCTCTCAATAGTTTGTGCTGTGCTTCCCTGCATACAGCATTGAACCACCTTGCGTTGCACTTCTTTTTAAGTTTTTTGGCAGACTCTTTAGTAAAAAGATATTTTAGAGAATTAAATAGTTGTGTGTGGGCTGCTATAAGCCCACCACTATCTTCTAAAAGCTGAGGTATGCGTTCCATATGATCAGCCAACTGTCTGTACACAGATGCCAATGTGGCTGAGTCGGTACTCAAGGATTCCCATTTAACATTTCGTCTGTTATTGGTCAATGCGAGCTGTTGCTCATGGGTCTTGAGGCAGGAGGCTTCAAGTAGGGGTAATATGTTCCTAAGAGATAAAATCAATGGCTCATGATCGCTTTCCTCATGTTCTACAACGTTCATATCAACCATATAACCCCACAGCCGGAGATCCAGCAAAATATAATCTATCTGGCTCTTCTGCGTTCCACGTCTAAATGTAGGGTGAAGATCAGGGTCCGAGCGAGAACGACCGTTGCAGGCCCCCAGGCCATGCGCACGTGTAATATCCACTACCTGATGTGTTAGTCTGTTCATTTTTGGTCTTTTGCTTGACACCAGTTGGGGAATACCCCAGTAGGCGTCCTCATCTTTGTATAGTTCCTGAGCCAGCAGGTAGGGTTCAAAAGTGACATTAAAATCTCCTGCGATAAGAATAAAGTGGGAAGGTGATTTGCAAGAGAGAAGGCTATCCAAAATAGTCAATGTGTCCGACTCATATTTGCTACCCAAGCTCCTATTATAAATGTTAATTATTAGAAGTGGTTTCTCACTAAGGGATGGTATTGATAAACCCATCAAATCGGGACAACCCAAGTCAATTGTTTCAATCCGACATTTAAGGGAACAACTGAGCCATATAAGCAACCCACCTGAAGGTCTCCCTGAGTTCACCTTAGTTGCTGGGACCCAGTAACTTTTGTAACCAATTCTGTATATGGGCTCCAGAGCCCACGTTTCTTGAAAAAGACATATTTTATGTTCATCTATGAATTTGCCCCACTCAGGATTACTCATTTTGTTCTCCAGCCCTGCAATATTCCAGCTGAGAATGGTGTCTAGACCATCTATTTTGTCTTGGAGAACTTCAGCTACAAAGTTCTCTCTTGCAAATGAAATGTCGTGAGGAGATTTTATACCCTTTTCGATCATGTCTATACCAGCCTCATTGGGGTTTCCCACTACAGTCTCACCCAGAATATTACTTGCCCTGTCTGAATCGGGGCGTGGCGTAAGCAGTTTGAATGTCTGAAATGGTGGTGTATACTCATGGTTACTGAGGCCTATTAGATCCGGGGCTAAATTGGTCTCATTCACCTTGCCCTCCTTACTTGCTCCCCCGATACAGATTTCCAAACTCTGGTCACAGAAGGAAAGCCAGATACTGGTTTCCATCTTAGAATGGTCTAGCTTGGCAGGTGCGGAGGTTGTTGTGGACTCTTTGGTGTCTGTAATAGGGGTCTGGTCGGCCTCAGAATTGCCTGACCCTATTTCATGTGTTTCTATATTTCCAATTAAAGGTTACTTCTTGTCCCGGTTTTTCGAACCTTGAGGCTGGAGTGGGCTATATGCAGTGCTAGTTTTTAGTCAATCAATTTCAGAAAGCGAGAGGGGGCTACATCTCAACTGGGGGTCAGGCTGCATCTGCAAACTAGTGGAACCTCTGAGTGGCATTATCGCCCCCCTAGTAGCTGGTACTGCATTGTGAGGGTAGAAAGCCTGGAGCCTACATAGAGAATTTCTCCCGCTAAAGGGTTAGATTGGCACACATTCAGGGAGAGCTGTTGGACAAGGGAAGGTGCATTGAAGTTGATAACAATACAATCTCCCGTGCCGGGATTCTTAAGTGATTGAAGGAATCAGAGGAAGAACAAAATGAGTTTTCAGGGTAGATTAATCACAGATCTTTAGATGTCAGGTTTACGTGTGCAAATAACAGAAAGACCTAGAATTAATCCATCCCCATAACTGGGAGCTCTTTTATGAAGAAGACAGGATTTGCACCGCCATCTACATTCAACCAACCAACAGAAACACTTTGCTACTCTTTAGAAGTTACCATACCTGACCGCTAAAAGTGAACTTGCCTTATGGGGATATAGTCATAAATGGATTAAACAGGCTCTCGCACAAGTCTCTTTACACCACGGGTAACACTCTTGGTCCCCACGGCTAGGAGTCTGGATCAAAACCTGACATCCATAATAATATACAGCCCCATTTCTAACAAAATTAGAAAATCAGTCAGGTAAGGTTGGGAAATCCTATGGCAAATAAGCCTCCCTGAACCATTGTTTCCATTTTAGAAAGGGAACAATTTAAGGCAGTCCCTCATCAGAGGCAGTATTCCAGTGAAGAGGATGATACAGAGGACACTATAGAAACTCTCAGAAGTCTAAGGCCAATTAAAATGTGGTCCTTGTCCAGTTTGTCCATGCACAAGTAAAAGCAAAGAAATCACTATTAATGGAATTGTGCATACAATTTGTTTCAGCATCTGTAATAGTGATAATGTGGTCTATACTATAATGTGTACCTGCCAGAAAACATACATAGGAGTGACCACACAACAGATTAAAAAAACACATTATTTAACACTGGTCAAGATTGATTTACAAAGTGAATTCAGCACCTCTGGTGCACCGCTACATTGAAAGGACCATAGTCCAAGTGACATACACCGGACTGTAATTGCTAATGTTAGTTTCCTTTGAGATTATGGGACTGTGATATGTAATGCTTTACATGCACATTGTTTGACATGTTTGACATTATTGAATTTACTTTTATAGATGAAGGTACTGCTAGCTGGAGATATCTGTATATTTGTAGATAATGTGTAAAATAATTTCTATTGGATGAAGTTTTGTCTAAATGTATGGAGAGAACTCAGTGAGATTGGCTTTGGGGACCCCATCCTTACTCCTAGACATGCATACCCCTATGGCATTTATTTCACACACTAATTTAAATCACAGACTTGATACCACTTCAAAATGGTGGACCTAAGATCAGGAATATAAGACCATAGGCACACCACTATGGCATCCATCCACAACACGCTAACAGACATGGTTTTTCAAGGCAAATACTCTGTCCCCATTCACAGCAGGTTTCTCTGGTACAGGAATTATACAAAGCTGTGAAAGATTAGGTCAAAGCGATATCAGGATTGCAGGAGTTGAGTAATGCCCCCCCCTATTGCTCGTTATAGGGGAGACTTCCCCCTTGTATATGTTTGATGGGGTAACCGGAGACTTCCCACAATATTAATATATGTTTTCAAAACTGATTAGTGATATATAACCTTTTACTAAGTCCAGTTGATGTGTTCAATAGATTCAGGTAATAGAACTGTTCCCCGGGATTCAGCCCCTTTCCGAGCACTGATACACGTAAGTGGGGGATGCTCTAGTACCACTATTATGGGATTGGCATTCTCACACATTAGATCATAAGCTTGCATGTAATGCTGTGAAAGGGGCCACGGCTAAGGAGGTCTACCTAGGACACCATATTTATTGTCTTGGAGACATACCTTTTCTCCATGGCTTGCACTTTATTTATCACAAAGAACTCCTTATGGTTTTGGTATGAGGTGATTTTTGATCACTAGTTTTGAAGGTTGCCCATATTTCACCTCTATACTTCAGTATATTTGGTGATTACAGCTCCATGACACTGTATATATTTACATCGGTGGCCCTTGTTTTGTCCTGATGAGGCCCATGCAAAGAAATTAAGGGGACCGAAATGTGTTGACACCGCATAAGCAAAGACCACCTTCTGTAAAGCGATGTATACAAGAACCTAACTCCGTGGTGTATGATAATTAGGGAAAGAGTCCATCTGATTTAAGCATAGGCTTCTGTTACATAGCGCCAGAATGAACTCTACACACTGGTGTTTATCAACTGATCTCTAAATAGAAGGACATTATGTATAACAAGTTATGTATATTGTATATAGTCTTGTGATAATTATTTAAAATATTTGTGTTAGGTCAAATGTTATATGTGAAATAACATGATTTATGTTATCACCAAAAGCTGTATATAGATCACAGGGAAAAGATAATTACAGTAAAATAATTGAGCAAAGAAGATAAGAGTGAAATTCTGTGTTTACACATATAAAAAATATACAGAAAACAATTAGATACCTAATAAGGAGGAATAATTAAGTGCACCGGAGAGTGATTATTAATTCATTTTTTTAATTGCTTCTTTTTCCACCTTAGGATTGTTTTTTATTATTTAAGTTATTTCCACCAGAGAGTCAGTTTGTGTGTTACATATTACTCAACATCATATATTCACGTCCCATGTGAGGTGCCATCAGACTTGATTCTAAACTCCTCACCTTTTGATCCCTTTACTTCTCCGCCCTTCGACCCGGATCGAGAGCTCCGTTCTTTAATTGTTAGGTGTTTTACCACTGTAATCTTCTTACAGACATTGTGCCAGGGAAATGTCTACTCCAAAAATCATTCTTCAAACTGTGCCATTACTGCAGGGAGCAGACTTCGATAACAGAGTCATATAATATCTGCCTTTGGTGTTTACGGTCTAGGCACGACTTAGAGTTGTGTGACAAATGTTCCCTAATGTGCCTGAAGGCAAGCACGCGACTACAACAAAACTATATGCTAAAGCACACAAGAAGTGAGGTAGGTCGCACCCCAAGCATCGGGCCCACTCTGAGTCATGGCCCCGTTTCCACTCCAGGTCCTGGTAATTCTTCAAGTCTTCATCTTGCAGAGATGAAGTCCAAGGACGAGTCGGAGCACAAGCGCAAGCAGTCCAAGCAGGATTCATCTTAGTCTTACCCCTCGTACACTGGGGACAGTTTGCACACTTGACACTCCAGTGGTCCAACTAAAGCTCCATCATACAACTCCAAGACAATTCTGAGGCAGTTCTTGGTGTGCCAGGGCTTGGCTCGGGCTGCTGTTGACCCACAGCAGATGGAGATCTTCTGGAAGATCATGCTGCATTTGTTCACGGTGATTCCGACTCCCTCTGGAATGCTTTTGAACCCCACAGAGCTGTATGGGCCCTGAGTTGGACTTCTACAAGGAGTTTCTGCCCAGTGTCGATTGTTTCTGTGGTGCCTTTGCCTAGGTGGTTTATGCCACCACTCTGATGCCAGAGTCCCGATCTTTTCCACCCTCCCTGATTTCAGTCGCAGCAGCCCCGGATATGGTCTAGAAACCTGTCTCTAATCCGAAGTAGAGTTTGCCTGTGCCAGCCCTACGACTTGCTAAAAGATAACCAAGACACCACTCCTAACTTTGAAGGGTGCATAGTTGTCTCCTCAATGTTAGTACTGTAGAAAACTGAAAACCTTGTTCGGATTGACCTCCGATGCCTTTCATGGGTCCAAAGTGTCCCCCATGATGAGGATGCAAATAACTAAGGGCCAGATGTAGGAATATCCAATTTTGCGACTTGCAAATTGCGAGTCTGACTGACTCGCAAT
The DNA here is from genome assembly GCF_031143425.1 of Pleurodeles waltl. NCBI lineage: Eukaryota > Metazoa > Chordata > Amphibia > Caudata > Salamandridae > Pleurodeles > Pleurodeles waltl. The sequence goes on along the minus strand of NC_090445.1, from coordinate 1,168,685,922 downwards.
TTGCAAGTCGCAAAATTGGATGCAGAAAGGTGTCTCAGACACCTTTTGCGACTCGCTGTGGGGTCGCAAAGATCCACCTCTTCAATATTCATGAGGTGGGTCGCAGTTTGCGACCCCATAGCGAGTCCCTACACTCACAGGTTTGGTGGCCTGCTGTAGTCAGCAGACCTCCATGCCTGTGACTGTTTTTTCAATAAAGCAGGTTTTTTTTTTCATTTTGCAGACCGTTTTCCTTAAAGGAAAACGAGCTGCAAAATGAAAACTAAACCGAAACCTTACGGTTTCGTTTTTTTCAGAGTAGGCAGTGGTCCATAGGACCACTGCCTGCTCTGAAAAAATATTTTTTTCGGCATTCACAAAGGGGAAGGGGTCCCATGGTGACCCCTTCCCTTTTGCGAATGAGTTACCACCAGTGTGACACTGGTGGTAACTGCGAGTTGGTTTGCGACCGCATTCGCGGTCACAAAGCAACTGTGAATTGCGATGCGGTCGCAAATAGGAAGGGAACACCCCTTCCTATTTGCGAGTTGCATTCCCAAATTGCGAGTCGGTACCGACTCGCAATTTGGGAATGAGCATCGCATTCGGCCGTTTGCATGCCGCAAACTGCGTTTTTCGCAGTTTGCGACATGCAAACGGCTTCGTACATCTGGCCCTTACTCACCTTTCACAGTGCTGAGGTTTGCTCTTATCTACGTCTGCTGAATGCTAGTGGGCTCAACACTTTCCCTGAGATAGATCTGGATCGCCCGGGGCCCACCATTGTATAGCATGCTTCCTTTGTTGTAGTATTTCGTAGAGCAGCAAAACTACTTGAATTGCAACCACCTACAATAGAGAATAATGCAAATCATTTAATTAAGATCTTACTGCTTGTGCCCTCAAAGTCTTTTGCTACTGTTCATCGAAATCCTGACAGAAACTTTCATGGCAACCAAGTCTAAGCCTGGTCTAAGCCATACTTGTAAGTCACTCTTTAGCTTACACCATTGACTCTCCCCTGGCAATCCAACCTTCCTGCTTAGCATTCGACTCCTGCAAGTTTGGTAGTTCAAGCATCTACTAGTAAAATGAATCCAATTGATTTTCTTCCTGCACCACCAAACAGGGATCCAAAATGAATTGATACTTTCGGAAAAAGATTCTTCTCTTGTCCCAGCTTCGCCTTGCGGGACTTAAATGGCATTTGCCTTTTGGGATGGAACACACATGCCTTCTAGCATATGGCCTTGTGTTCTTGCCGAGCATCTTTGACAAATTTAGAAACACCTTTGTTTAGACAGTACAAGACAGATAAGTTACAGCCAAATATGTTTTGATACCTAGACTGGACATGAACAGTTGCTAGGCTTGCAATGGGCATCAGTGTGGTAATCATTTGCCGTGCATGGATGCATGTCACAGAATTCCATAGCGATATGCGGGCATCCCTAGCAGATATGCTATTCAGTAGCTCAGACTATTTTGTGAAAAGGCCGATTCTGCATTGGACCACTCAAAGGCAACCATTCTACGGCACGCTCAGTGAATCTGACTGATTTGGCTAAGCAGTTCCAACAGCTGTACCAGCGGGGTCTCACCTAATGCTATAGGCAGCTTGTACAACCACCAGCTCCACATTTTTGTGGCTCCAAGGGGCAAATGCCACGCACACCACCAATCATGACACCAATCATGACAGTGTATGGTGCCCTTGGACTATGTTTGAGGACCACGTAATTTCATGTGACAAGATGCTGCCAGGTGCGTTTTGAGAGCTTGTGTCCAGTGCACCATGGGCGCCAGTATGATCATCGAGCACCATGCCTGGATACATGCTTTGGGGTTATTTGGTGATGTGCAGGCTTCCCTGATGGACATGCCATTTTATGACTCCAGATTTGGCAAGGCTGGTTCTTTGTTGAAATGCTTCAAAGACAGCCGTGCTGTGGCACTCTTCTTGCATCTGACCCCTCTGGCTCAGCAATTCCACCAGCAGTACTGGAGGTTCATAGGATACTTGTGGGGTCTTGCCTACCACCAGAGTCCGCCCTCGCAACCCATACAACAGTCAACATAGCCCTTTTGGGGCTCCATATTTAGCCCCTTTGGCTAAACCTATCATGGACTTCCAGATTTTCTTCATGTGTCACGCAGATGACAAACAAATCATTTTAAGACTGGTTTGGACAGGCGATGATGCAAATACGTTTCTGATGTTAGGAGGCTGTTCCTCCTGCTAAACCGCTAACTGGTGGTTGGACGAGCTAGACTAATGTCACACCAGTTCGGGCTGTCAGAAATTTGGTGATCGTTTTCAATAAGACCCTCTTTTTTCTCCATAAATTGAAAAAATAACATCTTATTTCCGACAACTAAAGAACAATTTTTCTGTTTGGTCTCAGTTTGGCCTATTACGCCATCATTATTGCGCTGCTTGGATCTCATTTTGCCTGTGCCAGTGCTCATTATCTCAGGCATCTGACAGACCAACTTCAACGCCCCAAACTGGTGCAGAATTGTGCAACACACTTGCTTCTCATCCCAACGCACCACACCTCAATTTCTAGTTATCTTTGCGGTCATTATTGGCTCCTTGTCAAGAAATTCGGCCCTAATATTTATTCCACACCTTTGGGTGCCTCTAGCCCTGTTTTCATCAAGAAATTATTATTGGTGTACGATTGTTCCAAGGCCATATATTCACGCATCTTCTGCATTTTTTGCTGCAGACTCCCAAGATAAAAAAGCATGACAAGAATTCAAGTCTTTGTGTTTATCAGGCAGCCATCAAGTGGAGTTCACTTCCACTTAATCTGAGGTGTCAAACCAACTTCCTCGACTTTAGGAAACAACTCAACACCTGGATGTTTACTCAATGATCATAATTAGCATCATGAAAAATTGGGTAATTACACACTTTATAGATATTTTAATTTCATGTGCCCATCCTGCACAGGCACACATTGTTTTTTAATAGAGCAGATGGTACCTTAGGATTATGATGTGGTAGGAGCATTTCCAGTTTGTCACTCTTCCCTTTGACAATTGTTTACAGAGATGATGGCAGTGCCCGCGACCCATCCTCACATCTCAGGGTACATGTATTCCTGTACCTCGATGACTGACTGCTGAAGGCAGATACTCCAGTCAGCTTTGGGCCACCTCCAAAATAATGGTCACCCTTCTTTCATACTTGAGTTTCTCCATCAGCGAGCAAGACCTGATTCTTGAACATAGGATTCAGTTTATAGGGGCTATTCGGAAGATGGTGGCCTTCAAAGCTTTTCCACCACAACAGTGAGTCTGGAACATTCAGTTTATATTTATGATGTTTCAGGCTCCATCCTGAGTTCTGGTGCAGATGGGCATGCGATTTCTTGAACCTTTAGTCTCTTTCTCCTTGCTGGTCCCACAATGGAACATGCGGGTCTTGCAGTGGAACGTCCTCCTCCAATGAACTCGACACCGGGGCTGTCTTTTGGACAATGTCCGCATATCAAAGATGCCCGTGTGGCACCTTTAGTGTTGGGAGGCGAACACCAACTTGATCTGCAGCAGGCTGTTCTCCCTACCTCACCTAGAACTTACAGTAGTGACGGGTGCATCGTCTTTGGGTAGGGGTGAAGTGAAGACCTTTGGTTCCCAGCAGAACAGAAGCTTCACATTAATCTTCTGGCGCCCATGCTATTTGGTTGGCTCTGAAGGCTTTCCTTCCATCCAGATAACAACATGACTTTCTCCTTGTACTACAACAAGCATGGATGCAGTGGGTCATGGTCATGGTCTCAGGAGGCACTGAACCTTAGCAAATTTGTGGACTTAGTGGGGACCTTCCTAATAGCTGATCTTTTAGTGGGCTCACTGAAGGACACAGTATAGGAACTCAGCAGATGTCAGCTGGCAGACTATAAATGGTCTCTTCATCTGGAGGTGGCTCAAGACCTCTTCACCCTGTAGGGGTTGCCCTAGTCAGATCTTTTCACCAACACCGAGAATATGTAGTGTCATGATTACTGTGCACTACCCATTAAGAGTCTCCATAGGAAACCTAATTTGTCTGCATTGGGATGCAGGTCTCCTTCAGTTTTCCTGCCACCCCTCCTGCCCAGAGTTTTGAAGATCAGGAAGGACCCAGCTCAGATCATTCTGATATCTCAGATTAGGCCAGAAAATTGCGCTAATCCAATCTGTTCAGCCTGAGCTTTTGCCATTTGATCCGTGTCCCTCTTTAGGAGGACCTCCTTTCTCAGTAAACTGGGCAGGGTCCTATAGCTGAATCTCCACAGCCTGCATCTCTCTGTGTGGAAGTTGAAGGCTGACAACAGAGCAGTTTTGATTTACCTGCTAAAGTAGTAGATGTCTTGTGGCTAGGCACCGATTTATGAAATATATTTATTCTGGTATTTTGGAAAAGTTTGGGCAGGGTACGGAGACTGTCAAGCTGACCCTCTGCAAACCAATTTTCTCTTGCTTACCAAGGCTTAGAAAGTCTGAAAGGGGTGAAAAATAAACTAACAATGGAAGCTTCAATGTTTGTTTAATCAACCTTTGTTATTCAAGTCACTCATTTTGATGTGTTTTCTATAAGGACTCCCATACATGTTCTCGCTGTCACCTTTCGTTATGCATCAATGGTACGATAACTTGCACCTTATGTTCCTACTGTGCAGTCCTTTAACACCCATGCACAGCTTGTGTCTGTGGATGCTAACTATCAAAATGTTGTTCCTCATTGCAGTTATTTCTGCACCTTGCATTTTTGAGCTTCAAGCACTGTCAGTACAACTCCTCTACACCACCTTCTTTCCTGACACATTGATGCTGCAGAACCGTACTTTTTTCCTGCTTAAAGTTGTGTCACCCTTCTAAGTAGGTCAGTCCTTTTCGTTTCTACATTGTCTCCCTGCTTTATCCTTCTAAAAAGAGGTTTCACTGGCTGGACCCAAATATTTTGTGAGTTTTTACTTTGAGCCCACAAAGGAGTTTCAAGTCGACAACCAACTTTTAGTGGGCTTTGCCAGTGTTAAGAAAGGAATGGTGGCGCAGAAACAAACTCTGTCCATGTGAATCTTCCTATGCATAAATATATGGTATGAACTGGCCTAGAAGAGGTCCTTGAGGGTCCGTAGGTTCATTCCACCGGAGCCAGGGCTCCCATGATGGCATTTGTGTGAGGCGTTCCAGTACTGGACATCTGCTGGGCTGCTACTTAGGTGTCTGTGCATACATGCATCAGGCACTAGAGCCTTGTCAGTTAAGTGTGCAGAGTGGGTTGTTTTGCCAGCTTGATTCTGCAGGACTTCTCTGAGTACACTCCTTGACAGTCCACATTGGAAGGTACTTCATTTGTATCTATTCAGAAAGGTAGGAATATAGAGCCAGAAGAACATGTTCCTGTTAGAAATGGTGACTATAGTTGGCAGTGAGTTTACACCCTGTCCAAGTAGGGACCCTCACTCTAGTCAGGGCAAGGGAGATATACAGCTCAGATAACCCCTGCTCACCCCCTTGGTAGCTTGGCACAAGCAGTCAGGCTTATCTCAAAGGCAATGTTTAAAGTATTTGTAACCAGCAGGCACAGTAAAACAGTGAAAATACACAAAAGGACTCCACACCAGTTTAGAAAAATAGCCAATATTTCTCTAAATCAAACAAGACCAAAACGACAAAATACAACATACACAAGCAAAGATATGGATTTTTAAAGTAAAAAAGTCTTAATCCATAGAAATCAATAGATGTGTTGTTTTAGCACAAAGTACCTGGTAGGCGCGAAAAATAAAGCTGCATAGTTGAGCATGCATCGGAAAAGCAAGCGATGCGTCAATTCCTTACTCGCAAGTGAGTCGAGTCTTTCTCGGCCGGGCAAGCGATGTATTGGTTTCTTGACGCCCAGGGATAATACGTGGAAAATCCGGATGCACAGCAGTGATTAATCTGCATTGAGCCGACAATGCGTCGATTTCAGCAGCGCTGCATCAATTTTTCAGCTGCGGTGTAAGTTCTGCATCAATTTTTCTGCCGTCCGGCTCCGGTGTGTGGATTTTCTCTCTGGTTCTGCCAGCTGCTCCTTCCGGGGGCCCAGGGACTGGATGTGGCACCACTGGGAAAGTCAGGGGGTCTCAGCAAGAGAGCCCAGGTGCTGGCAGATGAAGTCTTTGATGTCCCTGAGACTTCTTAACAGAAGGCAAGCTCAGTCTAAGCCCTTGGAGAATCTTCACAAGCAGAATACACAGCAAAGCCCAGTCGTTGTCCTCTTTAAGGCAGAAGCAGCAACTGCAGGCCAACCCAGCAAAGCACACACAGCAATGGGGCAGTACTCCTACTCCAGCTCTTCTCCTTGGCAGAGGTTCCTCTTGATCCAGAAGTCTTCTAAAAGTTTGGGGTTTTGGGTCCACTACATATACTCATTTCTGCCTTTGAAGTAGGCAAACTTCAAAATAAAGTTGATGTTGTTTACAAGATCCTGCCTTGCCCAGGCCTGGCTCCAGACACACTCGAGGGTTTAGGAAACAGCATAGTGTGAGAACAGGCACAACCCTTTCAGGTGCAGGTGTCAGCTCCTCCCTCCCCCTCTAACCCAGGAACACCCATTAGGATATGCAAGACACACCTCAGCGCCCTTTGTGTCACTGTCTAGAGTAAATCCCCAAACAGCCCAACTGTCAGTCTGGCCCAGACATTGATTTCACAGGCAGGCAGAGGCACAGAATGGTTAAGCAAGAAAATGCCCACTTTCTAAAAGTTGCATTTTCAAACAAGCAATCTCAAAACCAACTTTACCAAAAGGTGTATTTTTAAATTGTGAGTTCAGAGACCCCAAATTCCATTTCTCCATTTGCTCTTAATAGGGAACTGCTCTTAAAAAGATATTTAAAGTCAGTCCCTTTGTTAACCTATGGGAGAGATAGGCATTGCAATAGTGCAAAACAAATTTGGCAGTATTTCACTTTTAGGACATGTAAAACACACCAGTACATGTCCTACCTTTTAAATACATTGCACCCTGCCCACAAGGCTACCTAGGGCCTACCGTAGGGGTGACATACATGCCGTAAAAGGGAAGGTTTGGCCCTGGCAACTGGGTACACTTGCCAGGCCAAATTGGCAGTGCAAAACTGCACACACAGACATTGTAGTGGCAGGTCTGAGACATGTTTACAGGCCTACTCATGTGGGTGGCACAATCAGTGTTAAAGGCTCACTAGTAACATTTGATTTACAGGCCCTGGGCACCTCTAGTGCACTTTACTAGGGACTTACTAGTAAATCAAATATGCCAATCATGAATGCAATTTACACAGGCAGCACTTGCACTTTAGCACTGGTCAGCAGTGGTAAAATGCCAGGAGTACCAAAAACCAGCAAAAACAAAGTCCAGCACATAGTCAAGGATAAAGGAAGCAGAGGCAAAAAGACAGGGGAAACCACGCCTAGGATGCCAGGTCTGACCACTAATAATCTTTGGTAATGCTTTTTCTGCTAGATACTTTAACTGAAGCTTCCTCACAACACTCCCTATGCCCCATTCAATGGAAAGGACCCCTTTGATTTTCAAAAGATATAAAGTTTGTTTTGATACACCATCATCTCCTACCTGTAATAGTTGGGCTGCATCTGTGGGTATGGAAGAGTTCAGAATAAATTGATGCTAGCATGCAGGGGCAGAACATATGCATCTCTACAACAATACTTCTGGCGGGAATACAAGGTCCCAGCGGACTCCGATGGTAAAACCTGCTCGCACGCAGGAACTATTGCAATGAAAAATTACGGCTCCTGTGTGGACCTGAGGATGTTCAAAAGGTGAAGATTTGTTGGTTAGATTGAGTATCCACTAGAAAGAGCTTTACCAAAAGCAAAAATCCTGTTCCTAGTGTCAGCAAAGGGGCAATAGTAAATCACTGAGAGGGGAAGTTTGGAGACTCTGAAGTCATCAATCCTGTCCTGAAATTGGAGCATTTTCCATATATATTCATGAGTTTTGGGGTGTCGGCCCCCCTCAATAATGATTAAATTAGTCAACTCTTCCTTGCAGTTTAGCTCTTTTTAAGTGCATATTTTATATAGTGAAGCTCCAAACATTGTTGAGACTTAAAACTGGTTTATGGGTCGCTGTCTTTCAACATAAAGCCTAGACTACCATCCCTTTGACTGTGGTGGAAATGGGTAACATATATAACAGTGGACACATCTATTCACTTCTGCACAGCATGACCTCCAAAATCAATCCTTTTGCCACAACCAAAACAAAACTGCATGTTGTTGCACACTTAAAACACCTTTCAGTGAGTGGTAATCCCCAAGAAAAAGGGTTTCAATGTGAACCAATCATTTACTATATCATATGACAATCATTTGGCAAAAGGATGAAGTCCGATTGTCGGTGTCACAGAACACAGGGCCATTGAATCATGCTAGAGATAAATAGGCCTCTTCTACTGTTACATTACGCACACACTTCTAAAAGATTATGGGCCAGATGTAGGAAGAGAGCAATTTGCGACTTGCAAATTGCTATGCAGTACGGTGTCTCAGACACCGTCTGCAACTCGCAATGGAGTCGCAATGACCCACCTCATGAATATTCATGAGGTGGGTCGCAAATTGCGGCCCAATTACGAGTATAGGCACTCGCTAACATGGAGGCCTGCTGACGTCAGCAGGCCTCCATGTTAGCGACCTGCCTTTTCAATAAAGCAATTTTTTTTTTTTAATGTAGCCCGTTTTCCCTAAGGGAAAACGAGCTGCATTTCAAAAAAATCCGAAACCTTTTGTTTCGCTTTTTTCAGGGCAGGGAGTGGGGTCCAGTCTCAAACTGGAAGGGGTCCCATGGGGACCCCTTCCAATTTGCGAGTGGGTTACCATCCACTTGAAGTGGATGGTAACTGCGACTCCATTTGCGACCGCGTACGCGGTCGCAAATGGAGTTGCATACCACTGCGACTCGCAAATAGGAAGGGAACACCCCTTCCTATTTGCGATTCGGAAATGCATTTTGCGAGTCGGTAACGACTCGCAAAATGCATTTCTGCATAGGAAACACGCATTTGCGAGTCGCAAACGGCAGATTTTGCCGTTTGCGACTCGCAAAGTGTTTCCTACATCTGGCCCCTAGTACCTAATTTCTCAAACTATTCTCTCTCCCACCTCTTTGAAAGCTGTGGGGTTTAAATACCAGTCCTGAAGAATGCTGGGTGAGAGACCCTAACAAGCCTGGGTTTCTTAACAGGGGTGAGGGGCCTCCTGACACAGAGATTTCTAGGTTTCAGCTACAGCTGTCTTTTCCCCATTGGCCAGACCTATATTGCCAATATACAAAAAGTGGACTTTGGGTCTGCTCTTTTCTCTTGATTGGATGTCGTTGTATTCTGTTATCTGTCTTAATTCAAAGGTTTATATTCCTATTCTCGTGTTTGTACCTGCCAGGAGCATTTCAGACTTAAAGAGTGTTGTGATTGGTTGTTTTGTATCCTTCACTGGTGATTTTCCTTGCATACAGGGAGCTATTTTTTTCTTTAAGCACTAAGTGATATTGTATGTTTTTTTCTTCCTCTGCTGCTTCGTTGCTGCCCATCCCTCTCCACTTCCCCTCTCCTACTTAATTTTTGAAAACATTTATAAGCTTGCCTCTCTGTCAGTGGGCATCCACCTTAAAATAGGTTTTTGCCCATTTCAAGATGGCCACCTTCAAGTGTGCATGAACAGCAGGCCCCAAGAAATGGGTTTATATTATTTGAACAAATCCAAAATAGATGTACATACGATGAAAATGTAACTTGAATAAGTACAATATTTGTTCACCACAAACAGCTTGAGGTTTATAATTGAGTAGATGGAGTACTGTGGTAAGGAGCTATTTATCCAAAGACACTATTTGGTATTAGAGTGTCACGACAACAGGCCATTCCCCAGGTCTAATCCTATGTCTTTTTCGTTATTGTGATTCTTAAGGCAACTTTTTGTTGTCCATGTTCTGTGTTTTAGGATTAGACAATAATATTGGGAATTAATACGTATTTGCATATGTTCAGAATGAAAGCTGTTCTGTTCTCCCATAAAACAGCATAGACCTAGTTTTCTAAGATGAGAGCAGGCAAGACGAGTTTAGTCGACTTAAGGATGTAAGCTCGTACAGTTTTAACTGTATTTTAATATGATAATTAAATATTTTAATGGTTGAGTGGAACCATCCAAATATATTAACGTCTGCAATCCTGTTTCTGAAAGGCAATTATTATAAGATGCTTCAATAAAAGCAGCAGAGTGAGGAGCCTTCCTGGCATGTTCTTTTGTGTGTTTAGCTCTAAGTCCACATCCAAAATCCAATGTGAACCGGTGAATTTAGAAGGTTTCTGCTTTAGCATTGACGTCATGTCTTTTGAAATATCTTAATTATTTGTTTTGGATTTTTTGACTTTAGATTTTCATTCTTCTTTTCCAGATGTTCACAAATTTTAATTTTGGCGAGCTGGACCTGAAAGCGGTGCACATCTCTGAGAGGTTCTCGGTGGACGGTTCTGGGTATTATACCTCAGCAGGTCAAATCTCCTTCAACTGAAGCATCACGCACAGGATGTTGTATGCTGTACACAAGCTGTAAACACTAAATCTGTGTGCATTTGTATCTTATGACTTTTACAAAGTGTTAACAGACCCCTGTTTATCTTAGTGTGCATCTTATTTTAGCTTCTGGATGATGGCCATAATAATGCTTGATCAGATAATCTCAGGACCAATGGTACATTTTACTCTGTGTTTGTCTTTATCTGCTGTTGCTATGGTTCTTGAATGTCCCAACATTCTCATTTTACAGTGGCCCTAAATTCAACCAAAAGAAATTGAATAATTCTGCACATTACCATAATTTGCATTGTTATTGCTGCAGAGGCAGTTATTCAACCGACTTGACTTTGGGCCTGATTTAGAGTTTGGTGGATGGGGGAACTGCATCACAAGCGTAACGGATATCCCGTCTGTGGTATTATGATTTAATTTTATCCGATGGACATCGTAATAGGGCGAATGGGATATCCGTTGTATTGGGACTGAGTAACCCTGTCTGCCAAACTCTAAACCAGGCCCCATGTCTTTTCATTGACTAGACTCAGAGTAGAGCATTTCAGAATTACATGACACATACAAACAGGAAGAGTAGATGTTTGAAGTACATCACATTTAGAAGCATTTGTATGCACCATGAGGTAAACAAATTGGCTTTTTGTGTCCATTCAACAATAAAAATATCAATAATTGAATTCTGTGCTCAGCAAGTTTCATCCATCTGCACTGAAGCCACATTCCGCATCTGCGGGGTTTTTAAGTGTGGAGACATTGGCCCTTGACGTGTCCACAACTAGTCTTGGTTGTAATAATTGACCGTTACCAACATTCTTCTAGGGGGTTCCGTTCACACCTGCTTCAAATAAATATATATGTTCAGTGGTGTTTCCAACAGACTCCGAAATTGACAGGGATCTTGGTGATATCTTTGATATTATACAGTTAGTGGATAGTAAAAGAGGCGATTGAGAGAATAAAATCAGCAGATTGTTTTTCCAGAAAAGCAGAAACATTGGCCATATAACAAATTACAATTCTCTATGTGCCATTGATGGGCGCTGTGACACACGTATTTCCTCTTTGTTTCACTGAATTCTATGGATCGTATTACTGAGGGGAAAGCAACCATTTGCACTCATGTTTTTTTTTTTTACATTCCCTAAGGCTACTCTGATACTGCTGAAGGAGGCACAGATGCAATATGGTGTGTGCCAGTGCACATTGTACGATCCCAAGATGGTGTTCTTTCATTTGCATGGTGGTTGGCTTCATGCACTTGAGAGAAGATTTTTGCCCCTCTGCCGATCTTCTAATACAGACTTGGGCATGTGGACAAACGTGCCATGTACGCTAACTGTATCCCACATATTAGGTTTAGCAGTGGGATACATGATCCCAAGGCCCCCAGATAGGTATCCCCCCACAGACAGTTGTAGTCACACAATGCGTCATCCTGCAGTGGGAGAAGAATCTCCACCTCCTTCTCAGCGCATTGGTGTTCCTTCAGCATTGAAAGATGCTGAGGGTAGGTGCAGGTACATGTTTGTACCTACAGCAGGAACAAATCTTTTTATGTTATATGGTGCACTGTCCAGGCTGCACCAATTTAATCTGTGCATCATTTTACTTAACACTGCTCCAGGTGTTTTAAAATTAGCAACAATACGGATTTTTTTCTGACATATGACCACTGACAGAGATATTGCCTCATTTTATTTAAAACGGGCCAGGCATCTTTAAATAGCACAATGTTGACTTTTTCTGTCTGACCTATGACAAGTGTCTGTTTTTGTTGCAGTAATGTGGCTTTGTTTAATTTTCCTAGCACATGGAATATATACCATCAGTATATTGCTGCGTCTTGCTGAGCAGTTTACCAGGTTCATGTGGCATTCATCTGCAGATTTATACTCATGTTAAAGTCTCCAAAATGGTGTGTTATATTGTTCTGTACCGGTGATCCTGAAGACGTTTTGCAACTCTTCACAGTGTTTATTCTTGTTTCAGCAAACTGTTTTATAAAAGCCAGGTCTGCCATGCTGCTATCAGCTATTCTCTGTGTGGTGCTTCCATTCACAGCGGAGCCATAAAATGTACTGTTGATCTCATTTCTGCTGATTTGTGTTCACAACCAAATGACACAATAAATCAATGTGCCTCATGGAGGAGAGAATCACCGTGTGTGCTTGTTTTTTCTTTTTTAAATGCCCGCACAGGTAATTTGTATTTCTATTTGGCATTATCGTGCGCACTATCAGCGTGGACCTCTATGCGCGTAAGTGAGGGATACTGTAAACAGATGATGCGCTAGAGAGTAGAAAAAGCTTGACCAAAGAGCAAAGTTTTCAGGTCACGACTGAAGTTGTCTGAGAAGGTTCGAGTCGCAGGAACAAAGGTTGCGTGCTTGGTAGGAGAAACTACAGCCACCAGACCGGCCTGTATGTATTTTAGGGACTGTGGTATTGCACTGCTCTCTTTTTAATGAAATGATGAGCCTTGTTAAGTAAGTACTCGTGGTCAATGCAGAATATCTTAAAATCCTTAATTGAATTCCTTGCTTAACAAGCAGCCAGTGGATGTTATGCACGATAGGATTAATTTATGCTGAAACCTGAAACTGAACTGGCTTCTGAATTTTGTACTACCTGGATTTTGTTAGCTAGTGAAGATGGTAATTCCATGTACATCGCATTAGACTATTATCTGAAGTAGTTAGCAATATACAAAAAAATCTCGCCTTACCTCAATTTGGAAGTTAAGCGTGTAGTAGCTCTAAGTAACAGTAGGCTGAAACATTTGGTATCACCTGGTCTGCTTTAGTGAGCTGGGAATCGATCCTAACGCCAAGCTTTTAACAGATGAAACTGGTTTCGGGAGTCTAGGTTTGTGGTGCAGCTGGATGATCCAATAAGCATACAGCCATAGATTGCAACAGTCATTTACAAGAGGAACATCAGCCTTCTCGTCATTGAGCTTATCGTTCCCCACCCAGATTTATAGAAATGTCAAATTGTGTTGGAATATGGCACTATTAGGTGTGTTCTATTTGTTATCCAACCGCAGCACAACTTGTGGCATCTGCCTACATGAAGACTCTGACTCTTACCTCCACCAATGTATATGCCAGCAGTCTCATGTAAATATTGAAAAGATGGGGAGACAATGAGGAAGGTGCATGACCGAATGAGGCACACAGTCTCTTTGCAAAATAAATTATGCAGCAATACCGCCTTAGAGCCATTGGCTACAAACACTGGAGCCACTGCAGCACCATACTTTCTATACCTACCACTTTAATGCAGTCCATGAGACTAATGTGATCAACCTTATTGAAAGAGGCAGAAAGATCCAACAAGATCAATGCTTTAACATGCCAAGCATCTAGGCACATTTTTAGGTCATCCAAAAACAAGGCCAGGACTGAGTCCATACTGTGTGCTGGGCAAAAACCAATCTCCATCATATTTAAAAAGTTATAAGATCGCATGTGTTTACAGAGCACTTGTGCCACGTTTTTCAAGCACTATGGCCTGATAATGCAAAAAACCAAACACATGGGTCAAAATGTTTTGAGAACTGTGGGGTCCAGATCTGTTATTTTTCAGTAGCAGAATGATGCATAACTTCTTAAAAATGATGCTATCATGCTACTTTCTAAGAAGAACACAGTGGTACTACAATCATAGGAGATATCTGATTGAAAACCGCCCATGGACAGGGATCCCTCGGTGCAGCCAAATTCCATCTTCTTCATAAGTATGGTGAGTTCTGAAACTAATAGAAGAGACAGAGATGTGGGAGTGGATGGCGCCCTCTTTTTAGACGTATAAACTGGGCCAGAGGAACACAAGTCAATTTGGCGGTTCATAATTATTTATAGTCCTTTAGCCAACCATGTTATCGGTACCGCTTGGGGGGGATGGGTTCTGATATGATTTCTTGGCAAGGTATGGACGCCTAGAGATGGAAAATATGTGATAGCAAGTCATAACTCTTTGTCTTTTGTGAGTTACCACTCCACTCCCAAGATACCTTGATGTAAATGGAAATGGTTTCATAATTCTTAATATTGTGAATTGTATGGTTAAAAAATGCAATTACAGTTAAAATGGTTATACAGAGTGATAATAATTATAATAGTAATAATGACTTCATTAAGCACACCAAGTAAAAGTTGTTAATTTGTTTTATTAATCTCTTTTTCCAGAGCTGGTTGTGAGTGACCGTGCAGCATCATGAAGAAGACTGAAACAAGCACATCCTGTCCTTCTGATCCCCAGTGTCTAATTCATTTATGATCAAATGTCCAACATGGAGTTACGCTGACAAGCCCCCAGGACTATTCATCATGGAAAACTTTGTTAGAAGCAGCTCAAGTAAGGAATCACATTCCACTGTTAGACATTGCGAGAAATGTGGAAAGCAACCACAGGAAGTGTAAGAGTCTGTTTACTATAAAGACAGATTTACAGACTATTGAGCGAAAAGCTGAAGCAAGTGTCCGTGATGATACTAGAACAAGTGAGTGCACGAATAAACGCTTATACAGACGAACATCATTAAAGTCAAACATGTATACTGAAGAATGTATATTTTGTGGAAAGATAAAACGCTACAAGGGAAAATCAATGCATGAGAAATTAATCAAGGCAACAGAGCGTAGAATTGACAAAAGGCTTTGAGAGTGTGCAACTATTTCATGGTATTCAAAAATCTTAGCAGATTGTAGTAGGAACATAGTGGCTTCAGAAGCCCATTCTCATGCATCTTGTTATAGGAGCTATACAAGGGTTAAAGCAAAGGTGGAAGATCATGCATCTAGCATTCAAACCGATGATCGCTACAAAATAATGAGAGATGAAGCATATGATGAACTATATTAATAGATTAGAACAATGATGATTCCTTACAAAGAGGTAATACGTGTGACGACTCTCACTGAAAGGCTTGAAACCCTTATGACATGCAGAGGAATACAGGGAATAGACAAATCAACCACGAAGCATATAAGAAGGAAATTGGACTCCGAGTTCGGTGACAGCCTCCACATATTCCCAAGAACCAAGGAAAATTATTGGCCCAACCTGATAGTGTCATGCTAAAGGGCGTTGTAAGGAAAACAAGAGTTTGAAAAGAGAATTAACAGTTTTAAAGGTTAAGGCAACAGACATGAACAAGATCATTGATCAGACATTATCTGACATATTTAGCTATTTTTGGGCCAAATTCAACCGTTTTGTTGAGTTTTTTTCTGTGCGACTTTGGTGCGTCGAGGATGTCCCCGAAGACCGGGTTCAAGCCATACGAGGACTGTCATCGGACGATGTCGGTGATGGATCCTCATCGGGTGTGTCTGTGGTGTCTCGAGTACGACCACGACCTGAAGTCGTGCTCCGAGTGCCGGGCCATGCACCCGAAGACTTTGAGGGAGCGGTCCCTAAAGCTAATGGCGGCCCGGCACTCGAATTCGAGTAAGTCCCGGTCTTGTTGGAGAGGAAGGTCCCGAGATCGGTTGCGGAATCATCACCACTCGTCTTCTTCTAAATCCTCAGGTCAAGGGAAGAAGAAGAAGTCAAAGAAGTACCATCGCTTTCTGACTTCGCCCCGTCGCTCGGCCGACGCAACGGGGGAAGAGCGTCCACGCACTAGGGGCCAGATGTATGAAATTATTTTGCACTTGCAAACGGTAAAATCGGCCGTTTGCGAGTGCAAAACCGTGGTCTGCGATGCATGAAATGCATTCGCAGACCACAACTAAGAAATCGCTAAAATAGCGATTTCTTGCATTGCCACCTGGAAATTGCGAGTCGCAATTTGCGATTCACAATTTCCACGTCGCAAGGCTATTCTGGAAAAAATTGCAAATTGCGGTAATTGTGGTAACCTGGTGCAAAATTTCAAAATGCAGTTAAACTGCATTTTTAACTTCAACATGTAAAGCACAAATGCCCTTTTGGCATGTGTGTACCTAACATGTTGAAAAAACTGTTTTTGGGGTGCAGGAGAGGGGGCCTGAGGCCCTCAGCACCCTGGCCTTTTGCATTTCCAAAATTGTGATTTCTGGTTCAGAAATCGCAATTTTGGAAATGCAAAATATTCACAGCTATGGGCCAACAGGCCCATAGCTGCGAATGGGGCCGGTATCGCAATTTGCGATTCGGTAATAGCATTTGCTATTTTTAAGAAATCGCTATTACCAATTCGCAAATGTGATACATGGCCCTTTGCGAGTCGGTAATAGCGATTTCTTAAAATTCGCTATTACAGAATCGCAATGGGCCGTGATGGTACATCTGGCCATAGGCCTCCATCCTCGGAGCCTGCGTCTGGGTGATCTCCGCGCTTCCCCAAATTTCCTGGAACCGGAGCGACCCCCGCCCAACTTAGTTTTATGAGGACATGCCCCTCATCTTTTAGCAGGCTGACCCCATACGGCGCCTTCTGACCCAAGGGGTTCGGCTGAGGGGCCTTTGGGTTCTGTGCAGGCGGCTTCGGCCTCGGCCACCGAGGTCACCTCTGGATCCGTGCGCAGATCCGGACCGGCGCCGGTCGCACCCTTGAGACCTTCCCCGGCACCGGGTCGATTGTCGACACTCTCAACGTCGGTGGTGCCCACTATCATCATCACCCCGATTCTTATCCCTGATGACTCGGAGTCAGAGTGGGGTTGACCGCTGCCGCCTTTGGCTTTGATGGGGCTTATTCACCCCAGGTCGGATTCGGACCCTTTTTCTTATAGGTAGAAATATGGGGAGGAATTGGAGGGGTCCCTGGACCCTTATAAATACCAGGATGACCCTGCTATGGACTGGGCTCAGGAATTGGACGAAGCCAGTGGTCTGGATACTTCTCCTGACGCTGGAATGCTGTCTCCTCCTACTGTGGCTACGGCGGAGGGAGCAACTTATGGTATGGTGGTCAGTAGGGCAGCTGAGGTCCTTTGTTTCGAGCTTCCCACTGTTGAGGTCAGGTCTAATCTCCTGACAGAGGTGCTTCAGCCTGGGGCTTCTACTTCAGAACCCCTTTTGCCTTTTAACGAAGCCCTCATCGATGTCCTTTTGGGTGCATGGTACAAGCCCAACACAGGGGCTCCTGTGAATAGGACTATTGCACGCCGCCATGCCTTTTGGGCCAGTATACCCACTCTTTGTGGGATACAGTTGCGCAAGTCCTGCTACAGATACCAGAGGAGGCCTGTGCTATAGTCTCCCAAGCTGTGAACGATGGAAGAGATGCGGCAAAGTTTACAATCCGTTGTGGGCTGGACACAACCGACTCTCTGTGCAGATCGGTTGCTACGACAGTGGCCATATGGCGCCACGCCTGGTTACGCAATTCTGTTTTTTCGGGGGATGTCCAACAGTCACTCATTGACATTCCCTTTGATGGCACCCAAGCGGACTCGGCCTTGGAGAGATTCAAGGATTCCCAGGCTACGGCTTGGTCCCTCGGTCTTTCCTCGGCCCCTCGCCCACCACAGTTCGCTTTTCGTCCCTTACGTGGGCACATAAGGGACTCCCTGTCGCGTCCTCCACACAGCCACCGTGCCTCACACGCTGGTCAGCCTATGCGTGGCCAAAGACGCAGAATCCCACGTGGCCGTGGGACAGGGAACCCGAGGTCTGTCCAGTCCACCTCTGCCCCAGCTGCAGCCTCCAAACCCTCCTAGTCCGTCCCCTCACTCCAGTCCAGTGGGTGGCAGGATTTGCCATCACCTGTCCCACTGGGAACATATCACCACGGACAGGTGGGTTTTGCAGATCGTTCGAAAGGGCTACTCCCTTTCGAATCTGCTCCACCACCCATGCCACCAACCTTCAGTTACCTTCCAGAGGATCATTTGGGGCTTCTCTGCAAGGAAGTCGCAGCTCTCCTGGCCAAGGAAGCTATAGAAACGGTCCCTGTGCCAGAAGTAGGTTGTGGTTGTTATTCCCGCTACTTTCTGATACCAAAGAAGGACAAGAGCTTGCATCCTATCCTGGACCTTCGGGACCTAAACTACTTCCTCAAGAAGGAGAAATTCAAAGTGCTCACCCTGGCTCTGGTTCTGTCTGCCTTGGACCCAGGAGACTGGATGGTAGCGTTGGACTTGCAGGACGCTTACTTCCACATCCCCATCCTGCCTGCCCACAGACGTTACCTACGATTCGTGGTAGGTCACAAGCACTTTCAGTTTACCGTGCTCCCCTTCGGCCTCACCAGTGCCCCTCGGTGTTCACAAAAGTGATGGCGATGGTTGCAGCTCATCTGTGCAGGTTAGGGGTTTCAGTCTTCCCTGACCTCGACTGGCTGTTGAAGGCGGACTCGCCCCGAAAAGTCGTCCACCTTCAGACTACGGCGAACCTCCTGCACATGCTGGGGTTCACTATCAAAGTGCCGAAGTCACACCCGACACTCTCTCAGTCGCTCCCTTTTATCGTAGCAGTTCTGGGCACAGTGCAGTTTTGGGCTTATCCTCCCGAAAAAACGAGTCCAGGACATTCAGGCTATGATTCCACTCTTTTGGCCTAGGTCTTGGGTTTCGGTGAGACTGACTCTGAGGCTGCTGGGCCTCATGGCCTCCTGTATCCTGCTAGTAACACACGCCAGATGGCATATGCGGGCTCTGCAATGGGACCTGAAGTTCCAATGGGGCAGCATCAGGGAAATCTCTCCAACCTGGTCCAGATCTCAGAAGGAACAGCGAAAGACCTGCAGTGGTGGTTTTCGAATCCAAATTGGGTCCACTGCAGATCCCTCTCCCTTCCCCAATCAGATCTCTCTTTAGTGACAGATGCGTCACTTCTGGGTTGGGGTGGCCACATGGGAGAGGTGGAGATCAGAGGCCTCTGGTCTCCAGCGGAGTCGGGGCTCCATACAAATTTGCTGGTGCTCCTGGCGATCAGGCTTGCGTTGAAAGCATTCCTTCCCTCTCTCAAAGGGAAAGTAGTGCAGGTGTTCACAGACAATACTACCGCCATGTGGTACTCGAACAAACATGACGGAGTAGGGTCCTGGACCCTCTGTCAGGAGGTACTACGCCTCTGGACATGGCTGGAACATCAGGGATTTACCCTGATGGTTCAACATCTGGCGAGCTCCCTCAACGCCAGAGCGGACAAACTCAGCCGTCGATGCACAGCCGATAACTCATCAGTACCATTTTCATCATGCCATCTTCCCTCTGTGGGCTGGGACAATGCCACTATTATCCTGTTCTAATATTGGTTTATTTCTGGAGGGACTCTGCTCATTTTGAGTCCATGAACTGTCCCAAGTGATTAAGAACCTAGGACCTGTTTCTCCCAGATGCCAACTCCTCCTATTTCGTTTTAGTCACGAATCAACTTTTGTATTTTAGTAATTTAGTCAGTCACTTTCTCCTTTTTCTCAACTTCATTTTCAAAAGATTGGTTGTCTCCTTCACACGTTCATGCCCTGCAGCCTGTCTTTCAACAGGTTCTGCTGTTGTTAGATTATAACAGTGTCATCCATTTGCTCTAAGTCCTGGCAATGGTTTTAAGGCCCTGTGCCTACAGGAGCCGGGGAGCGGAAGTGGCGGGGCGGCGCACTTGGGTGGCTTGAGGGTGGTTAATAAACATTAAATGTATTTATTTTTTTTTTTAAAACACTTATCTTCTCTGCTTCTGATCCTCTGCTGCAGACAGGCACAGGCTCCCAGCCTGTCCTACAGCCAATCCTGATGCTCCTCAGAGCAGTGTCAGGATTGGCTGGGAGCACCCAGCCAGGGCACTCCCAGGCAGACTGGGAGCCTGTGCAAACTCTCTCCAGCCTGGCAACTGTGTTGCAGGGCTGGAGAGAGCCTACTCTGCATGTGTGTTTGGCTGGCCCAAGACTGCCGGCCAAACATACATTTGCAGTGCCCTCCCTGCTTGTCACACCCGTGGACCCACCCCTTTAAAAGAAAACGATAATAAACTAAGTTTATTATCATTTTCTTTTAAAGGTTTTGCAGCTGCCGCTGCTGGCAAAGGGGCAAAGCTGCTCCGCCCTAACAGAGGAGCCGCCCCTGTGTGCCTATCATTTGTTCAACCTACTTCTTCTAAGGGGCTCAATGACAACCTTGCCCTCCCTCTCACTTTTCTATACTCGTCTTGTTTAGGCATTTGCAAATTTAATCGGCCTCTCTTACAATCGTTGACCTCCCATTTAATGTGTGGGATTGGTGTTTAACAGAGCAGTAAGGTGAAATGCTGTCATTCTCTACTAGGAGACTTGGAGATAGAATGCTTGTCAGTCTCAAGAATGGCACATAAGCGTGTGATCTGCTAGGAGGTGAACTGATGATTTCTCCCACACCCAGCCAAGTACCTGTTTTTCCAGGGGATTGGGTATATTGTAAATCGTAAGTAGTTGAGGAGTGAGTAGTTGGACCATGCAATCCTTCTAGGTCCTCCTTTTCTTTCTGTCGTCTTGCTGACAGGTCTGTTTTCTGCAGAAATAGGTAGTTGATCACAAGTTTGTGGGATGTTGTTGGGGCTGTAATCTTCCATCTCATCAGAGGTTCTGTAGTGATGTTACACCTGTTCCCTTATGTCTGTTCTTACAGGGGTTCACCTGGAGTGCCCTCCCAGCTCCTGTTACAGGTTCAAACCAAAGCCATAGCCGTCAGCTGACAGGGTACTTCTGAGGTTTTTAGCTTTCTAAATACTTATTCCACTGATCTCACTCCTGATTCTCTATTTCCTTTCTACCTTTCCTAGTATCACCACAACTAGCAGTTGAAGCAAGAAATAAGAGCTAGAAAAAGGTCATTAAACTTAAGTTTATCTCTTTGGCGACCACCTGCTTAGCAAGCAAAGATTTCACTCAGTCATTCGATATGCTTCTGACATATCTACAGACCTGGTCTACATTTGTATGATTGCATGCTCGCTACAGATGAGGAAAACAATCTAGGTGTATCAGCACAAGAAACGTTGGGTAGATGTGAAGGAAAAACTATTCGGAGGTGTAACCCCTTCGTAGTTTTAAATTGGGAAAAGTCTAAACGTGATGGTATTGGAAACTGTTACCTGGTACAATGTAAGGGACTGTTCAGTGCCCACCTATGCAAGGTGATGCTGTGTTTTTACACATGATTTGTTCTGTTTCCCCAGGCTCCATGTACCTCTTCCTTTAGGAAGTGTCATAAAGTGGAGTAAAGTCGATTGACACAGTGAAGAGTGGAGTAAAGTGTCACTGGGTGGAGTGGTGTGTCATAGATTGGAGTGGCGTTGCATAGAGTGGAGTAGCAGTTGTAGAGTGGAGTGGCATGTCACAGAGATTCGTAGAGTTTTAGTGTGGAGTGTTGCAGACTTTAGTGGCGTTGTGTGGAGTGGACTAGTATGTCAGAGTGGAGTGGCATGGAGTGGTATAGATTGTTGTGGAGTGGCATGTCGTGGGGTAGAGGTGCATAGAGTGGATTAGAGTGGCATGTTGTACAGTAGCTTAGAGTGGAGTGTTGTAGATTTGAGTGGCGTGTAGAGTGGACTAGTGTGTCATAGAGTGGAGTGGTGTAGAGTGTTGTGGAGTGTAGTGTCACATCAAGTGGTATGTTGTGCAGTAGCATAGAGTGGAGTTGAGGGCAGTGGCATAGAGTGGAGTAGTGTGTCAGAGTAGAGTAGGGTTAACTGGCATGGTGGGAATTACGTAGAGTGGAGTAGAGTCTTGGGAGTGGCATAGAGTGGAGTACTGTGTCATACTGTGGTTTGTCATAGAGTGTCTTACAGTGGAGAGGCATAGAGTGGAGTGGTGTTTTGTAGAGTGCAGTGGTGTGTTGTGCAATGGAGTGGCATGTCATGGAGTGGGGTGCTAAGAGTAGAGTGGAGTGGCCTAGTGTAGAGTGGTGTGTCATAAAGTAGAGTGGTGTGGCATGTTGTAGAGTAAAGTGGAGTATGTTAGAGTGGAGGGGTGTGGAGTGGCATGTCGTAAAGTTAAGCAGAGCAGAGAGGAGTGGAGAGTTGTAGAATGGAATGGTGTGTCAAGGAGTAAAGTGTCATGGAGTGGCATGTCATAAAGTAGTGTAGAGTGGAGGGACATAGTGTGGAGTGGTGTGTAATAGAGTGGAGTAGAGTGAAGGGGCATAGAGTCGAGTAGATTGTTGTGTTGTGGTGTGTCAGTCAGTAGAGTGGCATGTCAAACAGTGTTGTTTTGTAGTGTGGGGTAGAGTGAAGTAAAGTGGCATGGAGTTGCATAGATGGAGTTCCTTAGAGTGGAGTAGAGTGATGTAGAGTGGAATGGCATAGCGTAAAGTGTCATAGAGTGGAGTGGTGTGTCATAGAGTAGAGTGGAGTGGCATATCCTAGAGTGCTTTAGTGTGGAGTAGCGAACAGAGGAGTGACGTAGAGTGGAGTGTTGTGGCATAGATTGCAGTGGGGTGGGGTTTTGTAGAGCAAAGTGTCACGTTGCAGAGTATAGTGGCATGGCATAGAGTGGAGTAGAGTGGCATGTCATATGACTTTTTTTTATTTCAATAGGTACCACAGTACCTCCCAGATAGTTTCAAGAAAAGTTCTCGGTGCTTCATAAATATTTTTAAAAGCATATAAAACAATAAAAGTACTTTTCCCTAACTCCATAGGCTTTTCCTAAGGGCCTCATTTCTTTCTGAACATTCCAAAAACAGTAATAAGCTATATTTCCTGCTGAAACCCAGAACAAAATATGGTGTATGCAATATGGCTGCCTTCTAAGTTTGTAAGGGCTGTCAGCCAATAATACGGCGTTTGTCATCGCCATATACCGCAGTATACCACAGCCCAATATATCACTATGTTTTCATTCTTTCTAACCTATAAAGAACCAAATCAGATCAAATAACAAAAAGGACCCTTTTCCCCCCATAATCTATATCCCTTCTAAATTTCATGTAAATCTGTTAAGCCATTTCATCGCTATGTCTGATTAAACAGTCTATGGAAAATGCATTTGTGGGAAAATGCGTTTTCAGACCCTCCCTTTTTTCTTTCCATCGTCTTAACTGATCACCAGGTCTGCAAAATTTCATGGAGATTCAACAAACTGTGGCAAAGTTATTAACAATCAAAATCAGAGTAATTCGTAGCTCTCAGAATCCTAACTATAACTACAAATAGGCTACTGCCATTCTATCTATCTATCTATCTATCTATCTATCTATCTATATATATATATATATATATATTATTATTATTATTATTTTTTTTTTTTGATTTGCTTATAACTTTGGCGATATTTGATGAATCTTCATGAAGCGTTCCAAAACGAAGTCTTGTTCACCTCAGCTCCTACCTGAAAAGTTTTGGGGGGATCTGTCAAGCGGGAGCTGAGAAAATTATGTGATCCCAAATCTAAATTTCCCATTCATTTTTCTTTTGGAAATTAAGACACAGAGAGAGCCTAAAAGACTGAAACGATTTACATCAGATTAAGCAGAAAGCTAGATGTTGGTCCAGAAAGCTTGCTTTTTGTGATTTGATGAAAATCCTTTCAGTAGTTTTAGAGGAACTAGAGTTAAAAAAAATGTTGCATGCTATGGAGGATCATCAGATTAGACAGATTTTGTGATAAGATCTGATTGGCTGCCACCCCATCAGCAATAATGATTCAGTAGCTATTTTAGGGCTTAGGTCCCTCTGGTCTCTTGTCCTGTAAAATGAAAATGTAAAAAAAAGTATAAGGGGGAGGATAGGGATATTCTCCCCCACCTAGGCATGGTGTGAGGCCTTGGGCGTTAGCACATATATATTTTTTATTTTATTTACTACATATCTGTGGTAAAATGTAAGAAAAAAAGCACAGGCTCCTGCGCTATACTTGGGGATGAATTTTTAATATTAAGTGAAAGGTCAAGTGGCACCCATACCACACTGGTAGAGCAAGCCCTCACCAGCTTCCCCTTGATGCAGTCAGTGCCTCCTACCGCACTGCTGCTCGGCTGTCCCTGCAGTGTGCAGGTAAATTCAGGCAGCCTGAACCATCAGTCAGCTTCTTCCCTCAGCTTATGTAATTTTTTTAAGTCTGTTTCTTTTCCCCGTGCTATTCCTCACTGGCGCCTGCCAGCCCTTGGCAGTTTGCACCGTTCCCTCCCATTTTCCCACCATCTGCTTGCCGCCACCCGCTTCCGCTGCCCACCTCCCCTCCCAGCACCTATAAAATGGAGGCCACCAGGCAGCTCTGCAGTGGGTGCGCCGAAGGCCTCGCCCAGTGCTGGGAACTCTGGCCATCCGGACACCCACAGGTACTCCTCTGCAGATCTCCAAGCACTTCACCCCACACGTCGCAATAATAATACTGCTGTATTGCATCTCCGCACCGCATATCCAGACCTTTCATGTACCACCAATGCCAGTTCACCTGCAACCTCGACCTGCCCGCCCTCGCTGAAACCCATGCCACTCTGACTCTGCTGGCCGACGCCACCCCAATGCCTCCTGATCAACGTCAGATTGTGCTGCAAATACGCCACCGAAGTTGGGACATCATCTCCACCCTCGCCCGTGAAGTGACCTTCATCACAGAGACATGGCTTAACCCCTCTGCGAACCGACATCCCCACCGCGACACCCAGTGGATACAAGATGAAACACTGGAACCACACTAACAAACACGGAGGAGGCATTGCCATCATCCACAAAAATCAATCTGCTGCACCACCACCGAAGATTAAACTACACCTATCATGGAACACTTGAAGTTTCAACCCCACGCTAACAATAGAACCATAAAAGGCACCCTCGCTTACAGATTCCCCAGGACCTCGAAATGGCCTCTGCTACACTATCACAGACTTCATCACCCCACTCATTATCGAATCTATGCACTACATCTTTCTCGGAGACCTCAGCTTCCACCTGGACGACCCCACAGACACGAACTCCACCAACCTCTTGGAACGAATGGGCAACATCAGCCTCAACCAGCTGGCCACAGACCCCGCACACAGAGGAGGACACAGACTAGACCCTATCTTTACGTCCAGCAACAAAGCCAAGTACAGCCACTCCATGGAACTCACCTGGACCAACCACCCAATTACCATGCAGTTTTCTTTCTTCAATAATTTAACTTCTAACATTTCATATATATTTTTATTGAGGTTATAAAAGTTGTCATGAGAGCAGTAATATCTGGGTAATTAGCAGTGCATGGCGAATGGCGGTAGTTATAGTTAACTTAGGCCACAAGTTGTTGTTACTTGCAATAATTCTAACTATAACTGCTGAATTTCTGTGGTTTTGTGCAAGTAAATCCAAAACCTAACTACAACGTCCCTGTAGGCTTTGATTTTTTTTAAGTGAATTTCAAAGGTTTTTTGTAATTCTATTTCCTAACTATAAAGTCCCTGTAACCTTTGTTTTTTTAGTGAATTTCTATTGGTTTTTTTTAACGTGGTCATTTTCACTACTATATATTAACCCAGCCACCGCAGCCAGTCCCTGCAGCCACCCCCTTAACCACCTAACCCCACGCTGCGCATGGCCTTTGGCTATGCGCAGCGGAAGTTGGCCACAGGGCCTGGGTGTGAGAATAGGTGTGAGAGGGTGTCTCTGGGTGTGAGAGTGGCTGTAAGAGTGTCTGGTTGTGAGAGTGGGTTTGAGAGGGTCTATGTGGGTGGGAGAATGTCTGATTGCTCTCCAATAGATGAAATATATAAATAGATTCACCTCCACTAAGGATTTCAGATTGTTTTTCAGTATTTAATCGCCAGGTAAGCACACTTGTTTTGCCTTCGAGAAACCCAGGAGTCAGGATCGTTTGTCCTTTCCAGAAGTGGAGCTTCAACTGGGGCACCTGCTACATTTATATTTATAAGTGCTTCCTGTTGAGGTTTAATTTCTGTAAAATGATCATCATGGCTACAATGGAAGCCCACTTGCTACGTTACCCAACTAGAGTCCACAGTTTCCACAAAATTTCTACCCAACCTGAGCACTTTCTGTTGGATAGTTAGCAAGTGTTACCTCATTGGATACATTTCAGGGTGGGGGACGAGCCGTGCATTGGACGATTTTGGCCCTGGGGTTCACTATAATTCCATGGGCGGGCCCTGTAGCCTCCCTTCCCCGGTTGATCTCGGCCACAGGACCCCATCCCCTGGGGCCTAGCCTTATTTTTTAAAATATTTTTGGGGAGGGAGGCCGTGTGCCCCCCTTCCCTGTCTGATCTCGGCCCCGGGGATCACATCTCCCTGGGCCTGGCTATCTGTCCTAGGTGCCCCGCAGGGCACCCAGTGTGCAATGGGACCACAGGAGGAGCCTCAAGTACCCTGCGGTCCAAGCCGGCTCATTATCTCCTGTGGGAGCCGACATTGCTGCCCCAAACAGGGAGCTGCTAAAGATGCAGCACCCTGTCTGTGAAAGCAATTGTTTGCTCTGTTTCTCTGCCCACATATCTGCAAGAAGGAAAACAGAGAAAATCTCTGCTTCCAGCAAGCCAGAGCTGTTTGAGAAATCTTACTTGCTGGGAGAGGAATGTTTGCTCTGACTGATGAGCACCCCTGTACATAGTAGAAGCCGGCCCTGAGGCTTGGCGGTCCCCACAGCAATTATTGGCTCCACTTCTTTTATTTCGGCCCTGGGAAGGTGGTGGTCACCGGGGCTGTGGGGGGATGCATAGCTCTCTCCCCATAATTTAAATAAATAACCCTGGGGAGGTGGCAATCCCCAGGACTGTGGGGGAGCTTTGTGGCCCACGCATGAAATTGAATGTTTGCCCCGGGGAGGTGGCATACTCCAGGACTGCGGGGAAGGTCCACAGGACTTCTCCCCATTTATTGTACTCATTTTGTCCCAGGGAGAAGGTGGTCCCTGGAGCATAAATAAGCCAAGGAAGGGGCCCGTGCACCTTTATTTTTGTCATGCCTCCAGGATCTTACCCACCCGGGGCCTTTCTTAAAACAAGTGCAGGAGACTGTGCTTGCTTTTTTTCAATTTTTGCTGTGGATTCACAACTCCGTTGTACATTTGTGAAAAAAGCTTTAAAAAAAATAATAATAATAATAATATTTGCCCTGGGGGAGGGGGTCTCTCTGGGACTCCAACAATCAAGCTAAGGGGTCATGGTGTCCCTACCCTCGCCCTTTTCTTTCTTTTTATCTTTTTTTCTGGGACTCGGCTGAAGCTGAGTCCCAAGATGGCCGCCAACACTTCCTTAGTGACACAAGTTCAGAAGGGTTCACAGAGCCTTTGCGTCTCTATATGTACAAATTTATTTTTTCTTTAATATTTCAAAAACTACTGAACAGATTTACACCAAATAACAAAAAGGGCTTTTTTGGACCAAGAGCTAGTTTTCTGCTAAATTTGGTGCGATTCCATCCAGTGGTTTGGCCTCTATTCTTGTTCAAAATCCCTATGGAAATTAACGTGGAGAAATGTATCAATATATACACATATATATATATATATATACATATATATATATATATATATATATATATATATATATATATAAGATTTGAATTCTTTAACTAGCCCACTCACTTCCACCTGGCGGAGCCGGTGCAGAGGAACGGGTGCAGGTCCCGTTTAAAATACAGAAAGCAATGCGCCCAAGTGTAGAAACAAGAAGCTCGCAGTCCAGAGTGCAAAGTTTCAAAAGAGATTTATTTTGGTAACGTTTTTCAACCTTGTGGTCTTCCTCACAGCCTTTCTATATATATATATTTATACATGAGATTCTGTAATCCCTGTATAAACCCCTGCCTCTAATTTCTTTATAATCAGCGACTTGTGACACACCCAGTCACTGATTTGAAAGAAAATACATTATAACTTGACTATTGGAAGTTATTACAGTCGAGTTCTGATGTCACAATGCTGCTGCCATAGCCAGCAGCTGAGGTGAAAGACAGGGCAGGTCACAGAGTATATTTGAAGCAATTGTTTAAAGCAACGATAATAGAAAATTGCTTTTCTTTCTTCTGCCCTGTTTTTTGGCTTAGAATGACAAGCAGAGACAAGTTTATTTTGTGCACTCCTTAGATAGAGAAAAGCTAGAATCTTTCTGTAAAGGTACAACACATTTTGAGCAAGTGCAGCAATTTTTTTTAAACTGAGCTGTATTGAACTGTTTCTAATATATGTTTGTAACAAATAACCCACAGGTTTTAAATGTGTTTAATTTTGCACTAGAGATTTTATTTCTGTTCTTCATTTTGCAAACATGCTTGCTCTTTCATATGAAAGAGGTACGCACCAAGGTTTTGAATGATTTGAAGGAATGGTGATGATGTGATCATGTATTAATTATATGTAATAAAGTACCCCCTACCATACATGATAAGGACATTG
The DNA here is from genome assembly GCF_031143425.1 of Pleurodeles waltl. Taxonomy (NCBI): domain Eukaryota; kingdom Metazoa; phylum Chordata; class Amphibia; order Caudata; family Salamandridae; genus Pleurodeles; species Pleurodeles waltl. The sequence continues at coordinate 1,168,657,123 of NC_090445.1, read as the reverse complement.
CAAGCCACCTCGGAGTTCCATAACCTTGAAAAGGAACTTGACCTTTGGTCTTGTTCCTCTATTTGGTTATGGAACTCCTCTGTGACTTGTAATATCCTTATAATATACAGCAGGGGGTACTTTTCCCTTATCTAATTACACAGTGATAGTTGCCACTGTAGTTATAGTTAGGTCAGTCTTTCCATAGACAGAGCAAGTCTTTTTTTTGTTATGCAAATAACATTGGTGCTGTTTGATGAATCTTCACAAAACATACTGGAACAAAAGTTCTTCCATTTCAGCTTCTTCCTGGGAATCTCCAGTGATCCATCAAGTGGATGCTGAAAAACAGGGAGCCCTAACGCAATTTCCTCATTTCAGGGAATTTGAAGCAGCACTACAGTCAAAATTGCTGAAAGGAATTACACCCTAAGTGGCATAAAGTTAGATCTTTACTCAGAAAGCAGCCATTTTTGAGAAATGAGGATGTAAAAAAAATTTAGATATCTGGACAGTTGGTCCCTCAGGTGTCCCTGGGAGCTGAAAATTAAAAAAAATTAATAAAGCATTGTGATTGGCTGAACAGGCTCTTTCTTCCTTCGGTCATTTCCTGCTGGACCAAGATCATTTCTGCAGGAGCAAGCTCTTTGGTGAGCCGTAGCATCACAAGAAATTTCGCGTCTGGCATTAAATGACACAGAGATTAGGAAAATATATTACAAAACAAAATAGTGAGGTGGACGTGTGTGGTGGGTTTGCAGGCCAGGCCCTGCACCCAACTCTGCATGGCCTGTGGGCGTGTGTGACATGGTGTTGGGCACTCACGACAGGGTCTGATTGGGAAAGCGGGCATTTGGGCATTGGCTTTTGGGCCGGTGCCTCAAGGTCACCTATGGGCTGGTTTTTCAGGGCCTCTGTAGACCAGCCCACAGAGACTTACTGGCTTCCCCAGCCCCCGCCAGGCCACTGTATTGTGGCATCAGCATCATGGGCCCTCCCCTGCTATGCTGTCAACCTGAGGCTGGGGGCCTGATGTTGGTCTGGCCCTTAGGGCTTTTTCACCTCAGGGGTGGGAGGGGGCCCTGCCTCATGTGGTTGGCCCGGCCCACAATCAGTGACATCCCCCACGGGCCATCACTTTTAGACCATGTTGTGCATGGGAGGGTGGGAAGATGCAGGGGCCTTGCATGGGGGCTATTCTCACCTAAGCCCCCTGGAGCATACGTCCTGTGCTTTTCTTGACTCCTTCCCTGCCAGGTCATCACCCTGAGGCTGCAGTGGGCTGAGGAAGGGATGAGTAAGAGAAGTGGCATAACTAAGGGCCAGGTGTTGTTACCTCAGTCCCAATGTCTTTTAGGCATTTGTTGAGGGGTGGGGATGTGTTTGCATAGACCTTGCTGTTATGACACATTTTCCTAAGGAAAAAAATAATATGATGAAGTGTTGTGGTCAGAGCTAACGATGCTGGAACTGAGGAAGTAGGCTTGAGTTCCTGCATCAGCTCGACTTCCTGTGATTCTGGGCAAATCACTTAGGGCCTGATTTAAATGTCGGCAGAGGGAAGAATCCGTCATAAACATGACATATATCCCATCTGCAACATCACCATCCCCTTAGGATAGAATGGGATCGTAATATGGCGGACGGGATATCTGTCATATTTGTGACTGAGTATTCCCCTCCGCCATCTAAATTAGGCCTTTAATCTTCCCACATGAAATAAAAATGAATTTGATCTTGTGTAATGTAACTGGTGTTCATGTAAAGGCTCTAATGCCTTTAGCCCATGTTCACAATATATAAAACTAAAAAAATAAAAATTATATTAACATTTCAGGAATATGGAGCCACTTTTTGTGGGATTGCACAGGCCAATCCAACCCTGACCCACAGGGTTGGAGGCATGCAGGGTGCAGGGACAGCAAATATCTCAAACCAGAAACTGTTATTTCACATCTTCCAGGGTCGACAGGGAAGAAAGGTGACCTGCACAGATATTCTTGGTATTGAAGAGAGGACTACTGGTCAGGAGGTCATCTGCAAACACACACATTTTATTTTTGGTTTCACATCATGGGCAGTGTTGTATTTTTCATTTATCGTCCAAATATATTAGATGTCATAATTGATGACAACACTGGGCATGGTGAGAGCACAAGTTCTAGTTATCTCAGTGGATTAAAACTAGTAAACTTCATTTTTTTGTTTAAAATGTTTCAGTTTAACTGACATTTCAACCTACCTATAACAGGCATTCTGACATGGAAAAATGTAAGATATTGATAAGTTATTTGGTAGTATTCCTTAACCTAATTAAAACAACTGGCTTTAGGAAGGTGAGTTTGGTATACACCCATGGTAAAATATTTAAATAGAAAATATGAAGAGTTCTTCACATGTTAATAAGAATTCCGAATCACTCCCAACTTAAGTGTCTGTAGATGACTAAGAAGTCTTACAAATTCACTATTTGGGAGATGACTAAAGATTACTGTGATAGAAAGGTAAATTGATTTCCACTTTGTTACTGTTGTATATGATAGAGGTTCTTGATGTTGGTTACTCACAGCATTTATGACTTTTGTATATTAAAGTGCTAGAAACCTATAAGGTCACTTTGGCTTGGCAAAGCACAATTGTGGAACCAACTTGTACAAAGGGTAATGTAATGAGCCCTGCCAAATATTAATATGTTAACCTTATGGACACAGAAGCAAAATATGTTAACAAAAATGAAAAAATCTGTTTTCCAATGTAGCATCATGTGTAGGAGAAAATAATATAATAAACATAATCAAATCTGTATAAGGAGGAAATTTTCAACCGCAGACAATACACTTTCTTTCGCTGTGATGGCCAACAAATGATAAAGGGTAGTGGACATTTAATATATACATCTGTTTCTTGGACTGTCTTCAATGTTTGATGAAAGAGTTTATTGGCTATTGCACAAGAAGTTAATGGCTTTGGAGTGTTGACAGCATAACAGGAGGCAGTGTCCTTGCAGCTCTGATGCTTGATGTATGTTCAGCTGATATATGCAAGATGGTGTTGATTTACTTCTTTGTTTTTCAACTCCCTGTCTTCTGTGTGTTACTGTGTTTGCGCTGTTGTGGCACAAGGTGTATTTATAATGTTTGGGTCTGACATTAAATACTGCACCTACTCCTTGATAGGCTATTGCAGGGCACAAGTACATTGGGCTTGATCAGTAATTTATCACCCCACATCCTGGCAGGACATTGTTTTGTCATGTTTGTGAGTAAGGCAGCATTTGAAGAGTCTTGCTATTCAATGTCATGCATGTTATACTTGTGCACCTGTTTTTTGTTTTATTTTCACATTTGGGCATGTTGTTAGTTTTTTTTTTTAGATTTGACAAGTCTAATGTCATTGTCATTTCATTGAATTGTTTTGGTGGCTGATTATTTTTAACACTTCACTTATGGAATATTGTGCACATGTTAACATGCTTTAATTTGGCGGGATGATCAGACACTTCTTGGGTGCATGTAATATTTATTTTCAATACACTCGGCATGGAGGCATCACTTGAGCAACTCACTAGAGCACGGATATCCAGGAGTTGTACTTACATGTTGCATGCTATACGATGTTGTAGTCACAGTGTTTCCCTACTTCCATACGTACCACCCTAATCGGACCTTTCTATCTGTTAGCTCTACTTTTTAGTAACCCATTATGAAGGGTTTTCACGATATGCATTGGGTTTTAGACATGACTGTCTAAAAAAGATTTTCGCATTGTCTGTCTGTTTTTGCAAATGTGGAGCAACATTTTCTCTGAACTTTGAATACTGACAGCATCAACTTCTTCAATAAAGCAATTGAAATATTGAAGAACATCAATTTAATCTTAATGAACTGTCTAATCTTTGTTGGTTTGGTCTATATTAGGTGCCCGTGGGCCTTAAGTTTGCACACATTGGTTCGGGTCTACCATTAGTGACCAGCTATTTGCCAAAATGAACCTAAATCTTCCTTCTTAATTCATAAAAGTCATCCCAAGTGTAGACCCTAAACAGCCAAAGAGCGGAATGCAGTGCATTTAAAAAGTTAGGCATGTACGTTTAACTTTTATATATCCTTATAGTGAAAAACTCTTAGTTTGTTTTTCACTCCTGCAAAGCCTGCCTCGCCTATAGGATAACATTGGGTTACCTTATTTCATTTAATAAGTGATAGCTTTCAATTATGAGCTAGTAGAAATGTCGAGTTTGGTCTTTAAAAAAATGTAATTCAACAGTAAAGCTGGATTTTAAGTCACAATTCTGAAAAAGTCACTTTTACAAAGTTGGTATTTTCTTGTCCTAACCATTTGGTGCCTGCAGGCTGTATCCTGGGTCACATGACTAAGTGTAGCGGGCAGTTGACCTCAGTATATTGCTCCCAGTAGGTGCTGAAAAAGAGGGACTAGTTGTTGGTAGGATGGACAGTTGCACATCAGAAGACTCAGCCACACTCATAAAGGGTTTGACCAGACGTTTGTGCCCCCAGACAAACTGGGGCCAGGGTGTAGGGAGGCAAGAAATTCCAGACACCTCTTTAGGGGGAGGATTCTAGAGGTTTCTCCCAATTCAAAGTGTGCATCAGGTATAACTAGTGGACCCTAAGACCCTGTGCTTCATTATACATCTTGACCCCTGGAAGACTCAGAAGAAGGACTACTGTTCTGCTGCAGGCTACCTTAGTGTGAAGGACTGGGCCGGCATTTCGAGGCCAGGACCATCAGAGTGACTCCAAGGGCTAGTTGACTGGCCTCCTGATCAGAGATTCAGGGACAAAATATGCTCCAACCACCTTGAACCCTACTCCTGGACTCCACCTACTGTAAGTCTTACTTGCAAGTGTTCCCACCCCAGTCCTAGGAACTGGGTCTGACGGTGCTGTACCAGCCCAGCTGTGGTCTTTTGGGCAGAACAAATACAGGACCTCTCATCCCAGTCCATAGATCGTAAGAACTGCTTCCGCACAACTGCAAAACTCCACAACCATCATTTTAGGTACTTTGTTCAGTGGGCCTAACTTGGTCCCTGTAGCCGACCTGCACCCCATCGCGGTCGTACTGAACTTGTGACTTTGTCTGAGTCCAGCACGTCCAGATAACCACAGTTGGCACTTTATACTTTTAAGTCCTATTCTTACTGAAGTCTTTAAAATTGCATAGCTCGGGTTCTACTGATTGGCTTTTTGTGTTTTTGGTATGAACATGTATTCAATTTTATTTTACTTTTCTAAATTGTTGTAGGATTTTTCTTGTATTGTGTTTCCACTTTAGTACTGATTGTCTACTGCATAAATACTTTACACATTGCCACTAAGTTATGCCTGACTTCTTCTGTGCCAAACTACTAGAAGGTTGAGCACATGTTAAATTGGGGTATGCTTGCGTTTCACCCTGACAAGTATGTGATTGTTGCTTTTCTGCAGTGGAACTCAGTAGTCTGATTGTACCAGTGAGTATTGGTTGAGAGGCAGATTTGTGTTATGCAGGGACGCTATGTTTTATGCTCTATGTAGCAACAGGGAGGAGACGCAGATGAGACAGCTGCCTTGAGGGGAAGTGGAGTAGTAGAGCTGGGCCACCCCTCGTCCAGCTACAACTGCATGAGCAGTGGATGGCCGTGGCACTTCCACCACCAGCCGCCTGAGGAGTCTGTCGGTGGCATTGGCATTAGTAGTGAGACGGCGGAGTCCATAGCAGTGAGTTGGCGGACCGAGAAGCAGCTGGGGTGTGCGTACCAAGATCGTTAAGACATTTTTGCCTTTCCCTCATCTTTCCTTTTGTTGCTGCCATTGCACTGTGCTGCGGGTGGATGTTGGGTTGAGTGAGATATAGACTGTAGCAAGTTGGTGCATGGTTGCAGAGGGCACTGGGGGGTGAAAAGAGGTTGAGGCTGAGGGTGCTACGGCAGTAGGTTGGCTGACTGGGTGCAGCTTGTGGTGGCAACCTGGTGCCTGAAGCTTGAAGTGGCTGTCATGAAGTTGGTGGCCTGGATGAAGTAACCTTGGAATTTATTTATAACAGTGCTGTATTCTTTTCCCGGAACCAGAACCAGTGCTTTATTAATGTCTGCACAGTACTTTCCATACTGCCCAACTTGACTAATTTGCCTAACTTGGCTTGTTAAATACATTTACCTGTGGAAGCCTTTGGAAGGGCAACTTGTTTGTGAACCTGGCCTGCTTTTCATTGTGCTTTCTATTTGGTTATTGTCTTAGTCTTCTGGTCAGTTTACTCTCTAGGGGTTTTGGAAATTTTATGGAAACTTCACTGGTAACCAATTTTGGTGTGTTCTGGTGTTCCTTGTGCTGTGTTCTCTTTTCTCCTTATACATTTTCTGCCTTGAAGGCTCCTTTCCCTTGTTGGTCTTCTAGGAGATAAGAATGTCTAAGGGTGGCTCTCAGCTGGCACTAATACTAAGGGAGTTATTGTATTGCTTGCTTTTTTGCTTATTGTTGGATAGCTTTGTTGAGCAATTAGTGCTTACCCATCAGTGTGCATAGTTGCAAGTGACTTTTTGACTCCTGTTTAGTATTAGTACAGTGTTGCGAAGAATTAGTAGCCAGCATACGAAGACCCGGGACTGTGGGGATTACTTTTCCCTTTACCACCAGTTTTGGTGTGGGTGGGGTGTCCCATCTTTCTCTCAGTAGGCCTTTTTAAAATGACATTGACGAAACTTTGCTCTGGTTGTTTGATTGGTGCAAATAATCCATCCAATAAACTCCTGAAATTAAAATATTTTTTTACATCAATTTGTCGGAAGAAGTCTCAGCTGTCATACATGAAGTCCTATTCTTCTATTTTAAGCTTCTTTTCAATGAGTGGTAAATATGAGGAAGGAAAGTAGATGGCTACTGGAATGGATCAAGTTGCTGATGTACTCTTTACCTTCTCAATGCGCTTCTACATGCCAGGGATCTCGGGTTGTCCAAAGTTCTCTCCCAACATCAAAGTTAAGCCAACTGTTTAAACTACTCATGTTGCACGTAGTATTTTACTGGGTCCTACAGTGAGGTGCTTGGCAGAGGCCCAGTTGTGTTGGAGGACTTCACTCAGCCAATGACAAGAATCGGCTGAGGGAGGCATGTCTATAATCGTCTGCCACTCCGGCGGGAGAGGGGGGTTGATTTGGACCAGGCATTGCAATGCTTGCTCAGCTTTCCATCTCTGCCTGCTTTGTATAGTAGTAGCACACCTTCCCCGAGGGCCTCATCAGCCTTGTTGAATTCAATTAACGTAATGAATTGTGAATCATTTGTTTCATATGGGGCACAAGGGATTGGTCAGTTACTTAATTTGGAAGGTGAAGGTGGGGGAAAGGCTTCATTTGAAATTATGTTTTGTATGGAGAAAGTTTTATCTTCTATTTTATCTTTGCTGGAAAGATCAGTTTCTCATTCTGATCATGTGCTAGATGTGTTATTTTCTATTCTTTTTTGGGGATTCAACTTCCTTCCTTCTCTGGTTTATGCCAAATACAGGAGCTAAAGATAAAACAGTTAAAATTACAGGTTACCCCAGTCAACATTATGGTCAATGGTGGGTCAAAGAAGTTGTACTCAAGTGGGTAAGACCTGCGGGTCAGGGGATCTTTTTTCTAAGACAACTAATGTAAAATCTAGAGCAAAACAGGAGGATAATGTGTATTCATTAAAATATTTATTTCAGGGGTGTAACTAGGATGAACCAGAGGCCCAGTTGATAGGAAAAACCTTCCCATCTTTACAATTTTTACTAAAGCGGTAACCCTCCTGGTGGTGCTCTTTCCCCCCATATGCAATCTTTTGTTAAGTCTCCTTGAGTGCCCGTTGATGGGGCCTCACAGGGGGTGGAGGCTACCTTAAGGTGTTCGAGGGTTAAACTTCCAAAGGGAAAGAGAAAAAAGAAACAATGTATTATGAAATGTAGCTAAAAAATGAAGGTTTGTAAGTATTCCTATTGAGTCTGTATCTTCGGTTCCTTTTGTAAATACTGAAATGTTGAATAATGCCCATTCACACCATGGTTTGGTGCCTGGTTGTCCAGAAACGGTCAACCCACCTCCACCTTCTAATGTATCAGAGGCACTGGGTTCTAATACCTCTAATCAGGAAAAGGGGCCAGTTCCCACTAATGGGGAAACTACTTATGATATCTATGATGGCATGGACGAGGTGTGTTAAGGTGTTGGTCATGGGCGAGGGGTGGAGAACCATCGCTGTTTGAGAGCTCAAGTATGACAAATGGGTTCTCAATTGGTGGTGTGGAATTTAGAGTTGCCATCATTAGTCATCTTTCCCTGGGAAAAAGATCACACAGTATAAACTAAGGCTCAATAGACCCTTTAGTTAATGGGAAGGTTCAACCATTTTTTCCACTGTTACCGAACTTTCATTATGGGCCTGAGACAACATTTGATAATTGCATAGAGGGCCTGAAGTGCCCGAAAATTGGTTCAATTTCAAATATGTTGGACTTTGTATCTTGGCTTCAATGGTGAATTGGGCCTTTTGAATAGATATTTCATTTTGCACTCTTTATTGGAATTTGAGGCCTTTCAGATTGGTAACAAATAAAGACATTGATAATGTTTATGCAAATTCCCCTGCTACTTTCCTGAGTTTAAGGGTAACGTTCAGCTCTAAGATTGTTGTAATGCTGATCCTAGCTTACTTCAGGATGAGAGGAATTGATGTTTTCCATGTAGATCTTATTACAGAGTCCAAGCCCGATAGCCTAATGTTGAATTTGTAGGACAATTCACAAGACCCGATATGGAGGGGGTCCGTAACTATGAAATACATCACTATCTCTGTAGGTAGAGATATGGGGAGGAGAGTTATAAGTGTTTTGGAAATGGAGGAATCGAGTGCTTGGGAATGTGTGAAGAAAGATGACTCATGCAACTGGAGTTGGGTAGCTGGCACATTGAATGGGACAAGAAACACTGTAAAGCTTCTGGTGCTGCAGAGGTAACCCATGGTGTCAACTAGTATCCTGGAAAATGGTGGGCCTAGATCAATCCAATTTGAAATTTAACTTTGGAGCGCCTTGAGCCATTTATTATATGTTTGCAGGAAAATGGGTATGTACTGACTTTACAAATGAGAATTATTTTATTTTATGTGTATAGCAAACCTTCTGTAAAAGGCCACACCACTGGAGGAACTGAAATTTTATTTAAAAGTAACATCAATTGGAATCCAAAGGTATTTGTTCATCCCTAAAATATGTGCCTTTGGTTATAGTTAACAATGTCTAAAGAGAGTGGAGGGTTGTCATCTTTTTGCTTGTAAACATTTATATAACCGCTAGTAAGTCACAGGATTTCTTTGCTAGCTCCATGTTTTCATTTGTTCGTAACATCAGTGCTCTGAAGGAATGTCCCTTGTTTATAATCATAGGGGACTTTAATACCAAATTCTCAAACTTCTACTGTATGGCCTTTTGTAATACCGAATACCAAAATGGATGATGTCTGGTGTATCCCTGATGCAGGTTTACCAGAAAAAGTTAGATAAGATAGGTGGGGTTTATGCTTCCTAGAAAGTTTGAGATTATGGCCCTCATTATGACAGTGGAGGTAAAAACCGCCTACCTCCATGGTGACGGCCACCAAAAGACCGTCACCGTGGCTACCAGCCGACCGCTATATTATGAACCTAGCTGGAATTCCACCAGAAGGATGGCGGAATTCCAGCTACGTTCATGGTGGAGGACGAAGGTAAGGTGGCGCTGTTGCCAGCAGCAGCGCCACGCCAGTATACCACTGCAGACCGCTCTGCTTGCGGATGCTGCTGCTAGCAGCAGCGCCCTGTCCTGTCTCCTGCCGGAGGACCCCCTGAAATCAGGTAAGTCGGGTGCTCCAACGGGAGAGGGGTGGGGGGCGTTGTGTGTATGTTTGTGTGTGTGTGAATGTGGGTGTGCGTTGCGTGTGGTATGTGTGTTGTGTGCTTATATGTATGTCAGTGAGTGTGGATGTGTGTGTGAATGCATGTATGCATGCGTGGGTGAATGTGGGTATGAGTGTGTGTATGCGTGTGTATGATGGTGCGTGAATGTGCGTTTATGTCGGGGGTCTGGAGTGGGAGGGACAGGGTGGCGGAGGACTCGGGGGAGGGGGGCAGGGAAGACCCTATCAGTGACAGGGAATGGATTCCCTGTCACTGATATTGCCTACTGCCATGGTTGTCGTGGTGGTAAGGAAGCCACGAAAACCATGGCGGTAGGTGGTGGTCATAATCCCGCGGGTGGGACAGTGACAGCCGTCCGGCTAGAGACTGTAGTCTCCAGCCCGGCGGCTGTTACCGCCCTGGCAGACGGAGTGGTGCATTGGCGGTTTGGCTTGAACCAAACCGCCAATGTCATACTTTGGGGAAAGGTACCGCCAGTCTTTTCTCCAAAATACCGCCGTCCGCCAGGGTCATAATGAGGGCCTATATGAATTTGTTTTTTTAAATGGTATAATCCCCGAAGACTCCCCTGCTTCCTATACGTTTCATTCTCCTTGTGGTCAATCTTTAATTGACCTTGTGGTGGTGTCCCATCAAATGTTTGTGTTTGTTCACAGTTGCAGATTTTGGGGACTGGTTTAAGTGATCATAGTATTCTTTCTGTGTCTGTTGATTTAGAGCTCATGGCTCCGGATTCCTTGAATTCTGGGAAGGACATTGTTGTCTATAATAAAGCTATTGTGCACACTTTTTGGTCATGTGATAATATAAAGATTTTGGGCCAAAGTTTTAAAGTTTGAGTCGTCCCAATTCGTCATTAGATTAACCCATTTTCTAGGTTGAAAAGCATCTAACATTCTTCCAAACCTTTGGGAGTAAAGATAGGGTTAAAAGACCTAAATCACACTATAAAGCTCTCTTGGGCTGTAAAAAGAAAAAGTAAATCAGAAAAATAAACTCCCTTGTCAGGGAGCAATTTAAATTCTTCTCGATTTCGAGACAGAGAGAAATTGATTACTTTAGGCGGAAAAGCACAAGATTGAAGTCTGCAGAATGTAGGAGGTTAGGAAAAGGATCAATGTGAGAGAAGCCGCTACCTTATGTACTTCTCGTAAATGTTTGTCCTTAATAGCCCAATACTGCAACTCTAGAGTCAAAGCTCAGGCAATCCTGATAACGGATGATGTGTGGACAGAATCTATTTCTCAATTATATGCCTGCAATTCAAGTGGCAGTGACTAGTTTGTTCTAAGTTTCGAGATAGATTCTATGGAGTTATATTGTCTACCTTATTTTAATGAGATTGAGGGATTCAGGTGCAAGAAGTTCAGGTGCTGTGGGCCCTGATGAATTCTCGATAGCACTTATTAAACAAGAGGCTTCCTCATGGGCTTCCCTTTTATGCCCATTATTACAGTACTGCTACCTGTCTGTGATATTCCATCCTCCTGGAAGAGAAGTATAATTATACCCTTAAATAAAAAAGGATTGAAGGCCTCTCCTGACAGTTATAGACGAATCGCCCTTCGGGACGTGACAGGCAAATTATTTGCCAAAAAAAGGTTTTCAGCAATAACCTCGTACCTGCTGAGCAGGCTGGTTTTTGTAAGAATTGTGGTACTCTCAGTAACATTACAGCCCTACAAACTTTAATAGTAAAGTACCCTCAGTCTAAGGCATGCCCATGTATTCCACTTTTTATCGATTTCTCCACAGCGTTCAATAGTGTTGACCGGGGGAAGGAACTATCAGCACTAGGGATTCCTATTCATCTTCTGAGGCTAATAATTGCCCTGCATTCTTCCACTTGGACTCAGGTTTTGATGGGGGGAACCAGGGTTTCCCAAGTAGAGTGGTGACCCACAGTGGCATAAAACAGGGGTGCCTGCTTGTGCCTCTTATCTTCTCACTTTATATGCACAATATGCCTTGCAGAGTTGGGCTGGTAAAGGAGTAATGGCCTAAAATTTTGATGGATCTAACCCCAGTAGGCCTCCAAAGACGTCTTTGTGCTTTGTAAAAACAATACAGAGGAACACTTTTTAAAGATAAACATATCTATAAGTCATGATTTTTAGAACAAAGGGGATCAGAATCAGGCAAAACCTTAACTATTTTTAGGGAGTACCAAGATGGATTTAGTGCAGTTTTATTCTTACTTCGGTAGAATTTTCTCAAGTATCTTCCTAAATAAAGATCATATAAATTATTGTCCCAATCCTCTGCTATCCACAGATTGTATAAGTGTTACGGGCAGAGGGACTCTGCACATGTTCAGTCTGTTTACAAGACAAAATTCCCACCCACACTGAGTTATGCATATGAAGTGATAGATGTGTGGACTGGGCTTTTTGTGAGAAAGTAGAGGGGGTGCATATGGCGCCCGTTTTGTCATTTGAACTCTTTGGCTTCCCCACCTGCTGTTCGGCTTGAATTTGGGTTACTGTCCACAGTTGTGTTTGAAATGGCAGCGGTTTTGGGGTGGGGGAACAGTTTGCTGCGTAACGAAATGGGTTCTATTCGAGCTGCATTGAAGCTTGAATTTTTCCAAAGCATGAAACGAAGATACACACTTTATTCTACTTATATAAAAACCCTGGCAATGTTTGAGATTGTCCAGAGTTGGATCTCCTATTTCCCTCGCTTTAAAAAAAACAAAAAAAACATCATTGTACGTAGTGAGTAGGAAAAGGAATATTTCACTTTGTCTACAGTATAGAAGAATGAGATCATAATGGAAAGTAGCATCTGTGAAAAACCCCAACCCTATCTCCTATGGAATCTCCCTCATGGTGTATGTAAAATTATCCTGTTACTAAGGTTAAACTTGTTACTGCTATGAGTTATCACAGGAACATGGGAAGGTATTCCGATGGATGAGAGGTTTTGTGATCTTTGCCTTACCCATGTTCAAGATTTGAATCATGATTTTCGTATGCCTGTATCTTCATTGTGCACATCACCAGTTTTTGAGATCGACCTTTTTGAAACACAACATAGCTTCGGCTGTTGAGGCTCGACGTTGTTTGTTTGCTCTCCCATCTTAAATGGCTTGCCCAAACCTTTTTAAATTTTTTAAAAATGTTTTTTAAACATGTTTTAATTTTCCTTCTGTATATGTGCAATAACTCTTTGCACCTTACTTGAGTTGCAGAGAATCACAAACTTTGTTCTGCAATTGCAGGTCATAAGAGTACTTTATGTGCTATGAGTTAAACTGATTGTTTGATTCAGATATCGGTATTAACGAATTCCACTATTTGAGTGGACAGAACTGCACATTTCATTTTTGCAGTGACTTGTCCTTATAGCACTTTACCTGCGCATTCGCACTTTTTATGTCTTTTATACTTTAATAAAGAGTGTATTGTATTTTGTATTGTTTTAACATCTTTGCACATTATTTGTCGTAATTAGACTGCACATTTTCAATATTTAGGCTTTTGCACTTTATAATAGACTACTGTAGTCTGATATTGGGTATTTACATATTGCAAGGTCTAGTATATTTTTTGTGGAGTATCGCACTATGCTCGTGATTCATTTATACGTAGGATTTTTGAGGGATGTGTCTATGGATTTATGTAACCTAATATTGAATGGATGAAACAATAATATATTTTCTGATGGATACAACTACCTGTGGATTCCTCACCTTATGAATTATCCCATGCGCCAGCATGCAACGGAAAATCTTCTTCCCAGCTCTCCACGTCGACGAAGACATCACAATTGCATGGCTCCACGTGACTCCACCTGACGTCACCGTGCCAATAAGAGGTCCTCGCCGGCGTGCTGACGTCAGTTCCCTTTTTTCCGTGCCTTCGACACTAACGGTCTTCTCCTAGCTCTCGCTACTGTTGAAGGTGTTCCATCTTGTTTCTGATTACAATATCTCCTCCTAGGAAGTCGGGATTTAAGCCATGTCAAGAGTGCGGGGGTCGCATGTCATTTACTGACCCTCATGATGATTGTCTTTGGTGTTTGAGCTCCGAGCATGACGTCGAAGAGGGGGACCCTGCCAGAGCATGAATCCTAAGGCTCTGAAGGAGAAGTAGGCCAAACTCTTTTTGGCCAAGGCGAAGAAAGGACATAAGAGTCATCACAGGTCCTCTTCTAACACTTCGTTGAAGAAACACAAGAGACGATGTCATCATGACTCTTGGCGTCGCTCGGCTTGGAGCCGTTCAAGGTCCAGGTCTCCATCTCAGCGGCGACGTGGGAGGTTAGTCCAACTGTGACTCCACAATCTCAGAGCCCTCGGTAGTCGCACCTCCAGAGAGTCCTCGATTTTCACCTGTGGCATAGGATTCGGATGCTCAGCAAGCGCAGGTGCAACATGGAGACCAGCAGTATCCTGCCTTCCCAGCTCTGGGAGCGGTTCCGGCGGCATTTTTAAATGCCATGTTTTCTATGTTTAATGCTATGGCCCCTGCTGGTGCACCGGCTGGTCCCACGGGTCCTTTAGCATTTTCGTTGGGCTCCCCGGCTCCTTACAAGGAAGCGCCGTAGATGCCCTTCTATCCGGCTGAGGGTGCCGGTTCGGCACTGATGACGTCACCTCTGGGACCTGCAGTTCCAATGATGTCGCCTTCTAGACCTACTGCGCCGATCTCATCACCCCTTCAGTCGACGCCGATGATGGAGCCTCGGGTGTCTACAGCACCGATGGGATCCGCTCCGGCGCCGGATGGCTCCGGATTGGACCGAAGTCAGCTGCCTTCTCCTGTTCCACGCCTTTCAGTTCTGAAGCCGGTGTCATCGACGTCGGCTAATTCTATGTTGACGCCGAGATTAAAGGCCAGGCTGAGGTCGCGTAGAAAGGCTTTGAGACTTTTGGAGGAAGAAGAGTACCAGAGGCAGTTGTTGGAAGAAGAGGAGATTGTTTAGCCCTTGGGGGAATATCAAGGGCTGGATTTGGCCAGTGGGCTAGACACTTCCCCGGAATGGGACCTTTCTTCACCAGGGGAGTTTACAGAGGAGGCGGCCTCTTTCCATACTGTGATTAGCAAGGCGGCAAATTTTGGGGATCTTCCATTGCCTGCTGCAGAGGTCAAAACAAATATCTGGACTGAGGTCCTGCACCCTTCTTCTACTTCAGCGGATCCATTGCTTCCGTTTAATGATGCTCTTACGGAGCCTATCTTAGAGCTATGGATGAAGCCTGTGTCGTCACCTGCTGTCAATAGATCTGTGGCAAGGAGGTACAGAGTGGCGCCTGGGGATCCAGGATTCTTATCAAAACATCCTACCCCAGAGAGTCTGGTTGTTCAGGCCTCTTGTTCCACACAGTCTACACCAGTCTCCTTCCCTGTGATTCCGTCGGACAGGGAATCCAAAAGGATGGAGCAGATGGCAAGGAAAACTTTTTCTTCTTGCAAATGCTACCTGTGTTCTGGGCAGATACGTGCACGCCCTGATGGATTCAGCTAGGGCTATGGTTCTGGACTTGCCACAGGAGGTGCAGGGACAATTTGGAGAACTCCTGTTGGATGCTCATGCTGCAGCAAAACAGATAAACCAGTCTGGTCTGGATTCTACAGACTCGGTGGCCAGGGTGATGGGTACCTCTATTGCTACCAGGAGGCATGCATGGTTGGGGTCCTCTGGCTTTTTCTCTGATGTACAGACTGCTCTCTTGGACTTGCCCTTTGATGGGGAAAAACTTTTTGGTGATAAAGCTGACTCTGCTTTAGAGCGCTTTAAAGACAGTTGGGCCACAGCAAAGTCTTTGGGTCTGCAGGCCTCCACTACTACCCCTTTCAGGTCCTTTAGAAGGTTCAGGGGGTTTGGGTGTGGAGCCGTTTACCGTGGGAGACCTCAGTCCACAGTCCAACAGCCTACCAGCCTCCATTAGAGGTCCTTTAGAGGGCGGG
Source organism: Pleurodeles waltl (assembly GCF_031143425.1). Taxonomy (NCBI): domain Eukaryota; kingdom Metazoa; phylum Chordata; class Amphibia; order Caudata; family Salamandridae; genus Pleurodeles; species Pleurodeles waltl. Next base: position 1,168,641,309 of record NC_090445.1, on the reverse strand, counting down.
GGAGGGTTCGGACAAGAGGGGCCACCCAGCAGCACCCTGCATCATCCTCTTCCTTTGGAGGACAACAACAAGGGAAGCAGCCCTAGTTTTCGGCCCATTTTCAACCACACTTCTCCTGTAGGGGGAAGATTACGTCTTTTTCTCCATGAGTGGGAGTTAATTACATCGGACTCCTGGGTTCTGAACATGCGGATCTTCGATGGTGGGCTGTGGACGGCAACCTTTCTCAAGGAAGGCCGTTCTCACTGCTGCCTCCAGTGGCCATGGTCATGACGGATGCTTCCACTCTAGGGTGGGGAGCTCATTTGTGGGACCTGGAGATCAAGGGTTGTTGGTCTCCAGTGGAACAGACTTTTCATATCAATCTATTAGAATTGCGGGCGATACGTCTGACTCTCAAGGCCTTCCTCCCATTCCCTTCGCTGTCAGTCAGTTCAGGTCCTGACGGACAACACTACTGCGATGTGGTATATAAACAAACATGGAGGAGTGGTGTTGTACCTTCTCTGCAGGGAAGCTCTGTGGCTCTGGACCTGGCTTCGGGACCATCGGATTTGCTTGGTAGCGAATCATCTGGCCAGAGTGCTCAACGTACGTGCGGACACTCTGTCGGCATTTTTAGGCCATTCACGAGTGGCGTCTCCATCCAGATCTGGTCCTGTACATCTTTCAGATGTGGGGTTTTCCAAGGATAGATCTGTTTGCCACTCAGGAGAACACGCACTGCCCGTCATTCTGCAGCCTCCAGTATCCGGTGCAAGGAGCTTTGGGGGATGCGTTTCAGATCTCTGCGGAGGATTCGCCAAGATCGGGCTCAGGTCATTTTAATAGCCCCGGATTGGCCAAGAAGGGTGTGGTACACGGTCCTTCTCCAACTCTCTCTGTGCCATCTGCACCGTCTCCCTCTCAGGGCAGACCTCCTCTCCTCACACCTTCATTCCTGGAGATTGAATGGGGCAACCTGAGTTCTTTCTCTCTCCCACCAGAGGTAGTGGATGTTATTTTATCAGCCAGGCGACACTCCACTAAGACCGTTTATGCCGGCAGGTGGGCGAAATTCATGGCTTGGTGTGGAGAGAAGCAAATTGATCCTTTGAGGGCCCACCTCTCCGATGTTCTGTTGTTTGCTTTAGCTTTAGCACAGAAGGGTTGTGCAATTGCTGCTGTTAAGGGCTGTTTGGCGGCACTGTCAGCCTTTCTTTGCCTACTGGATCAGCCCTCTTTGTTTAAATCGCCTATTGTTATTAGGTTCTTAAAAGGTTTAACTGATAGGTTTCCTCCCACTCCTTTTCATATTCCTCAGTGGGATCTGAATGTCGTTTTAACTTTTTTAATGGGGTCACCGTTCAAACCCATGCATTCTTGCCCACTAAGGTTTCTAGTTCTTAACATGGTTTTTCTGATAGCTATAACCTCAGCTAGGCATGTGGGTGAGCTTCAGGCTCTTTCTGTTAAACCCCCCTTTACCTTACTCTTTCCTGATAAAGTGGTGCTGAAAACCAGGGCGGCTTTCCTGCCAAAAGTTGTCACTCTTTTTCATATGGGGCAGTCCATTACCCTTCCATCTTTCTACCCTCCTCCTCACCCCTTGAAGGAGGAAGAGAGGCTCCACCATTTGGACCCCAAAAGGGCTCTCAGTTTTTATATTGAGAGGACGAAAGACTTTCGCCTGGAGGACCAGCTGTTCGTGGGGTATATTGGACAGAGGAAGGGCAGAGCAGTCCATAAAAGAACGATCTCCAGGTGGGTCATTCTCTGTATCAAGATTTGCTATTCGTTGGCAAAGAAGTTTCCCCCTGAGGGTATTACAGCCCATTCCACCAGGGCTAAGTCAGGCACCTTGGCCCTGGCGAAGGGGGGTTCCGGTGGTGGATATTTGCAAGGCAGCAACTTGGGCGTCCCCCCACACCTTCGCAAAGCATTACTGCTTGGACTCGGAGGTTAGGAGGGGCGGCCATTTTGCACAATCTATATTGCAGGATTTCTTGGTGTAACCAGTCAGGCACCCACCTCCGAGTGCGGTACTGCCTTGGGACTCTTCATAAGGTAAGGAATCCACAGGTAGTTGTATCCATCAAGAGAACAAGTTACTTACCTTTGGTAACGCTTTTTCTGGTAGATACACTAGCTACCCACCTCCCCGTTGCCTGTCTGGTTACACTAAGATGTTTGTTTTACAAGTGTATATAGATTTTTGTAATTATGTGTATATATAAATGATGGTTTTGATTCTATTGCATCATTGTGGTTTTATGTATATATGTATTCATTGGAGCTATTGGGAGGTCGGTTTTCACCTGTTCGCCTCAAAGGCTTGTACAAAATGGGTGAAACTGACGTCAGCACGCCAGCGAGAACCTCTTATTGGCACAGAGATGTCAGATTGAGTCTCATGGAGCCATGCAATTGTGACTTTGAGAGCTGGGAAGAAGATTTTCAGTTGGATGCTGGCGCGTGGGATAATTCATAAGGTGAGGAATCCACAGGTAGCTAGTGTATCCGCCAGAAAAAGCGTTACCGAAGGTAAGTAACTTGTTCTTATCATTGTAGCTACATGTATTTTTGTAAATGTGCTCACGTGTATGTTTTTATATAGTTGTACTGATGTTGTTTTCAGGGTGTACTTTTGTATTTCTTATGTGGATCTTGGTTGAGTTCCAAAACATAAACAATAAATAAATGAATTGAATTGAGTAGAGTTTCACTTGAACCCCCCCAAACAGAAACACAATTTTTCACAACTGTCATTTCGTCTGGAAGGACTTTTTGCGATTATAGCTCTCTAAATGACTAGGGAACTATTCTCAAGCAAAAAATCAGCATTAGGAATTGAGTAACTTCCTTTGCATTAGTTCTAGTTTAAAATTCTGTTTTGATCAATTTACTGTAATAGTAGAAAATACATGGAGTTGGGCATGCCATTTATAGGGCCCATGAAGTCAACAGCCAGATTTTTCCGGGGTGCGTTAGTAAACGGTAGGGGGCTAAGCAACGAAAATCTGACTTTAGGAGTTTTATTAGCAGATTTATAGCATTTGGCACCCATGTTCAAACAATTTGACATTGCAGTCCTTGGCAGGTCACCAGTGTGCCAGTCTTGAATCTTTTTTGTACCATTCATACACATTTACCATTTATCAGCAAAACACACAAGTTTCGATCTATACTTTCTAAGAACTACAAGGACATTTCTCTTAATGAACCATGTTATCTTCAATTGTTAATTCCTACTTGACGTTTCTACAGGGAGTGCAGAATTATTAGGCAAATGAGTATTTTGACCACATCATCCTCTTTATGCATGTTGTCTTACTCCAAGCTGTATAGGCTCGAAAGCCTACTACCAATTAAGCATATTAGGTGATGTGCATCTCTGTAATGAGAAGGGGTGTGGTCTAATGACATCAACACCCTATATCAGGTGTGCATAATTATTAGGCAACTTCCTTTCCTTTGGCAAAATGGGTCAAAAGAAGGACTTGACAGGCTCAGAAAAGTAAAAAATAGTGAGATATCTTGCAGAGGGATGCAGCACTCTTAAAATTGCAAAGCTTCTGAAGCGTGATCATCGAACAATCAAGCGTTTCATTCAAAATAGTCAACAGGGTTGCAAGAAGCGTGTGGAAAAAGCAAGGCGCAAAATAACTGCCCATGAACTGAGAAAAGTCAAGCGTGCAGCTGCCACGATGCCACTTGCCACCAGTTTGGCCATATTTCAGAGCTGCAACATCACTGGAGTGCCCAAAAGCACAAGGTGTGCAATACTCAGAGACATGGCCAAGGTAAGAAAGGCTGAAAGACGACCACCACTGAACAAGACACACAAGCTGAAACGTCAAGACTGGGCCAAGAAATATCTCAAGACTGATTTTTCTAAGGTTTTATGGACTGATGAAATGAGAGTGAGTCTTGATGGGCCAGATGGATGGGCCCGTGGCTGGATTGGTAAAGGGCAGAGAGCTCCAGTCCGACTCAGACGCCAGCAAGGTGGAGGTGGAGTACTGGTTTGGGCTGGTATCATCAAAGATGAGCTTGTGGGGCCTTTTCGGGTTGAGGATGGAGTCAAGCTCAACTCCCAGTCCTACTGCCAGTTCCTGGAAGACACCTTCTTCAAGCAGTGGTACAGGAAGAAGTCTGCATCCTTCAAGAAAAACATGATTTTCATGCAGGACAATGCTCCATCACACGCGTCCAAGTACTCCACAGCGTGGCTGGCAAGAAAGGGTATAAAAGAAGGAAATCTAATGACATGGCCTCCTTGTTCACCTTATCTCAACCCCATTGAGAACCTGTGGTCTATCATCAAATGTGAGATTTACAAGGAGGGAAAACAGTACACCTCTCTGAACAGTGTCTGGGAGGCTGTGGTTGCTGCTGCACGCAATGTTGATGGTGAACAGATCAAAACACTGACAGAATCCATGGATGGCAGGCTTTTGAGTGTCCTTGCAAAGAAAGGTGGCTATATTGGTCACTGATTTGTTTTTGTTTTGTTTTTGAATGTCAGAAATGTATATTTGTGAATGTTGAGATGTTATATTGGTTTCACTGGTAATAATAAATAATTGAAATGGGTATATATTTGTTTTTTGTTAAGTTGCCTAATAATTATGCACACCAGATATAGGGTGTTGATGTCATTAGACCACACCCCTTCTCATTACAGAGATGCACATCACCTAATATGCTTAATTGGTAGTAGGCTTTCGAGCCTATACAGCTTGGAGTAAGACAACATGCATAAAGAGGATGATGTGGTCAAAATACTAATTTGCCTAATAATTCTGCACTCCCTGTATATAAATACAAATTCAAATATTTTACCCTCTTTTTGTGCCCACCTGTATAATGATTTATTTTATTTGTAATGCTCCACTCAATCCTTCATTGAGTATAACTATACACTCTTAATCATAGCAGCCTATCTTCATAAATATCCATCAGTCATGCTATAGCACACCAATATCATCATTTCACTCAACTCGTTGTCATTAAATTTGCAAGCTTGTTCATTTTCTATGATAACTGCTCAAAAAGGAAAACATATTTGTCAGCTTTACATGCTTTGCGAGCTGGGGTGACACATTCCCTGATCCACCCCCCTAAAAAAGTTCACTAGCAGCCTGTGATCAGTGCAAATCAGAAATGGTCTACCCCTAAAAATGTTTTTTAACAGCCATTACACTAGCTAACAGCTCACTTTCTGTTACTGAGTATTTAAGATCCAAATCTCGGAACTTCTGTGAAACAAAAGCAATGGTACAATTTCAATTCAAATCCATTTGACTGCGGCCAAGTTCCAACCTACTTGAACTCATGGGCGTAGGAAGTGTGGGGGACGAGGGGGATGTACCCCCCAGATTTTAAAGGGTGGGGGACACGGGCGACGAAGGTGGGGGGGACAAGGGGACAAAATAATTTCCCCTCTCACATCTATTATTCAGAGGGCCATTAGCGCACAAAAGTGCTACTTATAATAGCCCTGTACCGACCATCCTCCAATCTGATGGTAACAGAATGAAGGTGAGTATGAAGGGTGCTCATAAGAACAAAGGGCATGAGGAGGAGAAAAGACTTTTGGATGATTACTGTCTGCATCACCTGCCACTGCCTTGAAGAGGAGCACTGCAGGACGCCTTCAAGAGGAGCTGCAACACAAGGAGGAAGATCTAAAGAGGAAACAGAGTCCCACTCACCCTGATGCCTGCAGGCTAGAAAGGATACTCTGTGAAACACAATATTTGTATTTGCCTAAGATCACACCAGTTGGTGAAACAGTGAAGTCGAGATTGAGCCCAGATTTTACCTTTTCACACAACAATTTAGCTATTAGAAGGGTATATTTTTCTAACATTTATTTTTAATGTTTTGTTATCTGGGTAATGAAGGGCTTGATTACAGCGTGGCTAACAGGGAGAAGACATATTTCATTTTGGGCCGTTATGCCTAGCGTTATTATTTATGTTGTTGTTATCGTTACCTACTTCAGCATATTGAAGTGTATTATCTTTTCTCTATCTTTTCTTCACTCTACTCAAACAATCTACCCTATGCCACTGCACCCTACACCACTTTTCTCCACTCTGTGCTACTCTACGCCACTGCAATCTATGCTATTCTACTCTAACCATTGTACACTACACCCCTGCACTCTGCCAGTGCACTCTTCACCACTTTACTCAAAACCAATGCACTCTATGCCAATCTACTCTGCACCACAGCACTCTATTCCACTGTGTCCAATGCCACTATACTCTGCGCCACAGCACTCTATGCCACTGCACTCTATGCTACTCTACAATACACCACTGTACTCTGCGACCCTCTAATCTGCAACATTGCACTCTCAGCCACTGAACTCCACGCCCCTCTACTCTGCACCACTGCACTCCATGCCACTGTACTCTGTCTCACTGCACTCTTTCTGCACCACTGCACTCTAATCTACTCTACACCACTCCACTGTAGGGCACTTCACTCTACTTTGAAATAATCTCCTCTATGCCACTGCAATCTATGCAACTCCACTCTATGCCAGTCTAATCTACCCTGCACCACTCCAATGTACCCTGCGCCACTCCAATCTGCTCTGCAACGCTCTATGCTATTGCACTTTACATCACTATGCTCCTCTCTGCAACAATCTACTCTTCACCAGTATACTGTACTCTGCAGCAATCTACTCTATGCCACGGCACTGTATGCAACTCTATTCTACTCTGCACCACTGTACTCTAAGCCACTCTTCTCTACTCTGCATCACTCTACATCACTGAACTCTACATCAATGCATTCTGTGCCACTCTACTCTACACCACTGCCCTTTATGACACTCTACTCTGCAACACTGCACTCTGCCACTGAACTATACTCCTCTCTACTCTGCACCGCTCAACTATATGCCACTTTACTGCACTCTACACCAATGTACCATATGCCACTACACTCTGCCACTCTGCTCTGCATCACTGCACTCCACCACTGCACTCTACACTAATCTACTCTCCCTTGCACCACTCCACTCTACCATGCACCGCATCACTCTATGACACAGCACTCTGAACCACTGCAATCTATGCTGTGCTACTCCACTCTGCGCCCCTCGACTCTTCACCACTCTACGCTACTGCACTGTACGCTAAACCAGTGCAGTCTTTACCAATGCACTCTACACCTCTTTACTCAAAACCAACGCACCTATACCACTACACTCTACACCAATCTACTTTGCACCACTGTACTCTATGCCACTTCACTCTAGACCACCCACCTCCACTCTGTAACACTTCACTCTGACATTACACTCCATGATACTAGACTCTGACACTCTATTCCATTAAACTCTAACACTTTCTCCACTCTGTAACTCCATATACAACTCCCTATACGCTACTCCATTCCACTTTACTCCACTCTATGCCACTCCACATCACTCTATGCCACTTAAATCTACAATACTCTACTCAACGCCACTTCACAACCCTCTATGCCACTTCACTATACAACAATGTACTATGCTCAACAACACTCTACCCAACTTTCTCTATGCCAGTTCACGTTACTTTACTGCAAATCAAATTCAAATCAAATCATTAGCATTTGTAAAGCGCGCTACTCACCCGTGCGGGTCTCACTGCACTCTACTCCAGTTCACTCTTCTTTATGCCTTTCCACTCAACGACACTCTGCCACTCCACTCTGACACTCTATTACACTGTGACACTACTCCACTCTACTACTACTTCATGGCATTGGCACTTGATTAGAGATTCAGATCTCCATTGAGTGCCTTCTCACTCATATGAGACGTGAGTCAGATTTATCTTCGCCATTTTGGTTACAAGCCCTCTGTAACCCTTTTAACTCAAGCTTAATGAAGGCTTAGGATGATCCTGATACTTGTCTAGTGGATCGAAATATTGCCGGCCAAAATACCTTGACTTATATTTGTGATATAGTACATAAGTTGGCATAAGCATAGGTACTATGAGCTAATGACTTCTTGATTCACTATTTGAGTCATTCATGTTAAGTCGGTGTATAAAAGCTTGTAAATCATTATTGTGGATGCTAACCTTGCAGGAAAGTAGCCTCTTTCTAGCTTGGTTACCCCCACATTTGGCCTGTTTGCAATGTGTGTTTGAGTGTGTCTACTGGGATCCTGCTAATCAGGACCCATAGTTATGCTCTCTCACTTAAATTATGGTTGTTGCATACTGGTAACCCAGTATTTCACCCCAAATTGGCATACTAGTGCCCCCTTATAAGTTCCTAGTATATGGTACTTAGGTACCCAGGGCATTGGGGTTCCAGGAGATCCCTATGGGCTGCATCATTTCTTTTGTCACCCTTAGGGAGCCCAATGCAAAGGCTTCTGCAGGACTGCCATTGCAGCCTGCGTGAAAAGGTGCATGAACCCTTTCACTGCCGGTTACACTGCACCGGTTTACTTATGTCACCCCTATAGCAGGCCCTCCAGCCCTGAGGGAGGGGCGCAGAGTACCTGTGTGTGAGGGCACCCCTGCACTAGCAGAGGCGCCCCCACGACCTCCAGGACCATTTTCCCAGACTTCATGAGTGCGGGGATGCCATTTTACACATGTACTGGAAATAGGTCACTACCTCTTCCCAATTACATAATGGTAACCTGAATATAGGAATGTTTGGTACCAAACATGTTGGAATCATACCCCAAGGCTTTTGCAAGCATTAGTTGTACGATTTCATGCACTCTGCGGGCTTCTTAGAGGACCCCCAGTATTGCCATTCTAGCCTTCTGAGGTTTTCCAGGCAGCCCCAGCTGCTGCCACCTCTCAGACAGGTTTCTGCCCTCCTGTTGCTTGAGAAGATCTAGCCCAGGAAGGCAGAACAAAGGATTTCCTTTGGGAGAGGAGTGTTACACCCTCTGTCTTTGGAAATAGGTGCAACAGGCTTGGGAGGGGTAGCTTCCTTCCCCAGGCCACTGGAAATGCTTTGAAGGGCACATAATCCAGTCTACACCGGATCAGCTACCCCCAGTCCCTGCTCTGGCACGAAACTGGACAGAGGAAAGAGGAGTGACCACTCCCCTGTCCATCACCACCCCAGGTGTGGTGCTCAGAGCTCCTCCAGAGGGTCCCTGGGTTTTGCCATCTTGGATTCCAAGTTGGCAGCGAACTCTAGGAGCATCTGATTGGCCAGTGCCAGCAGGTGGTGTCAGAGCTGTCCCCTGATACGTGCTTACCTGTTTAGCTGACCAATCCCCCTTTCAGGGCTATTTAGGGTCTCTCCTTTGGGAGGTTCTTCAGATTCAGATTGCAAGACTCCAGCAGGAATCCTCTGTATCCTTTACTTCACCTTCTCACTGAAAAAACTGCATCTGGACCCTACAGGAACTCCACAAACTGCAACAATGAGGCAAAGATGACTTATGCAACATTGTATCTTCAGCTCTTGCCAGCAAATGCAACTGTTTCTCGGTCGTGCATCCTCAGAGGACAGCCTGTCTTCAGCCTGCACCAGAAGAATGAACGAATCTCCCTTGGAGTGAAGGAGTCACTCCCCTGCTTCAGCAGGCACCTCTCTGTAACGATGACCATCTGCGTGGGTCCCCTCTCCTGACAAGTTGCATGGATCCTGCATCACGGGTGGTGGACTGAAGTGGTCCCGATGGTCCTGACGTCCTACTGTCCAACTTTGGTGGAGGTAAGAGCTTGCCTTCCCACGCAAGACAGTACCCCTGTGCACCACGTGTTTTTCAGTTGCAAAGGCTTGTTGGCATCCTTCTATGAAATTCTTTGTGCACAATGTAGCTCCGGCCCCCAGCACTCCTTCCTGTGATGCACAGCTTCCTGAGTGGGTCTCTGGTGGCATGGGATCCTTTGTTTTTGTGCTGCGTGGGCCTCCTTTTGCAACTCCTTTGTCCCCGTGCAGGGGGACTCCTGTGTGCACTGGCTGGTCTTCTGTGGGCTCACTGAGTTGCTGAGAGCCCCCTCTGACTCCTCCTCCTGAGTAGAGTCCACCTGGTTCCTCCTGATCCCAGGCAGTGCCATTTTCCACTAACCGTCAGCTTTGCGTGTGCCAAGGCTTGTTGGTGGAATCCAGCAACGCAAACCAGACTGCAATCATCCATCCGGTGTGGGATATCATCTCAACCAACCAGGAACCCACCTCCATCTTCTTGGATGCAGTACTGACTGTTGTTCTTCACCAGTGGTTCTTCTTTTGCACCTTGATTCGGGGTAGCAGGGGCTCCTGTCCTCCCTGGACTCTTCTGTGCTTCTTGAACTTAGTACCATTCTTCCACAGGTCTTTAGGTCCAGGAATCCACCTTTTGTGTCTTGAAGTATCTTCTGGTTCTTGCATTATCTTCTTTCTCGTGTTCTTGTGTGTTCTAGGAAAGTTACTGTGATTTACTCCTGCTTTCCTGGGCTCTGAGTTGGGTTCTATGACTTACCTTTGGTGTTTTCTAATACTCCCAGCACCCCTCTACACACTACACTTGCCTAGGTGGGAAACTGACATTTGCATTCCACTTTCTTAGTATATGGTTTGTGTTTCCCCTAGGTCCATTTCTAACCATTGTGATTTTCACTAATTGCACTGTTTTCTAACTGTTTTTATTGCTATTGCTGCATACTAGTGTATATAATTGGTGTATTACTTACCTCCTAAGGAAGTATAGTCTCTATGGTATTTTTGGCATTTGTGTCACTAAAATAAAGTACCTTTAGTTTTGTAACATTGAGTATTTGCTTTCATGTGTGTGAGTACTGTGTGACTACAGTGCTATTGCATGAGCTTTGCATGTCTCCTAGATAAGCCTTGGCTACAGCTACCCCTAGAGAGCCTGGCTTCTAGACACTGCCTAAATTTCACATATAAGGGGTAACTGGACCCGGTATAAGGTGTAAGTGCCATAAGTACCCAGTACAAACAGCCAGCCTCCTTCAAATCACTGTACTAAATAGGTTCCTTTTTACATTTTTCTTTTAATTGGTGACATTGGGTCATCCAGATAACTTGTGTAATGCCCAAATACCAGTCTTTCTCGATTTCCCCTGTTGATGTTTTCCCACTACATTTGATCTTTTATATTTTGATTGAATAAATGCATGAAACATTCAATTTGCATACTACTTTAATATCATTGTTATGGGAGTGGTGTTGCATTTTATTCAAGGGGTTTCTTTAGAGTTAGTTTACTGCTCCATTCTAGGACACACTACTTACTCCATGACACTACGCCACAACAGTCAATGACGCATCATTCTCCTTTATGCCATTAACTTTGAGCCATGCTGAATAGTAGTCTCACTAGTGTACAGCATGGCTAAAACACATTGGCAAAGGCAATAGAGCTTGCATAGGCGAGACCTATTGGCTTTGCCAATGCATGTTTATAAGGTATGAACTTCAAGGTGACTTGCAATATCCTTATGTAAGCAGGGGGTATTTTACCCCATATAATACATGATCACACCACCAACTTTCCCACAAACCACTTAAAACCTTAGTGCATACCTTCTGTCATTCCAAGCTATTAAAGTAGAGCAGAAGAAAGAAAAGCAACATTCAATTTTTTGCTTTAAACAGCTGCATTAATTATGCTCTGTGACCTGATCTGCCTTTTACCTTGGCTGCCAGCTCTGGCAGAAGGCATTGTAATGTCAGAACTCGACTGTAATAACCCTATCATGGTCATTTTCTGATGTCTTTTCTTTATAATCAGTGAATGTCTTTTCTTTATACGCAGTGACTTGGTGCATCACAAACAGCCGTTTCTAAAGAAATTAGTGACTGCAGTTTATACAGTGTTGGAAAATGGGTTATTGGTAGGGCAGGTAGGTACCTACACCTAGCAACAAGCTAGGTACAGTTAGGTCTCAGTAAATTAATCCCAGCTCAACCCTTGGTAGCTTGGCAACGAGCGTCATGGCTTAACTTAGGAGACAAAGTGTAAAGCATTCAAATATCACAAAACAGTAATTAAATAAAACACAGGAAACAGTTTAAAAATCCAAAACCAATTTATAAAAATAGTTTATATTTTTATCTTTAAAATGACACAAAAACGATTAAAATCGGTTCAGGGGAACCGGAGATATGAATTTTTAAAGAATTATTACTTTTCTAGCGCTTAGAAACAAAAAGCGCCAATCGGGTCATCTGGTTGCAACTCGACCGGGGCAAAGTCAAACTTTCAGGCCGACCGCGATGGAGCCCTGCTCGGCTACAGGTCGCGGGAAGCCTCGGTTAAAAAGTTACCTTCTGACTTAGTCTTTATTTTGAAGTTTTTCTTCACCGGGACGAACCTGCCAGTTGAATCCGACCTCCTGGAGCCCTTGTCCGGATACGCGATGTGGGTTTCCTCGGTGGAGACTTTTACCTTCGGACTTAGTCGTTTTTTCGAGGTGAAAATCCTTCGACCGGGGTAAACCTGGATCTTGATCCGACGTCCATGGAGCCCTTCTTGGATACGATGGCTGGGAGGTCCCGGTCAACTTTTTACCTTCGGACTTAGTCTCTTTTTTGGATGTTTTTCTTTACCGGGACGAACCACGAAGTCAGGCCGGGTCGCGGTTGAGGCAAGCCGGCTAGAATTTCCGCGGCGGGTCGGTCCCTCTCTGGAGCTTTTTTCCAAAAATTCTCAAATCTTTTCCAAACTTCTGGGGCTTCACCCAGATGTTCTTTTAAGGTTCTTTTGGGGTCCACAGCTCACCCCAAGGGTCCAGAAGTTCTGTGATGGTCCTTGGGGGGTGCGGACTTCAACTCCCAGAATGCACCTGGCGCAAACTCCTTTTTGGCCACTGGACAGTGGTCAGCTGGTCGCTTTCTTCAGGAGTTGGTGCAGGGGACTCTGGTTAGCAATTTTTCACCTGTAGCAAACAGGGAGTCCCTCCTTGAACCAGTTGAAGCCAGGCAAAGTCCTTCTTGTGGTGAAGCCCAAGTGTGCAGCTGGTGCAGTCCTTCTGAGTGCAGGTTCCAGGTGCAGGCCAGGGGTCCAGCAGGGCAGTCCTTCTTCTCCTTAAGTTCTTTCTTCTTGAAATTTGGTGGGGATCTGAGGTGTGGGGGCAGGTCTGTAAGTTTTATCCTTGCTCCTGGGTGAAAAGCAGGGGGGTCCTGGTCCTCCAATCAGGTACAGGGTCGTCCCCCTGTGATGACCACTTCCTGGGAAGTGTGGCAAAAATCCATCCCAAAAGGCAACAGTCTCTAAAAATCCAACATGGCTGAATCTGATTTTTGGAGGTTACATCTGGCTAAGCCCACCCACTGGTGTGGCTAAAAATCATAAACACACCCCTCTCCTGCCCTCTCCTAATCTAATCAAGGGGGCACCTAGTTGTCTGGGGTTGCAGGATGTGGGGGTGTTGCTGGGTGCTCCAGATGTCCTTCTCTGCCTTTGAAGACCAGTTTGGCAGCCCTCCCCCTTCCTGCCTCACCATCTGCTGAGGGGAGATTCTCTCCCCCAAGCACATTCCTTTGTGTGAAGCCAGGCCACTTCACACCTCATCAAGGCAGCCTGGCAGAAGCTGCTGCAGGCTGGCCAATCAGATCACAGCAGCAAAAACAATGCAGAGCTGAAATTGGCAACTTTTTAGGTAAAGTCTAAACTTTTTACCTGGACAAGTTATATTAAATCCAACAACTAGAAGTTGTGGGATTTATTACAACAATCAATTTGATACCAAATTCTTGGTATGTAACATTTAAGGAGACTTTAAAATTTAAAATAAAGTCTGCCCATTCTAGCCTATGAAGGCCATTTACTTCAATGAGGGAAAAACGAATTTGGCTGTTTTTACCTCACCAGGGCTTATAAATCTATTTTTATAAAGTCCCTGCTTATAGTTACATGGCACCCAGCCCTAGGGGCACATAGGGCACACCTTAGGGGTGACTTATATGTAAAAATAAGGTAGTTTAAGACTTTGGAAGTACCTTTAATTCCAAAGTCGAATTTGCATATAACTTTAATTTAAAAGCAGCCAGCAAGGCAGGCTTGCTTTTAAAATGACACTGGGCACCTCAGCAGTGCACCTAGGTGTGCACCACCTATGCTGTGGTCCCTAAACCTACATGCCCTACCATATACTAGGGACTTATAGGTAGGTTAACTTAGCCAATTATAATTAGCCTAATTTGCATATCCATTTTACACAGAGCACAGGCCCTGGGACTGGTTAGCAGTACCCAGGGCACCATCAAAGTCAGGAAAACACCAGCAAAAAGAGGAAAATGGGGGCAAAAAGTTACGGGGCCTCTGCAATCAGCCCTGTTTTCTCACATACAGAGTTTAGAGAATCCATGTTTATATAGCCTGTAACTCCAAGAGCTTCTTCAGTTGAAATGCTCCTAGTTATGACTGATGTGGAGCTGAGCTTTCCGCGATCACACATAGGAGTAGAAGTGTTATTAGAACTATGGTTTCCGAACACAGTTTACAACTGTTGTACCTAATAGCTTTTGATATCTCTAGTGTGGTTCCAATTGGCATGAGGCGAAGGGCATGATGGGTATGGGGCACAAAGGGTATGTTCTTCCTTTTTGCCCTCCTACCTTTATTTGCTTGGTGCATGAAGATGCAGGGTTAATCAGCACGTTATTTTCACATTTGAGCTAATTACTTTGGGAATGTAAATAACAATAAAAAATACTTTCAGACTGAAAGCATGCCTTCCTTTCTCCTTATTTCACTTCCAATATATATGATTGTGTATATTTATCGGAACCGGCAGTTCGTAAACAACGAGCGATTTGTATAGGGTTGATTGAAAGTCCCCAAGGCTGTCGCTGTCCACCCCCAGAAATGTATTGTCTCCTACGCCCCTGATTGAACTCTCTTTTTCTTATGGTGGTTGGTGTGGGAGGGAAATAAGCAATGGGGACAACTAGGGAGTGGGACTGTTATAAGCAACACAGGAGGGGGCTGGTTTGGGAGGGGAATAAGCAACATGGAAGGAAGAGAAAGGGGAATAACCAACACAGATGGTTTGGGAGGGGAATAAGTAATATGGACGGGGTAGTGGAAGGGGAAAAGCAACACGGAAAGGAGTGGGAGTAGAATAAGCAACACAGAGGGGTGGTGGGTGATTGAAGCACCAACACGGACGGGGGTGGGAGTGGGAGAAGTAGCAGGAATAAACAACACATACATGAATAGCAGGGGGAGAAGAAAGAAAAGGAAAACAGTATTCCAATCACAGTGCCAACAGTGGAAGGACCCTGATGCAGATGAAGCAATCAATACTTGGTCCTTTCTCACGCACAAAGAACAGGACATGAAGCCAGCTCGTGCTGCCCAATTAGAAGGCAGCAAATGAGAGTGACAATGAAGCCCATGAATGGTAAGTAGTACTTGGGCTTCAAGTCCCGTTGTCGAAAGCAATATTTTTTGCAAGCTAGAGTACATGTGCTGATGCAGGCAAGAACTAAAAACTGCAACAATGGCACTTTTTGTAGTTCTCTTTTTGTCCACTGCATGCTGTTCCACATTCACTTTTACATACGATGTTAACACCTTTCTTTAAAAGTTTTCTCATTTGCACTATTTTTGTTTCTTGATAGTTTTTAATAAACGTTTAATTCAACTTACACATTTTAAGGCATGGTAATTGATTCTCCTTGTACGTTGAGGACAGTGATTATAAAATGGAAAACACCAGTGGAGATTTTGAACACAATCCTGCTTCTTTGACAAGAAAGACATTCTCCATATTGAAATGCATAATTTTGCACTTTTCTTTGTTTACTTGAAATCCACTGTCTTGCTTTTTTGCAACAACTTTCGTCTTGTTAATATATGCTTCTTCCTTGTTGACGTGGAAATTATAACATCGACTCTAAAGTCGCATAATTCTTCTATCCTTCAAACGTTTGCTTAGTTTGTTATCCACTGGAAAACAACGGCTGCAGCTCTTAAGCCAAATGACATACCCTTAATTGGTACTCCCCTTCTAACATTGAGGCTTTCAAGAGATTCATTGGGTCTTCATGCAGACTAACCCGGTATGCAGCAGTAAAGGTAAGAATGGCGAACACTTGCATTACTGGCTCCTGAATTAATAGTAGTGGTTGGCAGTCAGCCACCAAATAGCAATTCAACTGATGGACGTCTATGAAGAGTCTCATTTTTTCACTCCTCTTCTGATACATACAACTGCCATTGTAAAGTATTCACTGACTCTACTATTGCTGCTGCGAGGCAGTGGTAAATCACGTTGTTAATCTCATTTCTTGCACGTAGCGGAATCTTTGCTACTTTCTGTTTGATAGGTTGTGCCCCTTTTATCAAAATTATCTGATGCTAGAATCTGTCCTGAAGACTTTCTTGTAGTTCTGTAGGAGTGTATCTACGTCACCCAGGATGCTAAACACACCTACCCCTTTACAAACATTTATTACCATGCAGGTTGTGTGCTTTGTCCATCCCAGATTGTTGACTTAATGATCCACCACATATGCTCTAGTTATAGTACAACTTCCTTCATATTTCAGGGTTTCCTTGAAGATACCTACCACCTTACGTTTGTGGCAATTGTAAGCTCTAGGTATGAGGATAATGTGCTTTAAATCTTACTTATTTGGTCAATCTTCATAGGGACTTTTTGAAATTATGGTTATTGTTGGACAACTGTTAACAAGAGCATCCAACTTTCCACATCAAACTGTAATGTGCATCTTGGCTGGCTTATGTCATCTTCTTTACCTAAGATTTCCCACATTAGTATAAGGTCTTTCACATGTTCATCCCAGCAGAGGACTTGATAACATTCTCAAAATTTGTGTTGTTCCAGTATGATACTCGTCTTCCTTCTGCCCCTAAGCAATTGTACAAAAGAACTTGTTTCTTAGGTGCACTGTAGGCATATTGTCAATTGCAACTAAATGTTTCTCAAAGCTCTTCATCCATTGAGTTAACTTCTCATTTTGTGCTCCTGGTACATCCAGCCATGTGCTAGCAATGTTACTGCATTCATCTCACTAGCCATTGAAATATTTATTTTGTTTTGAAGTGTTAGCTGGGAAGTCACAGTTTTCTCTTGCTGTAACAAAAAAATGAAATTTGTTTTGACTAGCAATGGCTTTTGTGTCTTTATGTCGTCATAGATTAGCAAAATAAGCAACTTCATGACATGTAGATACGGGTAGTACTGTAGCTCAGTGATGTGCCCTTGTCCTTCAAGCAAAGGCATGCAGGCTGGTCAGATCTTTGTATACACTTAAAATGTTTGATTTGGGGCATGGTTAGGGTGTCAAGAATGCGGACACACTCTTAAGAGTGCTCAAGACCCCTCCGTCATCCACCACCATCCTATTTGTCAGCCCGCCACCATCAGAGGTATCCCATCCTCCTAAAACCCCCATATCTAGTGTGCCATCAATAAGAGTCCGAAAGACTGGAATTGGGGTGAAAAGAGATTCCAGAAAGTCTTACGTAGAGGGGGACGCAGGCATTAAAATGGTGGACCATGCGCTACCTGAGCCCTGCTGGCTGGGGAGAGACCCTGCAATCGGAGGCCCTAACGACTACGATGCACACCCTGGAGAGGCCCAGGTGAGTCCTGCAGGGAAGTGTCCTGACCCTGGGTGTCCACCTGCCCAAGGCTCTCTCACCCTTCGAGCATTGTCTCCTTTCTTCGACCCTGTGGTCCACTCGCAGTGGGAGCATCGGAGCGGGCCGACCTTGCGTGCTCCCTCTGCTGCGCTGCTCCTCCCGCACCATTTTGGAGCTCTTGCCTCACCCAGAAAGCGGCAGTGAACCTCAGGACATATACTAAGGCTGTGCCCACTGCCCAGCCTTATGGGAGCCACGGGACTGACCTGTGATCCCCAAAGTTGGAGGCCCAGACAACCCTACAAGACGGGGGCCTCCTCCCTCATGTCACCAGCCTAGACAACGGCCCTGGGACACGCTAGGTGCAGTCAGCACCCTCCCCATCCTCTGACTGAAGGTAGGAGAGAAGGGGGCGATAAACGTTTCCCTAAAAAGAAGTCCTGCAGATGATTGATGAGCTTTACTGTGCCTATCTTGAGAGGGGCAAAGGAAGTTGCAGCGTTACATGGGTCTGCCCCCAACCAGTTCCAATTTGAGGATCATTACTGGCCCAGATTTAAGCCCACTGGAATCCCTTGGTCCACATCTGCAACCGGGGCCCTTGTGCCGACGAGGGCCTGCACACCCATATTTGGCCTCCCCACCACTGAATATCGAGCGGTGCCTCATGGTGTGTGGTACCTGCGGGCTTCCTAGGGCAAACATAAACAGTGGACTTCGGGCCCCCTCTGGTGGCACCGTGCACCTGCCTCCCACAGGGCACTCAACTAAGATTACTATTGGTAAGGACACAACTGGCTCCAACTGTGGGTTCCCCTGACCTGATCTTCTTTCCTCTCTATCTTGACCTCATTGTTACCTGCCTCCGGGCACTACACGGAATGCCGACGGAGTCATCTTGGGCCTCTGACACCTTCTGACAGGCGAAGACCAAGTTGTTGGAACCTGCTAGCACCGGAGGCCGCCGGGGATCCAGCTGCTTGTGCTACCCCACGACCGGATAAGTGGGCTGGGCCCACAGACCACGCAACCAAGGGAAAAGACAAACTGCAGTGCACTGCGATCTCGCAGGCCTGCATGAAACAATACGCTATAGGAATGACCATGGGTCGCCGGGAGCCCCAGGGGAATCTGGAGAAGCACCACCCTCAAACGTGGACTTGGATACCATCCTCCATCTCATACAGTCCTCATAAGCTGCTGTGGGGACCATAATAGGTGAGGTGAGGGAAGACGTGGCTCTCCTGTGCCAACACCTACACAAAGCCACAACCAGGAATCTTGCATATCAACCGTAGCTGATGACATGTCTACTCTAACTTCCCAGGGCCCTGACTTCCTAGAAACATGGACAAAGACTTGGATGCCTCCAGACAGACTCTTGAAGTGGTTCACCATGGAGCAGGCTCACAGATCTTTGATGCCAAAGCAAAGCCCCGGAGGCCTATGCAGACCCATCATAGCAAGAATCCTGTTCTTTAGAGACAGAGATGTGATCCTGAGCGAGACGCGATCTTGGGAGGAGCTCAGATGCAGAGATGCCAAGATATTACTTTTCCCAGAGTACACTAAGGAGGTCCATCAACAATGCAGGTCATACATGGCAGTTAAGCAAAAACTCTGTGCTCTGGACATCCCATATTGTCTCCTGTTTCAAGCCAGACTCAGAGTTGTGTTCTCTAACAAAGCTCTCGTCTTTGAAACTCTGCCTGGACCTAGCTAATGGAGGAAAGACCCCTACACAGCCCGAACACATCCAGCTCTTTCGGAGGTCATCCTTCAGTGCCTGGTGATCAAGGTATGACAACCAGAAATAAGAGCCCGGAAATCTACCAGGGCCAAATCTGCCTCGCCGGCACCCTTGCCAGATCCTCTATTTGGGACATTGCCTCCCTCCCCGCAGCAGCAGTGGCTCATGTCCCGGGGTATTTTCCAACGATGGAGAGGCATGGAATGAAACTAACATCCCAGCAGAGGACTTGATAACAGACACTGATCTCTCACAGAGCCCCCGCCTCTGATCCTAGACACAATCATGAGGAGATCGGAAGAAAATGAGGTGAGGCTGGCCCTTAGAGATGGGCTGCCCACTGACTCTACGACTGAGTTCATTACACGGTCTCTGATGTTGATGGCTGTCTTAGATCCTACAGGAGGGAGGGGTCCGCCACTACACTCCTGTTTACTCAGTTATGATGGGTTTTGGTTTGGGCTTTCAGGATGATAGGTGCTTCTGGGGTGTAAGTATGGAGTGGGGGTTGTTGGGGGGAAGGAGCAATGTTTAGTTTTGTTGTTTATGTTTTCAGCTTTGAATTTGCACAGAACACTTGGCTACGACATAGTACGATATACATATCTGTCAAACTGCACCATCCACTCTGACCTTAATAGGTTACCACAGGTCATACCAAACCAATGACTGGCTCGGACGTTTCTCCATGGGAGAGGGGGCCCGATTGTCCCCTCCCTCCCTGCTTACGCTCTCCCTAAGTGCAAAACATGGCATTCTGAGTCCTTTCATGGAATGTAAAGGGCTGCTGGATCGTATAACGTGCCCTGCAGTAGATTTTCCCCAGAGATCCTGATGCTCCAGGAAACCCATCTCCTGGGCACCAGCTTGCCCCTTTCTAGCCCACAAAGGCTTCAAGAAAATATTTCACACGGGCTTTGCCCGTGGATCGCAAGGTGTGTCCATCTTGCTGCTCCTTCCCTATGGTAGTACATTGGGAGGTGCAAGACCCCCAGGGGAGATACCTTGCTATCGCAGATATGGTGGAAGGTCAGCAAACTGTACTGGTTACAGTCTCGAATACGTCCCCCCTTGCACCCCTCCCCAGGACGCCATCGGCCTCCGTCAGCAGCACAACGGGCGGGTGCCAGACACCTCACCGATTGGACCACATCGCTGGGCCTCTGCAATATTTGGTAGATATGGCACCCACACCAGACTCAATTTACCCATACCTCTGCCACCCATCATACATACTCCAGAATTGATGTGGTCTTTCTCCCGGCTTCTGACTGCCGTACAGTAACTACGATTCAGATTCTTCCTAGAGGAATATCTGACCATGCTCCTGTCCTCCTCCACCTTGGTACCCCAAGGGAAGGGCCATGTCCTATGTGGTGACTCAACCACACCCGTGCATTCAGTGGACATTTAAGCATCCTTTAAGCAAAATGAAGGATCCGTGACCTCAGCTGGAACCCTCTAGGAGGCTGGGAAAGCTACAATTCAAGGTCATGCGAAAGGCTGGGACTGAGCAATGCAGAGTGGCAGCCTCACTCACATCGCACGATTGGAGGCACGTGCTCTTCATTGAGAAGCAGAACTGCCTACTGACCCCATGGGTGAGGCCACCCGACCATTAAGTCTCGTCAGAGAAGAGATCTAGCTCCAGTCTTTCTAGGCCACCAAACACCTTTGCCGCACCTCCACAGCCAGGGTATATGGCTGAGGCGATAAAAATAGCAAGCTTCTTTATTGGTTGGTCTCTAGACCATTCACCAACAGTATCATCCCGAGATTATGGATGAATCTGGGCAGACCCACCATACCTTACCTGGCATTGCTAATACATTCCTGCTCTACTATAGATGCCTCTACACAACAGGCCCTTGCCCAGACCCCGAAGCCGTACAGCAATTCCTCTCTGATGTGCCACCTTCAGCAGAATGCATTTTTCCCTCACAGTGACTCAGGATCTTGACGAGCTCCTAGCAATAGAGGAAATAAGAACCTCATTCTTGACCCTCGCCTCTGGCAAGACTCCAGGCCCCGACGGCATCCCATCAGACTATTACCACAAGTTTTGGGACATTTTGATACCTCACTTTTTCCCTGTTCAAAGAGGCGGGCAGAAGGGCTTCTTCCCTCCTGAGCTTGATGCAGCAACCATTGCTGTCATCCCTAGGCATCAACCACCCTCCACTTCTTGTGTGGACTATCGTCCTATTTCCCTATTTAATGGAGAGGTTAAGATATTTGCCACCATGTTAACAACATGCCTTAGAATGGTTCTTACCACACTCATACACCCAGACCAGTGTGGGTTCCTGCTGGCCCGCAGTACGAGGCACTGCCTGCACTGTCTCCATGCTTCCCTTGTGTACTGTCACCAATTGACGCCACACCTGGCCCTGCTTTTTATCGATTTTGAAAAAGCTTTTGACTTGGTGGACTGGACTTATTTGGGCCAGGTGTTAAAGTGTGCCGGACTCAAACCCCGCTTTCGATGTCTCGTTCAGCTTCTATACGCTAACCCCACCGCAAGGGTCAAAATGAATGGAGTACTATTGTTGCCCTTCCCCGTAGGGAGAGGTACGCGACAGGGATGCCCCTTGTTCCCCCTCCTCTTCTCTCTGGCCATTGAGCCTCTGGCATGTCTCCTCTAGTGTGGTGCACAGACAAGTGGATGGAGGTGGCATGTACTCACAAGGATGGAGTAGTGCACGGACAATGTCCTCATATACATGTCATACCCTGCGGTCAGTGGTCCCTGCTGTCTGCACATCCTTTACCACTTTGGTGACATTTCTGACTCTGAGTCAACCCAGCCAAGTCAGTGATGGTGCCATTGGGCCCAACGAGAGATGCTTTGACTGGCAGAACGATATCCCCATCAGACGTGTTAGCTTTCATCAACCACCACCTCTCCTTCTACGTACCCAACATAACCCTACTTGGAGATGTGTGGGGCGGATCTCATTTGAAATCCTTCTAAGATCTTACAGACACTTACATGCTCCCAAATGCACAATTTCATAAATACTTGCAGCTCCGCCAGTGTCTCCTTCCACACGTGTCTCATGAGGACCCACTCCCCAAGTTTAATCTAGTAGAGGTCAAACTGTTGCTGGGCACACTAGGAAAGGAGGAGTGTCCCAAATATATTGTACTTTGGTGATTAACTCCCCGGTGACACTTGACCACCTCCGGGCCCGATGGGAGGGATGGTTGGAGCCGCTGGAGGATGCAGACTGGAGAGGCTGCACTGATGGCTCCACGGACTCTCACCATCTCCTCCAGACTGTGTCTCATACAGGCATATTACCTCCGTTGTGTATACATGGCTCCGACCCGCAAATTTCATGCAGGGATTTTGCCCCCCTCTTACTGTCCCCACTGTAAGCGGGAACCAGCAGATTTCTTTGATATGGTCTGGCCCTGCCCTCGTATTCAGAACTACTGGACAGCAATACTGGCAAAGTTGACTAATGTTTTGGGTTGGGAGGTAGAGCTGGCGCCTTATCGATCTTATTGTGAGTGATGGAGGGAGTTAGCGATTCTAGGGCAGAGAGGACTTTTTGGGGGATTTCACTCCCCGTAGCCAAGCGAGATATCGCTACCAGATGGAATAGCCCTACTCCCCAGTCTATATCGTGCTGGAAGAGAAATGTGGACTGATGCACTCAACAGGAAAAAACAGTATATGAAGCTAGTGGCTGTCCTATAAAGTAAAAAAGAGTCTGGGGGAGGTAGGTGAGTCAGGCGGAATGAACTGTAAATCTGCTAGTTCGCGAAATGTTAAAACTCAATTTAATTTGTTGCGGCTTGGCCATGAGGCCAGGGAAGACGGGCCGAAGCAGGAGGGGGGTTAAAATCAGTTCCTGGGTCCAAAACAGATTTTGCTGCTTCTTGGTACCCAGGGCGTCGGGTGACTACAAATGGTGGGAGTGGTGGGGCAAAGGGTGATCATGTTTGGACTTCTTATATTGCTTCAACTTTTTGAATTTACTCGAAGACTTTGATGATGACCGGTCACAAGATCAGCCCTGGGAGCCGGAGTGCATTGCATCCTTCACTTTGACCAGGGCCTGGCCTTTCTGGACCTCCTTAGATGCTCCACAACATACCTCTTGGCTTCTCAGTTGCAGATGGCTTTGAGGTTCATCTTGGTGCACTTGTCGCAGGATGCAGAGTCTTGTTTGAAACCCAGATACCAGAGAAAGACCTTATAAGGGTCCGTCACGGACCTTTGCTTGTGGCAGTCTGTGCCTGGGTTAAATCCTGCTGCTTTAGGAGTGGAAATAGCCTAGCACTCTGGATTCAATGTTTTAAGAGAAGGAAGTCTGTTAATCCTGACAGGTTTGAGGGAGTGAGCTCTGGATATGCACTAGAAGCCCAGAAAGAAAGGGATTGATTTTTCATCCGCAGGTGGATGGAGCCATCATGGAGCTGCATGAGGCAACCTACTGGGGACCAAGGGAGTTGAAAAATCTTCTGTATCCAGTCTGATGCCTAGGGGAAATTCACAAGGTGGCAAATCTGCAGTTAGAAGTCTCTATCAGAAAGTGCTGTAATTTAGCAAAGAGTTAAGGGCATCCCTCTTTAAA